>NC_139930.1:21764326-22506826 GCF_963514095.1 Eutrigla gurnardus
ATTTATTGGTTTTCTCTCCTAGTCAAGCTCTGAATTTGTGACATTTTAAGATGAAGAACGTCACCGAGATCAGATAAATAAATGTGGATTCATGCTTGTGTGACTACAAACGGACATTGTGTACTCTGCTTTTGCCGCCGCGTTGCACGCCGTTTGAATGGGCACCTCGATAGGCGGCGAGCCCATGAGAAACCCCCGACATGAAAGCCGTCGTCTGAGCACCAAGGAAATTCTGCTGACACCTAATCACAAAAAAGAGAGAGAGGGGTGAAAAAAAATCAGCCGGGGCCCTCGGCGATCTCCGCGGGTTATCTTGAGGGAGCGTGACCTCGGTGACATTGATAGGATTGTACACAAAAGGGAAGGCGCTTTGCTTGTGCGCACACCAACACGCACACACACACACAAGTTTTTCGGCAACTTCCCTTTCATCGGCTTTTCATTGGGGCGCGCGTTGCCCGGCTCTGAAGCGGCGGAGGTGATGGATGTCAGGTTGCCCTCTGTCGCTGTTCTACCCGACTCGCCTTAATGGACCTTTTATGGACTCGAGTGAAATTGATGGGAAAACTAATCCCAAAAATAAAACCGAGGCTCCTTTTCTTTTGCTGCTTCTTTTTTTTTTCTTTTTCTCAGGGCTCTCAACCAAACACGGCGCCCTTATCAACACCCAGTATTTTACACTCCGTAAAAAAACGGAAAAACCTCGTAAAGATCTGCTTCTCTTTACCTCGCCTAGCTGGTCCCAGCGAGTTGAAGCTGGAAGGCAGGGAAACCAGTCACCCCCCATCTTCCCTCACACTTATTTCTCAACGTCTTTCTTTCTCCTCATCTGACAGAAGTTTCTCATGTCCAGCCAAACATGTGATTCCCTTTAACCGCTGCCCCCGGAGCAGCTGATAGGCCCAGAGCTGGTCTCTCCGGGCCGGGCAGCTGTGGAAGCAGACGGAGACACAACTGTTTGTTTTATTTTACTATCTATGGAAAAGCGTCTATTTCTGGGGGGAGGTGTAAGGCTGGCTTGATGAGGTGTTTAAATCAGGCGGGGGGGCGGGGATGAAGGCCAAGCTTAGGGCTCGGTGATGGTCCCCTGATGGACTGGCTTTAACTTTTCTCCATCAGGGAGTCACATTTCTGCTGGGAAGGAGATGGAGGGGGGTTATGGGAATATGTGGGACAAATGATGCAGACATGGTCAGGACCAAACGAGTCTGGCGGTGGAAAAAGCGACTACGACTAATGATTATTTTCATTATCGGTTGGTTTGGTGATTACTTTGATTCATTGTTTGTGCAACAGTGAAAAATGCACATTATTTCCCTTTTTTTCCTGTCCGTCTAACAGTCCCAACATCAATTCACCGTAATGACGGCCGAGAAAAAGCAACGTTGACTCACTGCTGAATCGGCTAATCGTTGCAAAGAGGTCAGAAGGGCTTGATCGGACGGATGTGGGACGCCAGGAAATGAATAAATATGTTTGCGTTTAATGTCGTCTGACATCCGGCTCCCATCATTCTGCCTGAAAAGTAAAGATGATAAAGGGTAGCCGATCCGCTGGGAGCAGTGAGTACAACGTGATGTCGGACCGCGGCAGAAGGCAAAGGTGTTTATAGTCCGAACAGCCACAGGAACAGACGGGGTGAAAGGCCGGTCATCACGGAGAGGCGTGAGACGCGATAATCGTTCCAATACTGCCATGATGATGGCACACACTTTTCTGGACAAGAGTGCGACAGTTCCAACCCCCGGCGTTCTCTCTCACCTTCACACGCCGCCGGACTCGACGTGAACGTCGAGACTCAGATCTTCATCTCTGTGTCAACATCTCCACGGAGACGCTGACTCACTCTCGCCATGTGCACCGAATCAAGACCTAATCTCACGTCTGCCGCCGCTCGCCTCTGTGTGTGTGTGTGTGTGTGTGTGTGTGTGTGCGCGCGTGTGTGTGTGTGTGTGCTGCAGGATTCCAGTCTGAAGTGCATTTTGTTGATCTTGGCGTCCACCCTGAGTCATCACCTGTGGCGAACAACGGCGACACAACACAACGGGCCTGATTGCAGTCACTTGCGTGTGTGTGTGTGTGTGTGTGTGTGTGTGTGTGTGTGTGTGTGTGTGTGTGTGTGTGTGTTTATCAGGCTGATCAGCCTCTGGTTGAGAGATAAGAGGGCAAACAGGCGGCAGGAAGTCACTCAACACAAACAGACCCCTGTGCACACACAAGTAATTTATTCCTAATAATGCATGCAGTCTTTTCAAAATAAAATGTACATTTTTGCAGGAATCTACTTAGATTTAGGAAAAGATTTTGGTTTTGGGGTTCAAATAACTTTGAAAGTGCCGTTATGATTAAATACAAACTGGTTATGTGGGATATAAACGGATATTCTTTCTGTAGCTATAGCTTCGAACACTATAAGGGAATGGTCGGCATGGTGACGTTAAAGCAACACGTCTACGATTTGGAAATGATGACAAACAAAAAAAATGTCTCAGTCCCATTTGGATCTTTATTGGCTCGTTATTTTGTATAATTGTGCTCCTTTTCCTGTAAAGTGGAAGCCGTTTCCAACATAAATCACACTTTTATCGACATCATGCTCCTTGCCAGGCTTACAGTAAACGCTCTGACATAGAAGTGATTCTGGCGAGCGTCTGAGCAGCGGTGACATCAGGAAATATGCCCGGTTGATGGCACTAAAATGATGAATCATGAGGCATTATGTGGAAAACCAACATTAATGCATTAGTGGCTCCCTCTCTTTACATGTTATGTCGTGCCCTGATGTCAGCAGAGGTCGCCCCGGTCTCGACCCGCCGACCCGCCGTCCTTCAGCCGCGCACAAAAGCGTCAGACGTCGCTTATGTGATCGCCGCCGACAACGCTCACCCCTCCTCCACCTCCTCCTCCTCCTGCCTGTCCAGCAGCCATTGTCTAAATGTCATCTGGCAAACAAAACCGCCTGTTCATACAGAGCCGGAACAAAACACAGCATCCTCCGTTCACACTGTGACTGTCAAACGCTCCAACAAACGCCGCCACCTTCTCCGGGGAAAGAAAAAACCCTCGGCCCTGGTTCCAGAGAACTTCTCACCCCCAGATCAAAGAGGGTATCATGGCGAACATGGCCGAGATCCCAAACCCCGTCCCCCCTCCTTCCCCCTGATACCGAATCCTGGGTGCGAGCGTGTGTGTGATTCGTGCATGCGGGCCAATGAAAAAGCCCCATTGTGGTCATGCCAGTGTGGCTAATTAGTGTGTACACAACTATGTCAGTCGTCCTGTGATCTCCCCTTGTTCCTCTGTTTGTGGGGCTCTATTGTGAGCCGAGTGGGAACGCCGAGGGAAATCTGTGTGTGTGTGTGTGTGTGTGTGTGTGTGTGTGCCGCGTCCCATACGAGTGTGTTATCAGAGACACACATCAGCATTCCTTCCTGTCTGGTTTGCGGTCTCGTCTTCGTGTCACCCGCGTAGCTCAGCGTCTCGGAAGGCCTCTTGATTTACGGCGGCGACGCCGGGATCAGGTGGCGCTGCCGCCCCGGCGTTGCCAGCCGAGGGGAGCCAGGGGAGTCGAGTTCAGCCCCGGTTGTTTACTTTATGTCCTTTAATAACTTTAAAAACTTTTACGTCCTCATCAACCGCTCGAGGGCCCGGCGTGTGTTTTTGTGTTTTTATCACGCAGCTCAGGGGTCGGATTTCCCCAAACGGTACCTGAAGGTCTCTGTCGTGACTTTTATCCAAGGAAGTACTTGAGTTACTCAGATAACGCTTTTATTACCCAGAAGATGTCACGTATTTAAAGAAAATGCAGTTTTCACTCATTATTTCTGCTTTGTCCGTCGAGTCAAAGTCAAGGTGACAAGAAAAGTGTAGAAACAAGGTGGGGACGGATATTTCTGCAGGTATAAACTTGATATTAGAATGAAAAATGACTTTTAGCTGTCATTAAGAGGCTTTGTTTTCCTATAGATGTGTTGACATCCGAGGGCAGTGAGGAGAATCTGTTCTGTGCATACATACGTTATTGAACGTCTTCATATCTACATGCGATCGATTTATGAATCTTAAAGTCAAAAGAAAGAGCTGTTTCGTAGGAGAGGTTGTTTTACTATTATGTCACAATTTTCACACAAGCCTCCAATTGCAGGATGTGTGTGTTGTTAAGGAAACAATATGCTGGAGTGAAACAAGCCAGGGATACGACACGTACGAGCCGTTCCTCCAGTCGGCCAGACTTGGTGAGGGTCCCATTGTTACAAAGCTCACCGAGTTCAGACTGTTGGAAGATTAACTTTGACTTGATCAAATGTTTTCTGCCCCCCCCCCCCCCCCACCCCCCCTCTGCCCTGTTTGCGCAGATGAAAGAGCTAACTGAATGGGCTTTGTACTGGATGAGGGATAAGACCATTGTCTGGATTGAGCTTTTGTCAGAAAGCCCAAGGATTTTCAGTTTTACCTTGTCTGCGTTTTTCAGTCGCTGGTGGCAAATAGTCGTTTTAATTCCTGTCGCAAAGTGGAGATCTTTTACTGGCTTTTTTTTTATCACAGGACTATTTAAATGGTTCATTTTCAAATTAAAAGGTTCAATATGGAAGGAGAAAAATCATTATTTAAGATGCAAACTGCGACAACGTTACGGGATTTTTTTTTACAGTGTCTGATACATTAAAAGCAGTAGACACTGAATAAACCTCACGTTGGTGATGCGTCCGACAGCAGCAAAGGAGTTAAATGGGGGTCTGATATAATCCGTTTTTATTTCCAGTTAATAAAAATCTTCTGTTTATCAGGACAAAGCTTGATTTCCTGTAAACACTTTTGAGATGGATGCACCCCGTTGAAGCCCCTATTGTAAAAAAAAAAAAAAAAAAAAATGAGACAAAGCCACAGGAAGATAATGGCGAGGTGTGTTATCAGTCTTTGATGCTTCGGTATGACTGAGTGTGTGTGTGAGTGTGTCGCTTTATCAGCACACTGAGATGTAAGGGGGCCCGACCTTATCACGGTGTCTCGGCCTCCTCACGTCGTCAATAAAACACACACACACACACACCTAAACAAAGCAGATCAGAGGAAATGCTCCAAAACAGTTCGATACGTCCGTCAGTGACGCTCTTTGAAAGGACAGTGTGTGGTGACCCGTCCAGACAGCAGGGTGTCGATAAAACCGCTGGACAACGTCAATATGGTGGAGGGAGTAGGACGTCCCATCATTGACCCCCAGGAGGGGGGCTACTATGGAGAGGATGGCCCACATGGCTGGCTGCAAAATGTGTGGAGAGTCAGGAATGCATGGGCCTTATTCCATTTATAAAATAGTAGTAGTACATGACTACAGTAGTACTTCATTCATAGAGGTTTCAACCATCAGAGATCTGGTTAAAATGAACATCCAGTGCTATCTCTTTAATCATTATTCTCTGGTTGTAAATCAATCAGCAGGCCTGGTTTACAGCCATATACTGTATTTAAATTATTTCAAATGTCAATCAAAATTGACGCGTTGCGTTGCTGTGGACGATAGTTGACTGTTTATGCATTGCTGCATCCTTTTGTTGTCGTTCACGTTTACACTTGGTTTCATCATGCTTCACTTGTAACGGTTGATTTAATTACTTTTAATTCACTTCCACCTGGAAATCTGAATGTTGTATTTAGAAATTAGAAAATGGGATTTATGGGCGTATTTGAAGTATGTAAGCTGTTGTCATAAGTCATCACAGTCATTTTCAATGAACCAGTTTAGCGTCGCTACATGTGTAGACCTGTTTATTATACAAACATCAAACTAAACGTTCTATCAAATCATACTGAATCACGCCGTGAGTTGACTGTACTGGGAGGCTTCACATGAAATCACCGTTTGCTTAAACAGTTCCAGCGACTAATTTACGACTCGCTGAGCAAACAAAGAGTCCGTGCCCTGAAGCGCACAGCAAACATCTGAAAGATCTCCGACTGATTATACCAAAAACACATGAGACGCACAGAAGTCAGAGCACATGTTAGCGCCGTCTCCCTCTGAAGCCGACGTAAAAAAAAGGGGGTTATCATCACTCTGGTGTCGTCCTTGAACTTCCAACGCTCGTGTCTCTGGCATGAATCGGAGCTTCTAGCGTTTGATTTAAGAGCCTCACGTTCGCCTCGACACTTCTCCACCATGAGAAGGCCTTCATTTACGTCCTGGTGTGTGTTTTTTTTCCCGTCTTGTTTTAAAGCGTGGCGTGGAAGTCGTTTCTAACCTCTACGCACGTGCGACTCGTTACCTAACGTGGCTATCGGCCACGGTTAATTCCTTTCTCCCTCTTTGCTGGAGGCGTACTCTAGAGACACATAAAATATCCTGAGTGGAGAACTAAAAGCGAAGGACACGTGACTCCGGTCGCTTCCTGACCACCAGCTGCCTCAGCTAAGCACTTTTTTTTTGGTGGGGGGGGGTCGTGACAAAGTCCTTGACACCGCGTTGCCGTGGAGAAAAAAAAGGGTGCTGGCTGTCACTTGAGTCCTGATCAGCCTCAGATTTACGGCGACCTGACCCAGGGAAGGCCACCACGGTGGGTGTTGTCTAGAATAATCCCAGGTTGACTCCTCCGGGGAGGACTGCTAGAGGTCAGGGTGAGGGATGCAGATTTATATAGCGCGGAGCTACATGCTGCACATGCTCTTCCTCCATTTAGCTAATGGGGCCGCTGTCATAATAAACCGCACTTTCGGGGAAGGAAGAGTTATTGCCTTATTGTCTTCCTGCTGAAGTGGTTTGTGTTTTCTTCTTGGAAAGTCACGGGAGCTACGAGGTCCGGTGCTTATGTAAGTGGGGTGTGTTGGTGCCGGCCTGATGTGGCTTCAATGTCACACCATGTTCCTGCTCTGACGCTGAAGAAGGCCCCGGGGCCCCACAAACTGTGACATAATCATGTGGCGGTGTGTTTTTTCGGAGGGGTATATGCAACCAATTCATCTTCATGCAGAGCCCTGCCTCTCACAGTGCTTTCCTGGGGATTTGTGTTCAAAGCTGGTCTACTCCTGGACTGGACAGACACACGAGGACATTTGAACCAAGAAAAACAAGCTTGAATTTTGTTAGCAGTCAACGACGACGACGTGCCAGTGGCTGAAGGGCGACAGCAGCCGTGTCACGTTGTGTCATGTCATTTGGCGCCCGTGGCAACGCTCACGATGTGCCATGAAGACGGAAGATGACAGGAGATAGTCGAGGTACAGCTGTGTGAGCCCGATGTGTTAGTATGCTAGTATTTCTAGGTTTCTGTCTGCCGTGACATTGTCACATGTCGACCCTAGACGACAGCGGACGATGGGTGAGCTAACGTAGAGCCCCCTGGTGTTTGTGTCGCTGTATTACAACGTCATGCAGTAATATAGCATCAAACAATGATTAGCTACGTGAAAAGAGTCTCTCTCCCTCTGTGTGTGTTGTTATCAGAGCTTCTCTGTGCTTTGACGTAGCCGGGTTGGCCGTGTGCGCCTTTTTAGTGCATATCAGTGCACATAAGTGGCATGCTCCCCCCCTCCACCCCCCTCGTCATCGTTATCTCCGTGAGCACCGTTAGCTGTGAGCCGCCAGCTCAGCTGCTTAAAATCAAGGAATATCACGTAGGTGAAAACAAAAAAAAATCTTGTTTCTTGTCTTTCATTGAACTAAAACATTTAAGAAGTGCTGTCGAACAGTAAACCTTGAACACAACTACGAAGGAAACCTTTTCTTTGTGCGCAGCACAGACGGGCAACGTAACAATGAATCATTGCTGTTTAATGCGGTGACGCAGGTTAGTAAGTCCACACGTTCCTTCTCCCATCCACACAAGTGTAACGACAGCGGCGTGCTAGCCTCCAGCGAAACCCCTCGAACTCTACAGATTAGCAACGCCGCGGCGGCTAACGGCACAATACAAAGTGTTGAGAGGAGCTAACGGGGGAGTTGCATGTGGAACAGGTGTGCCGGGAGAGAAAACAAACACATTAAAACACATACATTCATTCAAACACCCCTCGCGCTGCACCTTTACGGATTTGCAGGCTTATCGCAGACAGCGCGTATGCCAGATGGGCGGTTATGGATCAACACGGGCCGTGTGCCAGCGAGCGGCATGGTCATTAGAGGGAAGAGGGTGAGGTAAAACAGACAGGGAGGCAGGAAGGAGGAAGTAGAACTGCAAGGGGAAACCTAAACCTCCTGGGTGCCATTCGTCTCTCCGGCTCTGTGTATCACATTAGCGGGAAGATAAAACTTTATATTGTCTTAGATGAGATTTTAACTTTGTTTCGGACCGGGTCTCGCCCCCAGAATTAATGTTGGCCTCTGGACAAGCATTGAGCTGATACACCACTAAAAATCTCCACTGAGGCCGATGCTAATTAAATTCTTTCGGGCGGTGTGACATCTCAGGTGCAGGCTGCAGAGAGGGAAGGGATGCTGGAGAGAATGCAGTTTTTAAGCTATTTCATCTATAAGAATAATGGATAATGTGAACCTGCTGTCCTTTTTTTGGTCATCGTAAAATGTGTCTGTGGAGAACCAAAAGTTGGGATCCAATGTCTACTCAGATTCATGATCTGGCTTATATAGTTTTTTGAAGGAATGGAGTCTGTTTTCATCAAATCTGATATCAATTTCCACTTATTGAATCCAGATCCTTTTAGCAAATCTAATCAGGTTAAGCTGTGAAGCTGTTTTTGTTGGTTGAGGATGCAGAAACACTGCATTTTTGAGTGCTAGCCTAATTAATGCTCACAACCTGTAGCTCCGACCTCACAATCAGAAGATACGGAGCTTCCGAAGGTCTGATTAACTTAATTAAGTTGACACATCATCAGTCGTCACTCAGTGGTCTTGACAAGCTATAAAAACAGATCTTTCGTGGCACCAGCTAGCACGTTGACCAGGCGACAGCCAAAGTAGCGTTTTAGCCGTCACGATATTAACGTCACTTAGAGCTCGTTTTACTGGCAAAAGTGGAGCCAGCATCACTTTCTGCTAATTTAATGGAGCCAGGGGAAATTTGGGAGAAACAGCAACAATTTAGCAAATCCAGGTATCCAGACATCATTTAGCATTTCAGCTCCTTTAAATAAGTGGAAAATAATGGAAAAAACAAGTTTATATAAAAAAAAAAAAGTGTTTCTCTGCGTATGAATTCTCAGGTGTCACATTTGGGACCAGAATCTTTTCTGGACCAAGTTTCCGACGATATACCCAGCCCTAGTAACAGATGACAGTTTGAATTTATTGCTTCAATTTATTTTTTATGAGTGTGTGTTTCTGATGTGTGTGTGTGTGTGTGTGTGTTGGGGAGGGGGGTGTTTATTTAGGTGGTAAATCCCCAGCGGCAGGGCCGAGCCTGGCAACGCGGCTGTGTGTCAGGACTTACTCATCGGTGTTTGGGGAAGGGATTATGAGGGATGAGAGAGCTACATCCACACAGAACGGGATGAAGGGAGGAGAGAGAGAGAGGGAGAGGGAGAGAGAGAGAGGGAGAGAGAGAGTCCATTTACTTACTGCAGGCATGTTCTCCTCCCGTCTCTTCTTCGCTTTTGTTCTCCCGTGTCATTTAGCGAGCGCTTTTATCTAAAAAAAAAATAAAGTCCCTCGCCGTACCAGGCGTGCATACATTTTTAGCATTGGTGACTCCACGGGGGGAAACCCCCCCCCCCCCCCCCCCCCAACACTGCCACCCCGGTAGAGGCGGTGCCATGCTCTGCCAGTCGAGCTATGGGGGACCACACACTTCTTTCCGCCTTGTTAGTCTTTTCTTCTCTGCAGAAACTTCTGCAAATTATTAGACGTCCTGCTTTTTTGCAGCAGCTGCTTCAGTCGCGGTTACACCACATGTCTTGTGTGTGTGTGTGTGTGTGTGTGTGTGTGTGTGTGTGTGTGTGTGTGGTCGAAACACTTTCATCTGCAGATTGAGTTTTTTAGACTTTTATATGTGTATCGTAACGATGTGTGTAATTATGAGCCACGATAGCAACGCTGGTATTGTTTTCACCTTGTGAGTCTGTGTGTGTCCTCGAGGCAAAATGTGGTCATTTTAGCTCATTGTTTTGGTTTTAAAGCTCCTGACTTCACTGTTTTAGGTCATTCTCCTGGCATTTAGCAGCACAAATGATATTTCCCGCGTTCGCTGGGTGGCCAGATCCACCCGTCGCTCCTCCCTGATCCAAATATAGTCACCTCCGTTCACTGGTTGCAAAAAACAAGATGGCTGGAAAAAATGGCGAATTCAAGGCTAAAAAACCAATGATTGTCATCACGATGACTACGTCCACTTCTAATATAAAGTCTTTGCTACAAATGAATGCTTACATTGTTCCTTGATTGCTGGATGAGTAAATAGGCGATGGCTTATCAATTTAAACAGTGATAATATGACAGTTTTGTGTTCGCGGCTTGTTTCTGCAGCCCCCACGTGGTCAACAAATGTGTTTTTAATACAAACCAGGAGTAAATTGGATGGTCAGTTTCCTGTATTTTCTGAGCTTTCACTCTGGAGTCACGTGGTGACACCGAATGAGCTGCTTCCTATCGGTGATGAAGATCGACGAGGTGCAGTTGCAAAGCTAAAGAGAGCTACAAAGGTGGATCTGGAGTGTTTGTTTCTGGCTTGAAATCCACTCCACGTGATGCACTCCTACCCCCATCACAGTCCTGCCGGTGGCGTCTGATGCTGCGTGTGATGGACGCGGTAGAGGACACTGCCAACAACAAGGTATGGCAAATGAAAGGCATGCTTCCCCCTCCATCACTCCTCCACAGCTCAACCTCCAAGCTGTCAGGCCCAAGTCCAGGGAACAGATGAGAAACAAATGGATTCTGTCTGGCACACATAAGGGACGGAGATACGCTTATCAGGGCTTCTGTGGTGGGCTTTACCCGACGGACCTCCGCTGCCCCCCCCCCCCCCGAGCCACAGCTGCCCCCTTCCACTCTCCCTTCCCCTCCCGTTCCTCTCTACCTGCCATCTTATCTGAGGAATGTGGAATGCAGCAAGGCCCGGCGTGGAAGGGCAGAAACAGAGGGATGAAGGGATAAACGGGAGAGGATGGAGTCCCCTGGGTGCTGACAGGCCCGCTCTCCACGCCGACACCTTCTCCCGAGCCCAGGCGGATTAGAGCCTCGGTTCAGAGCGAGGAAGCCCCTCCTCTAGGATTCCCAGCCACCCGCCATCCCTCACCAGTCCTCCTTGTGCCTTGAACCAGCCGCCCCTTCTTACTCTCAGGGGAACAGAAGGTGATTTTCAGCTGAATAGAAACTGAAAAGATGATTCGGCAAGTAACTGGGCTGCAGCCAAAGTGGTCAAAATAAGTTCTAGAAAAGACCTCAACTGACCCTCGTTTCATTTTCACCCACTTCCCGAGCTTCAAGTCCAAGACAGCTCGATCAAATGGTGCAATCATCGAACAGTCTAGTCCAGCTTCATCCCTCAGCAGCATTTTTTTAAGAGCATCTTTAATCTCTTGTTCCATTTTGCCTCCTCTTTTCTGATACTCGGCTCGATACTGGTATCACCATTCACGACGGTGCTGAAGCAGCGACCCTTTTCAGACAAACACACCGATGCTTCTGTGCCCGAGAAATCCACCCGGGGCCATTTAAAAACCCATCGACTGTAACATCATCCCACTGTGCCGCGTTCACTGTCAACACCGCCCACTTAGCGCAGGGGCCACAGATGCGCGCACATATCGGCCCCGCGTCGCTGGCACCGAAACCTGTGACATGTTCACGTGTTCATCCCGCTGACCCCCGAACGCTCTCATCTCATTTACGGGGCGAGGCAGTGAGTGCTTCAGTCATTGAGGAGGAGGCGGAGCTGGCGGAGTGTTTGTGAGAGGAGCATAGTGAGTGATTGAACGCAGCCCCTCTGTGATATGCATGTCAGGAGCAAAGAACTGTGTCAGATATCAGCGATGTGCACGCCGACGGAGTCTGATGAAACGCCGCCTGGTTAGCGACTTGCGAGGTTTTCAGCTTTTGTGAGCATGCAAATGTCTCTAGGTGTGTGTGTGTGTGTGTGTGTGTGTGTGTGTGTGTGTGTACGTGCCTTTGTATGAACTTCACTGCTGCGTTAATGAGAAGCAGAACGGCCTGAAGGTGTGTGTGTGTGTGTGTGTGTGTGTGTGTGTGTGTGTGTGTGTGTGTGTGTGTGAGCTCTCATCTCTAGTGTCAAATCATCGCCTCAAAGAGAGGAAGCAGAGGTGAATATTTATTCCAAATTCCTCTTTATGAAGACAAATACAGGATGAGACGACGGCGAAAAAGAATTTCCCAATTAAAAGCCTCACTGGAAGATTCATTAGCAGTTATTGAGATGTACTATTTTTAATCTTGTTTCGTTATATTTCAGAGCGGTGAAGGCAAACTTACAAGCGAGGGGTTTCGTGATTAAACGTCCATTTGTCATCGGGAAACATTAATTGGGCGAGAATTTGTGTTAACGACGCCGCCGAGGCGACTTTGTGACGACAGTTTGTACAGAAACATATGGTGGAATATAAACAGGACCCCCGTGTACGATATACAAAGACATGGCAGGACGTACTGTACCAGCGCAGGGTAGACTATACATACGCTGCTGGGTATAAATATTCAATATTCCACAACAGCACGTCGCTGTCAGGAGCTGACATGTTTGTGAAAAGTCAATTATCTCTGCTCCTTCATCTATTATCTCCAGTAATGTCTCTCTCCTCCCTCCCTCTGAGGCCAGACGGGTTTGCGACCCTTCAGTGGGGGTTCCTCTGAGACCTCCGAGAACCCCCTTCTCGGTTTCACACTCATATCACGACATACAAATCAGTAGAATAGCTGAGATTCAGTGGCAATCCTGAAACAATGAACATATCAATAGCTTTTTTCTTTTTTCTTTTTTTTTTTAAACGATCCACCCCCCCAAAAAAAAGATGGGAGCCAGAGATCTGACAGGTGAGAAAGGTCAGAAAGCTAATTTGCATTCCCCTCATGTCTGTCTGAAACCTGCTTCACATCTGCTGCTACGCTGAAAAGAGCAATGGTGTTCCTTCCAATTAAGAGCCTCCAACACACTCTGACACTGACCACCCTGTCTGTCTGTCTGTCTGTCTGTCTGTCTGTCTGTCTGGCTTTGTCCACCCAGATGTCACCGTCTGTCTGACTGTACTGTCATTAAACGGTGCAAGTAGATTTTGAATTTAGGACTTATTTGTCGTATCACATTTTCTTCCTTTTTATCTCAAGTTTTTCTGCAAGGTGGAAGGTTTACTTTTCTATAAAACATTATTATACAACTTGTCCGACATAGTTTGTAGTAACAAACCTCAAAAACACCTGTTTTTGAAGTTGAAAGCAAATGTTTTATTCAAAAATACAAATGTAATATCTCAAAATATCCAATTGAACCATTTTCAAATGCACACACGGAATATATTTTGGTCACTAACTCATTAATACAGAAATTCAAGGAATCCGTGTCTATTTAGCTATATATATTCTATTTATAGTATAGAACTTGAGAATTACTTCCCACCTCTGGCTGCATCACTTTTATTGTAAAAACGTTGAAGCAGTAACCTAGGCAACACATCTATTTACTGCAGTCAGTCTTCCAGATGTTTAGGTCTCTAGTCAAGTTGGTCCTCGAGCTGCACAAATCTATTCAAACCTTTAGTTGAAAAAGTGCCACAAAAACTGTTGCAAATTTGTAAAATTTGAAATAATCGCATGCAAGTATTGTCTATTTCCGGGTGGTTTGTTCTTCACGCCCACTTCAGGCCTTTGTTGTCTCATTTAAAACAATAAGAAACCAGTCCGAGCTGTTGACGGTTGAGCTTAAGTGACTGTGTTTTCCCCCTCCAGTTGTAGCATTTTGGAAACAAACTGGCGAGCGTGCAGGCTGCGACCGCCGCCGGCCTCCGTCCAGCTCCGGCTCTTGTCACCCGACACCATCTGCATGCTAACGGGCCCGTGAGAGCCTCTTCAGGCCGACACACACACACACACACAACACACACTGCGGGGCTCTGCCGCGCTGTCCGGCCGTGAGCGTGGAGCGACGAGAGCCAGAAGGCTCGCAGGAATGCGGCGGACGCTCTGATGCTGCGTGTTCCTGTAGCGTGTCGTGCATGTTTCTCCCTCGTGCAGGTTAAGAATGGAAATAATTGCTCTCGCTAGCTTGTTGAAGGCTTTTATTGTTCTTTTTTTAGTTTGTTTGCCTCTAGCTGACCGGCGTCTCTTCCAGAATGTCAACCAGCCTGCTGGAAAAAGCCTTTTTACTTCCTGTTTGTCTCCCGCCAGAGTTTCCTCCTTAAGCCTCTTAACTTTTATTAATTATGGAACGGTTTTATTACTGGCTGAGTTGTCTAGTGTCACCCGAGGAAAGAGATAACGCACAAATAGAACATAATGGAGGAGGGACGGGTTAAGGATCCAGGTTTATTCTACACCAGTAAATACTCACCAGAGTGACTGTTTGAAAAGTACAGACAGGAAATGATTGAGTCTTTTGTTTTTTAATTGAAAGTTTGTGATAGAAGTAGATGATGAATACTTTTTCAAAAAGCACACCAGACAGATATAGGTATCCTGGACAAGCAGCCATGAGTTAGAATAATAACACATCCTGATCTGGAGCTTCAGTCGTTTGAGGGATTATGGGGGATTTTACTCTTTACCTGCCGTGAGAAAAAAGGGCGACCTAATCGGTCTGCGACGGCTGCAGCCTCGGACCGTCTTATGTAGCATGAAACCTCACGGGTCCGGGCATGTCACTCCCTCACACACACACAGTGTTTATCACACACAAACACACACCTAGTCAAACACGGAGCGGTCAGCGAAGCCACCTGTGTGTACAGCGGTCAGGCCGACGCAAGTGTGCTTTACCTGACGGACGATCGCTCAGGCTGTCAGAGCGGCATGAAGGCTTTGTGGAGGTGGATTATCCGCCCGCAATGAGGGGGGGGCGGGGGTCAGGTTACTCCCTGGGTTAGGCTCAGCTAGCGCCTCATGACAAGAGGAAAGGTGCACAACCGTGACCTGTAGGTGTTAAACCGAAGACCTCCTCTCAACTGTGATGACCCGGCTCTGCCGATCGGACAGGTTGAGTGTGCGAGGTGACGTCTCAACTCTTCGGCCACGTAACAGAAAGTGGCGCTTTGTGAGCAAAGAATAAGTTCTAAAAAAACAGTGTATCCATGTAGACAAATAATATATTAGTTCGTGTAAACTGTGCGGCTGCTTTTCGAGTCGATTGCTCAGCCAATTGGTCATTAGGGTCTGCATTCGACCAAGAAGCGTCTAGTCGTTTTTTATGGAGGGAATGAGCCATTAGTCAATAGTCATTACAGGAAGAAACAGATTTAAAGAGATTGATCTGTGAAAGGGGCCGTGACATAAAACACTCCAGTGCCAACGTGGATGTGACAAAAAAAAAACCTGCAGTTTCTCAAACGGCCTCTTGAGGCTCCAAACGAGTCTTCGACTTAAATTTAAAAGGAGAAATAAACGTACAGTGTTTGAGCGCCGAGCCCTCCGTTCAGACGTGTGTGATGTCACAGAGACTCCATCCATATTTTATACCGTCTACGGGCATCACTTTATCCATGTAGTGGTTAGTTTCCTGTCATTTCCTCCAAAGGAGCTGGTATTTAACCGTTAATTTGCTGGGAAACGGCTTCTTGAAAAGAACAATGCAATTTGGTTACGATTGAGACGCCGTTCAGGCAAATGCCAAAATAATGAAGTCCAATTAGTCGCCATTGTGAGTCGGCGCACAACAACGTCAGCTGAAGGAGCAAAGACGTGAAATTAGTCCACGGGGAAGCGTCAGATTCACCCGTATGACGTTTTAAAAGAATAACGTTTGGATGGAGTAAAAGTGTTTTACCTCGAATACTAAATGACGTGTTTTTATTTAAAGCTTCTGGTTCAGTGACTTGATATATCTGTTTTTCAGAGTTTTTCACAGTGTATATGCGTACGTCTGCAGTGACTTATGTTCACTCTGATATTATTTAGTGTAACCCAGACGTTGTTGTGTAGAATAACATGAAACATGTCCAAATATTTGTGTGTCTGCGACTATAACGGCGCTGCTTTAACCGCTCAAAGCCTCCGCGTAATTGTCCGTTGTGTGGAGAGTAAACACCCTCCGAGAAGTGTTGACTGTGTGTGTTTTATTGTGGTGAGAGCAGTGTGTGTGTGTGTGTGTGTGTGTGTGCTGACTGATGGCTGTTCAGAGTGATTTTAAACTCTGGCCTTCTCACCTAAACCGTCTCTTTCAGACGTTTTCCTTCAGCGTTCACTCGGCTGTTTTTTGGTGACTGAATGTCAAACAATCAGCAGAAACACACTCCGTTTATGTTGTAGCCCAAAAAAAAAGCCCACAGATGTCCTCGACTGTTCGGGATTGTTGCTAACTTTCGGCGAATAACCACGTCTGAGTGCTCTTCCACATGTTTTCATTCTGTATCCACTCATGTCCCTTTTAACTCTTGTGCTGAGGACGTGTCGTTTTATTCTTTAGCCTCGTTTTGAAAAGGGCCTCAGAAAGTAATTAAAGCGGAGCCTGAGATGCTCGAGCACCGTGGACAAATAATGATTTCTGATTTTGTCAATATGCCAGGTAGGCAGGTAATCAAAGCTGTTGTTTGCCGGATGGAGTGTGAAGTGCACTCAAAGTCAAGTTTTATTATTAATGCTGTTTAGATGGAAGAAATAAGTTTTGAGTATCCGGATGACTTCCCAGCCTGAATGCTCAGCAGACGCGTTTGTTTTAAATCATGCCAACAACATGCTGATTATGATTGTTTTAAGCCAGGCTCGCGGCGCGGCTCGTAGCATTGTGGATACGTTAGCATTTAGCTCGAGGCCACAGAGCACGTCTGTGCAACTATTTCCAACAACTTCCACGCTATGAATAATAATTCATGCGAACACGATAAACGCGGTAGGGCATCTAGCACTTCTTCTGTATTTATATCAACCGCATGCAAGTCGACACCGGCGCTACATCCTGATGCCATTCCACTGGAACCTGATCACCGGTCTATTGAAGTGCTACCCCCCCTCCCCGGGGTCAAATAACGTCTACACGAGTTCAGCCTGAGAACAGAACTCTGCTAATCAGTGCTGAGATTGAACCGTGTGGCTGTTTTGATAACCGAACCGTTGATCCGCCCTTTGGGTTCCAACACTGAAGGACAGGAAGGATGTACATTAAGGGCCAAAGTACTCAGTCGTAAAAAAAAAAAAAAAAAAAGTAATGGCATCGTCTGCTGATGCCGGCGAGCAGCTCCGGTCCGACTGTGTGAGTGGTCGTATCTTTTTACAACGTTCCCTAATGGTTATGGAGGGAAAATGATGGCACCCATGATGACGCCGCTCTTTCCGCGAGGCGATAATGACGGTCGCATGCCATTTTGGACGGAAGAGAGGGAGAGAGAGAGAGAGGGTTTAGTAATGGCAGTGAAAGGGCGGAGAGGGCGAAGGGTTGTATTAAAACCATTAGAGATGCAGGGCGGAGATGGAAGGAGAGCCGACGGAGAGACGCAAAGAGAAAAGGGGATGGCGGTGTAAAATGAGCGGAGAGGAAGGGTTAAGATGGCAGGTCCAGCCCTGCTCGCTGTCTCTCCCCCGGGGGGGTAGATGAGAGATGGGAATGCCTGTCATTCAGTGGAGGGGGGAGTATATTTATCCAATCCACCCCGACTGTCTCCCACGACTCCCACTGAATACGTTACTATCCTTCTTTGAGCTTTCCTCTTTTAAATCTTTTTATTTTCAATTTTCTTTTTTCCCTCCCTTTGTCCCTTTGTCTTTGTGACTCCCCCGTTTCATGCCGGGGAAACACTGATTTGGCGATTTTCAAATCTCACTTTGCATGAGACATTTGGGAATTTGAAGCGCCAACAAACCCAGAATCATTGAAACACTTTTTTTTGTGGACTCCTTCTCCCATATGTCACATGCAGCTCATTCGAAATAAACTAGAGAGTGAACACAAGTGCAGTCAGACAACACAGACGGCATTATTATGGCTTCAGGTCGTCCGTCCGGCTGTCTGGTCCATTATCTCAGGAACGCCTGGACGGGAACTTCCCTCAAATTTGACACAAATGCCACTACGGCTCAAGGATGTAAGCGATTTGATTTTAAAAAGGTCACACGTTAATTATGAGCAATTCACACAAACGACAGAGCTTGAACTTGACTGGCTTGTCGAGGCATGCAGCCGCAGTATGCCGCAACATTAGAGAATATTATATTCTGGCCCAAAATACAAATATGAACCTCATTAGCATATGTCCCCCTTTGGTTAATTAGTAGCATAAATGTGAGCACCACATATAACAGCCAAGCTTATGTTAGGGTTGTTTTTTTGTTTTTTTATCGTGGCATTTTTTGGCCTCGCTTCATACATTTTCCGAGCCTCTGCTGCCAAATCTCTGATCTCCTGACTCACCAGCGAGGGCAGGTGGCGGTGGCGGCGGCGGCGGCGGCGTCGCCAGCAACCGTCAGAGTGAGAAAGAGGAGAGAGAAGTGTCGGGAGTTTGAACAGCAGGCTAGTATCTCCACTCCAATAACAATTACATCAAGTGGTGTGTTAAATGAGGTGGCCCACGGTTCAGCGGCTGGGGCTAATCGCTGCAGTCTGCTCCCTAAAACGCAGCGGTAATGACGGGGCAGAAGGGAGGATTCAGTCGCCTCCAAAAATGCTTAATTTAACACAGACGTACGTGTAAAAACAAACACACACGTGGCCGACAGCGAATGGAAGGAAAGAATCTAGAGAAGTAGATGCACATCTGTCTTGGGTGGAGTTCCCTTTGGCCGAGGTGTGGAGGCGAAGACGCCGCCAGCTTCTCAGGGATGGGAACCGGCCGTCGGCATGGCGATCTATCAACGGCGGCTCTATCTCTCCTTTATGGCCCCCCCTCCATCATCACATCCATGCAGTAAATCCTTTCCTCAAACTGACGTTGCAGCTGCTGACATGTGGTTCCCATCTAGCGATTTCACAACTGGCCCCCCCGGATTCGAGCCGAGGCGGCGGGGAAGGCGGCGGGATAGGTCGATCCGGGGGTCGGCGGTGAACTACATAAAGGTGGAAGATAGAGAGACATGGGTGTGTGTCAGGTGTGATGCTTTTCAGTTCATTCATTTTGTAAAAGGCGTGCCTCCGTGTGTGAGTGGGTTGGGTTTAATGGCGATCAGCTGTTGGAGAGCAGCTGGTCATATTTTGGGTTTGGGCCGGTCCGCCCTGCTAGACCGGTCTGGTCTGTCCCGGGGCGGATTTCTGCTGCTCTCTGCAGGCCTGCTGCTCGGAAATCAGATGAGCTGCGTCTTGCAAAATGTGTGTACGTGTGGGCGGATGGATTTGTACGTTCTTAACTTTTATTTATCCAGGGAGGTGTTTGTCTTTTGTTGTTGTTGTTGGCAACGCCCTGTTTTAGGCTCACGACGTTCAGTGTAGACGATGGTTTAGCTCGTGTTAAAATACTCTTGATTCATTAAACAGTTCACCTAAATGATAAAACCATTTTTTGTCGTGGTATTTAGGGGATAATGTTACAGATTTGACTGGAAAAGAAAAACTCCCAAATGAAAACTATTGACTGAATCACCTGGAACATCATTTGGGTGCAATTACCCTTTAAGTTCTTAAAAACAGAGCAGAAAGCAAACATGTTGAATATCTTTACATATTTATTACAAACTATTAATAACGTCTGTTTCTTTGAATATTTGAAGAAGAAAAAATGAGATCCTCCTAGACCGGATCAGGGATTCAGGAGGATTAGGGGTTTGATGACTAGACTTAATACTGGATTCACGTGCAATAAAGAGAATTTGCCTGTCAGGCCGACGGCTGCAGTTTGGAAGGAATGTGTTTGTTATTCTTCCTCCAGATCTCGTTTTATTCCATTCAGTTCGGGATTCAAACTAGCGACCTCTCATGTCATAAATCTTAAACTCGTGTGTGTGTGTGTGTGTGTGTGTGTGTGTGTGTGTGTGTGTGTGTGTGTGTGTGTGTGTCTCGGCAGGCTCTGTATATTCTTTACATGTGCTTAACATTTTTGCGGCCCCTCTCAGGTTCATTTATGATCTATAACTGTGGGGAACCGTTTTATATGCATTGAAATCTGCCCGCTGGAGATCCCGAAAGTTGGGCCATTACCTCACTCCTCGCCTCACTCCTCGCCTCACTCCTCGCCTCACACCGCTCCTGGTCCGCGGCGCTGACACCGGAACGCTCCGGGCCCGGTGTGAATATGAAATACAGCGTCCTGCGGTGAATCTGAGGGCCCCCTCCCGGACTTCTAAAGGCGGCGCGTGTGAATCCGAGCCGGGGCCTCTCTTAAGGCGGTATGCGCAGATACTGAGATGGTCTCTCCGGTTTGCAGGCTGATGGACGAGACTTTGACAGACATTCTGTGTGAAGGGGGGAGGGGGTTTTGGTGGTGGGGGCCCTGCAGGCTGGGATTGAGCGGACCAGGTGGCACGGCTCGGCCCTGGCATGCCCGGCACTCGGAGGGCGCGTCTATGTTTAGCCCCTAACACGATGTTACATGTGCTGTTTTTTCTGGGCCTGCTGTGGGATGTAAAAGGGGGACAGAGCCGTGCCCCCCTAAGTGGTTCAGCCTCTGTAGCGACGGACCACGGCTGCAGATTCACTTTACTCCCAACTATTTCAGCGGCGTATTTAAGAGGCTTCCCAGCATGCGCTGTATGAAACTCTCCTGCAGAGAATATGCATGATGGAAAGACCGCTTGTCCTCCGGTGCTGCAGCGCCAGAGCGGCGGTGGAGTTAATCGAAGGGCCGACGCACGGAGACTCCTTCCATTTGACTTTACTAGATGAAGTGTGATACGTTGTGGTTGTTTCCTCTGATGTGTAGGTGGGGGATATGGTTTGAGGTTTTTTTTTTTTTTAACAAGAGGCCCCCGATCCGAAGTTTGAAGTGTTCTCACCAGGAGCGTCTTAAGGGAACCGGCGGTGACGTGCGAGTTATGGTAATCATCGTGACCGCAGAGAAAAAGTACCGAAGTAAAAGAGCAGAGAAATGTGTTTAATGAACATCTCTCTTCCCCTTTTTGCTGTGAGACGTAAGTGTTTTACTAAATGTTGGATTTCAACAACAACTTAAAAACCCGACGCTGTGCTGAGTTACGAGTTCACACGTTTCTGCTGAAACGACGTCCCGACAGACACCAAAAAGTTCTTCTCTTCCTTTTTTAATATTCTTTTATTTTGGAGGAGTTTGTCTTCGTTAAAGAGGTTGGGAGCCATTGAATG
This sequence comes from Eutrigla gurnardus, assembly GCF_963514095.1. Lineage (NCBI taxonomy): Eukaryota > Metazoa > Chordata > Actinopteri > Perciformes > Triglidae > Eutrigla > Eutrigla gurnardus. Next base: position 21,785,614 of record NC_139930.1, read on the forward strand.
TTTTGGGCCAATAGGATGCGGTGAGACTCAGTATGTGGGTCATATCGGGCCATACAATTAAACTTAACCGTCTCAGAACCAAGATCACACACACACACACACACACACACACACACACACATGCCTCCCAGCTCTTATACAGGACCTGAGGGAGTTTTAATGTGCTCGTTCCCACTCCCCTCTTTCACATCCCTCAAATTTTCTCACATAATTCTGGCTTCTTCTTCTTCCACGTTTCTCTCAGTACTCAATCTTTCACTCTTCCATCCCCCCCTCTCTCTCTCTCTCTCTCTCTCAAACCTTGACTTTAATCCTCTCTCACCCTCTCTCTCCTCAGAGCCTTGAACACAACAAATTTTCCGAGCCCGAGTTTTTAGCATTTCACCATCTCCCCACAGAACGCCTATTACTCAACCACGTCAGCTCCACCACACTTTGATGTGTGTGAGACCTCACTGGTGGATAAGTGCTGGTGTTGGTGTGTGTGCGTACGTGTGTGTGTGTGTGTGTGTGTGTGTGTGTGTGTGTGTGTGTGTGTGTGTGTGTGTGTGTGTGTGTGTGTGTGTGTGTGTGTGTGTGTGTGAGAGAGCTTTTGCAGGCTTGTCATGGGCGGGTGATTGAGTCCAGACGTTGTGGGTTCCTCTCTTCACCGACGTCCCCTCCCCCCCCACCACCTCCATGGTTGTGGGTTCAGAGTGTGTTGGGCCTAGGGGCGGGTGGGGCCGCAGCTCCCTGGGGTGCAGTAAAGTGATAGGGCAGTGCAGGGGGGCTCAGATCGCCCCTGGGGAAGGAGGTCAGGGGTCGGAGTCTTGGCCCTGCCGAGCGAGGATCAGGGCCATGTTAGTCGAGCACGCTTCAGGTGGGGCCTTCCTGCTGCGTGGGCTAGCTCGCATCTGTTTCTGTGTGTGTGTACATGTGTGTGTGTGTGTGTGTGTCTGTGTGTGTGTGTGTGTGTGTGTGTGTGTGTTTACTCCGTGTATTCTTTTTTTTTTTTTTAAGAAAACATCTTTTTCATATTTTGTCTATTCTTCCTCAAATTATACCTTCTGCATTTGCATAATCACCAAACCGTCTCCATGGTGACGCACACACATGAACATGCCCACCTTTATAATATCATATAATACGACAACAATAAACATGGCCTTCATTATGAATGCCAGTCACGCTATTTTAACATTTTGGCAAGAAATGTTTTTGAGAAACTGGTCGATATGATGAGCAAAAAGATAAAATTATAGTTGGAAGAAAGATTAGTATTTTTATTTGCAGCTGCTTTTGCCGTTTCATATTAATTGTCTATTTGTTTTCCTAACGGTGTCTTACAACAGGAGTCAGAACTGACGCATGGGAACGTTGTTTATTATGACATAATGAGAGAATATTAATTTGTCAACTGATCTTTCTCATCGATATTTGTCATTATTTTTTTTGTTGAAAAAAAACAGATCACCATCTGCTTGTTAAATTAATAGAACGGGTACCATAGAAAATCCACTATATATATGAATATTTGTTATTGTCATTACGTGATAAAAAAGCACATTTTATAGAAACCATCCAGCCAGTGAAGACGGAGTGAAAAAGAGAGATTTAAACTTCACCTTCCGTCCCTCAGCAGCTCCTAAGATGGACGACAGCGAGGTCGGTCCATCAACCGGGGCTCAGACACTTGGCCAAACACTGGCTCTCGGGCTGAATAATGGGCTGTCACTAACCCCTGACCTCAGCTCGGGGTCTAAAGTGTCAGATCGATATCAGCCGAGCGGTGGCGAGCAGCTCGGCTGACGGGAGGCATCCTGGGATGCTCGGCCTCTCTCCGAGGTTACGCCGCCTCTGTGCGCGCTCAGCGATTAAAGTGAAATTAACAAATCATTATCATCGTCCATATGCGTGTTTACAGACATGTGCAGCATCTCGCACTATGTTCCCCCCGCGCACATGTCCGGCAGGTGCTGATGGGACGTATTTCAGAGGGGTTATTTTAACAGGAGGCCTCCTGGAGGCATGTGGTGGAGTACGTGTGTGTGTGTGTGCTCCGTGTGTGTATGCATGCTCGCATGTACACACCTGCAGCGGATGATCGGTTTTGTTAAAAGCGACAATTCTGTGGTCGGGGAACGTGGTGTTGTTGTAAACTGCCGTCATGGCAACCTGAACAGCAGCCATCTTTGGCACAGAGGGGGTTTATGACTCGCTCCGTCAGCCCCTCTGGGGTTTTACACTGACTGAATGACGAAGCCCTGCTGTGTGTGTGTGTGTGTGTGTGTGTGTGTGTGTGTGTGTGTGTGTGTGTGTGTGTGTGTGTGTGAGTGTGAGTGTGAGTGTGAGTGTGAGTGTGTGTGTGTGTGTGTGTGTGTGTGTGTGTGTGTGTGTGTTGACTGACACTAACCCCATGCTGCTCTTGCTGCTTTGACCCTTTTGACACCAGAATAGCGTCGTCAGTAATTAACCTGCCTCGTCCGTGTTCGACATCAGGACGATCTCTTGTCACACTCGAGTCTGAAACCGGAATATTTAAAAGGCCCGAGTCACTCAAATCAAGTAGCTCTCTGTCTGATTGCCTGCTATGTTTTTTTTTTTATTTAAGTCCTGTGGGAATCAACGTCTCAGATATTTTTTTAAATAAGTGTGGTTGTTTTTTTTGCACGTTTTCCCTTCCCTATTAGATGAAGACTGTTGTCAGTTTGAGCTCTGATATCATTTTAAGTGAAACCGATTACTTTTCAACTGCATGTACTTTTATTCAGTGAAACAACAGACAGACTGCAGACATGCAAACGTGACATTTGTCTACAGGTCAGCAGACAGTTTAATAAACATGGCTATAAAGCTTCCTATAATAAATGAATAATAAATGAATGTTCGCTGGGATTTTAAAGGGACAGTCCGCCCACTTCACAGAACGGGGATCGGTTTACTTGTCGCGGTCAATACTCGGCCTTGAAGACACGTCACAAAAAAATAACTGATGATGTCACCGTGATGTCATCGACGTAGTCTTAATCAGGCCGTTAAACTGGGAGCACTAAAATAAGATCTGGGCGCACACCAGGGGAAACGGGGTCCAACATAAAGAAACTATCTGGTGGCATTATGGGAAATGTAGGAACATGTAACACTTTCTTCCATTGCAATGAATATTCTCTTGAATAACAATGCAACTAAATAACATTCATTCAAATAACAGGAATAAATAAGTTATGGTCCCAAAGACTGAAGTCTTCACTGGGATGCTTGTGTTCAGACTTTACCATCGGATCCTTTATTTGCTGAAGAAAAGCCACGAAGACAACGGGGCGCCCCGATTTCCAAGAGATCAGAATATACATGAAGGATTCAGATAACAGGTTCTCTGTCTGCGTGGACTCACTTAGCCTGGCACACAGTGTGTCTGCAGCTGCACCCAAGGGCGACATAGCGATTGGCACAGTCGGGACCACCAGGATCCATAAACAAGACCATCCGCTCTCCCGTCCACTCCCTCCCTCCCTCTCTCTCCGGCCTGTGTTTGTATTTTTTAACCATCCAAGGTGCCGTCCCCACAAGCAGCAATGTGTTTTCAATCTGAGCTCAATTATTTACCTCCTCTGGTAACGTTCCCAGCTGAAACAGAGAACTGTCTATACTTTTACAGGCTCCGTTTATTCCCCCCCCCCCCCGTTCTCTGTGCTGTCAACGCCCCGGTCGGACCGAGCCCCCCCCTGGCAAACACGTTTTTTGTTTCAAATACAATCTGTGTGTTTGGGACAGATGTGTGTATATAATTAGCTGACTAACTAATAATGGCTTTAACTTCCCAGCGGCCCCAAAAAAAGAAAAAAAAAAGCAAGAAGCTATGAATGATGGGACAGGTGGAGGGAGGGCAACCCCCCAACCCGGGGGCAAACAGGATGGACACCCAACTGGTGACATCATGTCACATGACCAAGGGGGGCCTGATCACCTTTTTTTTTTTTGCCCCCCCACCCATAAAGAGTTCCCCCTGGAGGCTGTAATGAGTAACTACAGATTGGCGTTTAAAACGAGGGTTAGTGCACGGACGCCATTTGTGGAGTAAATGGAGGGATTTGATATAGAAGCAGCGTGAGGTCTGTGGTTTGTGTGCTGTCTTGTCTTTCAGTGTGTGTGTGTGTGTGTGTGTGTGTGTGTGTGTGTGTGTGTGTGAAGACAGGAGCTTCATGTGTTTTGTGAGCTGAAAGCATCTCCTCTTTGCTGTCTTTGTGGAATAACCCTGGGAAGCTGCCCCTTGTCTGACCCAACTGTGTTCATAAGGAAAACAACAGGAGGCCTCTCCTCCTCCTCCTCATCCTCCTCCTCCTCCCTTTCACTTTCCCCTACATTCTTCTCTCTTCTCTTTTTTCTCCTTCACTCTTCTTGTTTCATCCATCCTTTTTTCTTCCATTGCTTCTCTTCCCCTCTTCTACTGTCTTCAAGCATTTTGTTGTCACCTCCTCTTCTCTCCTCTTCTCTCCTCCTTTCCCTCGGTCCTTTCTTCTTCACCGTTTTCCTCTTCTGTCTTCGTCCTTGTGTTTTCTCTTTGCTCCTCTCCTCCTTCCTTCCTCTCCTCTATTACAGGCCTGTAGAGCTTGTTTTTGTGACCACTTTAATTTAATTTAATTTAATGAAAAATGTCTGCTTCGCTAAATAAAAAGCACAACCATCACGTTTGAGAAGGAAAATTACGTAAATGGATAAACAACTATTTTTTTTTTAAAGATACAGGAATTATAATTTTTTTGAACTAAGATTTTAAACCTACTTAATATGAGACAAGGTTGTTTTTCCCCCTCCGGCTTCCTTAGTGCTACTGCCCTTTACTTGCTTATATCCTCCCGTCTTCCACATCCTCCTCTTCCTCATTTAAAGTGAAAGACTCACTAGAAACCAACTGCATCCAGTTTTATTCAGCGAAACAGCCGACAGACTGCAGACATGCAAACGTGACATTTGTCTACAGGTCAGCAGACAACGTGATATAGATTTGGGGAATAATAAAGCTTCCTATAATAAATTAATAATGTACGAATGTTTACTTGGATTTAGAAAGGGGCAGTCCACCTTTACCACACAGGGATCAGTTTACTTGTTACCGTTAATACTCTAAAACACTTCTCCTCTTCCTCACTCCTCTTCCCTGTTTCCTCTCCACACTGGCTCCGCCCACACCTGTGTGCCAACGCCACAACAGAAGGGGATAAAGAAAGGCAAACAAGCAGGGGAGCCCGCTGAAAGGAGGGATTATCCCATCGGTGCGTGCTTTTGTCGAGGGCTCCGGTTACTGATTCATTGATAAGCCCCTCCAACTGGCCGCGAGTAATTCAGCCAATCAGGGATCATTAATCCCCCAAGACAAATAGATTTAGGTGCTTTTATTTTGCTAATGGCTCATTTTGACACATGTATAGCTGACACAGACCTGCTGAACCGTTGCCTCCTCGTTGCCCCCGGACCCTCAATTACCCTTCAGTGTGTCCTGGTGCGACGCCAAAAGGAAAAACACAACTGTTGAAATTGCCTGGATGGAGCTCGTGAAGGCTTAATGACTCACTAAATAGCCTGTAACAACAAAGCCATTTTGGGGAAGAAAAAAAAGGAGATGAATAAATCACGCTGGTAATGAAAATGAAGAAACCCCTCATGCTGAAGATGGCGAGCGCTGCAGTCGGTTTATAGCTCGGTAAAATGAATGAAAGTTTCTCACGCTTCAGTCCAGAACACAACGGGGGGAGGTTGGGGAGGGGGGGGGACCAGATGTCTCAGGGAACAGATAGTAAAGATCACAGTAGAGATCAGCAGGAGAAGGTTTCTGGTTCTGGGCTCCTCAGAAGAAGAAACCAGAAGACGTTGAGAGATGTAATGTTATCTCGAGCCAGGCTGCGTGTTTATGGCTCTGCCTCTTATCAATATTTCATTTCTGCTACTCCAAAGAAATAACCCGTCCTTATAGCCTCCATCTGGCAAACATCTGTCCTCTCGCATTTTATCGTCTTTTGTAACAAACACCTACGGTCCGTATCTGAGATGCAGCTCGTACATGTGACGGCTGCGTTTAACCCTCTTCAGAACCGCCGTCCAACAGAAAAGCTCTCTGGTGGCGTTGATCGTAAACGGATGAGGGAAAGTGAATCCGCCCCGGAAAGGACCGAGATGCTCTGATTCTACACAGACGTGTCGCCCTCGGCCTGAAGTGAAAGGAATTTTTGTGCTTTTGGTTTTATTCTTCTTTTAACCTTCATCTCCACTTCCTGGATCCTGGCAGCTCTTCACCATATCTTATCTTATCTCCAGATGTTTTTTTATCATTTGTACAGTGACTAAGTCTCTTTTTTCCATTCAACATGACTTTAAAAAAAAATAGTGGTGACTGTGTATTCATCTTGATGACTTCAGGACATTTTCTAACTATGCGGTTATTTTTTTGCTGGTGTTATTTGTATAGCACCTTTCAACAACAAGGAAATTCAAAGTGCTTTACATAAAACTTTTGGAAAAAACAATAATTATAAAAAAAATGAAAACAAGCAAATATAATTAAATAAAAACAAGAATTTCAAAGGAATAGATATTACAGTTCAGTATAAGCAATTAGTAGTGCGATTTTGCATTACGACACATTTTTAATATATATGTTGAATGAATGAGTTTAGCAAGAAAATCACCAAATGATGGCACTTAGCAGTAAATCTCTGAAACATGGAGGGAAACCCAATCAGAAGTGATTCTAAGATAGGAGTTGATGGAGGAAACGTACCTGAACACAAGCATCCAAGTGTGAACATCGTTCATCATCACTTTCATTCTCCTTCCCACCTCTCTCTCTCTCTCTCCCTCTCTCTCTCTCACACACAAAGGCTCTACTGACCAACTTCTCCTTAATCCTGACTTAATCTCAACTGTTACTCCTGGGTCCGGTTTGATTGACAGCCGCTGACACTCAGGAGGTTGAAACTAACATTTAGGGCTTAGTAAAGACACAGGGGTGGGACGGGGGGGGCTACCCCACAGTGCTCCTGGCTGAGGACATGATACCGTGGAGCCGGTTGACCCCTTTGGTAGTCATAATATCAGCGAGCAGCTCTGAAACCGGAGGCTGCAGGGAGGCCGTGCTGGGCCTGCCCCGAGCCAAACGCTCAGCTGGTGCTGAGGGGAGGGGGGGGGAAAGTGGGAGAGAAAACAAGAGCTTTGGTTTCACGTCTGACCAGGCTATAATTGGAGGGAGAGAAAAAAGATTGGAATATGGCTGCCGATGCCGTGACACACACACACACACACACACACACACACACACATCCACTCATTTGTTGCAGAACCCGGTAGGAACGGCCACTAATCCTGCAGCACATCTACAATCTGCGTAACGACAACATGATACCCCCAGCAGGCCGCGGCGAGCGCACACACACACACACACACACACATGCACACACACACACACACACACACACACCTCCCTTCATGCTGCCTTCGCTTCCCGGAAAAAAACCCGCCAACATGTACGTGTCAGTGGCGACAACAGCTGCGTCTCGATCCCTCACTTTCTATCTCACCTGGCCTCCGATCAGCTGACCGGCTCCCCATTCCCATCGAAGAGGCCACATCATGCTCCCCCCCCCCCCCACCCCCCCGACGGCCTGTGTCAATGAACAGGGCCGGAGTATTGAAGACATCCGCAGCATGTCGCTGACACTGAGCTGCGGGGGCCATTAGCCGCTACGCCGTCTGGGTGCAACCCGTCTCCGCCAAACACCTCAGAAATGCAACCGTACACGCCGCCGATGGGAATATGCGTTTCCAATCGCTCTCCCCAGGAATGAATACCTGGCATATCTCCCCCCCACACACACACACACCCTCCCCCTTTCTGTGTCCACTCGGTTTACAGTACACACACCAGGAGAGAAAAAACCTCGGTTCGGTTTCAAGGCGCCGCTTTGAGAAACGGGCCTCATTTCTCCCCCGACCGGCGAGTCCATGAGGGGCTCCTACATCAAGCTGTCGTATCGGCCTAATGAAAATCTCATTCTGCAGCTTTGGGATCCTCTTAACGCTGCTAAAGGCACATGCTAACCAGGGGGATTAGCCCTGTAACGCCAGGGGACTTTAATTTCAGCACCGGCGTAAGTCATCGCCGCCGAGCGCCAACATTGATATATGGCTTAGGACCGACTAGTGTGTCAGGAGGAGGTCTCTGCCGGGGCGGGGGGGGTTTGAGTCTGACGGAGACCGACATGATCTTGTAAACCAAACCGGAGAATGTCTCTTTTCTTGTCATCGGATCCGCTCGTAAATCTCCAATCAATGAATCGAACCGATCAATCGACTTTCCTCCCGCTTAAAACGGCTGGCGCCGGTGTTGCCCTTGAGCAAAGCACCGCCCTCGCGGGATCTGAACGCCGGATGTGTACGGAGAGAGAGAGAGAGAGAGAAGATGCACGCTCAGCATATTTCCGTCGGAGAGATAAATCATTAAAAAAGGTCAAGTTGAGAGATTGCCTCGCATGTTATTGTGGGAATTATTGTTGCATACATAAACATATAGACCAGCCGATTATAGATGAATGGTGCTGTTATTGCTGACGTTGGGGAAAAGTGCCTCTCGTCCCACAATTAAACCCGGTCACGTACTCACACACATACATGATTTTATTCAGTTACCTCTCAGAGCTGCAGATTTAACGCCAAATACCCGTTGGACTCCTTAAACACTGATTTCAACCAATACTATATCATCAATTTGTAATCAATTTGTGAGCTAATCGGTTTTTTAATGTGTTTATTAGAAATATGTGCAGACGCGACTTGTCAGTAAAGTTTCAGTCATGTTCTCTGTGTTCTCTCTTGTTGACGACTTTGAGACGGCGATGTGTGACAGACCTGTGGGAGCTGTGCATTGTGGGAGTTGTTGTCTTCCATCCACATGCACCAAAAACTCACCGTCTGCCATTTCTCGGTCAAGAATTCGGCACCAAATTCTAAATGTATTTTACGTTTCAACACAGATTCATGTTTCCACCGGCGAAGTCATCTTTTAAGTGAAGGACTTCAGATTTACCCTGAAGGCTCCCTGAAGATTTCACTTCAGACTTGAAAATGAAATAAAAAAAGATTAAATTTGCAAGTTTTGAATCGGTTAAAACCCCCAGAAGAAGAAAAGTGGTCTCAGTTATGTAAATAAAGAAAACGTTTGGAAAGCAACAATGTCATTTTAACAGTCAATAGAGTGAAGATTTGACTCTAAACCACTTACGATGTTTTGGCAGACCAGAACCACATTTTCACTCACCCCTCTCTCCTCTCTCCAGGTTCTACCGGGGCGATTATCACATCGACGTCTGCATCAACGACTACCTGGACGTCTACTGTCCGCACTACGCCGGGCCGGTCTCCGACGACCGGGCCGAGCGCTACATCCTCTACATGGTGAACTACGACGGCTACAGCTCCTGCGACCACACCGCCAAGGGCTTCAAGCGCTGGGAGTGCAACCGGCCGCTGTCCCCCAACGGGCCGCTCAAGTTCTCCGAGAAGTTCCAGCTCTTCACTCCCTTCTCCCTGGGCTTCGAGTTCCGGCCCGGCAGAGAGTACTATTATATCTGTGAGTATGTTTAATCTCCCCGGATTATTTTTGAGAAAATGACCAAAATGTGTCGAGGAATAGAAAGCTGTCGTGTTGGCAGCGAATATTAGGGCAGATTTTGGTTATTTTTAATGTTTGAAGAACAAAAGATGTTAAGATAATTATTTATTGGAATCAAAATGTTGCCAATTTTCCACCTTTTCTTAAATACAGTTTAAACATTGATCATTTGAGAATCGATGCATACTTTCTCAATGAAAACTGTTGATATTTCTCAGTCAACTACCCAAAAAGCATCGTTTTGGTCTCTGCACTGAAACTGAGGTGCCAACACAAGCCAAGAACGGCACCCAGAGTTATATTAGAGGATCGATTTCATGTTCATCTTGGAGAAAGAACATCAGCGATGTTCAGGTCTTTGCAAGTCTTTGAACCGAAGCTAAAATCCAAGTCTGGACTGAGCTCTGTTTTCTCTCGTCCTCGTGAGGAGACTCAGAAAACAAGCAGCTGGGAAGTTTTCAGAAGTGAAGCCGGTGCCCTGCAGGCGCAGAAGAGAGCTGCCTGTTCTCCACGGTGGATTCTGTTGTATTTAGCTGGAAACGGTCTGAGGAGAACTTTAGAGTAGTCGGTGAAAAGGAAAGCACAGCCTTGGCATTAGAACAAAGCAGAAAATATAGATATCAAATCCAGAAGGGGAGCGGGTGTACGGGGGGGGGAGTACGGAGAAAGTTCTCCTCTCCGTACATTAACCACAGCGTTGGTGTAACTTTTCAGCACTCGCTTCCAGACCCCGAAACAGGTGTTTGGAAAAGCTGTCTGAGACCCTGAGACCGTGTGTGTGTGTGTGTGTGTGTGTGTGTGTGTGTGTGTGTGTGTGTGTGTGTGTGTGTGTGTGTTAATGAATTCAGAAGATGATTTGTGCTGAAATGCAAAGCAGAATTTTTCTGCTAGATCACAGATTTAACCACGAGGCTCTCCTTTAATTCCATCTTCACATATTTTGTATAGAAACTTTGAGAACTCTGCTAGAAGATGAATTAAGTTCTGTGGAAGGAAGTTTTTATTTTAATAATTAAGAAGCAAGGTTGATGAAGAGAATTTGTTCTTCTTCTCACGTCTTTCAACACTTTGTGATCTCGGGTTAGAGTCTGGCCTGATTTAAACCCCGTCTGACTGCTGCTTTGTTGTTGCACTATTTAGCATTGTGATTTATTACCTTTCACTGGAAGTTTCTGTTGGATTTCAGTGCCCTCGAGTCCGTAACATAAATATGACTGTATTGTTTAGGGAAACTGTGGTCTGCTTGCCACAAAATCGTTGCTGTTGTTGCAATTCCTTGGACGTCGATGAGAAAAAAGACCGAGGTTGCCTAATTCTGCTCGATTTGTTCAATTGGCTCTGGTTGATGTGAAAATGAGTGAAGACGGTTTTCCTGGAGACTTCTATGATGATTGATCGTGCACACAGAGGGAGAGAGTGAGAGGTAGAGAGACGGTCCATATGGCTTCAAGCAGTTTCGGGGCCATATGGACCATCTCTCGCTGACTCAGATCCGTGACTCATCCATCAGATCCATGATCGCTAAAGACACTTGTTCTCCCCGTGAGAACACATGATCCGAGCGTGGGGATAAGATAACAAAAGCCAGAGACACCTCCGCGAAAAAACCACCGCGGCCTCATTGTCAGCACATTTCACACAATACCCACATTTGTCTTCACGTCGGACGGAGGGGTGTCAACGGAAAGGAATGCCATTTTTTCTTTTATTCGTAACCTCTGTGTTCCTCCACACCTGGTTCACTCCGATAACGGAACAATGCTATTCCTTTTTTTGCAAATTTTGTTTAACTAATTTAATACCTTAGCGGCTGCTGCTGTGGAGAAGTTAGTAGCTGCAGCACATTTCTGAAGGTTTCATCATTCACGTGCTACTTGGAAGATCTTACTTCCCACTTTTGAAGTCGGAATGACGAGAATGTTGTGTTCAAGTGCTTGAAATAGTGTACATATTAAAACTGTGTACACAAGCAACAGCTATACGTGTTGCACGCTTAATAAATAAGGATTCACGTACCATCCATACTAAATTCTGCTCCCCACAACCAGGCGCGGCGCTACTATTGGGCCTGGTGGGCCTGGGCCCACCCATTTTAGGCCTGGGCCCGCCCATTTTGACTCATGCCTACTGATTAGTGAGTGATTTTCTTTCTAGCTGTTCATCCAATAAGCAGCCTGAGGAAAGCTTTGAGTGAAGGCTTCTCAGCCAATCTTCTACCCCGTGTGGACTACTAAGCCCGCCCACAGGCTGCATCGTCACCAGCAAGTGATCCAATAAAATGAATGACTTTGGCGCGCAAGCTTTGAGATGAGAAATGAAGGTGCGTGTCCACAGGGGCGATTTTAAACGCGTGTGGACGCGCCGCTTCCCAGTATCGCACGCTTGGTGGGCTGCCACTAGAGGATGATTGACAGGCGCTGTCCTTTAAACAACAGATTTTTGCGAGCGTTCGCGAGCGTTCCCGAGGAGGCGAGTCGAGCCCGGCGCCTCTGATTAGCATAAAGTAGATTCGACCTCAACTTTAGGCAAATGAGGTGCGGCCAACTCGCGCGCCGTCTCTCGACATTCGCCGCAACGCTACCAGAATGCATTGCACGGCTTTTCACATAGACAAGGGGTGCAGTCGAATAGTCTTTTTTGCTTAGGAAGGTTCCTAACTGAAGAAGTGACCCGGAAGTAAACAAGTGGCCGCCATGATAAGAGCTGTTCGGATTCTCTAAATGCATAGGAAAGGAGCTCCAATGCTTCCTTTCAGAGCTCCTTTAGCATAGGATGCAACGGACCTTCCTATGCGATAGGAAAGGAGATACGCCGACCCACAATTCTTTGCGAGAGCAACATTTAAAGTGCCGCACACCTCGGCCGTTCATGAAAACAAACGATATGTGTATTTGCATATTTAACAATGACTTTCATGCAGACATATAGTAATTGGAATAGTGATGATAAATGTGTGGACAGTGATAATAATTGAATAGTTTTTTTTATTTATTTCAATCATGTTACAAATGTTTGACAAAAACGAAACTAAAATCACAAATGAAAAGTAAATAAAACAACGGTCAAACAGGAAGGAGGAGCTGCTGGACCTGAAGCCGGTCAGTGAACCAGCTGTTTATAAAACCAACATGGGGAGAAGTGGACGATGCGCTTTTTGTAGTCCATTATTGTAGTTTCTCCAGCGCAGACGCACGTCAATCGCCGGTGTCGATCATCAGCTGTCAATCATCAGCGGCCGCGTTATAATGACGTAGCTTAGTGAAAGTCCGGTCGGATTCTCTGAACACCGCGGTCGACTATTCCTAAGTCCTTTTGAGTTCTCCTATCGCCTTTCCTTAACCCCGTGACGTTTTCCCCAGAGGTCAAGGAATAGGAGTTAGGAATAGGGGTTAGGACCTTATTATTTGACTATTCGACTGCACCCAATGAATGGGACGCGGGGAAACACCGCTGCCTGTGGACACGCACCATCAGACAGAACAGACCCCGTTTTTTTTTTTTTTTTTTGGCTTATTTTAATTGGCCCATCCACTTTTCTTGTGGCCCACCCACAATCAAAATCCTGGCGCCGCTAGTGATGCCTACTGATTAGTGAGTGATTTTCTTTCTAGCTGTTCATCCAATAAGCAGCCTGAGGAAAGCTTTGAGTGAAAGCTTCTCAGCCAATCAGCGGCTTCTACCCCGTGTGGACTACTAAGCCCGCCCACAGGCTGCATCGTCACCAGCAAGTGATCCAATAAAATGAATGACTTTGGCGCGCAAGCTTTGAGATGAGAAATCAGACAGAACAGACCCCGTTTTTTTTTTTTTTTTTTTGGCTTATTTTAATTGGCCCATCCACTTTTCTTGTGGCCCACCCACAATCAAAATCCTGGCGCCGCTAGTGCCCACAACTCCGGTATCAAAATTATTTCCGAATTTCCCCCACTCGTAAGGAAGATTTGAGTCGGCAACTCGCACTTACTATAATTCCGATTCCACGTGAAGGCAGCATTAAAGCAGCTATTTTTGGCCATCTTTCAAGTGTTAGCAAATTATCAGTGATTTCATTTATGTACCAAAAAAATATTTACGTCCAGGCTAAACAAAATATTTTCTAATGCAGTTGTTTCTCATGTCCATTCTGCAAAAACAAAAGTATTCTTTTTCTTTATTTTATCGTCAGTTATTCACTCATACTCTGAGCCTTGAAGTTCGTATATAGTATCGCCGTTTCACAGAACATATCACATCACATGTTCCCTCTCCTGCTCTAACAAAGCCTAACAATAGCTGATAGTGAATCCCAGTGTTGTTCATATAATACGAATATGTTAAGTGGGCATGTAAATGACACATTGGAGGGGGGGGGGGGGGGGGGGCATATCTGCTTGTCTCGGAGAGGACAGACACTCCTTTGTCCTCCTGGTGGTGATCATCGCTCGCCCGAGGCCGGGGGAGGAGAGACGTCACGTACACGACACCTGCAGTCGGCTACAACGTCTGGCAGACAGATGAACAGGGGAAGCCCCCTCCCCAACCCCCACCCCTGAGATCTGAGTCCCTGGTCCTAGAAGGTCAAAGGTCACCGGGATGACGACGAGGTTTGCGCCGTGAGATTCTTGTGGCCTCAGAGGGTGGCGTGTTTTTCTAATAGAGCCTCGGCAGAGCGGGGAAAGCCTGATCCTAATCTCAGGGGATAGAAATCCAATTTTCAGAGGAGACAGTTGAGAGTCTGGCTCTCCCTGTGTGAGAGAGATGACTGTCTCCCCGCAAAGCCCTCCGCCGCTTCAAACAGACCCGGGTCCTGCGCCGTGCAGCCAGTCCAGATCTACATCGATAATGACACGAACACCCGCCAGCGCGGTGCCCCCCCCCCGACAGTTCCCCTTTAGCTCCTCGCGAGCCGAAAGCAAAGACGAAGGGCTTTGTTCGGCCCCGAGATAAACCGATCATCACAAGAAAAACATCTGATCCCACAGTATTTAAATCCGGATCCGTCTAATTCACCTCACAGTCACACCAGAGCCAGGCCTTCCACAGGCATCCTGTCTGTCTTCTGATCTGCGATACACGTCCCCGGTGCATTGTGGGACATGTGTTTGTGTGTGTGTGTGTGAATCGGAGGTTTTACCATCGGCCCAGCGTGGCGGCGGCCGGATCACCTGACCGGTCTAGAATCGCAGGCAGAGCTGCAGTTTGACGCTCGGCTGTGTTGCTCGAGGACAGGAAACCCAGACTCTGACCTCAGCGGCAGACATGAAAGAAAGGGGGAGAGACAGTCGAGTAATTGTGTGCGTGACGAGACAAGGAGGAAGAAAAAGTGAGACGAGAGACAGACAGTGTTACAATAGTGAAAGAAAAAAACAGAGAAAGAGCGAAGAAAAAGATTCTCGGAGGTTTCATTAACAGACAGGAGGATGAAGGAGCTTCGTCTTCAAACCTATAAAAGAAATGATTCAAATAACTGAAACCTGGACGCAGGAGGCCGCTGTTCGTGTCCTGTGACACTTACGCAGGCTACTTTACAAGCTGGCTTATTTTTCATAACAAGCGCATTTATTTTTGAACTTTTCCTCGACCTAACCTAAGTTTTTTTGCACAAGTAAAGCTACGTTGGAAAGCCATTTAGTAATTAATCGAGCCCATGTTCTTTCTGAAATTTGCTCTCTTTCTCTTCTTTATATAATTTTTAAAATATTTTTGGTTTATGGAGAGTTGGTCGAACAAAATAAGCAATTTAAGGACGTTTTTCCAACATTTTTAGAGACTAAACAATTAATAATCTAATCAAGAGGCAATTAAAAGATTGAATAGACAAAATGATTAGTCGAAGCTGCGAATCGTAATATTTTCATAAGATCCTCGAGTCCCAGATGAGAGTATTATTTCGTCCTATCGCGTGTCTCGGCGTGTCCCTGAAGACATTCGTGCAGAAGTCTACATTTTATAGCCGGCGAGGAAAGTTAAACAGAGATAACAACGGCCGAGGAAACAGTAGAAGCGCGACGAAGCCGAGGGGGGGGTTTGGCCCTGGTCGAGTTCAGAGACGGAAACCGAGCCGCGACTTGTGCCGTCGTGTTCCAGCCGCCGTCTGAGTGTGAGCTAAGTTACTGGATACCTCGCTGACACAGACAGAAGCGCCGTGATTGACACCCGCACTCTCACTCTCTCTCTCGTTTATTTCCTCCCTCTGCTGCTTCACTTCCAATATCCCTCTCGTCGAGGAGTTATAAAGATGATTTTCATCTCCTCCCGCCGCCGCTCGGCGTCTGATAAAGTGCCTTTTGAAATCAGAGCCCAGAGTCGTCTGCCACAGTGGAAACACTGACACGGTTCGCTTTTATCGGGGCGCCTCACCGCACAGTCCGAATCCATCACACGGAGGATGGAGGATGCAGGCGTTACCACGGTGACGAACGTCCCAACACACTCCAGGATGTGTGTGCGGTTAGATTAAAAAGCGGTTTGGGAGAGTCTGCATTGGCAGCGGGGAAATCACAGAGGTCAGAGTATCGAGGTCCTGTGAGGGAAAAAAAGTCTGAAAACATCCACAGAAGGATGAAGATTCGGTCGGACAAAAACAAAGAAGTGTTCTTGACAAAAGTGCACACGGAAGTTGAAGCCATTCGTCACAGCCGGAGACGGCGCTCTATTAGCGCTGCCCTGCACTACTCGAAAACTCATTTGTTTCGTTAGCTAAAAACATCCTGGCAACCTCACACAAAAAAAAGAAAAGTTTTTAAATCTTTCTGCCTTTCACAATCAGGAAAAAGAGGAAATTAGATTTTGCAGGTGAGCATGACGGCGTGCCACTCTTCTGCAGAAAGGACTGCCCTCCTGGACAAATTAGACTTGGAAATACGAGGGTGACATTGACTTGTTTCAAATCATAAAATATGGAGTGGAGAGGCTTTCACATGGAGGATGAGAAGGGAGTTCAGAAGGTGAGGAAAAGCTCTTCAGACTGTGTTTAAAAGGGGGGATAAGTGTGGAATAGTTCTGACGGAGAAACAATCGACCTTGTCAGATTGTTCCGTTTCTCTGCTTCCGGCTGATGTTTATGAATGAAGGTGGATTTTAGAGAGTGGAGAGGTCTCCGATGAAGTTGTGAAGTGAACGCAAACGGAGAATATTGAGTGGCTCTGCAGGACTACGGGAGCACAAAAGCATTGCCTGGAATTGGACGTGGTAATATTTTAGCCTTTTTGGTGATAATCGAGTCGTGATTTGGCCGAGAGACACGTGGCGATCTCCAGTGTGATCGAGTCTCGCACTAAAAACATAATGTAGTAGAACAGAAAAGGACGTTGAAGGTGAAATGTTTGATATATTACTTTGGTTGCATGGATGTATCTAAGATGTGTTTTTTTAGCACTTGTGCCAAAGCCATATCTCAATTTCAAAAAACACTTTTTTCAATACCTCACCTTGAGATAAAAACCTTTTATTTTTTACAGAACCATTTATTTAGTTTAAAGTTTTTTTGCTTTAACATTTCATTATGAAGTAAATGTTGATTGCACAATGCAATCCAATTCCGTCTGCCACCCGGCAAGAGGGTTAGGGTTAGCTTCGGCTTTAGGGTTAGGGTTAGGGTTAGGGTTTAGGGGTAGGGTTAGGTTCGGGTTTAAGGAGTTGGGGTTTAGGGTTAGGTTTAAGTAGTTGGGGTTAGGGTTAGGTTCGGGTTTAAGGAGTTGGGTTTAGGGTTAAGGATCCATTTAGGGCACAAAGGAAGTGTGTCATCCATTACGCAGCCAGAACAGGAAGAGGATAGCGCTTTTGTTTTCTCCCTGATAGCTTTCGGTTGCTCCCTCCGGTTACTAAAGAGTGTCTACGTAAGAACAACCGAAGCAACTGTGAGTGTGTCCTGTGTTGTTGATAGTTGCTAGGCTCTGAGGAAAATGGGGAAATGTTGAGTTTCTCTTTGCAACCGACAATAGTGCTGCTTGTAAACACTGAGGGGGGAAGTCGAAGAAGTTTCCACTTTAACAAAAGCTGCCAAAAGGTTAAACAGGGAAATGCTTTGTTTGGCCTGTGCCCCTACTTTAATTCAAACGTATTTGTAAAATATGTAACATGAAATGCACAATATGACAAGCGCCGTTTCAAACCATAATCACGTAACTCTAGATTAGATGGCGGACGGTTGCTTTGGTTCCTAACTCCCCTGTGCGATCTCTCTGCAGCCTCCATCACCGACGACAAGGGAAGAAGGAGCTGCCTCCGACTCAAAGTCTTCGTCAGGCCTCAGAGTGAGTTGCAGCTTGTTGAGTCTACCGCCCGCTCTATTGTGATCGGCGTGACGTTCGAGTTCTCTAATCTTTAAATGTCGTCTCTGCTCTCTTTGTTTCTCCCAAGACAATTGTGTGAAAGTCTCCGGGACCGTGCAGGAAGGGGTTGATTTTGACGACAACAGTCAAAACTCCCTAGAACCCAGAGGTTGGTGGGAATATTAATTATGTTTATTGTTACGTCTGCTGATAAAGATTACTTTCCTTTCATTGTACATGATTCAGCAATTGACATGAAGTATGGAGCGTGCACTGTGTACTCTAATTATTTAATCATGCATTTAAAAATGACCTCCTTTAAACCTCCACCTCAGTGAGAGTGTTTCTATATAATTTGCAGACTGTTATGACTTCTCCCTCTGGTTGCCTGGCAACCTCATTGTGATGACAAGCCTCCGACCTCAACGCTAACCAGCAGCGATCATTTTCATTTCTGTGTCTTTAGACGGCATCGGTCACGAGTCGCCAGAGCCGTCTCGAAGGGACGTCAACGCCGTCGGCGGGCGCCGCGCCTCGCTTCTCCTGCTCAGCTCCACCCTCATAGTCCTGGCGGCCATCTTGTCTTTATAGCGCCCAGTCTGAGGACTTCCCCCCCCCCCCCCTCCCCCCAGCAATGGACTGTCCTGATTGGACCACAGGCCGCCCTTTCCCCTGCAACCCCTCCCCCTTTAAAGGAGCACTTTTTTAAAATAAAAGAAGAAAACACTGATGATCTCTCTCTGGTTGAAAAGAGAGAGGAAGGGACTTCGACGCTGAAGCCTCAGTTGTTGTTTTTTTGACTTGCCAACTAGAGTGATTCTTGACTTTCCGGCGGGTGCTGATGGTCGAGGCACCCCGAGGTGAAAGAGGCGTACCTGTTCACCTCGCTACAGTATGCAGATATTAAAAACAAGCACACGTACATGCTTTTTGAACATACACACACACACACACAGAACAACAAACACAATCAATAAAAGTTCTTCAGCTCGATACGGCAAAGAAGCACAGCAGGATCCCTCGAAAAAAAGTTTACAGACTTTTAACATTGTTTTGTATTCAGGAAGACATCACGTAACCCCCCCCCCCCCCCCCCCAACATGTAACATGATTAAAATCTCACATCAGAGAGGAAGAAGGTTTGGATGAAGATCCGGGAGCAACGCTTAGAGACGGTTGCTAAGGGGCGTGGCCCCCGACGACGAGTCGGACGCGTCGTCTCAAGACTGTGCAGAAGAAACACTCATCTTTTAGTGTTTGGATAGGGAAGATTTAATGATCAATTAATGCATTTTCTTTTCCTTTTTTAATAAATCACCTAATTGAAGTGTAGCAGCCAACACGGGTGTACAGTAAAATATTTGAAGTGGGTATTTTGCCAGGCAAAAATGTATTTTCCTATTTATTGTGAAGTCCTTGTGCTTTTTTTCTGTTCTGATTTAGTCTCTTAGTACAGTAGAAAGGCACTTACCCATTCAGTTAGTTCATATTCCACAGTTGATGGGTTTTTTTGGGATACAATCATACAAAAAGCACTGAGTACAGTTTGTGTATCTGTTTTGGATTGATCGCTGATATGTTTCTTTTAATTGTTTTTAACAAAGTCCAGGAAGAAAACTAAGAGAGAAAAAAAGAAAAGTCTGATGTGCTATCAGGGTGTAGAAATTGTAGAATATTTGTGTTTCGATTTTTGTCATTAAAAATGTCACAAATGTAGTTTTACTCTTTACGCTATTGCTTTTGTGAATCACTGTCATAATACGACTATTGTACATAGAGACAAATTTCCTACAAAGTTCAGGGATGTGTCCACGTCTAACATGAGGTTAAAAAAAAATGTGTTTTTTGCTTTTTAATCAGGAGGTTTCTTCGACTCAAGCAGCTCTCTGTGGCTGAAGATGTTTGTCAGTGAGACAGCGAGGAGGTACAGCAGGTGGAGGTGGTGGGATTCAGTCGCCATCTTTGATGTCGTGTAAAGTGGCGTCCCTCCAGAAACCTCAGTGGACCTGAGAGAGGAACGGGAACTAGAGCGGGACGGGAAGGTCGTAGTTTTCAGGAGGTGTTTGTGGTGGAACCTCATGTGGACGAGAGCATGACAGTAGAGTTAGGCGACGCCTGCAGAGAATTCCGGTTTTGCAATCGTGTAGCTTCATGCATCGCTACACTAACATAAGACAGACGGGAAAGAATTGTATTGTTTTCTATTTAATCACCGCAGCAACATATATCGTCCTGTGCGTTTCGTTTTGCCATCTCTTGCCACTCCGTCGCATCCTTTGTGTCGTCGCCCAAAACCTGATGACCTTCATCAGAGTTATTTATTACAACTATTAAAAAATCCCTCACAGAACTACAGAAAACATTATACAACCTCTTCATAAACTCGTGAATTTCATTTAAAATGGCCGGCGTGTAGCATTTTGAGGTATCTATTAGTGTGAGATTAGAGTGTTTAATCACCAGAATCGTGGTTCCGTTAGCGTACAACGAGCCCTTCTTCTAAACGCCGGGTGTTTCTACAGGAGACAAACCAAACGCCGGCTCCAGAGAGCCTTCCACGTTTTTTGGAAGTGGTATTCAGTTCACCGCCAGATGCCACCAAATCCTACACACTGTCCCTTTAAGGAAACAAAATGAAGTATTTTGAGGGTTAAGAATAACAAGTAATTCTATGATAACCACTTTGCGAAACATCTCCTCCTCCTCGCTTTAGTCCAGCATGGATGGTCGGCTGTAATCACGGCCTCCAGCCACGACGACAGGAACCCGTTCTAATCAGTTAGTTCTGTGGATACTGTGTATCCAACAATGAGTCTGTTGTAACACACAGCGTTAGATACTTGCCTCTTTTTTCACAACCTCCTTTGAAGGGCACATTAATGTTGCTAGCAAGAATGAAAAAAAAAAAAGTTCAATGTTTGTTATAAAAAAAAATGCTTTGTTTCATTTTATATGTCTTTTATACGAAAGAAAACCAGGATCAACGTTGCGCCCTCTCTCTGCACATATCATGTGTTGGTTTGGTCACAATCAAGGATCTTAAGGGTCAGAAAAACAGGACAGATGGATCTCTAAGAGGTAGAATTTCAGCCAGAGGAGGATTTTGTTCATTGTTGTTGTTGCATCAAAAGTGTCTTCAAGGTGCAGGATGCTCTTTGTGGTCTTTTTTTTTGCCGATCTTCACCTGGATGTTTCCGAGGACGTCGCAGGAGACGCGATGGACTTTTATCGGCGTAGAAAGCTTGACGTGTTTGTTTGTGTCGGGCGGGAGGAGGAAGTCTGTTTCCCACCTCTAATTTATTTGGATGTTTCATGTTCCTCTTGAGCAACATTGTGCTACGAGGAGGGAGAGCTATATGACTTCTTCTTCTTCACTTGATATTCTGGTACCATGTAGCCTGAAGCTAACGCCACTGTGTCCCCTGGTTTTGCAGCATCTGTTTTCCATTTTCTGTATTTAAAAAAAAAAAAAAAAGTGATGTGTGCTTTTGTCAGTGCATCTAGTGTTGGGAAGGTTTTTTTGCAACTTAAGCTGTGTTTCTTTTCCCCAAACTAGATTTGGATGTGCCACAAAACTGCACATTTCTTTTTTAACATTGTAGTAAGTGTAACTTGTGCCTATAAGCCCCGCCCCCCTCCTGTACTCATTTAAACTAATGTCTGTTTCCTGCTCAATCCCCTCAATAGAATCTTTTCTACAAAAAGGCCATTTTCTTTGTAAATACACGTGTTGGAGCAGCTATGACTTAACTAAAACAAACACACACACAAAAAAAAGATTTAATAAATATTTCTTTGTCGTTGTAATCATCTTGTCTGCCTTGTTTGTTTTTTTTAAGTAATCATAATGGAAAACGAGTGACAGTTTGCGAAATGGAAAGATGACCAAAAAAAGGGCGTGAAGGATTTTGTCGGAAGCGGCCGCGATGCGAGACGCTGGATGTTTGTCGCGGTTGTCACTCGACGCGTAATCACACAGGCCGAGTCCGTGGGAAGAGGGCGAGCATCTGTTTCTCTGTAATCTGGAGGTAATTCACTGACTGAGGAAAAAAAACACAAAAAAACAGCTTCAATTAATCTTGCGGGAATGTGCAGCGCTTCAGGGAGCTCCGCCAAGAAAACTCACAACACTTTCGCTCGGCTTCGATTCCTCACTTTCTTCCCCTCTCGCCCTGCTGTGAAAACTTTTTAAGATTTCCCATCATAACAGTCAGACCGCGTTGTCACGACAACCTGTTTTATCACCCAATCGAAGGTGCAGCTTAGCTGGAGGAAATCGTTTTCCACTCGCAGGTACTCGACACGATACTGGTCAGAATTGTGCAACAGAGGCTTGTAACCCTCAGATTTCTCCAACATCTGTTATCCTCCGGGTCAATTTGACCCCAGCTATTTAAACCTTCAGGAAATGACTATCATCAAAAATTGTTACCCAAGTTTATGCTTCAGATACTTCGTGTTTCTTTGTTGACAGCCTAAAGAACCCACTAAATGAAACCCACCCCTTTATACATCCAGAATACGGATTATGTGATTATGGAAACATCTCAAACATTAGCAACACTCAGTCGACCCGGTTGTTTTGTTCCATCTTTGGAAGTGAAACAAATTTTTGGGGGGAAATGCAAAATGTGTACAGGACATAGAAAACATATCATCAAGTTAATTATGTTGACATATTTGGTCCCATTCAATCAGGGAAAAGTCACTGCAAACAAAAAAACAGAGACGTTTAACTTTGAATTGGGTTAAATTGACCCTCAAGTATAAAACATGAGATCCTTCATATCCCATAATGCAACTTTAAATCATCACTGACTGGCAGAACTTCTTTCAGACGTCACGCTGCTAGTTTGTGTTGCTGACTTCCTGTTAAAGAACGTGTGATGATGTTTCTCTGGTTGGGTTCTTCTCTTCCGAAACCGCCGGTGACACCCAAGTCCACCGCCACCATCCGTCCCGGGTCCCCGGGAGGCCACGTCTATTCTCAGGCGGGCCCCTGTGGTCAGGTGCTAACTGAAGGACAACGTTTGCAGTCGGCAGTTTATGCAGCGGTGGAAGCCAGAAGAGAGGCCTTAGTGGTCAGAGACACAAGGGCCCCTCAAGCTCTCCATGACCCCAAACAGTCCACAATGCTGAACCGTCCTCGAGCACGATTGAGTCATAAAATCGCGTTTCGGGATTCGGACTAATTCCTAGCGTTTTCTCAAAACAACTTAATTTGCTTTGGGGGGAAACAGGCTGAACTCATCTAAGTGCTCCGGCAGATGTTGTTCTTTGGAGAGGAGCATTTTTATGAGCCGAGATCGGTTTACATTTCTGTAAACACAAAAAGACATGCGGTGACTTTTTCTAATTCATCAACCCCCGTTCTCATGACTCATGATGGCAAACAAAGAGCATAACGCTGCACGTGTTACCTTCTCAAAAACGGTCGTGTAATGTCATCTGGAGAACAAACAAATCAGATGATTATTCTTCATCTGCATGAGCAAATATATACACAGGTCTTTAATACAAATTACAGCTCTGATCTCGAGTACAATCCACATTAGTGCTGCAAAAAAAACATATTTGAAACCAAACAGGATCATTCTTACCCTGATATAAAATAATACGAATAAAATATTACTTTTTACTTTTTTTAAAAGTCTCCGTATGTCGTCATGTCATAATAAAGGTTGAATAAATGTAATTTAAATCTTTCAATTTATTTTCTGTCTTTTTTGGGGTCTCATTGCCATCAGATAAAGTGTGACTTTAAATTGGGGCCCAGGGCCGATATGAATGAGGTGCTTTTCCCCCTGGGACCCCTATACATGTATGGTGTTTATTGTGCAGAACCGTGTCGCCCAGAAGTCGTCCTCGCCATGACAACTACTATTTTAGGAGTCAGGCGGTGGCTGGCAGTGATTTCTTTTTTGCAGAGATAAAGCAAGCATCAACTGTATGCACAGGTAATGTGTATCACTTCATTCAAAAGGACTTTAATTGCTGCTGCAAACTCTGGAGGTGGTTATTTTTATGCCACTTAGCAGTTGATGGATGTTATGACCAAGAAACGGTCAAGGAGAAGTTTGCAACAGAGAAATGTGACAAAAAAAGAAACTGTCTGCATTTAAGTAAAGAATGCAATAACAGGAAAACATCCAGTTTCATTTCTTGTAACATGAAGAGATGAAGCCAGATATTTGAAGCGCCTCGGAATGCTTTTGACGGTTTGTGGACACACGTGGTTTGACCTCGTTGAGCTCTCGTCTCCTGTTGTCATGGAAACTCTAAAAAATCACTAATTCTGTCGATGTACAGGATTATGCTGCTGGTTTTTTACTCGACATGACAGCCCACCTGTATGGACCGGGATGTAGCCGTCCTCCCACCCAGCCCTTTCCATTATTGTGGCTAAACCTCCCGCATGTTCTTCCATGTTGACAGATGTGGGATTGTGGGAATGTCTGAAACACGGACTTCCCACTGATAAGCGGCCTCCTGTTATCTGTGTGTTTTGGGGGTCTGAAGGAAACATAGCTGTCAGTGTCCTACCTCCTTCTGGAGGACTCGGGCGTTAAAGACCGCAGGATTCCTCGTGTGTTTAAACTATTACTGTCAGATTACGGAGGATGAATCCAGGAAATCCTGTTCACAGTGGCGGGATTAACGGCAGACGGACTCTGCTTTCACATAGATATCAACTAAAGCTGGCGATTATCACGAGGGATGATTTCCTCACAACTCGTCCCTCGGCGTTTTGATGAGTTTTACTCGTTTGACATTTCGACGGCGATGTGACTTCGTGGGAACGAGAGGTCGAAGGTCGTGACCAGAGAAGGGTTGCTCTCTAGGCCTGGAAGCTGTTTCCCTTCGCCGTCTCCGGTTGCAGCTCTCCTCAGTGGGAGACGCGCGCAACGTCACTTCCATTAACTCGGCCCGCCAAGAAATCTGCCACCTTGAGAAAACGCCAGCTGCAGGAAGTGGAGGCCGCTGGTCGCCGTTGTTTGGTCTGATGGGGACCGACACAGCAGCTGCAAGCCGGGTTTCATTTAAACTAAAATATACAGTATGTGTCCAAAAGTATGAGGAGCGGCCCTCTGTGCTGGGATGTCTCTCCACCTTTAAACATGAACTGCAGCTCTGCTGAATGGATTAAAACAGTATAATAACAAAGAAGAAAGCATAACTCACTTCCAATTAAAAAGCTTTTCAAGCACCAAGTGATGACGAATGGATCCAGATTCCATTTTTATTCATGAAACCAATGATCACACGTGGTTTAATGACTGCAATTATATAGCTCTTTAATCCAAGCAGGTATAACATGCTGGCCTCGCCACAAACCTGTGATTAGTGGACAACCTGGTGTAACCCTTAAACGCTATTTATTTATAGAACGCTTAAAAAGCCAATGAAACTAAACGGTCATATGAGGAAATAAGAGAGACTTAAAATAAAAAAACAAATTCATTAAAAATAATAAAGAGGCCAGGTAGCAGCTCCATGTGGTAACTTTAAAATATAATGGACTCATATTAAGAGAATGAAGCGTTCTTGTGAAGGTATTTACAGATTGGGAGGTGAGAGACCAGAGACGGTAAAAGCAGCCTCCCATTGAGAACAAATTAAAGACCTTTGTCCTCAGGTGAGCGGCGTGATGGCGGGGAGCAGATTTACTGAGAGCATGTCTGACAAGTATTCAGGTCCATTGGGTGATTTAAACACCGATAAAAGAGATCATTAAATCTATTCTGAAGCTCTTTAGAACAGGTAAGAAGTGAGCCGCAGACCCACAATGCCATCAGGTGGAACAGTGAGGTTGGTCGCCTAGCAACCTCCCGATCACCCTTACACACCGCTCAAGTTGTGACATTTTGCAACCCTATGATTGGTCAGTCTGCCACTTCGTCGCAAAAACATTTATGATCTCAATCAACATGATTACCGACGTTTGAGGGAAACTAGTCGAGAGCAGATCAGCTATCAGATTTTTCAGGATCTACTTATGTTCTCAGTAATAAAATAAATCAGAGCTTCGGGGGCGCGACGCCGGCCACCGAGGTCATAATGAGATGCGAGACTGAGCCGAAATCTCCGAGTATCCGGCACGATTAGTGGAGTGGTGAGTTTGACACCTTCCAATTTAGAAGCCTTCATTTTTCTGATTAATGTTTCCCGCCGTCTTGGTCTTAAGAACGTCTCGCGTGGCTCGTGTTAATTCGACCCCCCCCTCTGTAATATCTCCACGCTTCCCTCCTTCAAACTTATATTCCAGTCTTCTTCGCTTTAGCCTAAAAATGGCTGGAGCAGATGGAATTAGGCGGCGGCCAATGAATCGCTCCGGGAGCCAGACGTAATATCAGGAGACCAAACAATCGTGCCACCTCTTCAGAGGCGGCGACCTTCGAACCTCCGGGGCAGCGAGGCCCCCCCCGAGGACAAACTCATTTCAGAAGTCATCAACGGAAAAAATCAGCATTGGCCACGTGCGTTGGCGGCGAGGGACAGGCCGCGTTACTAAACCTCCCCCCCGTATTCCCATAATGGAGACCACACAATGGCCTGCCGGCCAATTCTCCGTCCCCGCTGTTAAAATGGAGCCCTATTCAGTTTTTATGTAGGCCATCTGTAAGTCCACTCAATCCTAAAAATAAGGGCTGAGTGGAAGAGAACATATTCATCTCTCTCTCGCTGCTCGGAGCTGAATGGGATCGTCTGAAAGCAGCGAGCAGCGCCAGAGAAAACAGCGAGCGCGGCGCTGTGATTGACTCGAGGCCTGTGAAGTGGGCTGAATCTATTATTCACACCGGACCGGAGGGAAACGCCCCGTACCTCACGGGAGGAAAATCAATTTTACGATACACACAATATGACCTCTTGTACCGGCGCGGCGGAGTGTGGCCATCCGTTATTTCGCTCCACAATCCGCTCACAAAATAGTGTCTATTTGGTCCGTCATTGATCTCATTACTATGTATAATGTCATGTTTGGAATAATAACTGTTGTAATAAATCATGGAGCCACTTGTGTGTGGTTAGCGGGGCTCGTTGCTGCAGCAGCTGCTGTAGTTCGTAGACGAGAGAGTTCATCGTTCAACATCGCAGAAAAAAGGCCGAAAAGTTGAGAAGAAATTCGTCAAATTGAACAAACGTACTGGATTTCTTCATTAATTTAGCCATCTTGACCATTCAAACTAATTAATTTGTAATTTAAAAAAAAAGGTAGCTCCACGACACCAAATAATTATGTTTTACTGCTCTTAGTTACCTTTAAGCAGCAGTTTAGTCATTTATTTAGGATTTTAATGTGGGATAACAAATCAAAATATATCAAAATGTATATTTTTCTATGACAAGAATCAAGTAAGCAAAGTTAATTTAGCTTTATCCAAGGCTAGTGTGGCTATCACCAGCTGGGTTTACATTAAAATGTGTGGAATGATTCCATGAGGAAAAAGAATGTAACCCAGTTTCTATCACAAGCGTCTACAGTGAAGTCATATAATCCTGGAGGAACATAATGGAGTTAAAATGACGTTGATTAGAACGTGTATGAATGGTGGTAATCATGTAAAAAAGGCCCTCTGATTGAGGCTTTAGCGTAAAACCCAGCAGGTTAAAAGTGATGGACGTGTTGTAGTTGTACAGAAACAGTTGCAGGTGAAGTGTTCTGATGCTTCCATGCAGCCATCAGCTGCTACTCAACAACAACATAACAACAAGGGAGAGCCGGGAGCTGCAGGCGGTGCAGAGGCAGGTGTTCTCCCAGCCCGGGGGCCTCGGAGGGCCACCTGGCTCTCAGGTACGCACACAGTTACTGTGTGATGCTTCGACACTGTAGCTGCCTGAGATCCCAGGAGTCGGCTCACAGACAGGGCAGCTCTCCCACACACACACACACACACACACACACACACACACACACGACCAGTCGCCGTGGAGACGACCTCTACACATTTAGAATTAGTAGCTAAAAGTGGTACAAAGCAACTGGAGCAGCCGTTGGAGTTCTGGGAATCAAATGTTGAGCAGTTGGTTGCAAATTGTTGGTCCAAACATGAAATATTTCTTATTTTAAAAACTACCAACAATTCAAAGTCATGAGATCGTCAGTCAGGATCTCGGTTTGGTCGGCATTTACGTGGTTTTAAGTTGTAAAGGAACAAAAATGGGGGAAAAAACTGAAAAAAAATATGGACATGAGCACGTGATTCACAAATCATAAACTTGGAGCTTTCAGCAGTTTTCCATGTACCAAAAAAAAAAAAGGCATGAGCTAACATTGCTGAATGGACTGAAACAGCCTCACTTACCAATAAAATGCATGAGCAGATTTATGGAAATAACAAATGGACGCAGCGGAAACATGGCACAGCATGGAGCCCAATCTCTTTATTTTCTACCTCAGGACACTTAGAGCATTATGGGTCTTATTACATGGCCAATAACCAACGTATGGTTTTCCTTTGTCGGTTTAAAAGCTCATTCACACCAGAGAGGCAACGAGGGGGAAGAGGGGAGGGAAAATACTCTCCCAGATAAAAAATAAAAAAACCTGGTCGCTTTTTGCCAATTGTCAGCAGGTTTACTTGAATGATTGTCATCGTTTCATGACTTCCTCAGCCAGATCTTCAACAGGAATTAGTCATGGTTAATTAAATCAGCTTTTTTTTTTAAATAAATAAAACTCAGTGCATATGTGCCTTCCTTTTTGTGACAAAAAGTTTTTAAAAGGCTAAATGCCAACAAATGTGGATTCAAGCAGGATATTTTCATTATATCAAAACAAGTTGTGACTAAAAGTCAAAAGCAAAATAAAAAAAAGAAATTCCATAATTAGTGTGAGTCTTATTTGTTAGACTTCGCTGTTATAGCTGTTGTCATTTCAACACCAAGTGTGCTTTGTGAGAATAAACGGGCTGATAATTAAAGGCAGGCATCTTCATATTTACTAAAAAGAGCGTAAAAACCCAGATGGGTTGGCAGGTCTGCTGCTTCAGAACTGGCAGCCCCCCACTTCCATTTCAACCTGTTTGTTGGGTCTCTTAACTGTCTGCCTGCCTCATTAAGACTAATGTTTGTTTGGGTGTTTAGTTCATTTATTTCCTCGCTATTAAAAAAGACTACGAGCACATTAACGACGCCACCGCTCCCATCGGGGCGAAGAATCCCAGATGAAGTCAGCGTGAAAAAAGGCGGGCGGTGTTTCGGAGTGAAAAGGTTTCCGCTCCGGTTTTTCTAGTCGAACGATGTGTTTCCTCCCAAGCGTGTTCAAAAGTCACTTTCAGTGCACCGCAGTTTCCTCCATGCTTTTGTACAACACAGCTCTTTCAGAGTGCATATCATAACCGGGACACATGTGAGCTTATTAGAGCCTTCAGAGAGGGAGGGAAACCACCAACACACTGCTCCACAGAAGAGGGACCACACAGGTCCTTATAAACCAGCCACACCTGCAGGCAAACCGCCGTAACCACGACAACGGATCACAGGTGAGTCTGGAGGGTTCACAGCTCATCAGGAACGAAGTGTTTCTCCTCGTCAGCTTTAACAATCAGGTTAAACGCCGTCTGAAATGTCATTAAGCGAGTGTAAAGAATGAGTTGAAGACAAGGGAAGTCTGAAGAAGAGGGGGGGGGGGGGGGGGGGATGTTAGTTTTGTTATTTTTAATTATTTTTGCATTTAGAACAGGAAAAGTGAAGATTATATCCAGGCTCCTTGTGCTAAAATCATTATTTAAGAATGTGCAGGTAATTAAATGAAAAATATTCTTCATATGAGACCGATTGTGAAACATAGACATAAACACACAATTATCTTGGTAATGGCCACCCCTCAGATTTATTTAAATTAAGGGAATATAATATAAACTTTTACAGAGAACGAGGCGCTGCAGAGGCCAAAACCGGAGGACTCTTTTTATAATTAATATTTTAATTAAATAATATTTTAATTAAATAATTCAAATTAATGTGTGTGTGTGTGTGTGTGTGTGTGTGTGTGTGTGTGTGTGTATGTGTGTGTGTGTGTGTGTGTGTGTATGTGTGTGTGTGTGTTAGAATAGCTTGATTTAATTGCTGAGGTTTACCAGGTGTTCTCTGTTGCTGCGCCTCAGAACAGACACACCTGTAATCAGTTGTCACCTGAGTGGGTGTGGCCTTTATAACCTGCTGTTCCTCTCAGCCTCGTTAACACTCTGCCAAAGACCTTCAGCCACAACATGCTGCTGGCTTTCACTTCTCTACCTGCCAATCTCATACAAAGAAAAAAAAAAACATGTGCATGTGCAACGTGCGTTTTTACTCTTTCACTGCTTCACATGCAGCCTTCAGAACAGAAACATGTGATCTGATTATATACCAGGAAATAAGAATAAAGACATCCGTGCATCTAAAGCCGTATTCACACGGGACCAGAATCACCTGAGAAGAGGTCAGTGTGTGTTGTATCAATGCAAATATGCTTCTAATGGGGTCGTTTCTAAATCACACCAGCTCCCCTGCTTACACTTAAGATGATGAATCCTGCTGACTCAATTGATCCTGACTTTTCTTCACTGACGGGTCAATAATGTGGCTGCAGACGGAGTCTACTTTTCTACTGAGGTTGGTTGTACAGCAACAGTTGTGGGTGTTTGGGGAGAAGAAGCTGGCTGTCCTTCTGAGTAAAGTTAAATCAATGGGCTCGGGAAAAAAAGAGACTTCTCTAAAAACAAAAGAGAGGTCAGGGCTTAGCTGTAGCATTTTGTTTTCTTGGCACGGTCCATGTCTGTGCTGCTTGTTTCAACCCCTCCACCACCCAAGCATCCACCCGCAGGCTCTCACCACCCATCGTCTCTACGTAATCATATATGAACACTTACTGTTGTTCTGCTGCAATAAACATTTAAAACATTGGCAATAAATGAATTGTGTGTGACATGTTGGAGGCTGTGTATATATAACCCTGCAGACAGCCAGGAGCATGCTCAGCACGCCCTCAGCTGGTGTTTGGTCACCTACATTCCTTCCTTTTGTGAGCCATGGTTGGAGTTCACCCCTCCTTCATCCCCCGTTTCTTCTGTTTGACATTCCTTCCTTTTCTTTGTTAATTAGCCAGGCTGTTTTTATTGCCTGGCTACTTAACATAGCTTTACAGTGAGGTGACACCTGGTCCTGTTTCCCATGCATGCTCCGGTACAGTGCCATTAACCAGGTCCGGGACCAGGACTCGTACGGTGGCCCGCAGACGCCCGCTCATACGGCTTGATGGATGAGTAAGCGCGGCCCATTAGTCAGGCGGTGCCACTGAAAGGCACCACTCCCAGGCCGAGCAGGTCGAGATGGCCAATTATCACCAATGAAAAATGAAAACCGCAATTACATTTTTTTGTAAACTTCACTATGGAGCTTTGGCAGCAGCTTGTTCTCATTCCTTTCCCTCATACATATAATCATATGTAGCTGTTCTCTATGCTATTATTTTGTTTGCAGTATTGATTGCTATTGTGTGGACATCTGCTTGTCGTCAACTCCTTCACTTTTTTTTTTAGCAATTGTGTTTTAAAGAAACACACACACAGACACACACACACACTATAAATAAGAAGAAATGGGAAATTCATGAACTCAGATACGTTACAAAAAATTACACTAAAATTGCATTGCAATAAAAATGCTCCAAAAAGTTTTTTTTACGACAAAACAAATAAAAATCCTATACTAGCACATGTCCAAGACTAAAAAGGATGATAACTTATTCAGGAGGGAAATTGAGGTTTGAAATAAATAAATCAAAGTAAATGTGAATGTGTAAGAAAAATGGATCAATGAACCAATAGTTTATTTCTTTAGCTGGAAAATGAATGTGGTGCAAACAAAACGAGAAAAAATCACAGATATGAACAAAAATACATTTGCACGAGTCCCAATATTGCTGGATCAATTAATTTTGTCTATTAATTTGTAGACATAAAATCTAGAATACCAGCTGACTAATCTCTTTATATGAATGTTTTCTGAGTGTAGATGTGTAGACGTGAGGCTCCTCCACACAAACGAGCTCACCTCGGTCAAAGTGGACGAGAACGACTGACTGCAGCTGTCAGAAAGAACCTGTTGAATATCTGTCAGGAGTTCTGGGTTTTCTGAGTTAGATGTCTGTCTGAATAAAATTAGACTTCACTGAAGTCTCTCTCTCTCTCGCTCGCTCGCTCGCTCGCTCCCCCTCTATGCAGGGCCGTTTCTAGGGGGTCTGGGGGCCCCAAGTGAAAATGACCTGGGGGGCCCAATCAGCCAAATTAACCGCTTTTTTTTCTATTGGAGAACAAAATAGCAGGAAATCGTTAACTCACAGCCATTAACAACAGTCTAGCTTGTATGTATCGTACACTGTAAGACTTTAGCATGCAAATTCAAAGAGAATGCTATAATATGTACTGTTTGTGCATTAATAGTTAAGACAGAGTAAGCTAGTCTGCTAAGCTAGCTAGCTGCTGTTAGAATTGAATTGACAACTAACACATTTTCTGGTGCTGGTACAATATATTTATTTTATTATGTTATTTATATTCTATATTTTTTATGTATTTATTAAATTAAGAATTTAACACAATTGCTTAGATTGCCTACCATGTTGGAACGCCCCCCCCCCCCTCTCTCTCTCTCTCTCTCTCTCTCTCGCTCTCTCTCTCTCTCAAGCGTTTGAGGAGGAAATACTTAAAAATCAGGATCCCACGTCTCTCTGCCTCCCTAAAGATTCATAAATCACACACACAGTATATTACTTAACAATAATAATAAGCAAATTTCAATGTATTTTTAAAAGCAGCCAACATTCTAGTGCACATGCTCCAGCTAGAAATATATCTGGCTATGTCTGGTGGTCAAAAGTTGAATGAGGAGGGGTGTGTGTGGGGGGGGGGGACAGATGTTACACGGTTTTATTCTCACAGCGCTGGAATGTTCTGGAAATGTTCACCGTCTGTGTTTACTCTCAATCATGCTGTCTGAAGGCACATCCATGTCTCACACGTCAAATCAAAGTGTACTTAACGTCCAAAACAATGAGGGTTTTTTTTTTTTTTAGGTGGGTCTCGGCAGTCCGGTCCGCCGTGCTGTCAAACCTCCGGTCCGTCATCCAAACTCACACGGCAGAGTGAAAGTGAATATTTGTCTTGGCTTCTAATGTGTCGGGGAAGAAAATTAGCCGCGTGTTGGAATAACAGCGCGTGTCAAAGTCCCGCAGTAACATACATGAAGCCGACGTGTGTTTGAAGGGAAGTTGGAAACACGTCGTGTGCTGTCAAACCCTCTCGCAGTTAGGAAGCGTGTATCCAGGGTCAAAGGTCAACCGCTTCCTCAAACCAAGACTTCCCCCTGCTGAACAGAGACTCTCCATCTCCGACTAGAACAACGTCGGGTTTAGATGGAAGAAAGATACTTTACCTTTCAAACAAACAGATTTCTCCAGTAAAATGAATTGACTCATTTCTTTTTCAGTGTTAAATCACTGATGTTTTGCATTTTTACTTTTTATTTAGCTTTCGACTCGAGGAAAGGAAGGAAGAGGGAATAAATGAGAGAAGGAAGGAACAGACGAATGATGGAATTAAGGATGAAGATGGGAGGAAGGAAAAAGTAAAGAAGAAACCAGAAAGAGGGGAAAGTCTGGGGGGATGAAAGATGTGTTTTAAAAAAAAGCCGGCTAGATGGAGGTGAAGAAAGGGGGATGAAAAGATAGATTAAAGGCTTTTTACTCTGTGTAATTAAGCTAAAAGGTTTAGATATGAAGCAAAATGTAAGATTCTCAGAAGTACCAGGAGTTGTATCAAAAGAAAAAAATGGAGGAAGTAAAGAGAGTGTTATTGTGTTTATTAATATTAGAAATACAAAACATTCTAAAAATAAAAGTAGGAAAGTACATAAATACTTAAGTACCTGTATAAGAGGTGGGAAGTACATACTGTTCATTTCAGGTATCTGTACTTTTACCCCCTACATTTTAAAACAAATATCTGTACTTTCTACTTCATTTTCAAAATCATTTACTTTAGTTTTAATGCATTGGAGGGGAATTATTGATGTTTTTAATTATTAATATGACGTGAGATTCGGTTAGCCTTGTAAAGAAGTAGAAATGTCCTTCATATGGATACTTTACAGTAGTCTTTTTGAACACAAGTATCTTGTACTTCTACTAGACTGAAGTGTGTACCTCTGACACGTCTACCTGGACCCCAAACCTGCACTGAACGTCGTATCATCAAAAGAAAAGAATCCGAGCCAGTTGGGTTTTCTGAGTCCGACGTGCTGCTGAAAGTGAAGAATCCCGCCGGTATCTGACTCTGGTGCGAAAAAAAAAAAACACAATCACAGTCTGGAGCGAGTAAAACAGTGTATATGTCAGCTTTTACACTTTATCCCCAGTCCTCTGTACCTCTGCACACGAGAGAGAAGCCGACGACCTGTGAGGTCGTTTAAAGGTGAACTTACAAAAAGAAAAAAAGATTTAAAGTTATGATACACAGAACTTTTTATTAGCAGTCCGTCAGTGTTGGGTTTCTCGTCTTTGTGTGTATTTGTAGGAAGCAGTGTGAGGATGCCGGGATGAGGATCCTCATGTTTTTGTCATTTTCCAACCTGATTCAAAGACGACCCAGACGTGACCTCTCCTGCAGCCGTGGATTCTTCTCTGCAAATGTGGAGGAAGTTAATGTTTTTACATCATTCTGGTCCCGTTTCTGTTCACACTGACATATAACATGACTTTTCACCTTCTGATGTAACTAACGTGGAAACGATGGTGGGGAGTAAAAATAATATTGCATTTCCTGCAAATGTATGCTTCTAGGAGGCAAATATTATAGGTTTTACTTAATTATGTTTATGTTAATGCTTTAGTTGCTTTACAGATTCAGGTTATTAAAACAGAAATCTGATGTTTTATTATAAACTACCCAGTAAAAATCTTCTCCCCCTTTTACCAGCTGCAACATTAAAGTGATGAATGCATCATCGTTATTATAATACATCATCTTTCTGCATAATGAGTATTTTGGATCATACTTTTGTACTTTTACTCGGAGGATCACTCATAACGTTGCAAGTATTTCGACTTCTGTGGTATCGTTTTACTTCCGAGTCCTTCTTCCAGCACGGTGTGCTGACATGCTACGCTTTCCAATTAAGGTATATATATATATATATACACACAACCCGGTGTTATCAAGCGTTTGACAGCTTTCGCACCAATCTGAAGAAAAACTTGTAAAAGCAGCAGACTCCAAAAGGTTGGCTGTGACAGAGACCTCCGAGCATGAGAATAACATTTTATTATCAGGAACATTCAGTGGCAGTGCAGGATATTTTCCTGACTAAACGTTTTTTGATTTTGGGATGGATCCTGGATGTGGATCTGGATTACAGGCCTCTCCTCAGACAGACCTTTGGTGCAGGATTCCCAGCCACCAGCATCAGAGCCTCCAACGGGAGATACGGTGTCCGTCTCAGGTTGCTTTTTATCCGGCCTCCAAGAACAGAGGCAGTGTGTATGAAAGCAGGTCTCCCCGGCCGTATCAAAGATGCTGCTGGCTCTTTGTCAAATCAAAGACGTAACGAGATCTTAGTCGTTCTGAGTCGGCCCCTGAGAGCCCCTCCCCCCCCCCAAACGTCCGGGGCCAGCTGTGGGTCAAGCCTCTCCTTGTGATTTATGTTCTGCCTTATCATACATAATGAGTGTTCTCTCAATTAGCCGGAGACACGCTATCAAAGTGGAGCTCCGTGTCAGCCCTGACCCGTTGTAGACACAGCTGCCTCGTAACGACGAACCGGGGCTTTTTTTTTTCCATTTTTAATGGGCAGGAAATCGCAGCTCGGCGTGCTGCGGCCGCGGCTCGTTACGCCACCTCATGAGAACAGCTTTCACCTCGTCATCGCCGGAACATCAGCTTGTTTTTTTTTGTTTCCCGCCCGCATCCTGCTGCGACCTTTTGAGAGATTTTTTTTTTTTTTTTTAGTGAGCTAATAAATCACCTTCATCAGTACCTTCTCAGTGCATAGGTGTTGATGATGGTGATTTAAAAAAAAGAAGGGAGCAAAGGCCTATTACGAGTGTCCTGCTTCAGTCTGAACCATAAAATAGCAACAGAATGTGTGAAAAAGGTGTCACGACCTCCATCGTTGAGGTTGCTAACATGCTTTTTACATCCTGGTAGCCTTATGGTACGGCTGCAATGGGGCTTGGGACAGCCTCTGTGTTGATAAGACTATATCAGGTTAGAAATAAGAGTTTTTATATAAAAAGTAAGGTTTGTTGATTGTTTAGGAGGAGCTGGTTGATATTAAGTCCATTGACACTTTGGCTGAAGATGCTAGGAAACCCCAGAGCCAGCTAGAGATCAGGACTGAGGAAGAAGAAGAACGTTTGACCTTCTGTGCAAGAAGTTAATTTGCTGCCCTCTGACAGGAAGCAATGCTTTGGCCAGACTCACTGCTGTAAATCCTGATACAGACGTCGATACTCCAGCCGACGCTACCGCGAGGCTTCGGCAGCGTGAGTCAGACAAATCAACTTGGTATCTTCCAAAGTTATCGTCTGCTTGGTTCCCAATTTCCTGTTTGCGTCTCCCTCCACAGGGTTTCCTTTGCTGGAGAAGACAATAACTTTGGAAGAGACCTGTTTTTTTATTTCTCTTGGACTGATTTATACACGAGCACGCATTGCCCACTGGAAATTTGCATAATCATAGCCAGCCAATCAGGACATGCTTAGTTTCCATACTTATTTTAAGCCCCAACCATGATGTTTTGTTTTTTTTTGTTAGCTTTGTTTAGCCTAATGGAATGCGTGCTTGTGACTGGAGGGGAGTATTACCCATACAGTCCACCAGAGGGCGCCGCCTGTACTTGGGTTACAATTGCGTAAATTGCGTTATGTATTTCTCATTTATTATATGAGCTCCAGCTGAACAGAAAGAGAATATTTCTCTTTTGTTCACCGTTCTTGGACATGAAAAGGCATTGATGGTGGTCACCTTTCATTTGAATAACTGTCATAAATTGAAAATGTATGCTTAATACATTCATAAATTATTGATGCCATTTGTTTCAATCACGCTTTTTTCTTATCTCTTTGTAAAAACAATTTATTTCAATTTGATTAATTCAGTAATAATTCAGTATAATTTCTTCATTTCAAACCAAATCCCCGAAAGCGGAAATTAAATATTAATGTTACAAAATATAAATCAATTTTAACACCACAGCAAAAAATGAAAACACGGCGTGTTTGAGTTCACAGCTCAAAGAATTCCAATGACTGTTTACTGCCTGGTGGGAAACCTGATGCCGAACGGCACCGCCGCTGCTCTCGGAAAACAATTTACAAGCTTGTAATTAAGACTCGTACTCGGAGTCACATCGCGGCACTTCTGCCTTTTTAATACTTTGCAAACAAGCTCTTTTTATTTGTTCAGAGATCTCTTTACAGAGCAACGCCTCCTCCATCTTCAAAATGTAATATGAGCTTTTCATACTCTACCACCATAAAACTGTGTTTAAATCCTGGTATGCATGTTAGATATTTAATTTAATAATAAAAAAAACTTGTCTAGAAGTCTCCACTGTGCTCTGCTCTCTGTTAGCCAGTCATTGTTTCCTCCTGAGCTAATTAATATCTCCATGCCTCAGACTCCCAGCAT
Organism: Eutrigla gurnardus; assembly: GCF_963514095.1. Taxonomy (NCBI): domain Eukaryota; kingdom Metazoa; phylum Chordata; class Actinopteri; order Perciformes; family Triglidae; genus Eutrigla; species Eutrigla gurnardus. Next base: position 21,823,176 of record NC_139930.1, read on the forward strand.
GCATCACTGCATGTTACCCACAGAGACAGACTTCCTGGGAATACAGAGGGACACGTATTCACAACCAACAAAAACATACACCGTTTTCAAAAGACATACGTTTCCCTGCGAGTCCTCTGCCAAGAGCTGGGACGTCCAACGGCGAGAGGAGGTATTAATATTTCACATTTATGTTCGGGGTGAGATCCGCTGCTTGTCATCACTCACAGCCGCTCCCATGGCAACGCCGACCCTCAAAGAAACAATCCACACGGAAAAGAAGTAATCCATCCAACACAAGAAATTAATCATTTAGATTACTCATTCGTGGTTCTTAGAGGAAGATCCCTCGTGGTCTCAGTGGGTCCCAAGCTTTCTTCTGGCTCCGCCGTCACCCTGAAACTTGTATCTGCACCACATATCCAAGTTGTAGGGGCGCACGTTCATGCTCCCCAGAGGATGAGCTACAGTCTTTCATTGGACCCTTTTCTTCTAGTGCCGCCATGAGGCGAAATCATGTTGAATTTTGCACACAACAAATATCAAAATCCAACAGGCACAGGTTGGAGGAAATGTTTTGAGTGAATTGCTGCTCCTGAGAGGATGAACACCTATTATTCATCAGCTACAGAAGAGCAATCTGTTAAAAGCACAGCAAAAAAATAAATCAGATTTTTTTTTTAATAAAGAACTCAGTCAGTAATCAGTCTTACCCATCATGACATGAGCAACAACCATCACTCTAATTTCATAACACACAAGGTAGTTTTCCACACCGATGTGAGCACCGGTATAACCTCAGTGGCAAACACATTACAGTTGACTACTTTTAACAGCAGTAGGTGTTTTATACGTACACCAGACTTTCACCCAGGAGACAGCTGTTCGTGTCAACGTTGACTTACGTAGTCAAGTTGCGTAACAAAAGTTTTTATTTGAACCCAAAACTTTTCCCAAACCTAACAAAGTACTTTTGTTGTGTAAGAATAGTCGATTATTTGATCTAAGCAGTCAATCTCACAGTCTCAAAGAAACAAAGGGTCATTCGTCATTAGAGGACATTCGATTAATCGATGAATCGATTGTCAGTCCTATAGATTCTACTAAATCGATCTGCTACAATAAATAAATAGAATGAATTATTTTGGCTTCACCAATAATCAATATAAATGCATTTAATCGGATTAATCGTGATTCTTACTTATGATTAATGTTTTAATACGTTTAAGACACTCTCTTCCCTGCCAGCATGTAGTCTATTGAAAATGTTAAAAATAACCGAGCATATTTTAATTACATTTTTGTATTCAGCATCAAATATTATGCAGGTTTACTTTTTTCTAGAATAAATATGTTATTTTTCACCTTTCAGAAGAATACAGATAGTCTCACTTGCATTATTGCATGTTTATTTCATGGATATAGAATTTTGGTTACAAGTTACTGAATCGAATCGTGGTTTACAGAATCGAATCGAATCGGATCGTTACAACAACAACAAAAATCGTCCTTGAATCGAATCGCCAACTACCGTATCGTTAATCGAATCGCTGTGAAGCCAAAGATTCACACCCCTAATGTTCAGGTTGTTTAATGTGAGTGTACGCTTATCTGCTTTCAGTATATTCATGTAAAGGGAAGTTAACGTTAGATGTCGAAATATCCCACACTACACGCTGCCTTTGAATTTAGCAGTTTCATTGCCTGCACTGTGATTTGTTTAGAAAGGTGTCAATCACTTTATTGGTGGAAAATTGACCTACTGGATTAAAAGGGGTGGGACTATACGAAAAGACAGAAAACGGGAGTGACGGAGAGGAGAAGCGAAGCGGAGAAAAAACAGCACGTTGCGACAGCGATGTTAGAATTAACTTTACACAAGAAGTATATTAGTTAACTGTTTTACAACAGGGAGTCTCTGTTTGTGAGTTTATTTAGTTAAAGGAGTGTAGCGCGGGTGCGGGACTGTGTGAGCTAGCATTGCTACATTGCTACATTGCTAGCTGCTGTCGGCCGCCATTGTTCGTCGCGAGGAGAGGTGCCGGAGACGACGCTGGATTTTGCCAGGGTTTTACGGGTTCGGAAGCTGACTGTCGGTGGAGCTGAGCCGGGGATTTCTTTCGTCACGTTGCTGTTTGGGTGAGACGTTTTGGAGGAGGCTTCTGGTCCGTTTCCCCATGGATCGTGAGTGAGTATTCAAAGCTACAACCTCGAGGTGGATTCCTTCACTGATCTCCAACATGCGCGCCAACTGGTACCATTAACTGCACATTCAACCCCCGGGGTGTTATAATGGTTGTTCATGTGTGTGTGTCCCATGTTTGAGAGTTAACTAAAAACAATAGAAAAGGAGAGACTGATCAAATGGCTTAGAAATTAAACTATTTATCATTTCCCTACACTCTTGTGTTTTGACATGTTTGTTTAAGCTGAGGTTAATGGGTCATGTTGAGTGAAAACTAGTTAGCCTAAACGTATCCTACTCGACTGCATGGGAACTTAATGCTCATAAAAACTGTATAGTACTAATTATAATTAACTATTATTAAGCTAACCAGGCCTCTCTGCATTGTAATCTGAATAGTCTTCTCTTTTGTATTTACAGTACTCGATCCCAATTCAATATTATCATCTCTCACCACCCTGTAAAAGTTTCATAGATTAAAGGGGCCTTCCATAAAAAATCTTCATATCTAAAGTTGAATTGAGTGAGAGGGCTACATAACAAGTGATACTTTTCACGTTATATTTTTTTTTCCGTCAGTAGCAGCTATCTTCCGTAATAAGAGAATGTAAATACATTGAATTTAAATTGCTGAAAAGTACTAGCCATAAATAGTATCTTTAATAGATTTCATGAAAAAGTTAAGTAGTATAACTTTAAATGTGAAAATCTGGCTAAAACAGTTAGTGACTATAAGTCATCAGCCTGTAACAAAGGAGGAGGGTTCAGAGGGTTAATATTTTTCTAATAAATGTTTGAGTGCTGCACAATAATAAAAAAAACGCAACCATAAAACGGATCTTGGGAGAACTGCTCTTATTAATCTCCTGAAAAGTAATACTCGGCGTGTTTCGGGGTGGACACCAGCAACATTACATCACGTAGATCGATGTAATGGCTGGTCTGGCTTTCATGTGGGGACTTTCTGTGTCCTCCTGTGAGTCACCGCCTCCTATCTCATATTTCCTCATGTTTCCAGGCCCGCGTTACCCACAGTGCACACAAACTGCTCTTTTACGGATCGGGGCCCGAAGCTTTAACCAGAGCCATCAATTACAGGACCGTCAGAGGCGGCCGATATTTCGCCATAACTCAGCGAAGCGGCCACGCGGGCAGTGGACTCCTCCTGTAGCATTTAGGGGCAGCTAATAATGATTTAATGGACGGCCTTCAGCAAAGATAAACAGTAACCGCCTTCCTGACAGGAGAAGCTACTCATTACATCATGTGAGTGCAGGCAGAGAGTCGCTCTGTCTCTACATGAGCAAATAAGCGGGTGCATATGTCTCCCCCTCCCCCCCCCTGGGGGCTGCAGCTCTGGAAACAAGGCGACGGCAGACCACAAGAACCAGAACTTCCTCAGGAGATTCCTTTTTTGAACTCTCATTACGAGCAGGGGAAAAAAGGAACCAGCTGATGATGAAGAAAGCCGTCCTAATGACCTTCTGATTTCATTTATGATCGTGGATCGTCGCAGCACGACCTTTGTGTACTCGACAATAAACTCCACGTGAAACTCCTCTTCGCTGTCTTGGTAATGAAGCATTTCATATTCATAGCGGGGGCAAATGCTTTGGTTAGGGGGGAAAAATGGTTGATATCTGGTTCAAGTTTATTCTAATGATTATACTTCTGCAGTGATGACTGCATTATGCAGTTGGCTTCTCGGGATAAATAATCTGCTCCATCCCTCGACGCCCTGAGGAGGAATCATTTCAATTTGTACTGATGATGATGATGATGTCGATGATGCAGTGAGATATTAAAGTGCCGTTTGAATGTTGAGAAGACAGTTAATCACTTTCTCTGCTTCTCTCTTTCTTTAAATCATCCGAGAGCAAGGGGCTCTCTCAAGATCACACAAGATATTGTATATATATGATATATATAATCTTGTGTTTTACCTCTTTGAGTGTTTTGAAATGAAATAATCTAAAACGCTGCCACATAACGAAGGGAGAAGGCATCGCTACTTGGCAATAAAACACTCCCCACTCTCAATAACGTCTTATGGGAAACACCTTTTCTTCAGGTAATTGATCATACACATGAAAAGTGCTGTTGGTTGTTAAATCAATATGACTCAAGCAAACCACATGCTTCTTGTAAATATTAAACTGTACAAATGTTTCCGTTAAGTGTTCCCTTTCATGTCATTTCTCTGGTCTGAGATCAGCACCGTGCCGGCCCGGAGGGTGAAAACATGCTCTGCGGTTTGGAGCTCACTTGGTCATTTTCTCCACTTCTTTGTCTGCTCGGTAATGCTTTTGACATTCATACCACCCACACTGAAATGCTTTCTTAATAAGGAACATACGTAGGTAGTGGCTGAACATTATTTGTTCAGATTTTTCCTTTTCTTCTTCGACTTTGTAAACATGTAATATAACATGTTTTATTTTGTGTTTTGTTGAGTGTGAGTGACAGAAACATTATTTGGTTTGAAGCCGGGCAGCTGTTTTATTTTAATTCATACTCATGTTTTAGTTCCTGTCATGAAATTAATTATTTGTGCCCAAAAAAAAAATGTTGTTTTCCTACTTCATTTATTGATCTATTTCATTTTTGTGGTTTCTGGTTTTAGAAAATGTGTTTTTCTGAATTGTGAAAACATTTTGTCTTTTAAGAGCTTTTTCATTTCCACTCTTTCAAAATTGCTTCATCTTTTTTATGACATGTTTAGCTTTGCAACTCAAGGCCTCCATATAACGTAATCAAATTGAACTCGAGCTAAGTTTAAAGTGCCAGTCACATGAATGACACAGTCAGTGGCAAACAATCCTCTTACCAGAACTGTCAAAAAGCGCCTCGGGGACTCGTTCATAACAGGTGACGCATGAATTTATCGACGAGTTGGTCTTAGTCATAACGAGGAGATGGAATACGGTGAGTTGAGGCCGGTTTCTGCCGGCTGCTACCATTCTCTCGCATTCCTGGTTAATCCCGTCATGTTGCAGTGTTTGCCTAGCTAACGTGATTTAGCCCTCGCTGCAGGAGCCGGAGTGGCATATTAAGTTATAAACATACCAACACATGGAATTCACCATTTTACTTCTTTTTTATTTCTGTATTTTTTTGCCCGTGTGCTTCCCTGGAAGTCGCCCCAGGCAGTTGTGTCAAAAACACCCTTTTAGAAAGAAGAGAGGGGGGGCCGTGCAAGGGAATCACACTTGCTCTTCTTATAAGGAGTGCAAAGGATATTTATTACAACATTAAGCAACCGCAGTGGAGGAAAAAGAAGAGACGGGGATGAAGGGGATAACACTTTTTGAAATATTACTCTAAGTGGAATAAATTCCCGCCTGCTGAGCGCTCGGACATCCCAGGTGTTACTGTGAAAATACCATCTGGCTCATTAATTGGAAGTTATTCCAGACGATTACTGATACCCAGAGGGGCCACAGTCCACTCTCTCGCCACGCATATTGAGTTGCTTAAAATAAGACGCCGCCACGCCTCGCCCCGAGGAACGCGCGTTCGTGCGGGTGAACATTGATTATCGACAGTTCAAGGTAGTTTTAATGCACGCTGAGGGTGATTCACAGGTGGAGCAGAAAATGAAACCTCTGAGTGAAAATATGATAGACGCTTTTGGGGCATTCAGACGGCGTAAAACTATTATTCTAATTAAGTTTTACATCCACAAGTTTTTCTCTGCTGTCACCGGAAATGAGTTTTTCTGCAAAATGAAAGCGGGCAACAGAAAATAGTTATTTTTTAAAACACAAAATGATTACTTAGTGCAACGGATAATCGAAAATTGACAATAATATTTATGCACATGAATACCAATCAGTGTCCTTCTTTATGGTTGATTTTTAATTAAAAAAATCTAAATAATATTAAAAAATTATGTTAAATCATCCCCATCATGCTTTGTGTAGATAAATCAGTTAAGTTTGTTTATATTAGACAACTTATGCTGTGTGCATATTATTCATATTAACTGAATTACTTTTGTACATTACACCTGTCACTCAAAAATATATTTTTTGGCCACTTGGGGGCAGCACATTAGCAAACTGTTGCCGTTTTACACATCAGCAGACACTGTTTCTATCCCCCTAAAAACCTTTATTTTAGCTCTGCTTTGGTCTCCACCAACTCCTGAGGGAACTGTCTGGATTTGTAGGTGTTAATTGTTCCACTATGTTCGCCTGCTAGTCGCTAACTTTGTCCGTCTCCTGTTTGCTGCTTCAGGAAATGAGGTCGGCGAGAGTGTTGAGAATTAATCAACATGGCAAAGTTGTGTGTAAAATCTGAAAACAATGAGCTGAAACGCGCTAAATGCTACATAATGAGCAGAACAATCGCCAGCTTTCGCATTACACAAACTAGTTGGATCGATTGTTAACAGAACTTTAATGTTAAAGTAACGGGAGTTTGCTCAATTCAAACATGTGATTCCATTTTGTATTTGCAAACAAACACTCGAGAACCATGAAATTAGCTCCACATGCAGTGAGGGGGAGGGGGGTCATTAGTGTCAGTTTGATGCTCGTCTCAGTGGATCTAATGTGTTTGTGGTCTAAAATCAGGGCCCATTGATTAGAATGAGTCCTGCCCTCGGCCCCCTGACACTCGGGGCAGGGCATCGGCATGTGCACCTCTAACCCCACTTAGCCGTGACCCCAAAAACCAGACGCAACAGACTCGCACTGTTATGTGTTTTTGCTTAGTTCGCAAAACGGATCCATGTTTTTCTTCTTTTAGCGAGACAAATAAAAAAAAATGCTGTGAATTTCTGTTTTCAATGTGGTCGCAACTTTTTTTTTAAGATTTACAATAACTTAGCCCCCTACCAGTTTTTCTCCCCAATTTCATGGAAATTGCTTAATTAAGTCACAATTTGAAAGAAAAACAACTGACACCTGATGGCTGCTGCACCAATTAGATCTATTCCTGACGCTGGACTAGGCTCCGCAAAAATAAACAAAGAGCAGCAATAGACAATGAAAATGTGTGTTAACACCATGAACGTAATTCTGATTGTCGTGTAAAAGCATGTGGTTCTTAATTCAAGGTGTACCATGTGATCCTTCAACGGCTTCCTAAACGCTAACAGCCAGGTGGTTGAGTTGGATGCCACTGCTCAAGGATTTTTGTCGATCAGGATCCGCTTAAGATCGGCTAAACTCTGACGTCCGTTTGTTCAAACGTAGGTTCAGCCTCCAGAATCGCCAGGGCATCAAGAAGCTAAGATATCACGTAATCCCAAGAAAATAACATCTGTTTTCGCAAAAAAAAAACCTGTTGTTTTTCAAACCCACACAGAATCTGAAGACAAATATCTGCAGTCTTTAGCATCTTCCTCCCTCGGTTGATGTTTAGCTCTTTGGAGCCGCGTTTCGGAGTGAGCGATAGAAACCGGCGTCCAAGTGTTTTCACAGATAATCGATTGCGATCACCCCTCAAACGATCCGTCGTCCATCCGCCATCATCCGCCCCGTCCGCCACCACGAGTGATGGTGACACCTGTAATTGGATTCGCTCTGTGAAACAACGGAACAGAGGAGGGAAAAATGAGACAATTATACACAACGATAATGTGGCGAGCGGCGGGTTTAGACGAAACTCATATTTATTCTGAGGGGCGAAGTGAGGCAGAAGGCGCGGCGGGCGCTCTTCGGAGGTGTTTTATTGAATTTGTCAGACCGTTTCCTTTTTCCTCGGCGGCCCCGATCCCTCTTCCTCTATCTGTTTTATCCATCACACGCACACACAAACAAACTGAAAATGATGGGTTTCTCCCTGCACCCCGGGGCCCAGTCGACCCCTGCACCAGATTAAATCTGACACTCATGACCAACTCTGACAGGGGAGAAAATACTGCGGGTGAGGAGGAGGCAAGGGTGGGGGAGAATGAGATGGTTGGTGGTGGTAGTGGGGGAGGGGAGGGGGGGGTGGATGGTAAGTTTAGAGTGACAGACTAATTAGGGCTTTCCTGCGTGAAGCTTTATTTTCATATTTACTCCAGAGTATCAGAAGGCCAAACAGCTCTCTGACCGGACCAGCTAGGATTACACAACACGCACGCACACACACACACGTGCACACACGCTGAAAACTTTTAGCATAGCTGTTACACAGAACTGACAAAAAGCTGGCAAAGATAAGATCGACACTTAAAACTCAGAGATGAAACGTGATATCGTCAAACTAAAGAATGGCGCCCTCTGCTGGTGGAGAGAACGACCAAAAAATAAAAAAACATCCTCACTGAGGCATCATGGGTAAAAGTTCCCAAAACAAAAAAGTACTGCTACTAGCTATCTATCCAGGGAACAACAGTCGGGCCTGACTGGGGTTTTGTTGCGTTGTCGATCCAATGTTTTAAATTGATTATTTACCTTAAAATAGCAATAATGTCACAGAGACTTCACTTTTTCCACTTACAAAATATTTGTAATATTGCTGTATAACGCTCATGTAAATGTGAACCAAGAATCATATTTAAAAAATAAATATAAAATAAAAACCATGATTCTTTTTTTTTTATTAAATATTTAATTAAAGCCACATTCACATCATAATTTTAAAACTTCTCAGCGAAACGACCACATGACCTGCATTATGAAGTTTTCAAACTAAGTAATAGTGTGTTCAATATTTCAGTGCCTTCAATTTGATATTTTTAATTGCTTGCATCCTCAAATTCTTTTTAAGTCATTGTTTCAAAATGGACATTTATTCCATTTGTCCTTTGGTGCCTCAACTTTCTTGCCGTGGAACATTTTAATTTTAATACTTTCATAATTAGATCTGAGGATACGTGGAAATTCCTCAGGCTTTAAGCTGTTAAAAGACAAGATTGCTGATTCTTTATCTTGATAAACAAGTGTGTGAGTTCTTCTCTCAATAGTTTTTTGACTTCAGATTACGGTTTGTGGCACTCAGCCAGCACATTGATTTCTGATTGGTTCAAACTCTGGGAATCCGATGAGGTCATTTGAATATGTCACTTGACAAAACCAAAGAAACGCACACAAAGGGGAACGAGGGCGAAGGTGGCATCACTTGAATATCCGACACGTTACTGGTCCATGAATCATGATGCATCTACTTCCTGTTGTAGTTGACCGATCGCTCCCCGAGGATGATTACAGCCTCGCCAGTTTAGCGTTTCTCCGGTGATTTCCTGCTCCGTGAAATTAGGCCTCGCCGAGTCCATTTATCATCACATTACCCGCGAGTCCTGTTCTCTAAATATAGATCCAGGTTTGGGGAGATGTGCAATCACACAATCGCTCGCCACCGCCGCCTGATTACAGCACTTTAGATAAACCCACGTGTTTGCAAACAAACTTGACCTTGGTCTGAACTGCGGTTTGACTTATTGTGCTGAGCTGAAAAAACTGCACAAACAGCCATTTCTTCCAAGAGTCTAGGTTTACACCCGAAACGTTATTGATTGATTGATCTCTGTTAACCATCTGTCATTTAAGCCTTTTTAGGAAGTTCTTTTCTTTCAGCTGTGTGGAAAAAATTGGAAATTTTGGACACACTAAATCACAAAGTTTCCTCCTCCTGGTGACCATGAATGTTTGCAGCAAATTTTATGGAAATCTATCAGATTTTCTTAGATAGCTTGTCCATGACAAGTTATCTAGGTTTTTTTTGGTAAAAGTTTGTCCTCACAGTGGAAAAGGAAGAAAGGTCAAGGGTCAAGTTTGTAGAAACAGAGTGTGCCTGCCGTGTTCAGATACGCTCAAATGAACCGGTCTAGCGATAAAACGCTCCAGGCTTCGCCCAAAGTGACACAAGAAAATGACAAATAAATTTACAGAAGCAATCTCCCCCTTTTTAAATTTAGATATTTATTGGGTGCGATGTCAAATGACAAAATGAATCCGAGACCTGATTGCAGTGTGGAAGAGCAGTCAGGTGGTTAACAAAGCGAAATTCATCATCTGGGGTCCAGCCATGTTGACCCCACGTGTTGGGCTGATGCGCTAGTCAGGGGGAAAGTTGAAAGAGAGGATTAACACGGTTGTTCTCGATGTATGTAACGCATAGCGTTCCCTCCAACAGTTCAGATGTTTCTGTCTGGACCGTCCGGCACGGCCGTCCCAGATCCACGTGTCCTTTAAGTTGACCTTGCAGCCGCGCTGTTACGCTGCTATAGAATTAAAAACATGCATGATAACGTCTACAAGGTCTACACCATTATGAATAATGCAAAAGGGCCATAAATATTGTTAGAGGATGTGATGAACTCGGTGGAGGCAGCACATCACTCAGACTTGTGACGGCCTTAAACACATATCTGGGGAGACGTTAAGTCTCTTGAGCTTTCTCTCCCTTTTTTTGCTTTATGGCTAAAGAGGAAAATTTCTCAGGCATTTAAATTACACTTCGCTTCATTAAGACGAGGGCCCCTTATTTTCTCCCGGGAAAAATATATGTTTCACAAGCCGTCATTAGAATTCAGTTAACAAGTGTGACAAACTCTCCAGAGAGGTGCATGCTGGTAGCATAAAATATGATGTTTGACTTTTTTGTGGGGGGGGGAAACGAGCGCCAACACTTAGCGTGATGTTTATTTGACAAGGTTGTCGCTCCAAAAAGGACAACCTCTGGACTGACCTGTAAACACCTTTCACCTGCAGTTTAAACAACGTCTGATCTTTAACACTTTTTAATCTGGGAACAAGCGCTCCTTTTTTATTCTCTTCATCCTATCAGTAAAACAGCGGGAGAAGAGGTTTATTTTGAAAGGGACTGGCAGGAAAACATCTTTGAAATGCCTTTGACCTTTGGCTCTCTGTTTGAGTTTAGATTAAATAAAGTGGTGGCGGTTGAAGAAAAAAAAAAGGCCTCCGAGGCCATCAGGGGTGCGTCGTTATGTCGGTGGGAAAATATGGACGGGGAAGTGAGAAGTGATGAGGGGTCGCGGCAGGGTCACGACATGAGCAGCAGGGGACCCCGGTTCAGTGAAGGGGCCCCGGGGGCTTCCCGCCCCATTGCATGAACCTCCTCGAGCAAACAAAAATATTTCATCTGAGCACCTTAGGACTCCAAAACACATACATATATCTAGTATGTGGACATCCAAAACAAGTCAAATCACTCAGCACACTGGCAACGATCAACGCTCGCCACTGAAAACCAACACAAACAGAGAAACATCGTTTCCTGGAAACAGAGAAAAATACAGCAATCAACTAAGATATCAGTAGATTTAAGTCCCAACAGGCCAGTTTGATCTTTTGCATTCCTACAGTGTTTGGATTCGAACCTCTCTTTGTGTTTCTGCACCACAAATGTTTTGAAATTCAACTTTTTTTTTTAATCTATAACCTTACGTTAGTTGTTTGTCTCCAAACCACAACTGATTCTTCGGGGCTTTCCATGAACTCGGCTCTCAGGACGACCTGATCTCACACAGGAAGATGTTAGTCCCGCCCTCCTGATGATGCGTTACACGGTGGTGGAACCAGGAAAATGATGTGTCGGCGGTTTAGTTACTTTTCAGAAAGTATGTCAGAAAGACCATTCACACCTACAGTCATCACTGAACCTATACCTTTGGACCTTTGGAGGAACCCAGAGAGAACCCACGCTGACACGGGGAGAACATGCAAACTCCACACAGAAGGAACCTGGACCCAGACTCGTACCCGGGCCCCTCTGGCTCTGAGGCGACAGAGCTGACCACGACACCACCATTAAGCCCGTAAAGGAGTAATTATATAACCCGAAGTCTAATTTTGACGAGCTCCATCAGTATGCTGTGTAGACCTGCGGATCCACCTCTCCACCAGTGACCACTTCCTGCACAGTTGATCGTCCATTTGAAACAGTTCCCAGTCCCCCCAGTGTGATTCCACATCAAAAACACGGCCTTTCCCCCCTTCTTGGTCTTTACATGAGGGCTCGACCAAACCCCGCCACGATGATCCTCTTCCCAGTAAATGTTATTCCTGCTCTCATCGGATTTCCCCGGGCCGGCAGTATCCGTGTCGCCTCTTCCTGCCGAGAACTAACTCAAAACATGTTTTGCCTCTGATCTGCCACACCGCACCGGACCGTTATTTATTCATTAAACAGAGCGTTGCTTTTTGGCTGGGGGAAGAAGATCTCGGAGGGTTCCTGGACGGGATCGGGTATCGGTGGACCCTCTGAGCACGGAGGAGACTCTCTGGGTCGCCGCGAGGGGAGGATTCCTGAGAGGAAAATAACGTGTCCGTCTGAATACCAGTCAAGTGTGTCAGCTGATGAGAAAGCATGCTTTCAGTTCATACTGATACAATAAACAATGATTATAGGCCTATAAATAGGTTGACCATGACGGTTAAATATTAGATTGATAGAATATAGGGGGGGAGCCAAACATATGGTATCTGTAAAGGTAAAATTTAATATTTACAATTAAAGTGCAATAGAAATACAGACAAAAAAACTGTAAAAATACATCAAATGTATTTTTATTGGTTCAGGTTTTCTGCAATTCCTTCCTGACATGAGGAGCATAAAAACTACCTGGGAACAGGAAGCAGTCATAAAAACATGGCAACACATTACATTTATTGAGGACATTTTATCTGCACTGATCCATCATACTTGGAATGACTTTTCCAACTTTTACAACAACAAAAAAAGGAAACTGTGTGAACAAAATGAAAACAAGTGGAAAGCCAGTAGCTGGGCCTGCTGTCACAGCAGGAGAAACACAGGTGTGAGTCGTGAAACGAATGATTCAGAGCAACAACAAAACACAGAGAGTACAAATTGGCAACACCTCGTCGGTGCTGGAATTGTTTTTACGTTTTCAACACTTAGTGTCGTTTCACAACAGCAGACAATGTGTGCTTTTATCTCTACAAGGACGCGTTCCTCTTCACGTTATTATGAATTAACACTCACTCATCGTTACAATGCCGGATAGACGACCTCATGCAGGAACATGAAACTCAACCAGATTAGTTCCTGAGTGACACATTCGAGTGGTTTTATTGGTCCATGTTCAGTGAGTTTTATTGTTTCCTGGGCCGTTTGATGTTGTTGGAGGTTTTTTTTTTGTAACCGATACATTTTCTCATCCCATTTAATATCAATAAGGATAGGCTGAATAACAGAAATACACAATACAGTTGAAAAGTACCACACAATAACACAATTATCATTCATTTCAATCAACACCTCTCAAACAAACTTTCTAGGTAAGAAAGTGGCAGCGGAGTGAATAAATTATATCATGTAGGGATGTTGTTTTTGATTCTATTCATTTTTTAATAAAGAAGGAAAATAAAGACCTAACACTTGTTTTACTTTTAGCTCTTACTTTATCGGCAATGATTCGTTGTGGTTTCCTTGTTTCCTTCTTTTGACAAATGTACTTATTGTAAGTCGCTTTGGACAAAAGCGTCTACTAAATGACCTAAATGTAAATGTAAATGTAAGATGAACTTCTTATCTAGCTTTGTCCTGTTTTGGCCTAAAAATTCACTTTTAAAAGCAGAAAGTTGTTGCGGCGGACAGCGAAATATCCTCACTTTATTCAAGCTCCAAAATGTCCCACAATGCAACATAATTTTTCGAACGCAGCTCCAGTTTGGCAAACAAAATTAAAATACTTCTTTACCGTACTTAAGTAGTGATTTCTGGTATTTTGCTGATGTCAAATGAGGAAAAACGTTATCTGTTGAAGAAATACTCCACATACCGTCCAATCTCTGCCCGGCTACGTCCTCTTCCTGCTATCTCGGTGAGAAAATACACTCCCTGCCAGACTCTTACTTCCTTATAAATACTGAATGCTGCTATTATATCGGAGCGCTGTGGCTTCGAGCCTGACAGTCTTGGCTCTCGGCTGCTTCTAGTTGTTGAGTCGTTACATGGTAACGTCTTCAGAAACACTATTTCACACTGTTGGCTCATTTTACTGTACATGGGCTGTGAATTTAACATCAATTACTAATATTAAGTTAGACCACAGAGAATACTTGACTTGTCTGGAAGGTGATGGCGGACTGAATAAAATGGCAACAAGTCCTTGCAGATTTAAAGATCCAGAATATGCAAAATAGAATAGAAACTCATTATATTTAGTAGTTTTTACCCAACAAGCACTTTCAAGCCTTCTTCTAAATCCCAGCATTCCTTCTCCGGGTTCTGAGGAAGTGCCGGTGCCTTGGGGGCTCGGCGCTGCCGGTCCTGATTGATTCTCTAATAAGGAATGAACAGCAGCAGCCTGGTACTTTGGGTAATTGTCATATTTGTCACCCGGAGGAAGCGAGCCGAGGCGGCGAGCGTGAGTAGCTCCCGTGATCTAATTGGACAGAGTTATCAGACGGTGAACGGCGGCGGCGGTGCAGCGAGCAGCCGTGATCCATATCCTGCTCCCCGACGAGAACGAGGAGTCATTAAGAGAGACGGGGCGACATTAGGAACATCACACACGCGTCGATTCACAACAAACACGCGCTCGCACACATTCGGTGTATCATTTTGATTTTGTTGCCAATATGTCAGCTCAAACTTATAGCCAATAGTGCTGGTTAACGAACATGAGCGTGGATATTCATCCACACCTGAAATTCACACTAAACGCAACACGTTGCCCGGCAACACGTCGCCGGGCAACACGTCGCTGGGCAACACGTCATTTGGCGCCACAAAAGTCTCCGTCTTCCCCAAATTTCCACAAGGCACAAAAGCAAAGAATTTAGTTTTGGTCACATCTGTTCTTTCAAGAACTATTTTATGCATTCGCCAAAACTATTTTTTTACTTTTTCAGATTTTGCAGATTTCGCTGCTGAATGCTAAATGATCCACAATATTCAGCAGTCTGTGTGGTGCTGAGCTGGCGGTGAACTGAGGGGTCTAGACGCTGTGTTGTGGGTTGGAAAGCTAAACGATGACCTGAAGAACCTGAAGCTCTCTCTGACGTTCGGTGAGGATGAGAGGAGCTGCAGATTTAGCTAATAGCTCCCTGTAGTTCTCTGTCTTCATCAAGTTACCTCTTTCACATCGTGTCCTTGTTTTCAACATTGTGTCCTTGTTTTCAACATTGTCATGTGATACATTGTTATTGTTAAAATAGCTATTATGTATTAGAGAGTGAGTATTAGGTCATGGTCATGTTACAGGAAACCAGGCCTACGGAGTCAAAGGGCTACTTTTTAGACCCGTGCATACTGAAGCACCTTAAGTCTTGTTGTTTGTCCCTCTACAACCATCATCTAGAACCATCCTCTTAAACCATCCTCAAGGTCTATCCTTTAGAACCATCCTCTAGAACTATCCTCTAGAACCATCCTTTAGGACTATCTTCTAGAACTATCCTCTAGAACCATCCTCCAGGACTATCCTCTAGAACTATCCTCTAGAACCATCCTCTTAAACCATCCTCTAGAACCAACCTCTAGAAACATCCTCCAGGACTATCCTCTAGAACCATCCTCTTGAACCATCCTCTAGAACTATCCTCTAGAACCATCCTCTTAAACCATCCTCTACAACTATCCTCTAGAACGACAATGAACAAAAAACAGCCTCATCACAAAATAAATCCCCATGACTTCAGTGATCCTAAGATTTTTTTCCCCTCTAGCGCCACTCTGAAGTTTCCATTTGTGTTTGTAAATGTCTCAGTAAATATTGGACAGATTGGAATGACCTTTGGTCCAGACATTCATGTCGCCCTGAGGGGGAATTGTTAAACTTTGGTTTGCTCACAAGCTGTATTTAAACATTTAGCAGGATTTAATTTATTCGTGCCCCAGAGATGCTTGGGAACCCACGGTGGGTGTTGATTACGCTTTCACATATTGTAAAGCTTGCACATCTATTTTAATACCAGAGAGATGCCGGATGGCAGACAGAGGCCTCCTCGTCAACATGCAGTGGAGGAAGAGGCTACCTTGTTTGAGAACCTGCGATGAAGGACTTGTGTTAATGTGCCCGCGTCTTTCTTCAATAATTAATGACCCCCTGCAGCTGTGCAAACACCGCTGTTGAGCAACATTCCTCACCGCAAATGACGGCCTGATTTTCACTATCGTAATGACGTATCAGCGCCGGATAATTTATCCGAGGGACCTAAATTATGCAATTACTCTGCCGTTGCGCCGGGTCCATCTATCACCAGCACTCAGCCCGGAGTCGCCCGGAGAACACAAGGCTTTTATCGGTGGATGATAGAAAGTTATGAACCCTTGTTTTGTTTGTTCTCGACGAAGATACACAACAAAAAAACAAAAACATCACATTCCCCCCGCAGCGAACAGCCGAGTGTTCGGTTTTGACCTCTGACCCCAACGACGTGGAGGAGTGAATGGACATTTTTCCAAAACACAATCAATCCATCCCCCCTCCGGAACAAAAGAAAAATTGCTCCCCAAAGAAATCTAATGTCTTCATTATTCTGTCAACACAGACTCTTGGCTCCTGCGATCCTTTTGGAAAACCGCCGTGATTTGATTTGATTTTCATTTTTATTGCTGTCTGTCAGGCGTCCAGCCGTTGTTTTCAGATGCCAAAATTCCAAAGCTTTGAAAAAAGAGACTCTTGCAGTAATAAGCGGAGTATCAATCACCATGTTTGGCAAAAGAACTGTTTCTTCCTTCCTTCCCCCCCTTTCTCCTGGAATTAGGATTCAAGCCCGTGATTGAGGCATCTTCGTATCTCAGTGGGACGTGCAAAATGTGAAGGATGGAAGTGGAGTGAAGCCAAGCAGCTTTTTTTCTCAGGCAGGCAACAAAAATCACTTAAACATTTATGTTTTACCACTGAAATAATTTTTTTATTACATTATAAATTAATTAAATTAAAACTAAACCTTTATGTAGCTTTACATAACATCGGTGAAGCATCAATGCCTTTCCTTGAATAAGACCTTATCTACAACAACAAAATCCTGCAGTCTGCTGCATCACCTTTTGGTTTTCTAGTAATGCTCATTATAGTAATATCATCACATCAGAGATAAGGGGGAATGATATTCCCATAGAAACAAATGAATTGCTAATCACGATGACTGGTGCATTTAAATAGGAATAAAAGGAGGATTGTGTCTGAAAACAAAATATTCCAACTTTATGGGCAACAGTGTATGTTTGCAGCCTCACCATTGGAAACCTATCGATGTCGATCAATGTATTGGTTTCAGAAAGTTACAGAAATGATCAGACGTAGTTCTGATAGGTGGATGTGGGTTTGGTAACCCAACAACATGCACTTCATCTGAAGCATGAACCCTGTCGAGGTGTCGCTCAGGAAGCTGTTATACAAAGGAATGACGGCTTTAGTGTATCACAGTGAAATAAAATAAAATAAATGATTAAAAATAAAAGGTCTGTTGGTGAGTGAAACACCTTGAAAAATCAAACACAAAAAAATCAAAAAAGCCTCAAAATATTTCAAACATCAGTGTCACAAGCGAAGAGAGACAAAAGGCAAACAAGGGCAGCTGAAATCAGATCTGTACAAACGAGTGTGTGTGTGTGTGTGTGTGTGTGTGACCTCTGTGCCGTCTCAGCGGCGCCGTAGGACAAAAGCAGCTCATCAGCAAACACATCACAGTTTATTTACTCCCGCTAACCGGCTCAGATGAAGCTCCTTTCATATCCATTACCGTATTATTCGCCGGTAATATCTCTGCCAGGATTATGACTGTAATTATGACTGTCATTCAAGTCCGGGCTTTTAACATAATTGAGTCATAAGAAATTAGCATAAAGGCTAATTTGTTTGATTATGCATGAATTTGGGGGGGATTATTGGGCTAAGTGATGACGGCTGTGGTTGGCAGGTTAGAAGAAGAAAAAAAAAAGCTGTGGGCAAATTGTTTAAGGAGCTCGACAGAAGTGCAGCGATGCAGCCGCCGTTCCTAATGCGTCCGTCACGCTGCACATCGCCGGCGTCCTGCTGCAACCTCGTAACTCCAATCTTTGACTTTCATGGTTCTGGTCTCCGCTGAAGAATCCCACATCTCAAAAACAAGGTTTATCCTTAATTTGAAATCAATAGAAATACCTCTACACTGGTTGTAGGTGAGGTTCAAAACCCACTCTCAGGCCTTTAAAACGTTTAAAGGGACAGTTCACCCCAAACTAGGCATTGGGTGAAGGTAGGGTTCTATCACAGGGAGACATGTAGAGACAGACAGGTAACCAGTCTATCACAGGGAGACATGTAGAGACAGACAGGTAACCAGTCTATCACAGGGAGACATGTAGAGACAGACAGGTAACCAGTCTATCACAGGGCTGACATGTAGAGACAGACAGGTAACCAGTCTATCACAGGGAGACATGTAGAGACAGACAGGTTACCAGACAGACAGGTAACCATTCACATTCACACCTATGGGACATTTTAGTCATCACTTAACCTGCATGTCTTTGGACTGTGGGAGGAACCCGGAGAACCCAGAGAGAACCCACACTAACACGGGGAGAACATATTTTAGACATATTAGTGAAAAGCATGATTAGAAACATGCTGACCAGGATGTGAAATGTAAAAAAAAAGAAGAAAAAGCGTTTCCAGTAAAACATTTGAGAGACAGCAGTGATAAGACAGATAACAGGCTGGTTGTTATGAAGTAGCACTTTACCGGGAACATGTTGTCTGCTCTTGTAATAATGGATCACTCAACCATGACTTATATATGGAAACGTGTATTTTTTTTATTTTTTTTTCTTACGCCAGGATCAAAGTTCAGCTCCTGAAGAAAAAAGATGTAACCTATAATCCAGTTTGCTTTGTGTGGATGAAAGGCGGTTTGAAGAGGCTGCAGTGGTTTTGTAACATCTGATCAGATAAGTTACATCTACACATGAAAGGAAATCATATAGATTAGATTAGAGGGGATGAAGCATCCACCTTCTCTATAAAACAGCAGAAATGTGTGTTTGTGAGCGCCGGCGTTCACACAGAGGGCTTTTTAATATAATTAACATTCGGGCTGCAGGGCAACAAAGCAATGAAACATATTACAACATTACAGCAATATGAGGCTGGGAATGAGGAACGAGCTGCTGAGGTTTAGATGTAACACGATTTTTTTCTTCTTCTTTTTACCTCTAGGGAGAATTTCTAGTAGCTAGTTAGAGTTGTCGATGTTGAAGTGTGTCGGGAGTCGACCAAAAGACTTATTTTCTGATAAGCATCACACAGAGTGGTTTTTGTCTCTCTGAAATACATTTTTTGCAATAATAAAAAAAAAAACATCCATGACAAAAAACTGTTCCCTAAAGAATATGAAAAAGTTATATATTCATTTATTTTTTATGAAAAGCACCCAAACAATTGGTTTTCTTTTCCAGGTAGTCGTGTAGAAATGACATGAAATGCTGTTTCAATGAGTTCTGCTAGGTGGCTGATTTTCATGTTGTGGGCTCTTAGATCTGATAAAACCAAATAAATACATAAAAAATATGACAACATACAATAATGTTTAGTGTTTTTTATACTTTGGGGGCGGCTCTTTGTCGTTTCATGCAGAAATGGTTTTCCCACGTTGGTGAGAAAGACCTGACATCAACTAGAAGTAAAGTTCTTCTTCTTCTCCTTCTCCTTCTCCTTCTTCTTCTTCTCCTTCTTCTTCTTCTTCTCCTTCTCCTTCTCCTTCTTCTTCTTCTCCTTCTTCTTCTTCTTCTCCTTCTTCTTCTCCTTCTCCTTCTTCTCCTCCTTCTTCTTCTTCTTCTTAGATCTGTGTTGAAGCCGTTTCTCCCCCCGAGTCTCTGCTGCTTCTTCTCACTTGCTGCAGGAGGCTTCATGTCCTGCGACGCGCTGATACTCGGAGTCAGTGAAGCGCATGAATCCAATTTGCTGTGTGGGAGCATTAGAGTATTAGACTCCTGTGTTAATTTCTTCCTGAAATGACTTCCAGTCTGTTGTGTGTTCACCCTGGGACAGATAGAGGGAGAGAGAGGGGGGGGCATTAAAGAAACCCAGTGATAAAAAAGAGGAAGAAGTTAGATGAGCAAAAGAACTCAAACTGTTTACTTAAGAATAAGAGTAATCACTTATCAATACACATTATGACAAGAACAAATGCAAGGTTCTGTGTGTGTGTAGTGAAGTAACTGTACTTTATGCACATTTTTCAATTTGCACAATAAAAGAATGGGGATGGAAACACTGGAAAAAGTTGAAATGTTGCAAAAAGAAAAGTTTTGGGGCTTTTTTTTTTCTTCGCTTGGCTGATTTTGAAGAGTTACTGGATAAGCAAAATGCAACAGAGTAGGATTGAAACAGATCTAGTGGATGCATCATAATTGTCATGTGACTTAACCATCTGCTGGAGAGAGAAAAGAACAGTGTGGAGCCATGATGGATTTTCCAAAGTTTCTGCTAAATTTAAATGGAAATTTGACTTTTATTGTGTAAAGCAAATGTGCATGTTCGGCGAGATGGGGGAGGGATGGATTTTAAAGATTTAATCCTTACTTTGGAAACAGGAAAACTTTGTGCCAAAGCTCAACTTTATTTTTACATCTCGTTTTTATAATTACTGGTTCTTGGACACGATGATACTTCCGTGTTGTTGTGATCTCATTGGGTCTGGGCTTTCAGCCACGTCGCATGGCCTTCATCCGTGGATGGAGTTTTCTCAGTTTTAACCCCACATACAACCACCTGTCATCACATGACTCATTTCCAGGTTAAATGCCCCGTCGTGTGGTCTGAAGAAGCACACCAGAGGACCTCCTCAACAACCCGGTCCCTTGTATTTGTCTGACAATCGTCTGACCCTTCTCCCGCACCCTCGGGTGTTTTGTATTCTGGTTTTGCACTCGAGTCAACACGTCCTCTCGCGCGCTGTGAATTCTCCAGACAAAGACCGGCTCTATTTACACATGTGGCTCAATCAGACTTCACCTGTGCTGAAGAGACGGCCCGGTAAAATCCATTAAATGCCAGGTCCAACTGGGGCAGACATTTGCGCTCTCACACGGGCTCCCTGGGTAATGTAGTGCACGTGTGAAAGGGGCTCAGCTGTGTTTCCTTGCCTCATTTGTTTTTTTGACTTCCCATGTTTTCTTCGCACTGAGAATCTATTGGAAGAAAAGCTGCAGGACTTCTGACTAAAAGAAGAGAAAAAAGAGAAGGTCCACAGCACTTTAGTCTGAACTGTGTTTCTCAAGTGGAGCAAAGCGTGGCTGTAAGTCAGCAGTGGTTCGTGGTGCTTTACACTCACTCATCCGTCAGCCTTCAACTTAATGGACTGTATGTGAACCCAAGTGCTTGAAAATGTTAAAGTGGGAACAGCGGAGCTGTGTGAGGGGGAAACGTGGATGAGCTTCTAACAAAGTCCTCAGACCGCACGTGGATCGACTCTATTGACTTGGGAAACACTCAGTGTGAGTTAAAAACACTCAGGCTGACTGACGTGTCCTCGCCTCGGCCTCGTGTGTGAGTGGGTGAAGGGTGACGCAGGTTCGACCGCTTCCTGCAGATCCTGGCATCAGCAACAAAACAAAGAAATCCTGCTTTATTGCTGTTCATCTTTAGAGAGCACATTAAAAACCTGCAAATAATAAAAGTGTAAAGCAACTCATGATTGATGCCTCTTGGTGTGCATTGTGTATACATGGGTGTGGTTCCCGACGAAGATGCAAGGAAGATCAAGAAAGCTTTTTCTTTATTATGCTGTTCTGATTGTCTGGCAAGCAAATAATCTTTTCCAGTGTCTTTGTTTCCTCATTTGAATGTAACTTCCCTGCTCGCCATTATCATTTACTTTTACATTTTGTTTTAATCACAACCAGATGGTCTGATATCAGCAGTTACACTCAGGAAGTGATGTGATGCAGCAGCAGCTCCTAACCGCGAGGTGGAGCTGTTCATCAGGCTGAATGAAGCCGTGTCATGACGAAGCATTTCAGCGTGTAGTACCACTGTTACACCGCTGGGCGTCACCAAATACACAGACGAGATCCATTCATTCAACTTTTTTTTTCTCCATCATTCATTCAGCAAAACATTAAATGCTCGATGCTGCTCCGCCGAAATCATCCAGACCAGAGATTCTCTACAGGATAACGAGAGGCTTAAAGGAATAGGAATATATATGATGAAAAATATATTATAACCATGGAATTCTGAAATAATCAAGTATTTCAACAGTCATTTTGTGATTAAGAAATGCTATTAAGTATTTTATTATGTTCTATTTTATTAATTCCACTGCCCATCTCCGCCAGTAAAATTAATAATAATTTCCCTTTAAAATATCATCATAAATCATCATAATTATGAGATTATGAGGTAAATAAAAAGGAAATTATTTGATAAAAAGTCTAAATTATCAGATTAAAAATCATAATTATGAGATTTAAAAAAAAATCATGATTGTGAGATAAAAAAACGAAATTATACATAAAAAAGATAGTTTTTTAAGTCATAATTATGAGACAACAACTATGAGATAATGTAGGCAATAAATAATAATGAGAGAAATAATCTTTTTAAGTTATTAAGAAAAGCAAACACCATGATTTAACTCTGTCAGGGATCTTGAGTAAAGCGGCAGGGATATTATTCAAGAAGCTGGAATACCGGTACCTTAAAGAATTTAGTTGTTGTTTTTTTCCTGTCAAAATCTGCTGCTCCGCCCTCCTGTCCTGTTGGTGGCGCTAATGCATATTTTAAGTTGGTTTGCCGACCGCCGATAAACACCAAAGAAGACGAAGAAGGCTGTCTTGCGCAGAAGAAGATACGAATCGACGGCGTGCATGTGCTTAAGAAAAGGGACAAAGACGGGAACATTTGTATTTCGGTTTTAAGTGTTAAAACGTGCACTTTGTGCATATTTAATATGCATACAGTTTGTACGAGTAGCTCGCTATCTTGCATCTTGCGCTTCTTTTTTTGAGCGTGACTTTTAAACGAGGTTTCCTTCTGTAAAGTTAGCTGTAATTGTATCGTTGATTGTGCGGTGGTCCCTGTTCGGTGATTAGGTAAGTACATTTTAATTTAAATCCGTAATTATTGTGTTTTCGGTGACGAGGTGGTGTAGACGGCATGATTAGCCTGTTCCAGATTCACAGCTGCCAGAGCGCGTGGTCAGAAAAGGCGGCGTGTTCCAGAGTGAGTGCGTCACACCAAACTCCTATTAGAAATGTAGTAGTTTAGTGTGAACTGGCTTATTGACCGAAAAAACTACAAAAAAAACACGACCGCCAACCTTTTCTAAAGTTAAAACGTAAAGTCTTCAATTCGGCATACGTTATATATCCCTAATTGGTCGTTTTTAATATAATAACTGTACTTTTTCATCACCTTGATGGTTAACGTCTACATGTCTAAATCATGTTTCGACAGATCGACTGAAGAACGGGGGTTCCGGTGAAATGAGCAGTGTGGACCTGACATGCACGTATGTATACCAGTTCTGTTACAGCATGAAATGATGAGCCATCCCAATGATTATATCAATCACTACCCATCTGACCCATTCATATTATGTGTGGGGAAGATTATTCATGAGCTTTCAAATGAGGGTTTTGGCATTAATTGTCCATGTGAAGAGCTTTCTGCTGTTGTGTGAAAATGATTTTTATTTAATGTCTGCATTGTTCTTTCAGGGTCTACCTGCTGAAGTGCAAGCAACATCAGGTGATTTCTTGAGACGGCAAAAAAAACATTTGACTGGTTTGTCTTTTTAATAAAGTTATTCATAACAAAAATAAATACAAATTAAGTGAAGTTGATGTGTGTGTGTGTTTTCTTTGAGGGACTGAGACATTCATCACGAGCCATTAAGTTTTATTACAGGTGTCTTTGACTTGACAAGTGTGGTCTATATAATGTTGCATTTAATTTTTCTCCCTGAACATTATCACAATTTGGTGGCAGTGGTTGAAAGTAACTAATTACATTTACTCAAATACAGTACTCTGGTACAATATAGAGACACTTGTACTTTACTAGTATATACTCAATTATTGGGAATGTTGCAGTTTTATTTCATTTATCTTTAGTGTTACGGTGTCCTTCTCAGATAAGATTCTACATAAAAATGCATTGTTAAAGATTAAACCTGTGTCGCCTGATCTTTTTTGGCTTGTGGCCCACTCCAGAAAAGTGGTTGGTGTCAAGTAGCAGGTCCTAAAGCTTAAAAATAAACTGTTTATTATTATCATTTAACTTTAATCTCAGAAATACTTGGATATATCTGGTGAGTTATTATCCAAGCTAAATAATCTGCATAAATATATTTTTTATGACATACAATAAGCAGTCTGGGATGTAATGTAAAGTAATAGATTTAGAAATCTATAAATAGAAATGTAACTAGCATAGTTGGCATGCTGGGAGGGCTATAGTTGGCATGCTAGTGGTATAAATTAAAACTAGCTTAGTTCGCATGCTAGCAGGGCTAGTGGTATAAATGATTAAAACAAGCTTAGTTAGCATGCTAGCAAGGGTAGTTACAATCATTAGCATGAGTAGCAGTATGTGTAGTATGTTTATATACTGCTATTAAATATATCATATATAACTAATATATACAAGTGATGTGAAAGATCATTATATACATTCTATGGCGTAGACGATGTAAAAGTATAGCTAGCTGGGTTAGCATGCTAGCAGGGGTTGTACTGTGTCGATGATGCAAAACTAGCTAGCATAGTTAGCATGGAACAGGGTAGCAGTATAAAGTATAGGCTGTATCTAAAGACTGTGCTCTTAGTTGTGTTATTTTTTTTTTTATCATATATCAGTTTTTTGTGGTTGCTGTTTTTATGGTGTAGACTATATAAAGTATAGTTAGCATGCTAGCTGGGTGTAGCAGGGCGGACGTTCCCCCGGAAGCTGTCGTTCTTCTTCGTGGCAGCAGAAGACTGTTGCTTAGTGCCACGTTGATGGAGACCAGTGGGGACGTGGAGATCTGTCTTGAGTCCGTAGCCGGGACCCGGTAGCCTCCTCCTTCTTGTTTTTACAGCCGCTAATCCAAAAGCAGAACTGAAAGAAACCTGTACGGGTGGAGGAGTGTTTTGTCACTTATATTTTTTATGTGTGCGTTCATGTAAGAGGGAGCAAATACGAGAAGGTAAGCCGCTTTGGTGAAGTAATACGATCTGTGTGTGTGAGCGTCTAACTGTCCTCCCAGTGTTATATATTTTGCAGGCAGCTAGCAGGCTAGAAAACAACCCCTTGTAGCTGTAGGACATGCTGTACTATGTCTCGGTAAAGCATGTACACAAAGTGACAATACACTGCGGCTCAGTCTTATCTTCTTTCATTGTTTTTGTTCACTAGTCGGGCTCATTATTTGCATTGCTGTGTGACTTTTAAATACATCAGCTGTTAGCTTGCTGCTAGCTTGTACATGTACTTTTTTTTGTTTGTTTTCCTCGTGTTTGAATTACAAGAAGTACGCCGAATGGCTCCCCGCTGTCTTTGAGAGCGAGATGGTGCATTTGCAATGTCATTTCTGCAACACAGCTCTCACAATGCACCGCACACAAGTGATGATTAGTGTCAGTTAAAGCAGGCCTTTGTCTGTTACTGTGACTACTGGGTTTATTATAGTAACGTGGCTGAATTGCGAAAAGGCACCATACAGAAATGGGAAACACAAAGAGGTTTATAAATCTGTCACGTGCAGCTAACGACATTACCATATGCATTGACTCGTTTGTCACTTATGAACTGTAAAGGATATGCTCACTTGCAGTCAGTTTGCAGTTAATATCAATGAGGATGGGTTAAATAACCCATATATAATGCAATCTAATATGTGCATTAGTGCACCTCTTTAAAACATACATTATATAGTCAAGAATGGGGATTTATTGCAGCAACGTTGTATTAAACTACATTCCTTTTAGCTACTATGAATGTTATTAAACATATGTACATTGGAAGTCAGTCCCTGTAATTGATCCTGCTGTCTATATCGGCTGTTAAATTAGATGAGGGACGACATTTAGTCCTTTTTTCTGTGTTGACAAATTAAGCGGTTTCTTTCTAAATGCAGGCAGGGTAAACCTGGACATGTTGCCTGTCTATCACAGGGCTGTTTTAAGTTGGACTTGGAAAAAACATGAACCTATCCTTTTAACACACCCATAATGTCAGGGAAATTGTATGTTCTGTGAAGATTCCTGCAGAAGCCACGCTGAGAGAAAACAAAATAAAACATGTTCCTTCAACATTTGCACTTGATGCCTTTTTCAGGATGAAACTTAAAGAAATCAACCGCACAGCCATCCAGAGCTGGAGCCCTGCACAGCATCACCCCATCTACCTTGCAACAGGTAAGAACATGCATGCTTTGGCACAGACCTGCTGGTGCTGTCTGCTGTTTTGACAGGATATTGTATCATATTTTGGCCGTCTTTTCCTAAATCCCCATGACTTCTCCTTCTCATCTTTCCTTTACCTTGTGACGTCTTTCATCAAGGTCAAGAGAAAGTGGTCAGGGAAAGACGTTGGGTCGTAACATTTTGCCGTTTCGACCCATGCATTATGTGACGCAACATGCATTAAAGGTTCCTCTCTTTCTGCAGGAACATCAGCCCAGCAGCTGGATGCCTCCTTCAGCACCAATGCCTCGCTGGAGTTTTTCGAGCTGGACTTGAGTGAGCCGTCTCTGGACATGAAGTCATGCGGCAGCCTCTCCTCCTCTCACAGGTACTAAAAGCTGCTGACTACGCTCTTACTGTTCACCTTTTCTTTTCTCCCCTCCTTCAATGCAGCTGTTCATCACATCTCTTTTGCCTCTTTTCTCGCCCACAGATACCACAAACTGGTGTGGGGTCCCTATGGAATGGACAGCGACGGTCACCCATCTGGGGTCCTTATCGCGGGAGGCGAGAACGGCAACGTCATCCTGTACGACCCCGCAAAGATCATGGCCGGAGAGACGGACGTGATCATTGCTGAGAGTGACAAGCACACGGGGCCCGTTAGAGCCCTCGATGTCAACCCGTTCCAGGTGAGATCCATTTAACTCCAGCGTCAGTTAATTTATTATAATTCAGTTAAAAAAAGAAATGCAACGACTCATTTTTAAAAATGCTGTCCTCTCTGCTGCAGACAAACCTGGTTGCATCAGGTGGAAATGAGTCTGAAATCTATATTTGGGACATGAATAACTTTGGCTCTCCAATGACACCAGGACCTAAAACTCAGGTAAATACTTGTTTTTATCAAATTCATCCTTTCCACCATCAAAACCTGAAGTTCCTCTTCTTTTTACGCGTCATTTCACGAATGAATCTGTATCATCCCATACATGTGAATAATGTTATTAAATGTTAAAATATGTGAATTTGTCTTGAAGCCTCTGGAGGACATCGGCTGTGTGTCGTGGAACAGACAGGTCCAACACATCCTGGCCTCCGCCAGCCCGAGTGGCCGAGCCTCGGTGTGGGACCTCCGCAAGAATGATCTCATCATTAAAGTTAGCGACCACAGCAACAGAGTACGTCGTTTCTGCTGCACTCAGATGAAGAATAAAAAAATTCAATTCTCTCTCACATTACTTCAGTGCTGTCCACTCAACTGAAACTGTCTTCTTCTGTTTGCATGTCTCTGTTCTTTAGATGCATTGCTCCGGGCTGGCTTGGAACCCAGAAGTGGCCACTCAGCTGGTCTTGTCCTCAGAGGACGACCGGATGCCGGTCATCCAGATGTGGGACTTACGTTTTGCTACCTCTCCTTTCAAGATTTTAGAGAACCACACACGGTAAAGATTGATCCTAATTGGCGTCAAAGCAGCTTAAAGCTTTCCTTTGCAGCCCCAAAAGTCTGACTCTGTGGCTTTTTTAAGCTTGAACTGTATTGTTCTTTATGAACAGCGGGGTCCTGGCCATCGCCTGGAGCTTGGCCGATCCCGAGCTCCTCCTGAGTTGTGGGAAGGACAACAGGATTCTGTGCTGGAATCCAAATACAGCAGAGGTACAAGTTTACTATGAATGCAATTTACCTGCATGTTAATAACACAACCAAAGCAGATAACACTGATGAAGACTTCCTGATTAGAGATATGTGTTAAACAGGCATCAAACTTCCACTTTTACCTGATCTTTTATCGGAACCGTTTAGCATTTTTGTGTCATTTATCATGTTGAGGCTCCTCCAACTCCGCTTGTTACTGTCAATGCAATGGCAGTTCTTCTATTAATCAATAACATGTAGGAAAGATATTTCAATCTGCTCTGTCCAAAGTCTCTTCCACCACCGTTATGTTTCTCACACACACTCAGCGCTAGCTTGGCAATTAAGTGGTAACGAACGAGCTAAACGTATCTAAAAGCTTGGTGAATTCTTATAAACCTGCTGGCTGAGACACAGCCAGTCCCTCCTGTCTCTAGCTGGTGTTACTGATGTCTCCGTTCTCAGGAATATTTTCTATTTGTCAGATTCGTTTTCAGTAAGATGTTATATAGAGATATATATTTTCAAATGCAAACATTTAGTGGTGAAAAAGAACCAATAAAAGTACAATAAAGAATGGAACCGCTAAGAAGCATCAATAAGAGCAGTGGTATGGAGGAAATCTTAACGCTGCCCATCTCTATCTCTGGCGTTTCACTGTTGTCCCTCTGAGTTAAGTACGTCTGCCTGGATCCTCAGGTGCTGTACGAGTTGCCCACCAGCAGCCAGTGGTGCTTTGACATCCAGTGGTGTCCCAGGAACCCCGCGGTGCTGTCGGCCGCGAGCTTCGACGGACACATCGACATCTATTCCATCATGGGAGGCACCAACCAGGCGCAGAGCCAAAGACACGCCGACCAGGTGAGACGCTCCCGTCGTATTCAAGAAGAGCTCGTCTGGATGCGTTCAGTAATCAATACTTTGAGGAGATGACAGGCCAGTAAAATAAACAAGAGTTCCTGCAAATTCAAGGGCGCAGCATTGTTTTGACAGCATTATTTTTAGGTAAAATATAATCAACAGATCCCTTGTTTTGTCTTTTCATGTCATGTTTGCACTGCGTTGCGTGGATGGAAGTCTACTGCTTTTGATCATCTTTTTTGCGAATATCTGAGTAGTTTTATAATCCAACACGATCACAGTGTGATCTACTGACGGAGCTGGAAGGAAAACTGACTGCCTTCTGCAGCAGCGTGACAAACATCCACCGCTATTTACACAACGATGCTAATATATATAATTAAACCCGCACAGCTCTGGAATCAGCTGGTCACCATTCTGTTATAAGAGCCATGTGGTGACTGCTCTGAATGTGTTTGTGTTTGTGTTTTATTATGTATTTATAAGCATATGATATAAAAGAATCAATATAATTTCATCTCATACAGAGTGAAACTCATTTGGTTTGTTACTATAACACACAGTTGAGTTATTATTCTTATTTTTATTATTATTTTGATGTAACAAGCTGATTATTCATGTTATAAGTCCGTGATAAAGTCCTATATGGTCCCATCCCTATTAGTGTCTAACGAGCCTCTCTGTGTCTGTTACAGATTAGCAACTCTTTTAGGAACATGGATCCGTTTGGGACGGGGCAAACTTTGCCCCCGCTGCAGCTGCCTCAGACTCCTGCCCCACCAGTGACCGTCAACCCCCTGAAGAAGCCGCCCAAGTGGATCCGCAGACCCGTCGGAGCCTCGTTTGCTGTGAGTCCTCTTCCTTTTCTGTCCCGCGACACCGAGCTTCCTTGCTTTGGCGTCTGACAAACATTCTGGTTCACGTCTAGTTTGGTGGGAAGCTGGTATCTTTGGAGAACATCAAGGCGAACCCGCAGCAGCCTCAGCTGCCCACTTCACACGTCGTACATATCAGCCAGGTTGTTACGGAAACGGCCTTTCTGCAGCGCTCCGACCAGCTGCAGGCCACTCTGAGCGCAGGCAGCTTCGTGGAGTTCTGCCAGGAAAAGATCCACGCAGCCGAAAACGAGTTTGAAAAGACCCTTTGGTCTTTTCTCAAGGTATGAAAGAATCTATTTATTGAAAATCATCTTAGACGTATAAACAGGTCAGTAAGTGCCGTTCTGTAAATTGTCTATTTTTCACGTTTTCAGGCTAATTTTGAAAGCGATGTTCGCAGCAAGTACCTGGAGCTTCTGGGCTACAACAAAGAGGAGCTGGCCTTAAAGGTGAGGCGTCTTTATCTTCCTGTATGACACTCATATCCATGCATCAAGTGTCTTTCAGTGCATCTTCTGACACGTGTCCTTTTTTGTTGTCAGATTTCAGCAGCACTGGAGGAGAAGCCTGCTGACCCTCCTCAGGTAAGCTTGTTTTTCTCATAATGCATTTTAAAGGAATATTTCAACATTTTGATTCAGCTTAGCTTAGCATTAGGACTAGAACCAAGGGGGAATGTCTAGCCTGGCTTCGGGCAGAGCCAGAGTATCTGTTATTTGTCTTTCATAATGAAGATTTATTTTGAAAACCGGTCACTATTCACCTCACAAAGAGGAAATGTGTAACAGGAATGTAGTTAGTAGAAATGCTTTCGTGGCGCCGGTTGCTGCTCTGCTCATTAGTTCCTGCTTACTGTACCGTTCACATTCTTTCCCTGACAATCAAACAAAACCGACGATTATTGGCAGTAATTAGTGCTGCAGTTCTTGGCTGTAGTCTCTGTTTTACATTTGGCAATAAGAACAGTAAGTATTCATAAAGATGAAGCCTTTACTAAAAATACCACTTCCCTTTTTTCAAAACTACCTACAGGAGTCTTTGCACAGACTTTTGATTTTACAATCGCAAAATATTTAAAACAGCTTTTTCTGCTTATTGCCGTTTTTTTCACAGATTTTTTTACTGATACCCTCTTTCAACTAACTCAAAATATCTATATACCGGTATTGTGCAGCCCTACTGTGCTACTCGGTGTGAAAGTGCACACATTTGACTCTTTTCACTGGATGTGGGTGGTCTTTTTGAACATCTCTCGCTCTCTGAACTCAAACAAGCCACATTTACAAAGTAAAATCCAAACCTGGTGCTCCTGAGTTTTAGTTCTTCTCCAAAACTCTCCAAGCTGAAAACTCTATTTGTTTGTATTCAAAGACCAAATAGCTGAGCTGCCATTACTTCTAAAATCCAAAAAGTCTGACCTGTTGTTGGTGCACGAATCCCTCATTTGAAAATAATATTTTAAACTTTATTTTAGCTTCTGTATCACATATCAAACTTGCTCTTCCAAGAATGAATTACCTGTGGGCGTGAGCAGAGAATAGAGTGTGGTTACCAATTTGCAGCCCACATTTTCTCCAGCACTGTTTTATTTGTGGCATTCGGGAGTATCTTATTATTATTTATAGTCACCAAATGTGCCTCCCTATGCACTTATACTCAAATATCTTGGTATAACTCTGTTCATTTAAGCATTTCAATCACATTGAATCCATCTCTTCCCTCAATATTCAGTTGGAGGTGCCCGCTCCAGCCAACCCGCAGCCTTTACCAGACCTCAGCCTCGTACCGCCTGTTGATAATCCTGAAGCTGCGTTCGACGCCATCGCTGCAGCGGTTTTACCGCCTGTTGGTAATCCCGAAGCTGCGTTCGACGCCATCGCTGCAGCAGTTTTACCGCCTGTTGGTAATCCTGCAGAGGCGTTCGACGAGATCGCAGCAGCAGTTTTACCGCCTGTTGATGATCCTGAAGAGGCATTTGACGCCATCGCTGCAGCAGTTTTACCACCTGTTGATGATCCTGAAGAGGCGTTCGATGAGATCGCTGCAGCGGTTTTACCGCCTGTTGATAACCCAGAAGAGGTGTTCGATACGATCGCTGCAGCAGTCGTACCGCTTTCTGACACTCCAGAGGCGGAGTTTGATGCGATCGCTGCAGCAGTCGTACCGCTTGCTGACACTCCCGAGGCGGCGTTCGACGCGATCGCTGCAGCAGTCGTACCGCTTGCTGACACTCCAGAGGCGGAGTTTGACGCGATCGCTGCAGCAGTCGCACCGCCTTCTGACACTCCCGATGATGCGTTCGACATGATCGCTGCTGCAAACCTCCAGCCGACGGCCACGATGGAACCAGACTCCACTCCTGAACCTGAGACTGAAGATCCAGCAGGAGACCCTCCTACCAGCGAACCAGAAGAAAATGTAGACCAGGTTCTCCCAGAGCAGGAAGCTGAGGAAGAGGAGATCCCCTTGGATGCTGAGGTACACCTTCATCACAGTTTCATAGCTGCTGTCTTCTGAATTCCTGTTTCATCTGTTAAAGGCTGTGTATATCTACTATAAACTGTCCATATATATATTGATATGATGTCCTTCCCCTATTTAGGAGATGGTAGTACCAGTGGTGGAGGAGCCCAGTCCTCCTCAGATCTCACCTCCAGTCGAGGAGCCCACCGAGGATCCAGCTCCGGCTCCGGCTCCAACTCCAGCCCAAACGGATGGAGTCAGTCTCAGCGTCAGTCAAGGTAACAACTCCTTTCAAACATTTCATGACACAAACCTTCGGCCAGAATCAGAAATGCCTCCGATAAAGCCTAAAATGCAGGATCAGATATCTGCAAATATTTCCCCCCTGATCTTGCTGCGTTGTGAACGACAAATCAGTGTTGGAATCGTCAAAAGGAGAGCTAGTTAAGGTTAGCCGTTAGCCGTTAGCAGCAGGTTAAAAAGAGTCCGTGGTTGAGAGTTTGTTTGCTTTCCTGCCAGATGTGGACGGGCTCATCACACAGGCCCTGCTGACCGGAGACTTCGAGGGAGCTGTGGAGCTCTGTCTCCATGACAACCGAATGGCAGACAGCATTATCCTGGCCATCGCCGGAGGAGCCGATCTCTTAGAGAAAACCCAGAAGACGTATTTTACGAAAACACACAGCAAGATAACCAAGGTAACGACGGAGGAGATTTTTTTTTTTATTCCAGAGGGTTTTATGAGGTGAGAGTTTATATTAGTTGCTGATGAGATTTCATGTTTTCCTGCAGCTGATCAGTGCGGTGGTGATGAAAGACTGGCATGACATCCTGAAGACGTGTGACCTGCAGAACTGGAAGGAGGCTCTGGCTGCCGTCATGACCTACGCTGAGCCCGAGGAGTTCTCCACCCTCTGTGGTTAGTCCAGGGATACGTGCACCTTGTTGCAGCTGACATGCAGAGTAAACGTTGGTGTCTCTCAGCTGTGAATTCGTGCCCTCTAACTGAACTTGTCCTGCTTGTTAGACCTCCTCGGGGGCAGACTGGAGGCAGCAGAGGTCGCCCAACTTCAAGCTCAGGCCTGTCTGTGTTACATCTGTGCTGGAAACGTGGAGAAACTTGTGTCTTGCTGGACTAGAGCACAAGGCGGACACTGTCCGCTTTCTCTCCAGGTGCGTCTCCATGTTTACATCTGCTATAAATGTGGACACTAGGGGGCAGCATCTGGCGAATCGAAGTTAAATTTTTACTTCCTTTTTAGCTCTGTTGACAACTTAATTCCTAAAACTTTATACAGTGATAATGTCATTGCTGTGTTTTACATTGTTTCTGCTGCCCCCCCAAAAAAAGGAAAAAAGTAGTGGTCAGATTTGATGTTTTAGCTTATTCTCACACGAACAAAGGAAATAAAGTCTGTTTCCACCCCCCCAGGACCTGGTGGAGAAGGTGGTGGTGCTGCGGCGTGCGGTGGAGCAGACCAAACGCTCCGGCCCCGCTGCGATTGGTGTCCTGCTGGCTGAGAAGATGAGCCAGTATGCCAACCTGCTGGCCTCTCAAGGAAGTCTGACCACCGCCATCGCCTACCTGCCTGACAACACCGACCAGGTAATGCAACACACCTGGACTCTGTTACCACGTTGTGTGTGTTAACACCCCACAAGTAATATCTTGACCCTCTTAATTCACCTTTCTGGTTTTGACCGTGCAGGTTGCCGTACGGCAGCTTCGTGACCGTCTCAGTCGGGCTCTGGGGCAACAAGCGGCGGCTGCTCCTGCCGCTCCAGTTCAAACCCAGAGAGTTCCGTCTCAGCTACCGGCCCAGACCCAGACCCAGCATCTCTTCACCCCTATCCAGCCCGCCATGGTGCCTCAGCCCCCTGCAGCAGCAGCAGCAGCTCCAGTGCCCATGGCTACACCTGCAGCCTCCACCCCAGCACAGCCGCAGTACTACCAGCCCGTATGTTCCACTCAGCTTCATATTTTTACTGTTCGTTAGACATCAGGACTTACACGGACTGCTGCAGGTCAAATGACTAGGGATGGGTTTGATTCCATGTTAATGTTAAGCCCTGACTCTTAACAAATCTCTCATAAATACATCTTATCTCCTGTTTATTAGCAAAGAGCAATGGAAGACACACAAGCTGCAGCTTCTCATCTTTCTCATCTCTCGACCGTTTCTGGTCACGACGAAAAAACATCAGGTGTTCAGATTACGTCAGCTAATTAACGGCTAACAGGAAACGTTAATCTGCTCTCTGCAGCTGGTGTCTGTATTCAGACAAAGATGGTTTGTGAGTGGAAAGATGCATCACTCCGTAACACTGCAGCACGACCGCGAGTGACCTGTGTGAGACTGTGAGACATTTGAATCGGATACGGTTCGTAGTCGTGAGAGAAATCCCACAAACACGGTCGCTTATGACGCCTAAAAGTGATCCTCGCCGCCTTCCTTGTCCTTCCTCCGTCTCTGTGATCTCCAAAGTCCTGCACTCCAGCTTAATTGAACATTTCAGATATTGCTGTTAGGTTGAGAACGTTCATCCGGCCGCCACTAAAAACTGTAGCGTCGTCGCGTTCCTGTCTTTTCAGGCAACGAAATGTGATCAGACGTGTTCGAGACATTTTAACCTTTAGTTACGCACATGTTGACACTTGATAAGAGTCGATTCAGAATGATTTTGGAAAAAATGCTCTGAATCCCCATCCCTGTCGCACCCTGACCAGCCACCCGGTGAAGTGCTCATTGCGGTTGTAACCATTTCATTGATTAGATTTCCATTCTAGCCAGGGTTTGAATCACATGCTTGTTCCTAAATTAATTAATTATGGGCTTTTTTGTGTGTCTGTAATTTGAACCCTGGCTCTGGTCCAATGCGTTGTCGTGTCGTTTGGTGCCCCCCCCCCCCCTCCTCCCTGTATTGCGGCCATCATTGGTATGTGCCGTGTGTCTCCGTGTGCTTCAGGTGAGGGCTGCCTCCACTGTCACCTCCTGGAGTAACCAGACTCCCACAGCCCTCCCCAATATCCCTCCTCCTCCTCTTCAAGTAGGCAGACCCTCAGAGCAGCAGGTACACCGCCCGCCCACCCGGCCTCCACACACACACCTCCGACCATGTTCACACCTCACACACAGACTACCTAAATGATTGCAAATGAGTGTT
The DNA here is from genome assembly GCF_963514095.1 of Eutrigla gurnardus. Classification (NCBI taxonomy): domain Eukaryota; kingdom Metazoa; phylum Chordata; class Actinopteri; order Perciformes; family Triglidae; genus Eutrigla; species Eutrigla gurnardus. The sequence continues at coordinate 21,858,589 of NC_139930.1, forward strand.
TTCATTGATTTGATTGCTGCGTCACAAATTGTATTTAGCTGCTGTGGGTTGTGTGTGGTTACTGTTTCCTGCCTCTCCCCGTAGCTACACTTCCTGTTGATACTGTTTTCTGTGTCTCTTGCCATGCATTTCCCCAGGCTCTCTTCTCATTTCTCAGTCTTCGCCTCCTCTCCTAGTTTTCTCCCTCCTGAGATGCGAGTGGAGGAGGCGAGGAAGAGACACGAGGAGAGAGAGTCGTCATTTTAAAACGACTTCAATTATGTCGGTTTTAAATGTCACGGGTGATGAAAAAAGACTGCTCTCTCCTTGAGATGCATTTTAGTAATTAAGACTTCCTTCAAGAGTGTGAGACTGATTTCCAGGTCGAGGAGGAGATGAGGAGGCGCAAAATAGAGAAATGAGTTCATCCGTTTCTCTTGTTGCACTCCTCACACCACTCCTGACATGCATGCTCTTGAACTGCAGACATCACATTCATTGTATTTAAAAAATAAGTATTAGAGTAAAAGTACTTGTTGAGCAGGTTATATTATCATAGATATTATTGCAATATTATTACTGATACTTGTGTAATGTGGCAGCTGCTGGAGCAAATTTGAACTACTTTATATACAGTTGGGTATTTTTTATATACAGTATAGTATTTTTAAGTTCATCATGTGTTTTATTTGTACAATTTTGGATTATTAATTTATTGGTAATGCATTTTATACGGAATCTGGTTTAAACTGTGTGTCTGTGTGTGTGTAGGCAGAGCCTTTAAACCCCATGTATGGGATGCCACCCTCCTCAGCTGCTCCTCCTCCCGTCTCCTCCACTCCTGGATACATGTACTCCCATCAATACCAGCGTAAGTGTTTCATATCTTCTACCATCTCATGCCGACGAGCGTTTTAAAGCATGTCTCTGTCGTATCTGATCTCTTCCACGCTGTTAACTAACGAGAACCGATAACCTTTCAGTGTGTTTGTCTCTCTGCCTGTTGAGTCTTTTGTAACATAGAAGCCAAACACAAAGGCATGCACTCTACTGTAACTGTATATCACCACGCGGTCTGTGCTGGTGCATGATACGGTACGTATAAAGGTTTATTTCTCCACTAACAGCATGTGTTGTATCCTGTGTGACTCCCAGCCTACCCCCAGGTCAACCAGTACCCACCTGGAGCTGGGGGGGCGCCTCTCTATCAGCCTCTTCAGTACTCCTCCTCTGCTGCAGCTCCTCCTCCTGCAGAGCCTCCCGGTTTTCTCTCTCATTACACGCAGCCAGCACCTCCGGTCTATCCCGGACAACCTCCCATCAACCAGTGCCTGTCCTCCTCTCCTCCCTCCCGCCCTCCTTTCTTTCCGACATCCTCCTCCTCCTTTTCCGCTCCTCCGTCCTCCGGAGCGTCTTTCCAGCATGGCGGGCCAGGATCGCCTGTGTCGTACATGCCTCTTCCTCCACCGAGCGGAGTCTCAGGTACACAGCCTGGCTTTGAGAAGCTGCCCGACTTGGTTTTAACTTGAGATACAAGAGAAAAATTAATTAGTTAGATAGATAGATAGATAGATAGATAGATAGATAGATAGATAGATAGATAGATAGATAGATAGATAGATAGATAGACTCAATTAAATCTTATCAGCAGTACTTTAGTCAGGAGTATGCCAATTGAATAATTATAGAATAAGTATTTAATTACAATAAAATAATTAATTGATCACTTAACACAAATAATTGAATAAATGAATCACTTTAATTTGCAATAAATGATATATCTAAAAGACGGGATGCAAAGGTGAGTTCTCCAGAAAGTAACTGCATCCGACTCAGAAATAGTGTTCAACACATACAATCAAAGTGTTGGCCTATTCTATCATTTTTCTAACTTTTGACACATTTCAAAACATAAAAACAGACTTTAAGCTGTCAAGCGTGCAAATGAATGAATGTTGAAGATTTTATGAATTTTCTTTAGGACCACAGAATGGCTGGAATGACCCTCCTGCTCTGACCAGAGCATTAAAGAAGAAGGTCAGTCTGCTTACTGGAGTACTGCAGTCTGTCAGTCAGACGCCACATCCTATATCATTTAATATTTATTTATATATATATATATGGAAATGAAATGCGTGTCCTTTTCCAGCCGGGTCCAATGAACTACACCCCTCCTGCCCCCATCACCGCTCCCATCATGACTCCGCTGGGTGCTGACCCTCAGGCCCAGCCGGTGCCCTCTGGAGCCCCTCAGGCTGGGAGCCAGGGGCCACACGGTGCCCAGGTCCCCTACTCAGGCATGCACCAGCAGCAGCAGCAGCACCAGCAGCAGCTCTCCCCTCCAGCCATGAACCCGGCAATGCCCAAGACCAGTATGGAGGGAGCACCAGGAGCCCCTACCGGAGACGTTATACAGGTACACAGCTTGGAAACGACTTATTGACTTCACACGTGAGACCTCTTATAATGTTTTTACGCCGTTTAATCCTTTCAGCCTCTGCAGTCCATCCCCGCTGAGAAGATCATGAAGAAGCCCATCCCCGATGAGCATGTGGTCCTGAAGACCACCTTTGAGGGGCTCATCCAGAAGTGCTTGGCTCTAGCGACCGACCCCGTGAGTCCGTCTGACAGACTTGATGTAATCTCTACTTAACGACGTGAATCATTAGATGTGTGATTGTTTGGTCTTTTCACAGCAAACTAAGAGGAAGCTCGATGACGCCAACAAACGTCTGGAAGCGCTCTACGACAAACTCCGAGAGCAGACGGTGAGTTTCCCCGCTTGGCTTGTTTTCTTCAACCAAAAACTTGATTAATCCGTCGAGTGTCGGCAAGTTTAAGAGGGTTTGGTGAATCAGTCTTGGAAGACGTCACAGAATAAAGAGGTTCTGGATAAGAATAGCAGATCATAGATCATCATTGCAGCCTTCTGAATAACATTTACAAAGGTTGATTTTCACCAACACTTCCTGCTGTGTTTCCCTCCAGCTCTCTCCCGCCATCATAGGAGGACTTCATAACATTGCCAGGAGCATAGAGTCCCGATCCTACGCGGAGGGCCTCAACATCCACACACACATAGTCAGTAACAGCAACTTCAGCGAGACGTCGGCGTTCATGCCCGTACTCAAGGTGGTGCTGACACAAGCCAACAAACTCGGGGTGTGATCAGACAGGAAGTCCTCGACCGGCGGGCGGTGGCGAGCGAGCGGTCGGGTTCCACCTTTTCGGCTCGCAGAGCAAATGGCGAAGAATTCCGAGATGTATGAAAATCCTGTTAAGTTCTTTTGTGCCATTCATGTTTTCTGACACAAACACAAACACAAGCCATGCGATGAGTCGCACTCGGTGGTGAAAGTAACTCCTGAGCCCGGCGCACAAAAAAAACAACCCACGCACGTAATGAATAAAGGGCTCGACACTCGTTCAGTTCAAGTACCGCCTCACCTCCTACCAACATGCTTACGCCATCTTTTAAACCAAACTTGTAGTCATATGAACATAAAGCATTAAATCTCCAAATTAGCAAACGACAAGGAAGGCACAGCTTCAGCATGTTGGATATGGAGGTAATTATGAATAAATATGGGATTTATAGGCCAACTAATAGGAAAAGCAACAGGAGATTCAGGAATTTTAAGGGCATTTCTCTGTACTTGTGTTGAGACGATCAAAATGAATAGAAGCTCATTGTCAGCAGACTTGTGATCACACAAACAACAATCCCTTCAGAAATATTTGCTTGTTCATCTTTATAGTCTTGCGCACTACAATAATGCTCAGATACCTTTTTATCATCCATAAAATGTATTGATTTTTCCTTCTTTTTTTTTTTAAAGTAATGCTTTTATTTTTCATAGGAAGGCATCAATGCCTGCAGGTATTTTGCCACAGAGCTGCAGTTGATTCAGTTTGGAGAAGTTGGAAGACAGAATGTGGTCATTTCAAAACGTGGCATTAGATGTTAAAGCGTTAAAAGGAGGTAAAACTCACGAGCATTAAAGCAAAATCGATGCTTTTAAGTTCCTAATTGGACTTTTTTTAGTACTCTGATCCCGTCTTTCTGATTGTACCGGCTTACTTTCACCACTAGTGTCACTACATTCAACACGTTGGACCAAGATATTGTCGGTGTGTGGGATACTTCAGTGCAAAGCAATTCAATCCCATTTGTTGAGGATGTTTTAATGTTTTGTTTCAATTTTTTTTATTCTTTTTTTTTTTCTTTCAGTGTAATCATGAGGCTCAGCAAAGTGCAATGGACTTTTAAAAAATAAAAAAGAGACGGCTTTTATGGAATTTTAAAGTGTGCATGCTTAAACAAACGCTAACAGTCGTCTTTAACGGCATTGGAGGTAATATCGGCTAATCAATCAGACCTTGGAAGGAAACTGGAAGTGGACCTTACTTGATTTTCATTCCAACTATGATGAGGGCTGTAGTCTGATGGGTCCACCTCAGTTTGTTGTTAATAAAGGAAAAACAAGTCTTTGTTTAAGATTGACTACATGCAATATTTTCAATAAATAGTATTTATTTACAATATGGTGTCGCTTCGTTTTGATTTAAGTTGCTTTCTTTTCAATTCAAATATTGATGTACGTGAGACAAAGCCAGTGACTATACTGCCTTAAGTGAATCATTATCTGTAATGTTTTCTTCTCCCCATCCAGTGAGTGTCTTTCTTTTGGTGCTTTTAGTGTATTTTCTAATACATTTGTATTTTTAAGTACAAATATTTGTAAGCAATACTTTTGCTTGTAACATAGTTATGTTACACTGTAGTGCTGCTGCTCTTACTTAACTGATTAAAAACAAATCCACCTATGCATGCTCACATCATTGATTTACAATGCCGTGCTTTTATTTTGAAGGAAAGTAAAAGATGCCCAACCGGAAAAGCTGTCCGGAAGAACTGGTTTTACCTGCTGTGCGACACACGATGACATCGTATCACCTTTTCATGGCTGACTAGAATAACAGATAAAGGAGATTATTGTAGATTAAATACAGTATTAACAATAGAACCGGTGAGAGATCGTCCACGGTGCGGACAGGTAACGTTACGGCAGGTTTGTCGACAGTTTACGACAATTATTTTGTGTTTACAGACTAACGATATTAACTTGTTTCCTTTGTTTGCTGTCACCTGTAATGTGTCAATGTTTATGTTGTATGTAAATGTAAAACGTGATTACTACATTTATATCTTCCAGACCAACTAACACCGCTTCTTCTTCTGTGGTGTCGGAGGAGACGAGATGATGCGGAGCTGCAGTCCGTGGGCTCTCCTTCCTCCCGTCTACTCTGTGTTGACGGCCGCTGTACTGTGGCTGGTGTAAGTTCATTAAGTTAATTATGTACCTTTAAATATAAGTTTGACAGCAGCATTTAAGAAATATGAAATATGACTCATTTCTATGCTGTTTTGTGCTGTAATATTAAGTATAATCAGCAAAACTGTCAAAGAAGACCACATAAAACTACAAAAATGACTATAAAAAGATACAAAGAGACAAAAAAACACAACACAAACTAGGTAAAATTACTACAAAGTAACATAAAACTACTACAAAGAGAGATAAATGACTACAAGGACACATACAATGACTACACAGCTCAAACATAGCCAAACATGACTATAGAAAGATAAATATAGACATAAAAAACTATTAAAATAAGCAAAATGACCATTGAGTAACATAAAACGACCATGCAGACACTAGCCACTAGAAAGTGACACAACAAACTACAAAGACACACAAAGAACTACAAATCTATGCAAACTGACTACAGAGTAATATAAAACTACAACAAAGAGAGAAAAAACTACTGTAAAAAGACAGGAGGACTAAAAAAAACAAGTACAAATAGAAACAACAGAGAGGCTAAACCACTACAAAGAGACGACAATATAATATATAATCTTATTCATCTTTAATATTACTTAACGTCATGTTATATATTTGAAACAGATATTTTGTTGCTGTCAACAATGAGAAGATAACACCACTGGGTTCACCATACAGGTAATTACTAAATCTACAGAGCAAATAATGACTTTTTTTTATCTCTATCTTTGGATTAAATGTATTTTTATTTCTCTTCAGGAGAGGAAATGGATCCCTTTATCCTCCCTACATCAGGTACATACATACTCATGCTTTACTGTTAATAATAAAAGCACAGTTATTGTTGTACATTTTATTTTAGAAGAGCAAATACAAACGTCTCCTTTTTTCAGTGTTGCAGGAAACTTTCCACCAGCCAGCTGCATCTTCAGCGAGGTCATGAACTTGGCTGCGATTGGAGGTGTTGATTGTGTTGACCCACTAATAATACAGGTTTATGCCATGGATGGGATTAAACCAGCTGTTTGTTCCTTATCATTTTTCCGTGGGTTCTTCTCTGTTACAGGCTTCATCATCGCTGTCCTCAGATATCGTCAGCTGAAACCCAGAATAGACAAACAATGGCTGAATGTGTCTAGTCTGGTGATGTTCTCTGTCAGCTGCTTTGGGATGACGCTTGTAGGAAACTTCCAGGTAACGCTGCACTACTGACACACACGTGTGTTTTTACTGTTTACAAGTGTTGATTGATTGCTTTTGGTTTCAGCTGTTCAACGAGAAGACGATCCACAAGATCGGCACCTTCATGACGTTTGGACCAGGAACGTTGTTCTGCTGGTTGCAGTCCTACATCACAGTGAGAGTGAATCTGAGGAGTGAAGGGAGGAAGGCGGGTGCCCTTCGCTTCCTGTTGTCTGCATCCATCACCGTCTGCATGATCCTCTGTATCCTTTCACTCGCATCTGTGTAAGAGAGCAGGGAACATGATGTAGACGTCGGTTTTTGGCATTTTGGCCGTCGCCATCTTTGATTTTTTTTGCAGCCAGTGAAGGAAGTGACCATATTTGGACTGTGGAGGAGCGATGGGTGGATCTGATGAACACAAGCAGAGTGGAACCGAGCAGCAACCTTACTGGATCTGGATCCATCTGGATTCTGGTGTGAAGCTGTTAACAAAGTAAGCTTAATATTTCAAGAGCAACTTTACAACAGCTAATTGTTAAAGTCATCTTAGTAGCTAACTGCAGGTGTTGCGACCTGTCAATCACAAGGTAGCCCCGCCCAAAAGCATCCCCTGCTTTATTGTCTATTTAACACTTGAAACTAGAGATTGAGAACATAAACTCCTCTTTACTGAGATAATTAATCAGGAGAAGTAGGCTGATAGACTTCTATATAATCAGAGAGGAATCGCCCCCTGATGGCCAGCAGAGAGAATGCAAGTTTAAGGTACTTCAGCATTGACTTCACTTCTCAGAAAGGTCGGTTGCCATGTTCTGTTTTCATGTGCTGTCATCCCTCGTTTGCACGTCTCACCCTTAACTCGCCTGCTGCAGACTTCTCCCTGATGGCTCAGCGTCTCCACACGCAAGCAACTCAGTGCCAGTGGGCGCTGGTCATGTTCTTTCTCGCCTTCCTCGGCACTTTCGCCATCGAGTTTCGCCACAACAGCTTCAGCATCGTGTGCACAGACAACTCTGGGCGTCCAGTCTGCCAGTCAGAGGTTGTCTCTGAAGCGTCCCCTTACCAGCTGGGCCAACTGTAGGGATATCACACAGGCGTACTGCAGGAGACGCACGGATCAGCAACTATATATATCTATATATAACTATATGCACCCCTTCATGTAAACATGGGACACAAATATGAAAGTCTGCTGCGTCACTCAATCATTTTTCTTATAATATGCAAATGTTTTAATTGGTGAATTCATTTATATTAGCACCTCTTTTATAACTTTACATTTTATATTACAAATTATTTTTGATATTATCATTTAAAATGTACGTTTGCACAAGTATGCGATCTGTTTCAAAAGTATTAAGGAATACAGCAATGTTTTTGGTACGATCATCTTCAGTGTCAATAATTTGTCACCATTTGGGTTTTCACATCCACCGTTTCAGTGATTATTCATTATATTAGATTATTCAGAGTTACAAAAGTCTTTTTGGAAAGATGAAGCTTATAAAACTTCTTTACTCAATTAAAATTTAAAAAAAGTACAGGCTCTGAAATGTACTTATAAGTATAAATAAAAAGTCCCTATGAAGGACTTTGCAAGGTTAAATTAATCTGGTGTCATAATAAGAAAAATAATAAAGTAAAAAGTATTTGTACTACATTACTTCCCACCTCCGATAGTAAATAAGTAGTACTAGTAAAAAGAAAATAAAAACCAACCAGCAGCTCTAAAGCTTAAATTAGCACATTATATTTATACTACATAACATAACAGTGGCAAGAATAAGACAGATATTTCCAACATGTATCCTGTAAAGTATCTGTATGTCTCAATCCTTTAACAGCTTTACATGTATGAGCGTTTCCATGAACACCAAGAATATAAACACTCGGACTTCGGTGAGACAAGGCATTTATTGGAAGCAACTTCTTATATGATCATTTCCTGAATAATACCATTTATGTTTCACACACATCAATTTGGCATTTTTTAGGGGTAACTTTCCAACACCAACATTACAAGGATGGCACATTTAAATAGACAACCGTTCACCCGCTGAGGGAACTTATGAAGACCGAGTCTGAAATGAGGACTTCCTGTCGGCAGCGGCGTGCCGAGTGCATCGAATACTGCAGTTCTACTCTCTAAAACATTACAACGTCGAAAACGGTTCCATCACTGGATTAAAAACGTCATACATCTGCAACGCGTGCGTTATGCTTAGAGGGAGAAAACACGTGGATGGAAAAATGTTTACAAAAAAAAAAGAAAACAGTGACAGACACAAACACGTACGGCTGGAAAGTTTTGATTAATATCGGAGAGGTTGAGCAACCAAAATACGGTTCATCTAAAAAGGTAAAAAGGTAAAGTAAGTTCACGGTCATGTGTGCAGTTTTCCTTTAGGATTGTTGCTTTTATTTATTTATCTTAAATTACAGCTTTTCTGTTCTCTTCTCTGTCAATCGAGTGGTCCAATGAGAGCGAATACTCTCCATAGATCTGCTTCCAGACGTGTGAAAGGCATCCTGAAAGACCAGCTAAATTGACCTCTTACAGGCGGGGACTACTAGTCCTGCTGGAGGCTAACTGCAGCCCTGCTAACGGCTAACTGCAGCCCTGCTAACGGCTAATTGCAGCCCTGCTAACGACTAACTGCAGCCCTGCTAGCATTTAACTGCAGCCCTGCTAACGGCTAACTGCAGCCCTGCTAGCATTTAACTGCAGCCCTGCTAACGGCTAACTGCAGCCCTGCTAGCATTTAACTGCAGCTCTGCTAACGGCTAACTGCAGCCTTGCTAACGGCTAACTGCAGCCCTGCTAATGGATAACTGCAGCCCTGCTAACGGCTAACTGCAGCCCTGCTAATGGATAACTGCAGCCCTGCTAACGGCTAAATGCAGCCCCAATAGCAGCTAACTGCAGCCCCGCTAACGGCTAACTGCAGCCCCGCTAGCAGCTAACTGCAGCCCTGCTAGCAGCTTACTGTAGCCCCGGCAGCATCTCCTACACTTCTTCAACTGTCAACGTGGAACAAGAAAGAAATATTGGAGTTGCAAAAGAAAAAAAAACCAGTAGGGGAGTGAAGGGGAAGGGCAAAGAGGTGAAGGAACGGGTCGTTGTGAGATGAACTCGGAGAAGTCTGTGTTAAGAGCGTCCCGTCAGCTCGAGTTGGCTAAAGGATGTAGCGAGGTTATACTGGGCCCTCTCGTCATCCGTCAGCTCCATGTTGCCAGGCCTGACCACCACCACCACGTTCACCCCGGCTTCTTCGGCTGCTTTAGCCTCTGCAATGACAAAACGCACCAGAGTGAACGTACAGATCTGGGATTTAATCCCGCATGAATAGATGGTTATAAAGAAATGAGGAAGCGCTGATCTGCCCCGGCCATCCAGACACTTTAAATATTTAATCAACACTTTAAAGCGGCATCAACATGTCTGGTTGACTGAATCAATATTCCAACAGCAAACAAGTTATGCAGCTCCCCCCGTACATCTGTTACAGTTACTGACGTCACCGTCGTTTACAAACTGTTAAAATGGTCTGCAAAGTGAAACGCAGGTGCTTTTTCCCCTTATTTTGCCATGCTGTGTCCTCATCTAGAAAAACTAGGCTTGAGGACGCACAGTCACACCGAAAGTAAACAGAAGCTTGTTTACATTTGTTTACATGAAAACTCCACTAGGCCCCTCCCACAAGACGCGCAGTTTGTTAGATGGTTTGTCGGCTAAATGATAATATCACACTGATGTAAAGCAGGATTACCCCCCCCCCACAAAACACATCATTATTACATGGAGTGAAAAGAAATCCTAGCAACTATGCATTTCCAATGCACATGACTCCCATAAACATAATCCTGCTAACACTTACCTCGAGTGACGTCGGTCAGGAATGTGATTTCCTCGGGTTGGCAGCCGATCCTCTCAGCAATCCGCTCGTAGCTTTTGCCGTCCACTTTAGCTCCTATACTGGTGTCGAAGTGACCATCTAATAACTGAAATTAAAATGAAAAAAGAAGGATATATGTACAGTATATATATATATATATATATATATATAAAAAAAAAAAACATTAACAGCATGTGTTTACTATTGCCTTTAACCAATAAAATTAGAAAACAAAGCCAATAAAACAATGTATTTCCAACACTAATGTTCATTCCCTGATAAGCCGTAAAATAAATAAACAGATAATTACTTGTCTGATCTAATGTCCCCTGATGAGGAGATAAAAGAGGCGGCCGTACTCACGTCTAACACGTCTCCCTCGGCGGAGTATCCAAACAGAAGTTTCTGTGCCTCCACGCTCCCGGAGGAGTAAATGTACACTTTCAGTCCCTGTCCTCTCCATCTTTTGATGGATGGAATGACATCCTGGTAGACCCTGTTGGCAACGAGACCACCATCATCAGAAGACAACCATAATTCAATGACGTTTGTGATTCAGGTCCAACAATAATTTCAGAAATCAAAACTTTTTCAGAATGGATTATATAGAAATGAGCCCTAATTATTTTGAATTAAAATATTGATAAATTAGATGCTTAGGTCGGCAGAGAGATGTTGTTAAACAGTCGTGGTCGATGAACCTTGCGTACAGTTTTCATGTTCTGTCAAGTCATCACTCAAGTTTCAACAGGGCAGAATTTTGAAGTGAGGAAAATGATCAGTGTACTTACTCGCCTTTGATTTTCCCAGAAGCATAAGCTGCCCTCCACATGTGCCCTTGGAGCTGTTTGAGCGCCGTTGACTTCCTGTCTGCCGCCATCTGCCACAGCACATTATCCACCACTTCCCTGATGGCCTTCTCCTCGTCTGTGTGAACCGTCTGGTCCACGGCGTGGACGGGGCACGACCGATTCTGTCTCATGTCCTCTTCGATCTGCAACGATAGTCAAGTTTTTACTTTTCACAATCAAATCAAATCCTCATGAGTCAGGAACATCAGTCAGGAGTGTTTCGCCAGAATCACATTCATATTAAAAAAAAAAAAGTAGTCTTCCACAGGTGTATCGTTCTCAAGCAAACTGAATTAGGAATTTGAACTAAATTGTATTCATTCACCTGTTTCTTGAGGAGGTGAACATCTTGTTTGCACTCATCTTCCTCCCAGTGATTAGACAAGTACTCCTCAAGATGCTCCCTGATGTATGGAAATAGGATATCCTGAAAAAAAGCAAAAGTGGAGCAGAGTCATTAGGGGATTCCTTACAGGGAGTAAAAATAAATAATTCAGATGCAAAATGTAGTACTTAGTAATCACTTTAAAAAAAAAACATTGTATTAGTACTTTTTCATTCATTAATATTCCATTTATTGTTTTGTGCAGTTGGTGCATAACACTGATTTTGTAATGCATGAGTTATGCTGCGTTCACGCCATATGGGATGAATGAACACCCCGCTGGTTTCACGTCATCGAAAAACTGATAACTCGGGTAAAACAGCTGTATAATTATTATAGACAGGCAGTATAAAAGTTTTTTTAAATATTGCCTAGTTTAAATTTGGGTTTGATTAAATTAATTAAAAAACGTTATTCACAATTTGGTAACTTTTAATTACGACTACTCGGGTATCACGTGAACGCTGCATATGGTGTTTTTATTGAGTAGCGACTAAATATTCCGACTATTATAGTTATGTGTATGTAATGTTAATAAAAAGGGGTGGGATGTTAAGAAAACATGCAAGCAGAAAAATAAAATAAAAAAACCGAGGTATGACTGCTACAGTCCACAATGGTCACCGTGATGCTAAACTGGTTTAGCTGGCTGCTACTGGCGACTGTCATCTGTTTGCTAGCGGTAAACAGTCGTTATTGAGCGCCAGATAATTATCTTAACAATCCTATTCCATTGGTATGCTGTAAAAACAACAGCTCCGTCTAACGTAACGTACCTTTACAAACGTGATCGGCGTAGTTGTCCCTTCGATATCCAACAAGAATGCAGTGGTACAAGCAGGAATTGAAACAGTGGCCATCTTTTAGGAGAGTCTGCAGCTGGTTAGCTGACGTTAGCTTATAATTAGCAGCGACGCGGTGTTAAAAGTACGTAAACTCGCTGGTTCCCTGAGCCCGGGGCGGGTGACGCGGAGCAGAGGTTGTCCGAGCGCTGAGAGACCTAACACCTTGGTTAGCTGTTAGCCTGTAGCTAGCGATGCTTTGCCATCACGGTCCGCAGCTAACACTGACTTGACTGAAAGAGCAAGTGAGAGCACACATGGTCGGAGCTGTCAGTTCGGGCTGCGGCTCGGAGGGGGGCGATACTGAGCTTGTTTTCTGGTAGGAAAAACACACAATGGAGACGTAGAAGAAGAAGAAGCAAACGGAAAGAGGCTGCGACGTTCAACACTCCAGTCCAGTTGGTGGCGGTTATGCACCTTTTGGAGTTGGTTTGCCAACCGCCAATAAACACCAAAGAAGAAGAGGCTGTGATGAAAACAAAACGACGCTCACAAATACACATGAAATTGTAGCCACTGAAAAACTTAATTTAGCCTTTATGACACACAAAACGAGTTGTGTCTACCGTTACAGTTTACGTCACTTGGACTTACCGACGTTGGATAGCTTGCTCAACGCAAATAGTTATCGTTACAGCTAACGATATAGGATACACCCCCCAACAAATATTAGCTTGGCATTAGCTGGCAACTAGCTTAGCTTCTGCGGGGGCTTTCTGACGTTTAGCTACAACTTTTTTAAAAAAGCTGAAAACATGTCGGACGATTATGAATTCAGCGACGATACGACCATGATGAGGATGGAGGAGGACGGGGAGGCGAACAGCGACGACCCGATGTCTGCGGCCGGGGACTGTGGCCTGATGGGGGGCGAGGCCGAGGGATCGAGGATCGACGCCAGTAAAAACGAGGAGGACGAGGGGTACGCTTACACCACACTCGACCTACAGTTTTAACTTGGTAATCCAATTAATAACCAACCGGCATGTGTTGTAAACACCAAAGCAATGGCTGCTTTCCAGTGGTGGAGTGTAACGAAGTACATCTACTCCAGTACCGTACTTGAGCACACCTTTGAGGTATTTGTACTTAAGTAGTTCCGTTCATCTTTATGCTTCTACTCCAATACAGCTCACAGTTAACTGTGAGAGAGAAAGGTCTGGTGGTCCTCCTGCAGGTGTTTTCTTCTAATGTGCTGTTTTTTTGTCAATAGGAAGATGTTTGTCGGAGGGCTCAGCTGGGACACGACCAAGAAGGACCTGAAAGATTACTTTTCCAAGTATGGGGAGGTAGTGGACTGCACTTTAAAACTGGACCCCATGACGGGCCGTTCAAGGGGCTTTGGCTTTGTGCTGTTCAAAGAACCTGAAAGTGTTGACAAGGTATTGTCCTGCTCCCAAACGCAATAATTACATTATATATAGTCCATCCCAATATATGGGTCATTGTAAATAATTGTAAACTGACCAAGTTTTGGGATAAAAATTAGCAATTTACCATGTCACATCTTGCTCAATGAACTGTAGGCTTTTGCAATTTTTCTGACTTTTAATTAAAAAAATTAACCAGATTATTGATAATGAAAATAGTTGAACGTCAACAAAAGTGAAAGAACATATAAACATTATTTGCCTTGAGGGGTCAGATGTCTTTACTACCAACAACCACCTACGAGAAGCTGTGATTTAACATCTGAAGACCTATATGACCCCTTTTTGTCGATTGATTATTTTGTCGTGAAGGTTGCAGAACATAAAGAACATAAACTCAATGGAAAGGTCATTGACCCCAAAAAAGCCAAGGCCATGAAGAGCAAGGAGCCCGTAAAGAAGATCTTTGTTGGTGGTCTCTCCCCAGACACTCCTGAGGAGAAAGTCAGAGAGTACTTCGGTGCCTTCGGAGAGGTAGATTTACTTCTAAAAAACCTTTTTATTTTTTTATTTTCAACAAAACTGCTTTTAACCGGTAGCCCAAGGGCACTATAAATAAAATATATTATTACTTCTAACATTCCCAGATTTAGCTTTTACTTGTTGCTTTATTTTGTATGTTTTATGAATTTCTTTCTGGTGGGTCTGCGTTACTCTGTAGGGCTCCAATAATCGACTCACAAGCACATCAAAATGAACTCACCCACTTTTTCTTCTTTCCAAACATAATTAATCACATTTTAATTGTTTTCTACATTCACTTACAATGTGAACAGGTGGAGTCAATTGAACTTCCCATGGAGAACAAAACGAATAAAAGGAGAGGCTTCTGCTTCATCACATTCAAAGAGGAGGATCCAGTTAAGGGGATCATGGAGAAAAAGTACCACAATATTGGACTGAGCAAGGTACAAGCGAATAAAACTTTATCACCCGGTAATCGGTTTTGGCACGTTATGGTGGCTTTTACGCTTCATTAACGATCGCTGTGGAAATAAAACTTAATTGATGTTCCTTTAGTGTGAAATTAAAGTGGCAATGTCCAAGGAACAGTACCAGCAGCAGCAGTACTGGGGGGGCAGAGGTGGATACTCATCCAGGTCTCGAGGAAGAGGCGGTGGTGAGTGGAGAAAACCTTTGTGTTGCATGTTTAGATTCTTGCGTGTGACCTCCTTGATTAAATTGCAGTCATTTTTTTAAAGGAGTAGTTCAACATTTATACTCTTTCTTTACAAGATTTAGATAAATATATCGATATCAATGCGATGTCTGGAGCACGCCGTTAGCTTAGCACAAAGACCAGAAACAGAGGGAAATGAGAAGCGTTTCTAAAGATCCCTTACACGTGGTGTCTCCATGGTTCAACCCAAAGCAGGAGAGTAAAAGTGACAGCTTGATGCGTTGTTATGGGGATTTATATGCCAGACAAATTCTTGGCATGGCAACTGGCATTCAACTGGAAAGCTCCCATTGAGATACAATTTCTCTGTTGCCAGGAAGTCCCGTTCAAGATGTGCAGCAACATTTAAAAAAAAAAAAGTTTCATACACAAGTACAAATGGGGATTGATGACATCACCTCCCAAAAAAAGGCAGATACAAATAATACAGGAAACAGAGGCTAAAATAATCCAGGCAACTCATTTTTAAAAGAAACAACAACGACTACAAGTAACAACAATAATAAAAACCTGATCTTTTTATTTGCAGGTCCCAATCAAAATTGGAACCAGGGTTATGGCAACTACTGGAACCAAGGCTACGGGAATTATGGCAACTATGGCAATTATGGCAATTATGGTTACAGTGGTCAAGGATATGGAGGGTATGGTGGCTATGATTACCCTGGTTACAACAACTACTACGGATACGGTGACTACAACAGTAAGTACACCCAACGCAGCTGTTCTGTTTGTCCTCTGTCACCATCGACATGATAAAATAAACGCCTGTAATCAGATTTTGTCCCACACCTGTAGATCAATCCGGCGGATATGGCAAGTCGCCACGGCGTGGTGGTCACACCAACAGTTACAAGCCATATTAATGGTGGAGACGCTCATCTTCAAGTAGGTATGTAAAGACAAAAAAAAATACGCCTCCTCACTTTTAACTTAAAAGTAGTTATATTTACTTTGCTGTTTGGTAACATTATGTATAATTTCCTCTTGTAAATTTTCTTTTTCTCAGCACCCTGAAGTGCTTTACAGTAGTGGTAACATAGAGGCTACACTCGTGTGCCGATTTATTTTAACAGCTGGCCTTCTGCTGCCTCTTTTGCACCTTTTTTTTTTTTTTTTTTTTTTTTAATCTGTAAAGTTAACAGGTAAAGTACTGCTACTACATTAAAATGGATGCCAAAGTTAAGGATGTGCAAGGAAACAGAAAAGGAAGTATGTTGTCTCCTAACTCTGACATACCTTGTTTGTACCTGCCAGCGGAGCTTCCTTGCAGGCCATGAGCTGACTCCCAGATACTCTCAGGGCCCGCTCAATGCGGACCGGGTACGAGAAGCATACGCTCTCGAATGCTGCCATTTGGTATGGTCTTACAACATCCTGTATCAGCATTTCTAAACTAAACAATATGGGACACGTTCCAGCTTTGTCATCTTTCTTTCCATTTTTGATTTCTTTGCAAAACTGTTTGTAATGTAAAAAAAACGTAAAATATACACATGTAATTGTCATTTTTTACAGGCCCTTACTTCCCCCACAAGTTAATGATTTGTAAATATGAAAAAATAACTATTTGCTTTTTGAAGGATATGTACAGCATTCTCTGGACTTTCCAGTTCTTATTGTTAATATTTTATGCATCCCTAATCTTATCTAAAATGCTTGTTTCTTTATTTAGCTCTTGTAACGAGTAGTCCATGAGCTAAATCCTGGTTCGAGACCGTGTTGGGGGGATAAAGTGCTTTACTTTGTGTACCTGTATTGATCTGTTTTGTGTTACTCACAGCGATGGAAAAGACTCCTCTTTTTTTCTTAATTTTCTTGTAACAAATTTTCCTCTTTTGTAAAACAAGAAGTTTCCAGAAATTTGCATGTAATGCTTTCTGTAACGTTGTATCTTTTGACCAATTGAAGGTTTTCTTCCATTTAGTATTTTGACTTCAGGATTTCTAGCTTATGGACTAACTTTTTTTTATTAACTGTAAAATGTTAAAATAATTGTTTTCAGTTTGTTTATTTTACATTGGACATTATAAACTCGGGGGATTCCTGTTTATTATTTTTTTATTTGGTTACTGTTCGTCTATAGCTGAGTGGTTTTTCTTTGTTTTCCCCAGGTTTCAGAGTGATGAAAGGCAGCAGTGGGCTGGTGGAGCACTCGGCCAGAGAGGTGATGGTACCCAGCAAAGACCACTACGCTGAGTGTAAGAAAATGACGAAGAGCACTTTGACCTACAGTACATTTCCTCTACATTTACCAGAGTATTTGTTGTATCTTAAAAGTTTTTTGGTGTTTTGCATTTATTTAGACTGCTACAAAGACTTTGCAGGTTGCGTTTCCTCGTCTCTTATTGTTTTTGTATTTAATGTCCTGAGATACTATTTGTGATTTTGCTTCGTTTATTACAGAACTAATATGTTAGATTTGCTGGAATGGATCACATATATATATATATATATATATATATATATATATATATATATATATATATATAAAGAATGCATAAAGAAAGCCTTGTTACAGTTTATCCTCTTTATCATCAGTCATTAAATACATATGTTATTACAGAGTTTGACAGTCACAGTACAGCTAATTGGACATAAAGATATGCGATAAAATAAAAAATTATAAACATTTGGATTTGTGATCCTTGTGTGAAATATCGACATAACTTCACACGTTAGTGGAGTGTTCAAGGAAGTAGTTTTTAAGAAGTATTTTAAGAACAATTTGAAGTTTCACCTTCTCATCATAGACTTCATCGCAGCCGAATCAATACATTTGCCGATGTAACAAAAATCACGCGCCCTTTGAATTTACATAAACATTCTGAACTTTTATACACTTTTTCTGAACTTTTACACACCATCTTCGTTGCTTTCAGTCCTGAGCCGGTGAAGGAGCACGGAGAGGATTTTTAGATCACTTTTGTAGCAAAGAGGATGATTAGGACGATGATGATTACCACAATCACACCGATTATAATCATCATTTTAATGTTTTTCCACCAGTATTTCCTGGCCACCCGTGTGGACGTTCTTTGGAACGAGTCAGCCTGAAAAGAAACATAAAGAAAACCTAATAAAACACCAACGATGGCAGATAAACCCAGATCCTTTAAGTTAAAGGGGAACTCCACCGAGTTCACCCATTAGAGTCTGCTAACGGGTCACTGGGAGTACGAAAGCCTCAAGTGTCTCCTCGTCTCTGCTGTAGGCTACATTAGCTGCTACTAGCATATAACCTGCCTGAATCCCAAACCTCACTGTTGTCAGTGGAGTTGCATTGTGGGTAATGTAGGTGCTAACCCGGTTAGAACAATGTGTGGAATAATATATTATTTTTGTTGTCACAAGGCAGAAGGTTTGAAACCTCTTCATTTATTTAACACGTGTTGTTTTAATTAACTGTAGTGTTAACAAGCAAATGTTTACAACTAAAATGTAGTGACAAAGTAAAGTAGAAGTAGCTCAAAATGTACTTAGTTACTTCTCACCCTGTAAACCCATTTTCTAATAGTTGTTTAAATGGGTCGTGTATGAAACTAAATCACACCGACGTAGAGAGATCAATACTCACAGACGCCTGCAGGTCATCGGTCTTGCCCATCAGATCGTCCAGTCTGTCCCCCCTCTCCAGCACTTTGCTGATGTTGTCTTTCAGGATAACTTTAACCTCGTTCACCTGACCTTGCACCTGTTCGAGGTTCGAAGACGAGCTGGGGGCCTGCGTCTGATAGTTTGGGTTAGCCTGGGAGAGAAAAACATAACCACACGGGGACATTCAATGACCCAACCTCGACTTCCTCCCTACAGCTGAGGGGAGAGACGGCTATCAGGCAGTTCACCTGAGGCCAGTGTGACTGTCACATGAAAACATAAAACACTTTACATATCTGGTTCACATGAAGAGACCCATAGAAAGCTATTGTGGATGATATCAAGATGGGAAAATAAAACCTTAAAAAACAACAGATTGTGTGTAAAAAGTCCAACACTCACCATAGCAGCTCTGTTTCTCAGTCGCAACCGACAAAACGACTCATGCAGATAAATAAAAGTCCTGTAATCGACAAAGTGCAGCGATCTGTGATCTTCTTGTGACTGCGTGAGTCACACAGTGAGAGCTGAACAAATGTCTGCTGAAGGTTGCACCTCTGCCGTGTTACTCATTAACTTGCTGTTAGTGCCTCAATCACGGTCTCATTGGCTTCAACAGGAACCAGTCCCCACGCAGACCTCGGATCAGATCGTGGACGCGCAGCACTTTCACTTCCTGCTTGGCGTGAACTCTGCTGCCACACAACCAATCGAGGCTTTTAGCATTTAAAACAAACTTTACGTCACGTGTGTTTGTGTGTTGGTCTGTGTGTTTACGTACCATCAGCTGTCAAAGATCCAGGCCGGGCGTCGAGCTGATGTGTCCGGGCAAAGGCCTTTTGTTTTCAGCCGAGAGAGAGATTTGCAAGGCAATAAAGGGGTGAAGTCACTCGGTTGCTTCACTTCATTTCCTCATCCTGTGTCCTGAAGCTCGTTATTTCAGCATCCAGGGATGGTGTACATGCAAATATGCTTCATTCATGCTGCGTTGTTCGTCACAGTAACTCCCCTCTTTAAAAATGTTACTAGATTAGTTCTGTAGACAAGGCAGTAGTTTATTTAGTCATATATATTACTGTCAGCTTATAGGCAATCATGAACATAAAAGTCTGTTTTTAAAGGGTATCTCATAAAGAGAAAAGTGTCACACCAGCTACCAGCACTCTGTAATCTACACCATGTATATCAACATGAGAGTGAACAATATTGGATATTTTTGTACCACTCCATAAATTGGAAGAATGCTGTCAAAGGCCATGCTGTGTTAAAGTAACGTATGGTATATGAATAAAACACAGCAGTAAAAACTCAGAATATAGATAGAAATGAAAGTGGAAAGTTTGGTGGATGTAAGTGATACTGAAGTGGAGATTTCTGTCTGAGAAAACGAAAAAAAGAGTAGAGAAGATACGTACAGGGTAAAATTCCACAGCTGATTAAGACAATTATTTTTTGTATTCAAATTCTTCTGAAATATTGTTAAAATAAACACCTAAATGTGTATTTTTGGATGTTTGCTCTCCACTTGTCTGAAAGAAAATGATGTCATGGAAGCTAAATAGCCCAAAATGTAAAAATTGTCCCGCCTATAATTCTAACTCAATGCTAAATACTGTTGCACTTTCTGTTCCGCTGTTTCTGCTTTTTCCTTCGTCGCAACACAACCAAAATGTGTGAACAGCACACTGTTTCATGCTGGGAAGTCGAGATCAGGCTGGGGAGGAAGAGGAACTAAAGGAGCATGGGTAGTTGCACCACGACTCAGCACGCAGGCACAATGTTCCAGTATTGTAGGGGTTAAATAGGTGTGGACACAAAAACACAATCCCACGGATACATACACTGTATATCATTATACTCAGCCTGCCATAAATCGTATATTAGTGACGTTTATGGTGATGTGTTATTGTATGTTTACTCAGCTCTGTGGGAAGGAGTTTCTGTGGCTGCTGTTTGTGTCTGTAAATAACGTACGTAAATAACCGCAACATCTGACTTTGTATTGCAATGTTTTTGTCCCTTATGCAAATGACAGATAAAATAACAGAGACACATTTAAATATAATGCAATCCGATACAAAAACACCACATATTATGTGGTATGTTTTTTTTTAATGTATAACATAGGTCAATTTACTACAGCAGTCAAATATAAGTAACATTTTAAATGTGGAATTTTATTGGTAATAGAGAATTTCAACACTGCAGTTTTGCTACTTTAAAAAAAATCCTGTTTACAGCCTTAATCCCAGTAGAAATCACTTGTATTCCAATGAATTAATGGAACACACCCCTAACAAGTACTAACAGGGTTAAGATAGTGAAGATAAATCAATTCCGTTGTATGTAACCCAATATCAGAAACATTTTCCTGAAGGCACTCTTTCCCCCCCACTTACTTCTTCTGCCACCCTGATAATAGATATGTTAAATAATATGTAGAGTTCTTATTCTAGTTGTATTCATTTTTATCTTATTTTTAATTTAATTTAGCATTTTATTTTTATTTCAGTTTAATGGTTTTATAAATTGTTTTTATTATTTTATTTAATGCATTTAATATCATTTTAGTTTAAATATGTTTAACTTTATCTATTTGATTGGTTTGATTTAGCATTTTATTTTTATTTCAGTTTAATGGTTTTATAAATTGTTTTTATTATTATTTTATTTAATATTATTATATTTTAAATATGTTTAACTTTATCTATTTGATTGGTTTGATTTAGCATTTTATTTTTATATTTCAGTTTAATGGTTTTATAAATTATTTTTATTATTTTATTTAATGCATTTAATATTTTAGTTTAAACATGTTTAACTTTATCTATTTGATTGATTTAATTTAGCATTTTATTTTATTTCACTTTGCATTTTAAATTATATTTAATTTGACATTTAATTTAATCTAATTTAATTCCATCTCATGTCATTTACGTGATGCGTCAGCGCCATCTTGAGGCTGCCCGCGCTGCGCCTGAAGGACTTTCACATGCAAACGTTCCTCCTCTCTCAGTCTTTTACAGGACGCCCGCGAACAAGGAGACGAGCACTTAACGTGTATTTATTAGCATATTACCGTTAATATTATTAACCGCGTAGGAGGGAACGATGCAACGGCCGTTTCCCGTAGTTTTCCGCTAAATCCGCCTGTCTTAAATCGACTTTACTCCCGTTCAAATGCGTCCCAGCTCAACCTTCCAGAGTTAATTATTGTTGTTTTTTATCATCACTGTCGGCGAACATCAGAAGACTATCTCGTTTAAAGTGCGACGCTGCCGTTGATAATCCCGTTAATTCAACTTTCCCTGCACCGACCGACCGGCAGCCGAAGATGAACCCGAGCGGGACCCGCGGCGGCGGGAAGACATTCCTGTTCACATCCGAGTCCGTTGGAGAAGGACACTCCGGTACGGTAATCACGTTTTTTAACCGTGTGTACTGTGTGTAGAAGTACACCGAGTACACGTTGTACTGACACGGTCTGCCCGTTGAGCTTAGTGGAGAAATCGGACCCTTAACTGCCAAGTAACTAAGATGTACTTCACTGTACTGACGTCACGAGTCACGTTACTTCGTTACTTTAATAAAAACACATTCGTTGTGATGTATTATGACAGGTTAAGCTTCCTCGCAGGCAGAGGCGTCAAAAGTACAGAATATTCTCTAGTTAAGTAGAAAAAGTAGAAGTAGATTAAACTTCTTTACTCAAGTAAAAGTGGAAAAAGTACAGGCTCTGAAATGTATTCATGGAAGTATCACTATGAAGGACAAAAGGTGTACTCAAAGTATAAAGTATCACTTTCAAGGACAAAATGTACTCAAAGTATAAAAAGTATCCCTATGAATGACATTTCTACTGGTTTCTACTAATATCACGCTATATTAATAAGAAAAATAATCATCCATAATTTCCCTTAAATGCATTAAAACTAAAGCAACGAGCCTGCTTGTGTAGATAGTACAGATATTTGTTTTCAAATGTAGAGTGTAAAAGTAAAAAGTTGTACAAATACCTGAAAATATTACTTAAGTACAGTAACAAAGTATTTGTACTTCCCACCTCTGAGTACAGCACTTGGTTCCATTCAACTACTAGTTTGTCACTAAAAAGTAAAAATACCATTATATATATGTTTTTAACTGTAAAGTGTTATTTCCTTTAAGATGTATTAAACTAACTTGTACACATGCATTATTAAATCATCTTCAGTAAGTTTGTAAAGTGGTAGCTTGTTTTATTTTCATGTGTTTTTCACAGATAAAATGTGTGATCAGATCAGCGACGCTGTGCTCGACGCGTACCTGAGTCAAGACCCCGACTCCAAAGTGGCCTGCGGTGAGTTTTCCATCACGTGATGTTGGCGTGTTATCATCACTGGAGGATTAACTGTTCGTCTCCTAATATTCACATAACAGTGTTTTTACCCTCCGTACAGCAGATAAAAACCCCTCTTTCATTGTTTGTTTGTTGGATGAATTTTTAACTGACAGACTTAAATCTCCAACAACGTATTAGGGCTGTTGTAGGAAAAAAACGGACAAGAAAAACACTCAACTTTACAGTAAAAAAAAATAGAATGTTCTCTGATAATAAAGTCAGAAGAAGAAATCAAAAATCCCGCAACGTCCTGTTGTTGCGTTCTCGTTCCTGATGCACAAAAGCGTTCCCCTCATCCAGATCAGTACGTTAGTTTCTCCTGGATAGCCTCAATTCACGGCACCGTCTCTTCAAAGTTCAAATTCAGAGCTTTTTCAGTTTAGAGACACAGTTCTTTTGAATCCAATCAACAAAATGTAGTCGTTCCTTTTGATTTACTGTTTCCACCTGGGTGGACTGTTGTGACTCCCTATGACTTAGAGGCCATTGTGTCCCTCCCTGGCGCCATGTTTATCTGAGCTTTCTGATAGTGCCAGTCGGATCCAGGAACAGAAGAATAAGAGTCAAACAGTTACTTAGTTATAGCAGTTAAATAAATACAATGTAATGTTAGTGAAAACACTTATAGAAATACAATTTTCCATTGCAGCTTTACTGCATTGCTAGTGCATTCATCCAGGTAGAAATATTCCCAGTCACCTGCGTTTTAGGGCTGAGGAGAACTACAACGGTCTTTGTTGGCCTCTAGGGGGCGATCAAACACCAGCAGTGGTTTCAGTCACTGGACTGTTGTTGTTGTTAAGCCTGCTGGCTGGCTCTCCTTCATCACGCCTCCCTTTTGGCTCTGGCATCACTGTTGCATATCGATCAAGAGTATAAATACGTGGGTACAATAGTTAATGGTAAG
Organism: Eutrigla gurnardus; assembly: GCF_963514095.1. NCBI lineage: Eukaryota > Metazoa > Chordata > Actinopteri > Perciformes > Triglidae > Eutrigla > Eutrigla gurnardus. The sequence goes on from NC_139930.1 coordinate 21,882,573, forward strand.
TTAACCTTTGAACCTGTTTGTGTAAAGGCCAATCGTGTACTTTTATGCTCAGCCATGAGAAAATGTTGCCCGTTGACCACCACAAATCTGAACTATGACAGCAAACATAAGAACGTAGTTTTGCTTTAGTACGTGCTTTAATTAACCGTCTCAAAGCTCATTAACTCCCTCTGAAACATCTTCAATAAAGCTTTCACAGAAATTACTCTTCTGCTTCAGACTTTGTCAAGTTTGTTCTGCGTCCAGTAGAAAACAAATCCACAGTGTTTTGTTCCAGAATGCGTGGCGAAGACGGGAATGATTTTGCTGGTCGGAGAAGTGACGACTAAGGCCATCGTGGATCTCCAGACCGTGGTCCGAGACACCGTCAAGAAGATTGGCTATGACGACTCTTCAAAAGGTCGGGGATTCTTATTTAATAACTTATGGAGTTTGTGCTAAATCTCCCCCACTTGGATTTTTACGTGAGCTAGTCCAAACTGTGATCTGCAGGCTTTGACTATAAGACCTGCAACGTGCTGCTGGCGCTGGAGCCGCAGTGTGTGGAGATATCCGACTGTGTGTTTGAAGGCCGGGATCAGGAGGACATCGGGGCAGGAGACCAGGTTCAGTGGTCCACCTTTTTAGACCTCAACCACATCCAGACTTTCACATTTCAGCATGGAGCACATTTGCAATCATTTAGTGACCTGAACATTTCCTTACACAACAATTTGTTCAAGCTTGTACAGCCGGCAGCTCTACGAGGCTCCTCCATTCACGGTCATAGTGCTTACATTTGCTTAAAAGCTCTAACACAAAGTACAGCTGAGGCTGGTGGGAATGTCATCAGTTTGTTGCTAATAACATCAACATCCCTCCACGTACCAGAGTTAAAAAATCTGTATATGGAGAGATTTAACTTATGATCGGAGTTATTCGTTTTGGGAAGATGAAAACTCACCAAAGTAATTATAAATGATCCGGTGACGAACGCAAATGTGGATCCAGCAAATGTGATATTTCAGTCTGGACCGGAGGGATTTTATGATGCCTTTATGATGAGTTATCATTTGCAAGAAAACAAAGATTTTAATCTTTTTGACACAACTGCTCAGACTTTCATCTTTATCGGTCCGCTTGTCTCCGCAGGGTTTTATGTTCGGCTACGCCACAGACGAGACCGACGAGTGCATGCCCTTAACCATCCTTCTGGCTCACAAGCTCAACTTCAGGATGAAGGAGCTGTCTCGCAGCGGGGAGTGTCCTTGGATACTGCCAGACTCCAAATCACAAGTGAGCCACCTCAAATACACAAACGAGTCTCTAAAAGCCTGTTTCTATCCAAGGCTTTCAAAATGTTTAAAAGTATTTTCTGTTTAGGCATTGATTCTCTGCACCAGCCTCAAAACCGTTGGCTGGGTTAGTTTGTGCACATAGCTGCCCTTAAACAGGCAAGAGGCCTTGTGTTGCAAGTCCAGAGAGTTCCTGTGAAATGTGTGGAGGGTCTGCAGGAAGCGACTAGAGACTGTTTTAACCATTAAATATGCTGTTTTGATATTGTGGAGTAAAGACTTTTCCCCCCTGCAGGTCACAGTGGAGTATAGAGACAACATGGGGGCCATGGAGCCTCTGCGAGTTCACACTGTGGTCATCTCTGTGCAACACAGCCCGGACATCACCCTGGAGGACATCAGACGCAATCTGATGGAGAAGGTGGTCAAGGTCGTCATTCCCGCCAGGTACTTGGACGACAAGACCATCTACCATCTACTGCCGAGTGGGAAATTCCTTGTCGGCGGCCCACAGGTGAGTGAGGACAAAACCACATTTTCTTCTTTTTAAATGGCAAGCAGATGTTAATATTTTTGTATTATTAGAGCGACGCAGGACTCACAGGACGTAAGATCATAGTGGACACATACGGAGGATGGGGTGGACATGGAGGAGGGGCTTTCTCCGGGAAGGACTACTCCAAAGTGGATCGGTCCGGAGCTTATGCGGCGCGCTGGGTCGCCAAGTCTCTGGTCAAAGCCGGACTGTGCAGGAGAGCCCTCGTTCAGGTGAGGTTTACGAAGTAATAACGCCACTAATAATGTGTTATAATGTGTCACTTATTTTAAAGCTTCGGTGCAAATCTTTGATCTTAACTCAACGATCGAATCACCAACTCATTTATAAATTCCACCTCTGTCGGGAAAAAAGAAGCTTTGATTTAATAAATCATCCAATATAGTTGTGTTTTTTTTCAACATTCTGTTGTGGTTGTTACTGTAACAGGCAATCTGTATTTTGTAGTAACGTACAAGTGCCACAAGGTGGCAGCAGCTACATTGGAAGCACCATATGGGAACTGTTTCTAAAAACACATTCCTGCAAATGTTTCACAATAAAAGCCTTGTTAGGAAATAAAGGGATTTGGTCCACTGTAGGGCTTTTATTTTAAAGCAGGAAGTATTGAGTTTATAATGACAGGGTGAGTTGAGTTAAGTAAGGGAGTTGATTCAACATAAATGTCTATTGAAAGCTCCTCCCTTTCTCCCCGTTCAGATCTCCTATGCGATCGGCGTGAGCCACCCTCTCTCCATCTCAGTGTTTCACTACGGCTCGTCCAGCAGGGACGAAGACGAGCTGCTGCAAATAGTACAACAGAACTTTGACCTGAGGCCCGGGGTCATTGTGAAGTACGTGTCGTTTCTTTTTCCGCAGCTGATAATTCCTCGTGTGTTCCTGTGTTTTTCCCTTAAATGTAACTGTGCGACTTCTCTTGCAGGGAGCTGGGTTTGAAGCGGCCGCTCTACCAGGACACGGCCTGCTACGGCCACTTTGGCAGAGAGCAGTTCCCCTGGGAAAAACCAAAGCCTCTGGTGTTTTGAGTTTTTTGGCGAGTACATTCTAGTCGTGAAGTTCTTAATAGTAAAAAAGTCACAGGACTCCATGGATCTAAATATAACTGCAAACATAAATGTCTTCTCCCTGACTTTCAACTCAAAAGCCAAGCGGTCAGTGCCTTTGTTGGATGAATTTAGATTTTTTTATTTTACTTTTTTTTTTTTTTACAAAATCATGATTGATTGTACTTTTCCTGATAAACTGTAGTTCCTTTTTAATGCAATTATGCAATATCAATGTGATTTTTTTCTTTTTTTAAGAATAACATGGAAAAATGTTGCTGTCAAATTTATGAAAATCATGTTTTGATAATAAATAATAAAATAAATAATATTTGATGATTACAAACGACTTCTATTAATGCTTAAATTGGTACTTTAATTCATTTTAAATGTGAGGTACTTTTACTTTACTTGATTGGTAACTAAAAATTGTATAGGTATTGTTGAACTTCTGTGTACTTCTACTTGAGTATAGAATGTACTTTTGACAACCCTGTTTATTTCAATTAACTTGTACGTCCTATTAGTGCTCTTTTGTTCATCCTTGTAATAAACCTGTGATAACTTTTAACTGCCACTGGATGGAGTTAACAGGTTACACAACATTTTTCAGGAGGTGGGGGGAAAAAACAGAAAACAAACATTGGCAATGTCAGAAAAAGGAAACAAAAAAGGATGAAAAGTTGAGTCACTTTATGTTAAACTTTACATCTTAACGGGGAAAAGGGGAAAAAAAACACTTTTCTATGTGAAGTACTCGCAATTCACGCAAGTAAAAGCAGTTTTGCTTGTACCGTTTTATGTAATTTTCCAGCTGAGGACAGAGGGAGTGAGGGCGAGGGCGAGAAACAAAGGAGAAGCTCTACACCAATCGCGAAGCTCGACACGGACTTGTTGGTGATGATACGGCGTCTCTGATTGGCTGAGAGCGAGGAGAGGGGCGCACGCAGGCGAGTGCGCGCGCTGTGCTGCTGTACTTCCCTTTGAAAGTTTGCGACTTTTTAAAGGAGCTTCTGACTGACAGGGTCGCTGCAAAAATGCTGCCAGTCTTCACGTTTCTGGATTATTTGTCCCCTGCGTCGGACTGAGAGGATTTAAACCCACACAGTTTTGTTTTGTTGTTGTTTTTAAAGGGATTCGAACTGGACAGGAGCATACAGGGTGTGTCTGCAGATTAAAACAAACACACAAACAAGATTTTTTTACGCTATATTTTTTTGTTTTGGTTTATTTTGTTACTTGGAGTGAAAGTAAGGAGCCGTTTGAAGCTGAAACCCGAGCGTCGCTATGCCGGGGAACGGCGGGGTGTATGCGGGGAAGAGGAGGAAGAAGCCCGTCCTGAAAAGGTTAGTTTTTAGTGTTAAAATAACCTGTGGTTTTGTTTGTGTCACCGCAGGCTATGAAACGAGGCCTGAACTCTGTGAACCGGAGGGGTCAATGCGGGTCACTGTCACTCGTCTCCTCCAATAATTAGTACTGTGTAATACGTAGTAGTACTATTAGATATACATTAACATTCTCTCGCGTTTCCACCAAGACTCGTCTGGTTGTTTTTTAGCTTTACTTTGGTGATTTGTGATTTCCGGACAGGTAGTTCACCTGCAGGCGATGACGTCAGGGCAGGTTAAGTTTTGAGGCCAGGTGATGGTGGGAGTAAATATTCTATTGTGAGTAAAAGAACTGCATTCAATATTTTTATATGAGTAAAAGTACAAAAGTATCAGTGTATAAACATCTAATAATATATAGTAAGCTACCAAAAGTTTTCATCATTTCAGAATAATATATATTTAATGTTGCAGCTGGTGTGTGGAGCTAATAATGATTATTATCAGAATTATTACATATTTTCTAGTAATAATCTTAATCTGAAGCTGTTAAATAAATGTAGTGAAATAAAAAAAAGTAGTAGAAAATAGAAATACTCAACTGAACTTAATCTTTTTGTCAAGTAAAAATATTTCATGGTTCAAGCTAAAAAAAAACATTCTTCAACTAATGTTAATAATGTTAACTTATAGGTAATTATGTTGAGGTTTGGACTAAAGTCAACATAACGTCTCTTTGTGCTCCAGATTATTGTGGACGGCATTTCTCACTATTTTTTTTTTACTGTTTTACAAACCAAACAATCAATTTAATAACAATAATAATAATAATATGACCAGCAGATTTATCCGTGTAGATAATCACGAGTTCAGTTGAATCATGCTTTTACATCAATACACTAGTAATAACTATCTTATTATAGAACATATTGTAATATACTTATACTCAAGTAACGGTTTGATTGCATGACTTTTAGTTGTAACTGAGTCTTTCACAGTGTGGTATTTGTACTTCTTCTTCAGTAAAGCATCTGAATAATTCCTCCATTATAGCAACAATCAAAGATAGTTCAGAAGTAAGGCTGATGAGACTACGCAGTTTCATCTGCATTCAAGTCTTCTTCTTCTTCTTCTTCTTCTTCTTCTTCTTCTTCTTCTTCTTCTTCTTCTTTTTCTTCTTCTCCTTCCAAGACACACAAGCTGCCCGTGTAACCCGAGTCAGCTGAGACTGGCAGCTCTGGGTCCAGAGCCAAGTCAAACTTGTTTTTACCACGATGAGGAGGAGGAGGATGATTACGGGCCAGAGCTTCCAGTCGGCTCCAGAGCTTCCAGTCGGCTCCAGAGCTGCGACAAACAGCTCCCGACAAGGCTGACAACAATTCCAGAAGAGATAAAACATTAACACAACAGATGATGACCTGAATCGCTGTCTAATTACAACCTCTGGTCTGAAAAGTGAAGCCAAAGCGGAAGTGCCTTTAAACTGTCATTCTCTCTCCTGGCCATCAGGGGGCGACTCCTCTCTGATTGCATGTTAGTCTATGAGAAAATGACGATACTTCTCTCTTGATGTATTATCTCAGTAAACATTGTAAACATGAGTTTGTGGTCTCAATCTCTAGTTTCAAGTCTTCTTCAATCCAGCATGATGTTCATTTAGTAAATGATGGTCCATTTAGAGACAAATAGACCGTAAAGCAGGGGATGCTTTAGGGCGGGGCTACCCTGTGATTGACAGTTCGCTACCACGGCATTGTCAGCGTTTTCTTCCGTGTACTTTAACCCCCATTCATAGTGTGTTTTCAATTCATGGGAGTTAATTGTGACATTTTGGTCGCTTGGTAGGATGGTGTGCGTGCGCATTAAGACACGTAAAAGCTTCAAGATTCACCAGAGGTGTAAAGTTTGAGACGAGGGAACGGGGAGTGCAAAAACTGCTGAGTCATTTATGGGTTTCAGTTCTCATTCCTGCAGCGCTCCATGGGAAAGAAATTATAACCTATTTTATCCGTTTTTTTGTGTGTTTAAAGAAAAAAACCTGCATATACACACATTTTGTTGGAAAAGGGGGTATTTATAATGATGAAGCAATTATTAAAATTATTCCTATGCTTTGTCACGGCTACTGTGGCTTTATTTATCTAGAGTCATTTCGCTGGTGTTGTTTTCCAAACGCCGTCTCCAAACGTAAGAGGTGTTATTCAAGATATCACGTATTTTCATCTCCTCGTTCCAGCCCACGTCCTCGTCTCTCCTCTTTCTTGCATCTCGTTCCCCGTATCTCCTTGTTTAGTGAGGGACGACCGGCTCGTGGGGCCGCGGCGTGTCCCGACCTGCCGGAGAGTAAATAACGTTGTGGTAATTTGTAGTAATAATGGTACATGCCAAGCGAAAAGATCAGAAGACTCACACGGTGTCAGAGTGGATGATGCAGCTCTGTATTTGGCCGTTCTGGCTTCACGACTGTGTGGATGTCAATGTCTGCCTGTCCAGACTGAAATAGCTCAATGAAAGATTGTGCAGATATTCATGCTCCCCAGAGGATGAAACCTGCTGACTCTGGTGATCCTTTGACTTTTCCTTTAGCGCCACCATCAGGTCAAATTGGTTCAAGAGAAAATCAGCCTCAGCTGTGCTACTGTGCAAATGCTGGTGGAAGAAGTATTCTGCTCCTCTTACCTAAAGTAAAATTAACAATAACAAAATATAATTGACTAATTGTTTCAGCTTTACATGTATATACTGCTGGATAGTTATCTGCTTTATACTCAAAAATCATATTGTATAAGCTGTATCTTTTGTATGCAAAAATCATAAAAATAAAGAAAAAAACTTCAAATTTGAGAAGCGAATTATGAAATAATTTGTTTCAAATTCATTTTCATTTGGCTCATAAATTGATCAACTAATCATTTCTGTTGTACATTTTCATATGTTTTGCATGCAAACATTTTTATTTTATAAACTACAAGTACCTCGACACTTGAATTCAGTACTTGACTTAATGTACTAAGTAATATTCCAGCGATGCTTCCTCCCGCCCTCCCAGTGAATGTCATTCCTATGACGTACTCTCAGTAAATCTAATATTTATGGGTATTTTATTCCAGAGACGGAGAAACAGAGTCAATGTTCCAACTAATGAAACAAATGACATTTCCTTCTCTCCATCTGCGTTTTCCAGTCTTGTAACAACAAACATTCAGCCTCTTAAAAACCTGAAGCTTCGTATGATGTGGTTCAGTTTATTTGGGCTGAAACCCACACTGTCTGTTAGAGATTCAACCACTGGGTTGTTTTCTTGAACAGGATCCGTCGCCGTGTGACACACAGCGAACGGCGACGTTCAGATCAGAGCTCCTTACAGGATGTGAAAGGTCGACCTCGTGCCAAAAACTCCCGCTTCGATTCGAGTTGGAAATTCCAACCGTGTGTCGTAGACCGACGAGCAGAGCAAAACATGTTTTAGCAAGCAACCGTCTCTCAACTCTGTGTCCCGTGTGTCGTTTCAGTGCCAAGCCTCCGCCGGCGAAGACCAATCCGTCCAAACGCCACCGGGACCGTCTGAACGGGGAGCTGGACCGCCTCACCGGCATGCTGCCGTTCTCCGAGGAGGTCAGAGGTCGGCTGGACAAACTGTCCGTCCTCCGGCTCAGCGTGGGATACCTCAAGGTCAAGGGTTACTTCCACGGTCAGTGACCTCGACCTCATAGTTTCCGCTCAAGTACACATTTTAGTTACTTTACATAAGTATTTACTTCTCATGCCACGATGTACTTCTACTAAGATACATCTCAGAGAGAAAAACTGTACTCCCAAAACATTTATTTGAAAGCATTGCATGCAAAACATAAGCAAAGAACAGCTGAACCTATTAGTTAATAGACAGTAAATTAAATATTTAGATCATTGTTTTGTCAACATTTTATGCTTCCAGCTTTTCAAATATGGATATTTGGTGTTTTTAATCATTTTATGTTGACCGTCTCACTTTGGGTTTCGGGTAATTGTGACGGCATTCTCCGTGCTTTGATGTATTGGTGAATAAATAAACCAATAAAGGCAGAGAAATTCAATTAAATTAAATTAAAAGTATCACACAATTCAAGAAATAGAGAACAGAAGAATAAATTAAAATATTTTTAAAAATGAAAAGCTTTTAGAAATTGTAGTTTTGTGCAGAAATGTGCAAATTCATCCTCAACTTCAACAGTAAAATCCTACTTTAACATCATTGCATGACTAGTAATGATCCAGTGATATAAAATATTATCATGTAACAGTCACAGAAAACTCCTATTTCTACTTTTAGGTACATTTTCCTGATTACATACTCACTTGACAAGTACTTTTACTGCAGTAAAGGATCTGAATACAGTTACGGTGGTAACATAGGGGAATAAGGTTTATATGTAACTTGCATATGTGTGCATACATTGCGGCGGCGTGTGTGGGATCAGTGTGTCAGGTGAGCAAATAGGGAGCTCCAGACATTTCTGTGGCGTTCGGCGTGCCAGAGAGGGAACGTGACACTGAATAATGAACCGTTTCTGCTGGGATGGAAACAGGAGAGTTTGTGCTACAGGGGCAGATGGGAGTTTGTGCAAAGCAACATGAGACGTGCAGACGGGAACAGACGGGTCTTTATTCCGACGCTGATCAACACACACACACACACACACACACACACACACACACACTCACACACACACACACACACACACACAATTAAAGGTGGCAGCCGTCCTTGCACATTGTCCTGGTGTCACAACGTGTCACAGAAGTGACGGGAGTCGTCTTCCTGGCGGCTGATTGTCGCGTTGAACTTGAGCTTGATCATATGTGGTTCACAGAAGATGTTTTATCTTGGTGATATTCTGTTACAGCCACATATTTCTAACCTCCACCACATGTTTTGATATGATGGGATGAAGGTCCAGCAGCTAACAGCTGCAATATGATCTCAGATTCTGGATTCATATACAACTGGACAAGATTTGGTTCTGGTTTCCGTTTGTAGTCCTGAGTAGTATTGACCAATCACGTTTAAGCAGGTTTTGGTTGAATGCAGGTAAACAGTCGCTGAAATGCAATGTTGTCTGCAGAGGATTTGGCTTTTTATTGGTTTAAAAAGAGCTTTTCAAACTGGCTAATCGTGAATCATTCAACCCGACTGGAACTGCCAAAATGAATGAAGACAAAATGATACCCGACCCAAGTCCGTTCCCCGCTCACGCAGCTGTCTGTGGTCAGCACGTGCTGCATCTTTTCGCCATTAAAGTCATTTAACCAATGATGTTTACAAAATAATTATAACTTAAATATGAAACTTTTAGGTAATAGTTGACTAACATGCCTGATTTAACTCTCATTAAAATATTTGTGTTTGACTCGTCGTCGCGGGTGACCACAGGCTTATTTAGGATCTTTGGCAGGTGACTCCTTATGACAAGTAACCTGACCGTTAATGCAGTTCTACTTCAAGTTTTTGTCAGTATTTTAGTCGAAGTGAACCGAGATCCTTCCACCAGCTGTTCTCTAAAATTGACCTAAATATGGGTTCAACTTTAACCAAATTACACAGTATCTTGTTCCATCGTGACCACAGATTTTTACACCAAATAAGCATCAGAGGCTTGCAGGCTTTTCCCCTCTCTCTCTCTCTCTCTCTCTCTCTCTCTCTGTGCCTCTCTCTCTCTCTCTATCAGTCGGCTGATCACTGATGTTGATGGAGCAGGGGGGGGGGGGGGGCAGAGGCTCTGAAGCATGGTGGCACGACATGAGGGCTCTTGACAAGGCGGTGCAGATGGGTGGTGTTTGTGAATGGATACACACACACAGCCTCGCCTCACCTCAAGTGTTTATTTATCGTCCGACTCCCCCCACATCACTAGATAGATACGAAAGCTCCTAAACCGTACCACAAGGTTTACGAGAGGCATCAAAGCAGAAAGGGAGAGCCGCGAGAAGGGGAGGGGGGGCCTTAAAGCCACGTCACGGCGAGGCCTATCAGGATGGAGGCGGTATCTGCAGCGGCACGTTCGGGGTCTGCGCATGCCGGCGTACGTCGTATTGTGAACAAGTTATCTCCTCCTCAACTTTGATGTCCGTCCAGGCCGACGACGCACACGAGATACGTACAATAAATCACACATGTGCTACCAAATCTACTGCACTCCCCATGATCAGGGCCGCCATGGTCCCATCAACCAAAACAAACAACCTTCCTGCATTTATTCACATTTCATGTCATATCTAGTGAGCTCGGGAGCTTTGTGTTCTTGATTCTGTTTTCAGTATTTATTATTCACTCGCTGAAAGTAACAAAGATCTTTTTCTTACTTTGGGACAGGAAGTTACCCAGATTGACCCCTTCCTCATCTTTGACTAAAGCATCAAAGCCTAATGTTGTGCTCAAACAGACAGCGTGGACACAATAATGTGCGATTGTTTTAATAAACATGCTCAGCGTGAGTGCCTGTTTGTTGTGGTTGTTGTGCGTGAGATTGCAGACTGAAGCGTCTCTGTTTGTCACTGAAACACGACTAACGCCGGATTTACACTTCTTCATTTAGGGCTCGTGAGTTTAAGACGGCGGCTCAGTTTGTTGATAGGAAAGATAACTTTGAGGAAGTTGGAAGAAAGACTCTGTTCAGCCATTCTTCGTTCTTTAAATTCAGTAACGAGAAAAGATAAACACGGATGCGACTTCAGTTACATAAATAACAAACTGCGGGGAAGATAATTACAGCCGAGGCTGATGGGAAATGTCATTAGCAGGTATGTGGTCGCAAACCGAAGTATTGGAGGTTCACCAATGTCATTAAAACACATCGTCTGGGAACCATTAGCGTCTCTATAAAACATTCTACAAATAAACCCAGTAGTTATGGAGGTATTTGACTGGATAAACGGATACAACGACCAGATGATGGCACTAGAGGCAAAAGTCACAGTTCATCCCCTGGAGACCGCGAACGTCCGAATCAAAGCTCAACGCAATCCATTTAAAAATTGTGACATTTCGTAAAACATGGTGGTGCTCGAGGAACCAGGCAGGGGGTAATGAAAATCAGAGGGAGTCATCCTCTGGGGATAATGAATGTGTGAACAAAATTTCCCGACAATCCAGAATTCAGATAGTTGTTGAGATAGTTCGTCTTGGTGGTCCATCATGAGCTTCTTCACTAACGTAGCTATCAACGCTGTCGAGCGTGGATTCTCCGGGATGAAAGGCGTTCTCGTTGACCTCTCAGTGACCTCCTGGACCTTTTCTAAGTCTCCGTCTAATCTTCCGCAGCAGTTTCCTGCGATTGTGGAGGATGTTTGTTCAGGGTGCTGATGTCTTTGGGGGACGACAAAGAGTTACACGAAACCTTCATGCAGTCCGCACGCAATTCCTCATGTGTTTCATAAATTGATAGCTGAAGTGGGTTTGGATGAAGAAGAGAGGGAACAAAATCATGTATGATATGTAAAACCAAAACAAATCTCCTGTTATGTGTCCACTCCAGATAAATACATAAATAAAGGGAATATCAGACTTTTCTCCAATGAGGTTTGTAATCACAGGCCCTGTTTTCATATTTATAAATCGTCTTTTCCTCTTAAACTGGCTTTGACGTGAGTCCTGAGGACGCCACAACATAAAAACCTCTGGGGAGCATGAATGTGAGTTGTTTGATGGTCATTTCTGCGTTTGTACATTTCTAATATCTACTGCAGGTTTCATGGGAGTAGTTGTTGAGGCATTCTGCGCTTATACGTGGCAAATTATTGGTATTGAAGTCAGTTAATTTTGCTTTTGAGAGCCAGACACCCATTATTTGCTAACTAGAGATGCTTTCCTTGCTCCATTGACTCGATAAGCTCTTAACTCTGTGCAAAAGTGAACAAAACGTGCTACAAATAGAAACTAATGAACTGCAAACACACTGAATACAGTACAGTGTGTGTCAACATGAGGAGAAGATGTGCTGTGAAGTGTGTGTGAGCACAGACTGGTCTGTCGTTTCCTTGGGTGATTGAGTCCCAGGTGATCGCCAGGAGTTACCATGGTGAACCCGTGTCACCCTGGCAACAGTACAGTACAGTGTCTCAACCGGCTCAGGAAAGTCTGAGGCCGCAGGGAGTTTTTTTTGGAGAGATGGTCGCTGCTTCCTGTGTTTGTCGATAACAAGGTAGCAGCGAGGTCAGCGGCGTCATTAAGTCGACCTCCAGCTGCATTTTTCTGGGAGATTAATCTGATCCGCTGAGTCATAGAACAGGCCACAGGCTTTTATACAGGTGCTGGCAATATAAGTGTGTTTATATTGTTTCAGGAGGCCCGAAAATGAAGCTTAATGTTTTAAGGAAGCAGAAATTGTAGTTTTAATTGTTTAATAAATGAGGTTTCAGTGGTGGATGGAATTAACAGAGTGCATCTTCAAATCCCAAAGGTCGTGGTTTCCCGTGTCCTCTGAGCAAGGCGAAGGTCTTTGAAAGATACATGTACTAAATAGTACTGTAATTGATAGATTTTGTGTTCTGCGGCTCACATTTCCGCTGTGTTGAATGGTGGCGTCTGAGGTGTGATGAGGTTGATCAAAGAGAAGCGATGTGGTTCCTTGATGAACCTCTTTTTTTTTTTCTTTCTCGGAAATATGCGACTGTGAGTTTTTCTCAGAATACACCCCCCCCCCCCCCCCCCCCCCCCCTCCTCCACATAATTCCACAGGTTCCAGAACCACACATGCAAGTGTAACCACACTTATCTACTGAATTTATGCAACTCTACGACCAGACCAGACCCCCCCCCCCCCCACCGACGGTCAGTTAGTTCAGTCCGTCACCTCCGAACACAGGAAGGAGGTGACGGATGTGAGGAGCCTATAGCTGCAAGATAAACACAAATGACGGGTTAACCTATGCACACTGTGAGCTGATGTTAAAAAGACGTTATGAAGGTGTGTGTGTGTGTGTGTGTGTGTGTGTGTGTGTGTGTGTGTGGGGCTGTCCAGCTTCAGTTTTTCCATACTTCTCTCCAGGCCCACCTCGTTGGCTGAGTACTAAGTACTGACTCTGCGTGTGAACCCTCTTCCTTTAAAACAGTGCTGAGCAGAGGAGAGGGGGGGGGGGGGAGGGAGGCCAGATTACAGATTCAGCTCAAACCAGACCTTTTCATTAAAACCGTTCCGTTTGTTTAGCGTTGGCTCGCTCTCCCGTGTGACACGTCCTGTCCAGCCTTTAAGCTTAACGCTTGACGATGTGTTGATTTATTGCACCAGTTTGAGCGTCGGACCCCCCTGAGCTGGCTTCAGTTCATGCTGTAATAACAAACTCAAGATTCTTTCTGAGTTTGTAGAAAGCTGCTCTTGACCGAGAAGACAAATTCCTGGGCTTTTTTTGTGCGTGGGGGGGAAATCCAGTGGGTTTGTTTTAGAAAGGGGGAGTGAAGTTTGCTAGCGTGCCATAGAGTCATTACTGTAAGGAAAGGAAAAGGAGGTATTGCTGAGCTGACTGGACGCCAACGATCACAGATTAGATTACACAAGACCATAAAAAACGTATTTTTAACACAACAGAGAAACTGCCGTTCCAGCCTGTTTCTACCGAAATAAAACAGACTCTTGTCTTTGATGTTATTGCTGCCCTGCTGTCCGGGTCTCTGCTCTCAACTTGCTGCGTGTGATTCGTGCACAAGGAGGTTAAAGCTGCAGCTACTTTGTCTGTTCGGCTGACAAGCCAGTGAAACACACTTGATGCACAACAGTAGAGGTTGAATTAAGATGATAGTGAGATAATATTGTACCCATACACAAAAAACAAGTATCAATCTTTTATTATATAAACTATAAGTATCGCAAGTACAGGTTAAACCTTTTGCTAGCAGTTGCTTTTTCGGTCCACTAGGTGCTGCTGAGTCAAAACAAAGATGAAGAGTCACTCTGTCTGTCCGCTTAACTCTAAAACACATTTAGCTGCAATAAAAATGATGAAAGTGAGATGAACCCAGTGAAAACTTTTTCTTATTACATATAACAAAAAAAATTGCACATTTGTCAATTACAAAATGTTTAAAATGACAATTTATGTATAAAATGTGTACAACAATAAAAATACATCATGACATGTATTTACCTCTTAAATAAGCTTTTTAATCCACTTCTGTGCGCTTTAGGTTGTTTAATGACTTTGCTTTCATCCCTTTGTGCAGCTTTAGGACACTGAATATTCATGAGTTGTTTTTTTCTTTTGTTGCGTTGCAGCAGCGTTCCAGAACCACGTGAAGTCAGCTCCTCTTGTGTCTGCAAACAGCAGAAATGGACAGTTGGTGTCTCTGGATGGAGTCAGTTTCTCGGAGGGGGAGCTCCTCCTCCAGGTACACCAGAGATGCTCCGGATTTAAAGCGAGCACGCGAGTTTGTCAGCGTGGATGTAACGCTGCATTTCCATTGTTTCTGCAGGCTCTCAACGGTTTTGTGTTGGTGGTGACGACCGACGGGACGGTCTTCTACGCGTCGCCGACCATCCAGGACTTCCTGGGTTTCCACCAGGTAACGCACGGTGTGAATGTCCGTCTTTATGCCAGCGGAGGAAGAAGTATTTCAGGCCGAAGTAAAAGTAGCAGCACTAGGGTGTAGAATTACACCATAGCTTTCTGCTAAATCTTTTAATGTCTGCACTGTTTTTAATTATTGCAAATATGTTTTTATTCTATTTTCTTTCTGTAATGCATTTTTAAATTTTTTATTATTTTCTTTTAATTCTTCTATTTTTCTTTTCTTTTTTCTTCTCACTTTGTTTTATGATGTGAAGCACTTTGAGTCTGCCTTGTGTATGAAATGTGCTATACAAATAAAGTTGCCTTGCCTTGCCTAGGGTGTAGAATTACACTAGGGTGTAGAAATACACTCTAGTGACCTGCAAAAGTATTACAAGGCAAATGTACTTAAAGCAATGTCAAGTAAAGGTACTTGTTCTGCAGAGTGCATCCTGTTACATGTTATTCAGTATTATTTATATTTTTTCTTAATGTTGATTGTAAATGTCTATGATTGACTGTGGATTAAAACGTAGAATATTTCTTTCTGAAGTGTAGTGGAGTAGACGTATAAAGTAATAAAAGAGTAGTATAAGCACCTGAATTGTACTACAGTACAGTACTCGTAGTAAACGTGAACTGCTTCCCTCCCGTCAGTCCGATGTGGTCCACCAGAGTGCGATTGATCTCGTTCACACGGACGACAGAGAGATGTTCAAATGTCAGCTGCACTTCGCCCTCAAACCCAGCGACACGCACTCGGACACGAGGGCAGAAGGTAGGAAAATACAACCCACCAGTATCTCACCAGGATCTACCTGCCTACCATACTTCCAACGTCTGCAAACAAACAATCAGAGATGTTTTATCTGACGTGGTTACAGACTTCTGTGTCTTATTATTTGTCCTACACGGAGATTTAATTGTCAGAAAATCAGTTGCTGATAAAGCTAGAAGGCGCAGAAAGGCTGCAGTCTGAGGTTCATGTTGTTCCTGTGCAGACGTCCAGCCGGGCAGCAGAGCCTCCAGCAGCTCGGGGAGCTCGCTGCCTCAGTACGTCCCTCCGGAGAACTCCTCGTTCCTGGACAGAAGCTTCTGCTGTCGCCTCCGCTGCCTCCTGGACAACACCTCTGGATTCCTGGTAATGGAACAGAAGGCTGAGCTGTTTGTTGCTGCAATAAATATAAATATTTAAAAATAAATCAGAGGATGTAAGTTTTTATTTGCAGGTTGAAAATAAAGAAGAAAAGTATTTTGAGAATAAATAAAACTACTAATATTACACGTATAAAGAAATTTTGACTTTATTCCCGTCCTTTCTACTTTATTCTCAAAATACAAAATAAAACTAAAAATCTCTTCCTCCTCTCATGTATTGTCCTCAAACTTGGCAACAAATACTTCCATAGTAGTATTTTTTACTCATGATAAAGTTTACAAGAGTCCTCGTAATCTTGAGGTGACCATGAACCAAATTTCATAACAATCCATCCAAAAGTTGTTGAGCTCTTTCAGTAAAGAACGATGTCTCCTCCGCTTCCAGGCTCTGAACTTCAACGGGCGTCTGAAGTACCTGCCTCTGCAGGGAAACACCAAGGCCGATGGGAACGCAGCTCCTCCTCAGCTGGCTCTGTTCGCCATCGCCACTCCTCTGCAGCCTCCTGCTGTCATGGAGATCCGGACTAAGACCCTCATCTTCGAGACCAAACACAGGATGGACTTTGCTCCGATGGGCATAGACACCAGGTAGGCATCTTTGAGCGTAATATAACATGTTCGATTCTGGGATGGGCTTCTGTAACGGTCTGCCTTTTGTGTATTTCCCAGGGGGAAGCTGGTTTTGGGATATTCAGAGATTGAGTTGGTGACAACAGGCTCCGGCTATCAGTTCATCCACGCTGCCGACATGATGTACTGCGCCGACAACCACCTCCGGAGTGAGTTACCCTGCAGCAACACGCTGGCGTCGCACACTTTCTGCCTCTCAGTGCTGCTGTTAACCTGACCTCCATCCTCGTCCCCAGTGATCAAGACCGGAGACAGCGGCTTCACCTTCTTCAGGCTGCTGACCAAGACGGGACACTGGTTGTGGGTTCAGGCCACCGCTAGGATCGTCTTCAAGGGCGGGAGACCGGACTTCATCATCGCTCGTCAGAAAGCCCTAACGTAACCATCTATATTGATTAATCATCAAGTATTAGGAAAAATGGAACATGATTTGAATTAAGGCTTAGCATATTAAAAATGGAGATATTGTTGCTTTTCCATCTTCTCAATATTATTAGAGCTGGAGAAGTTATTTAATTGTAAATTATTTGACCTTTGATTTCCAAGACCAAACCTACACTCCTGATTTAAGACTTTAAAAGCACAGTTTAATAATGTTTGGTCTCAATAGTAACATTCCATTGCTCCTGTTTTTCCTGTAGAAATGAAGAAGGGGAGGAACACCTGCACCAGAGAAGACAGCAGCTTCCCTTCAACCTCGCCACAGGCGAGGGCGTCCTGTACGACGTTTCTCTGGAATCCATCGCCGGTCCTCCTGGCTCCGGTCCCCCGGACACCGCAGAGCCTGTAACGGAGAAACCTTTGGACCCCGCCTCTCTCCTGGGAGCCCTTCGCCGGCAGGACCACTCTGTTTACGTCCAGCCGCAGGAACCCGGTCCCCAGCTTCCGGCCTTCGCCCAAATGGCAGATCAAGCCTTCCTGGACAGCCACGCTCTGCTCAGCGTGCCCGGCCAGATCGCCACCTCGCAGAAGAGGTCGACCGCGGAGGACCTCGCAGAAGAGGCCATGATGGACTCGCTGGAGCAGATTCTGGAGGGTATTGGGGATGGGGGGATAGAGGGTCTTGAAATTGAGGAGACGGAGCTGAGGAACTGGGAGAACACCCTGGACATGCTGACTGAAGAGAGGGAGGACGTATCGAGGGAACTAAATCACAATCTGGCCAACGATGTGTTCTCATATGTGGAGGAGGCTCTGAGGAGAGAGGCTGGTGGGTATGTGCAGGGTTCAGACCATGTTTGTGGGTCTAGTTTATCCTTCCAAGGACAGCATCCCGGGTCTGGGTTTTCAAGTAGCGAGTGGCAGCGAACGACGGATGTGAGATCTGGCTTTGCAGAGCAGGCTCTGTTGGGAGACGTGTTCGGTGCTGTTGCTTGTTCGACCGGACTAAACGATGCACCTCAAGTTGCGTCTCACAGGGAGGCGCTCACACAGTTTCCCCAGAGACACGCCTCCTCTCCACCCTGGCCTCCAGGCAGCAGCAGTCACCACTGTGGCAAACAAACCATTTCAATACAATCATGCCACGGCAGAGTGACACAACACGCTTGGCCTCCGTCTGTTCAAAACACCAACCATGTCCACGACGGCAGCCGGCAGTCTGGCTCGGATGTGACGGACCAAAGTGGACGATACACGCTAGCTGGTTCACAGCAGACTCACATAGGGCCGCAGCTTCAGAGCACTTCGGGGTGGAGGCAGCAGCAGCTGCAGCAGCTGCCACAAAGTTTTCACCATCATACACACACACATTCCTCACACACACCAGGCAGCGTGAATTCAGCAGCTCAGGCGTTCCACCCACAGACGCAGCCTTTCTCCGGCAGCTGCATGTATGAAAAAGGAGACGGTCACATACCGAACACTGCTGCCGCTCCTTCCAGACACAACGGGCCTCTCCTGGGACCTCCGTGCTCCTTCGCCCTGCCTCATCCGGGCGGAGTCATCAACCAGGGGATGATGCAGTCGGCGGCTGGCTACGCGGATGTGGGCAACATCAGCTTGGTTCATCTGAGCGGAGGTAACACCGGCCTGGGGACAGCTCGATCGGAATATCCTCCTGAGAGTGGATCGTTACAGTCGTCCTTCTTTTGTTGGAGCAGTGAAGCTCAGGTAAAATCAGGTCGCCGTTAGAAACTAATTTCAGGGTCACTTGGGAAGGAAAGGCTCAGATTCCAGGATTACTGGTGCGGATGCCCAACTGTTTGTCCAGATGGTTAGAGTTTGTCTTGCAAAACCCACTATGAAGACCTCAGGCAGGCCTTGCTGTGTTCTGATGAGTCTCTCCTCCGGACGTCCCAGTCATTTTCTGCACAGCGCTGATGGACTGATAGTTGCAGCACTTTTAAGACTAGAAAGTGCTTGAAACTCTCTGGTTTTAAACAATCAGCTTCACTATAACATTCATATTTGAAACAATCACACAAACAAAGTTTTGGTGAAGATTTCAAGGTAAAATTTAATTGATATACAAATGAGTTTTCTTTAAAATACTTTCAAATGGGAATAGCAAAAATACCCATGGCCCTGGATGTCATGGCAACCATATTTTAGAGAGTTCTGATGGTGCTGCACTAATCCGATATCCAGATCGAATGTCTCCTCTGATTGATGATGAAGAGGAGTTCACCTCCTACAGTCTGATCCAGGTGAAAGTTTTCATTTTCAGGATAATCACCGTGTTTCTACACTCTCCTTCCACAGATCCCCAAAGTTCCCCTGAATGGCGGCGTTGACCCGTTTGCCTTCCCTGCACATCCTGCTGGGAGCGTCAACTTTTCCCGAAACACCGGCCCGTAGCCGCTCAGAGGCTCCGACTGGACCGGGAGATGTTGGGTCTGCTGTGACTCACCAGGAAATATGACCCTTCTCATTTCAAACTCTGACTGCATTACAGAGCTGACAATTTAGGTTCAAGGACTTTTGACTCTTGGAATATATATCAGACAATCTTATCGGATAATTCACTTTTTTTTTTTACTTGTATTCACACAGCAAGTAACCAACAATAGTGTAAAGTGTCCCTGGACTTGAGGAAACCTCGATGACTGATTTCTGTATCACCTACAGTGTGAGGAAGTGCACTCACATGCACCACCAGTTCAACTCTTCTGCTGTACATCACAATGTGCTTCTGTGACCTCTCTGTTGTTGTGAAAGTTCTTGTTAATCCAGTTTATATGCAGTTTATATCAGCGTGGTTTTAGAGGACAGATCGTAATTCCAGGACGACTTTATGTCATTCATTTCTTTTTCATACTTGCTTGCTTTAATAGTAATGTTTAGTAGTAGTACGTTTTCTCACTATTAGTGAATCCAACCAAAGGGAGTTAAAAAAAAAATGCTTTAAATGCATTTTTGTCTTTAAACGATTTAAACAGTATTTTGCTTGCTGTAACCTTTCGTCCTGTTCATACTGGATATGAAAAGATGAATTACTGGCAGGCTGGAAGACAACATCCAGTCTTCAATTTGTGCAAAAGGTATTCAAAGGAGAAAAACAATGAGTGCATTTCCATCCATTTGTTTTTACGAACATATTTTAATTTTCTGAGTGGAAATGATGAAAAAAGGTTTTGCAAAGTGCAAGGGAAACAGATGTAGCGATCTTGCCGCCTTGATCAGCAGATGGAGTTTGCTTATTTGTCACAAAGAGTGAAGAATTATTTATGATGAAATAATTATGATTAATAAATACCTCATATTCCAGATTCATAGTAAATATAAGGGCATATTGCATATTTAATTGGATAAAATTGTGTTATAATGTAACGCAAACTTAGTATTTTTCCTCTGCTTCGGACTTCATTATAGTTTGTTACGGTTTATTATGAAATATTTATTAGTTGTGCATGTACTAGAAAAGTACTTAAGTAAATAAATTATTTCTGATGTTTCCCCCCGGTTGTTTTCACATAAACATGATGTGGGAGAGACGGCAGCTGTGTGAAAACATCCAAATTCTGAACTTCATTAACATGCTATTTAAATCCGAGTCAGCTGTGTCAACGAAGAACTTTGTTTGCCTTGTCAAGTCATATCACATTCATCATAAAGTACTTATTCAATGCCTGTAGGAGATCGCCATAGTTACTCTGCTTTTGTAATAGGTAATGTTACCGCTCTGTGGCCGCTTTGCATTCCTTGTGTACGAGATGTAAGTTTAATTTATTTTGCCATTAAAGCGCTGTAACCCCTCTGTTCCCTGCGGGTGTTATTCTCAGTGCCACACACAGTGTCGTCTCTGGAGGGGTTCACCTGAGGACACTGTGTGATTGTATTCAAACTGGGTCACCGCAGAGGTATCGGGTTAAAGCCCATTATGAGCGTGTGCTCCGTCTGCAGCTCCAGTGCCAACTTGCTTTGTTATCTTGCAGAGTATCTGGGACGGCACATTTAATGTTTTGGTTCCAGCCTTCCCTTCCCACATCGACCCTCCTCTGAGATATGTTTTCCCCCCACGGGCCATTATGTAACCCGCCAGCAGACCCTCTCCTCTCTGTCTGCACCTCGCAGGACTACATTCCCCCCTCTGCCTCCTCAGCGTCTCCCGAGTTTCTTCTCTTCTTTTTAAAGACTGCTGAGAGGGGACAAACCAGACCAGGAGTCTGCAGGTACTAGCAGCCCCAGTTAGCCCCACCTGCTGGCAGCAGGAAAACATGTGGTCATGGATGGAACAAGTACCCGTAACTCGTACTTGAATTAGTACCATTTTATTATTGTAGCTGGTAGTGTTGAGCAAATTTTAATTACTTCATATAGTGCTGAGTAGCTTCTCAAATCACCCCTGGGGATCAATTAAGTCACATTTGAACCAGTAATAATACATCACCATTAATTAAAATGATATATTAATAGATTTTGTATTGTTTATTTAAATCTGAAACTATCTTCTAACTGAAGTTTTTAAATAAATAGTGTGGTGGTGTAGAAATATAAAGTAACAAGGAAATAGTACAAGTATTTTAAATTGTATTTAAAAGTACAGTAGCCTACTTGAGTAAATGTAGGTCAACCTAGTTACTTAATGCATGAATTAAAAGTAAAAAAAAGTCAATATTATACAAAGTTCAAGTAAATGGCTGGATTTAATAGTTATCAGCTGTGATGCGGGAAAGTGCGGGAAAACGACAATACGCATGCTCAATGTTGATTGACTGTCGGCCGTCGTGCTGCAATCCGATTGGCTGTTTGCCATCTAATGTCGTTCTGATTGGCTGGTAGTTGTCAGCCGACCTTTTAAAAGAAGATCGTAAGCCGCGCGCGCGTTCGCCTTGAGGCGTGGATTGTCTTCACAATTAAAATGTCTGACGTTGAGATCAAGATTAAACACATTGGTGCTGCGGGATGTAGTTATGAACCAAACTGCTGGTAAAAGTAATCCGGTTTAAAGTGGAGTGGATCTACGGGACAAAATGGCTAACTGCTCGCTCTTTTTCTTTTTTGTTTTTGCTTCCCGTGTCTTATTGTATCATTCCGAGGGGATGGTGCCTGGCCAGCAACAGGCTTTCTGGATCTCAAGCATCTTTCTGATGCGGATTACAAACATCACAGCAACCGGACACCGCTGTAAAACACGGCTAACGTTAGCGGAAGGGATGGGGGGATTATGCACTAACACGAACAGGTAAGTGCCCATGTCGTATTTCCACCTGTTCGCAATGTGAAGTAGCGCATTAGCATTATGTCCACGTTTAAAATTGTGTACTTTTCTTTTGGTTAGCAGTAGTAGAACGTAGTGGGCCCCACCATGTTTTCCTTCTGAAAACGCCACTGAACGTCGAACATTGACAGCTAAATAGATCAAATGTTCGCCATCTTGGTTTAGCGTGTTAGCATGCTAGCATAACAGCCGAATCTTTAGAGAGATAAATCACCCGTCGTTCAAAGTGGGTTTCATGGTCAACGCCCTTGAAAACGTAAGATGTGTCGAAAAGACGAGAAGATCGGAATCTTAATACAAATGTGGGTGGGACTATTTAAGGATGGGCGCCGAAAATATGTTAAGTCTCTGGCGAAAAACCTTTAGTGAAGGTGCTGGAGACCCGGAAATCGGCCCCGTCTCCTTTGTTTACAGGTACGACGTTAACATGAGTAATGGAGGAGTTTGATCTATTTCCCCCTTCCTTTCAGACATTTAATATGTATTTATGTTGATTATGAGAATTGTATTTCCGTTTCATTTCCCCCCAAAACAACTTCCTTTTTTTTACAGTAATGTACGGTGGCCCCGAAAGGGCAAACAGCAACGACATTAACAAAAAGATTACATTACATACAAAAACACAACGAAAAAAAAGAAAAACATAATGATAAAAGAAAAACACGACAAAAAGAAAAACAACCACAAAAAGAAAAACACGACCACATTATCTTCTACTGGAAAGGTTAGGTATTTGCTATGACACATCAATGTGCTTTTCTTTTTGGGTTTGGGTTTTTCTTTTTGTCGTTGTCGTTTGCCCTTCAGGGCCACCGTGTAACATTTTGCCAACAAATAAATCCAAAGAATGTGAAAGATGTTAACTGTCCCACTCACATTCATCATGTCTTCGTGGTGTACAAGTGGGATATTCTAGTACTTGTTCCACCTGAGTAACCTTTGATAGCTTGTAACCATAAAGACTCCAGAGCCAACACAAGAGCCACTACTGTACATAGATATTTATATCACTGGTTTACTATTGAATATTGATCACTTTCCTAATTGAAGATGATGGATCGTTTCTTTCCTCTTGTGAACCAGGTCATTGAGTACAGCCTTTCTTTTGGGAGTGGGGAGGTTGATGCATCCTGTTTCACATAATCAGGTTACCATCTGTGTTGTGCTTGTGGGTCTTTCCTCCTATCAAAGTGAGCAACCACCTAATGCAATACTTAACCATTATTTAATTATGGTATATACATAGAAGACCTGTATTTTATCCGTTTAAAAAAAAAGAAGCTTATCCAAGTCCGGCTCTGAAATCCAAACTATCCCCAAAGAAAAGGCTGACTGGTCCGTCTGAATAAGTAACCCAATATCACAATCAAGCGGGCACGATACAACATTCTCACGCGAGGAATCCGATGCTCTATTAAGACACGACAAGAAAGAGAGGCAGTCGGGCATGTGAGAAAATGAGAGGGAGGAAGTGGCTCTAAAAACAAACGGCCGCTCTGGGAGTTGGTTCATAAAAGCCAAAGGCACAGCGGTTCAGCTTTAGCTCACAAAAGGTGGACTAGTGGGGCAAAGAAATGCCTCAGTCATTAACTTTCTATGAACTTCCTGTCAGTTTGAGTCAGTAATCGGCCTCGGAGGAGTCTGAATGTGAGAGGAGTATATTAAAATCAAAGTGAAAATGTTTCTGAGGGCTTGCCTCAAAGTTATCAACATTACTGTATAAACTGTACAGACGTTTTTAGGAAGGTTGTCATGGTGACCGGAAAAATCTCATTGATCCTGGTGAAGATGTAGTCAGCTTTGTCCTAAAAGGGATTATGGCTGACGTGGACTTTCTACTTGTACTTGTCATACTATACGTTAAAGAGAGAGCTGTTGTACTTTTTACTCCACTGTAGTGTTTTTGTTGTTTTGCCAGCTGTAGTTACTTTTCACGTGAGGATTTGTGGCCTCTCACAAAGAAATCTACTCATCACGTTTCAGATGTCCACGGCTGCGTCCCAAAGCAGACTGTAAATGTTGGTTTATAGTAAACAGGGAGTGTTATTGGTCACAACTTAGCAGTTCCACCAAAAACCCAGAGGGTGTTATTTAGTGTCCGTAAGGCCAAAAGAGATACAATATTATGTTTAACAAAAAGCAAATGTAAGAGTGAAAAAAATATGAAAACAGATTTGTGTATCAGAACTACTACTTCTTCTTCTTCTTCTACTTCTTCTTCTTCTTCTTCTCCCATTGATCATCTTAGGGCACCTCACATTTATCTGGTGACCCTTTGGAGGGGCCCGACTGGACTAAACTAGCTACCTGTATACAAAGTAGTTTAAAAGTAAAATGCTGCTCTAAAATTGATGCTTCAGTATTTACTATCTAATAATGTAATATATTTTGTCGGTCACCATTTTTCTGCAAGAACTTCTGATATGTTTGCAAGTGCATTTTGCTTATAATAGTGTACTTTGTCTTAGGAAGGATTGTGGAAACAGTGTACTTTGTTAAATGGATAATTTTCCTTTCCGTATATCTATATGCAACAATCCCACTGGCCTACAACTCAACACCAGAATTTTACTTTGGCTCCATCATGTGGCCATGAGTAGACATAGTAATACTTAAGAGGCCTAACAGAGTTGCTCTTAAACTGTGATGCGAGAAAGGTCAGTTGTGTATAATTCCCTCAGTACATACTTAAGACAGAAACGGGTAAACAAACAGCATTTTACTGGCGTGGATGTTCAAAAGGGTCGGCAGATAAATCTGAGGGGTTGTTAGATGAAAAATGAAAGAGGGGATTTATCAATCTGTATACATTTTGACTGTCTAAAACAGGTATTTAATAATAAACTATGTGAGAAGTTTAGAGATTTTGGAGTAGAACTATATAGTTCTACTTCAGTTGTTCTTTTCCCAATTTATGTACTTATGTATTTTAAATTGATGTCTGGGAGGGCAACTTAACTGATCTGTCCTATGTTCTGTGTTAAGCTGTGTGTTTCATTGTAATATAATCATAAAATGACAACAAAAAATAATCTAAGAAGTCCAGATTGATGAGCTCCATTATTCTAATAGGAAGAGAATATAGAGAAGTAGTCCTGCAGGTTTATTATATTGATGCTTGTTCTGCAGATGCCCTGCCTGAAGGTGGCACTGTTGTATTGGGAGAGGGGAGACGGCACAGCATGCTTCTGGCCTGGTGCTTACTGTACTTGGTGAGTAATGTTCCCCAGAGGAAATGCTTTTTCAGGTCGGGGTAAAAACATGACACACACCTACTGAGTGAACCGTTACATCAGCTGTTTCCCAGAAACAGATGAATAATAATATTGTTTTCTCAAAGTTCTATCCTGAGGGGGAGTCGGTTAAAATGTGGGAAAGAGAGAGACTCTTGTTGAACTCAGTATTGACATTTTACCATGCAGCAAAAACGACGCATAGAGTTTGCTTCCTGAGTCATGATTTCAGTCTCAGTCAGGAAAGTCTTGTTTCTGATCATTTTTTAAACACTCAAAGCATTACTGTGTGCGTGTTAGGAGTGGGGTAGGGTTGATCTTTTATTATACAAACTATTAATATTGCAGATGGTGTTGTTGTGGGTAAAGTTGGCGGGATTGACAGGAAGTTGGTGAAAATGATGGAGTGTCAGTCGGTCTGTCACATTCTGCTGCAGTAAAGATGATGGATGGGAGATGAACAGAGTGAAAACGTGATCTTATTAGATGAAATGGATGTGAACAGACTCTAAAATCGGATTGTATCGTGACTCGAGTACCCTGGTAATGTCGTGTTCTGGTGTGCATGTTTCTTAAATGCATGCGGGTGTGGGAGCGCCTCTTAATTTCTTAATTTTGTTTTTCTCTCTTCTTTTCTGAAATATCTGTGGTGAATGTTTCCCCTGTTCGTTTGTAAAATATGGAAAATAATGCTATAAAAGAAAACCTCTGGAAGAGCCAGGCTGTAATATCGCTTTCAAACGCAAAGTGTGGTTGTGTTAAGTGAGCACAAATTCACTTAAATGCGCTATATGTCCCCTCGTCACAAAATCAACGTTATTGTTTATTTAAATGGTTCTGGAGTTGAAAAGTTAAGACTTATGAACTTGGTTGCTGTAACCAGAGCTTTGCTGTTGCGAAGATCCTGGATGTTGCTTTCCGGAGTGCAGCATCGTGGCCACGTTTTCATAGCCGAGGCCTTTAGAATGGGTTCACCATATTTGGTAGGATTGGGATCTACGGTGTAGGAGGAGTTTGTTAAAACCCCAAAAATGTAGGAGCCGGAGGGAAGTGGCCATCTTTGTCTGCTGTGTTTCCAAACCACATACAACAAATCCGCCTTTAAGTCGGTCTGTATTCTTTTTGGTCATTTTCATGTGTTTTTCTCCCAAAATGATCGACTGGGTGCAGCTGAATGGGTTCAATTTGAATTGTCTAGAAACTATTTGAAGATTTTCCATCTTATGAAATACATTTCATATTTCAGGTTGACTAGCTGATCCATACTGCCGGCAACGTCAACGTATGCAATGAAATATCCACGCTGACAATGTGCTTTGTGACGCCCTTCCTTTGTTCTCAGGCCCTCTCACTCTGTCAAAGAAATTATTCATAATTTTCAATCAGCCATTCGTCAGTGTTTAACAGTAATTGAATTTTGATATGGGGCAATTATTCATCATTTAAGGTTATTTGCATTAATTTGAAATATTAATGGGTTCTTTTGGGTGAGAGAAGAGATGAGTGTTTGGTCACAGAGGAGCTCCACCACTCCAGGCATATCCACTGATATTACCCAGCATCCTCTGCTCCACGTCTGCATGCCACGGGTCGAAGAAGGGACAGTTCAAAGGGGTGTGTGTGTGTGTGTGTGTGTGTGTGTGTGTGGGGGGGGGGGTTCTTTCAACATTCAGAGAACAGCTTAATAAAAATCCTTCAATGTGTCTTGAAAGTGTTTCCTCAAAATTATAATTGCGAATTAATTTTCATGAAATCCACTGTTCTCATTAAAACGCATCTATATTCCAACTCATACATGTTGTCATGGTGACGCTGTTGTTTGCCAATCAAACTCTGTTCTTCTCGCTCCCCCCAATTTTAGATATTAAGTTATCACAGAGTTTCAGCTGTTACGTTGAATTTTGCACAATCTTACCTTGCTGTAAGTTAGTAGTTTTAGTAGTAGGCTTTTTAAATACACATGACTGTAAATTTAAAATTGTATGGACCCAGTCGTAGAGGGGAAATGCTGCCCCCTATATGTTGAAAAATGCAGCCAGGAATTACACAGCATCGCACCCTTTTAACCTTTGACCTAGCGCCACCATCACTGTAGACTTTCAGTTTGTCGAATACCTTGGTTCATGAGCAAGTACCTGCAAAAACATATCATTTCCCATCAGCCTCATGTGTACTTTGTGTTTAGTGCTAATTCGCAAATGTTAGCATGTTTTTAATGCTGAACTACAATGGTGAGAATTGTAAACTGTCAGCACGCTGCCGTTAGCATCCCTGAGCTATTAGCATGTCCGTAGACATTTTCTTTTTTGTTCAATTTCCCTCCAAGTACCAGATGATAATAGTCAATCCTGTGGTGTTACATCTCCCCCCCCCCTAAATTTAAAGTATAATGAGATTTTTTTTTTGTGTGGCTGGACACAGAGAGAGATTACAGTATGTGAAGGTGTGAGATAAGACCATATTCACCCGTTAATAATAAAAGTTGGTTTCCGTCTGGAATAACTGATTTTCTGATTCGCCGCTCGGAGTGTCAGATGTCATCGCCCAGATTGTTTTGACACCCCGTTAAGAAATTCAGGAGAAGGACGGCCGGCTCATGAAATTTGCAGATCCTGATTTAATTCAGGGATATTTTCATAAAGGCCACACTGTGTGTGTGTGTGTGTGTGTGTGTGTGTGTGTGTGTGTGTGTGTGTGTGTGTGTGTGTGTGTGTGTGTGTGTGTGTGTGTGTGTGTGTGTGTGTGTGTGTGTGTGTGTGTGTGTGTGTGTGTGTGTGTAGGCTGTTGTTTGCTGAGATGATGGGGTGGGCTTTGGATGTCTTTCTCAGCTGTTCTCCTCCTCTCTGGTGGGATTGGAGAGACTCCTCCACCCATCAATGAAGGCTTACATCAAACAGATATTGGATCTTTTATTTATTTATTTTTTGGTCTATTACACACCCCTCTGTCTGGTCACGCTTGACTTTACTCTCTTTGTAGATTTTGAGTGACCTCAGAGTCCAGGTTCCCCCCCAAACCTCATCTACCACCACCACCACCACCACACCAGAGTCTCAGATTCTGTGTCCATATGTGTGTTTGATTATAATTTCTGTAAAATGTATATCCCAACAAGATGGATTGAATTCTGTTTCAAAGCCAGCCTTATTTGCAACCTAATGGTTAAATTTAAATATATTGAGTCGACACTCGGATAAAATAATAATTCTTTAAATCTGCATTGATCTATTTTATGGCCACTAGGGGGCAGGGCAACAAGCTGAAAACACTACATGACTTATATTATCACCTTGAGACATTAGAGATGACGCAGATTTGGAGGATAATTATCAAGTTTATCTTGATATATTTTACTCAAAACCATAAATGCTGACATCATGGTGGTTCTGGAGGAAGAGCCACGACATCAACAAAGCCATTAGGGTTCATTCTCTGGGGAACAGGAACGTCATGGTACTCTATCCTGTCGTACCATTACCATCAATAAAAAAATATGGATTATAGCAGCTTTTAATATCTTAAATATATACTAGAATCTGAAAGGAAATCTCTCTCGGGTTGCTTTAGATTCCCTGAAAAATAATTCTGACCTTCCTGTGATCAAGTATTTAGTATTTGACTTTCTGAAGTCAAAACGATAAATTCTCATGTCCTAAAAACGAAGTCCACTTCACGGAAATCCTGCCGACTTTCCCGACTGAAAGACGTCGACTTCTATGCAGATCAGGGTCCGAAGCGGATACTGGTCCGTCCTTTTTAACTTCTCGGTTTTAATGTATCACCTTGAAATCCACGGGGCATCCTCCCAGGGGTCCCTTTGTCTATGAATGCTAATGGGATCTCTCTATGTTAATAATAAATAGCTGCTGATAAAATAATAAATTTCTAATGTCCCCTCTCCCAGACCTCTTCCCCTCTCCTCCGTCTCAGATTAGTTTATCAGGGCTTCGCCGCCCCAAACACTTTGGGCTTAATTATTTAAAATCCCTGAAAAATTCATATCCTCCTCCTTTTTTTGGGTGCAAAAGCCATCGTTCAGTCTGTGAAAATTTTGAAAAAAGAGGCGGCGGGGGATGAAATATTCAGCAGTGCGCAGGCCCTTCAATTATTTTTCAGATGCATGAATGTTAAAAAAACACATGCACGCCGAAATGAGCATTTTAAGGCAGAATAATTCCAACAGCAGTATAATACGGCGTTGTCAATTATTCAGGGCTAATTCTCTCCCTGCTGACACTTTTACACATTTATGTTTAATCACATTCAGGGAATTTGGACACAATCACATGGCTGTCATTTGTTTTTGTTTTTTTCAGCCCCGAAGCAATGCAATTAAGTGTAAGGAGGAAAAAAAAAAGTTATAAAGAGCTTCCTTGTGGGAGCCGAGCCCAGTGCTCCAGTTTAACGCTCGCAGGCTTCCAGTTCCTTTACTGGCTTTTTTTTTGGGGGGAATGGTCGAACCCCGTTTGCGTCTCCACTGGTTTGGCTCCCATCAATGTTTAACATGCAACAAAACATAAGAAACAAAAGAAAACACGCATCCATTCTCATCTGTAATTTAAGCATTCCTCTGTGTTCTATCCCATCCCCGGTATCGCTCCGCGCTACACAAATGCTATTGTTTGCTGCCTGTCATTGTTGCTGTATTATTTAGAGGCAGAACAAACAGAAAGCCCTCGCTGTCTTCTTCTCCTCTTCCAAATTCATTTGAACACTGGCTCCTCAGGCCTGTCGGTGCATCTACCGCAGGGATCAATTTCACCGCTGCAAACCCACCGGATCAGATCGGATGGGGACGCCCAACGCTATCTTCATCTGTGGCTCCTCTGAGGAGCAGGGTGACGGCATGTGAGGGGGGGGTTGTTCTTCACACGAGACCGTAACTTATCAGGAAAACTGATAAGTTAACTCTTTTTTTTTTTGTAACTTTCTGATTAACTTTTAGGAGACGACGTTGCGGCTTAATATCCGTTTAAAACTCCTTCATGTAATTGAAAAGAACATAAATGATGATGAGGGTTAAATGATGGGCTTGGAGACGTATTTGAGTCTCAAATTAATTTAAATTGCTGCATGACATGCCCAGAGGTTCTGGGTCAGTTTTTTTCCCTCTATCTCGTCCTCTGTCCCTGTTTAACCTACTATTTAGCTTAAGAATTAGGAATTACAACGGAGAAGAAATAAAGATAAATCTTTAAGAAACGTAACAATTTCTCAAGATACATTTTTGTTAATTTACATTTTTAAATGGAGCAGGGTGAAAACAATTGGTTAATCAATTACGCTATCAAGAGAAAAATGATCTGGATTATCACAGATTTGATGATCCAAACTGTTGGTTGGACAAAGACCGAAAGATATCATCTTGGCATTTTAGTACGATTTTCCCCATTTTATGACCAAACTTATTACCAACGAATAGTCATAAAAAAAAAACAAGATTATTGCCACCGATGGTAGCCAAACGTAAGGAAATGGTTGCCAATGGCAACCAAGCCCCAACTTAGGGTAGTTTTCAGGTACAACGCTTATACATTTGATATTTTCTTCTATAAAACGTCTATCATCTCCTTTTTTCGAGAGATTTGGTAGCATATTGTAACTGTGAAATACTTAAAATGACTTTCTACTTTTACAGTGATGTTTTTTCTCTCTCCAAACATCCGTTTTATTTCCCATACTGTACCTTGTAGTTTACCAAGTATTTACAGAAATACTGGGTAGAATTTATTTCTCCTGTCTTCTCAAATATCTATTTGTTCCTCCTTCATTGCCTCCACCAAGAAGGTTGTTTTCCTTTCGGTCTGTTGGTTTGTTTCTCTGTTTGTCAGCGTAATTACACTATAAATCTGTATTATAAAGCGTTTGATAGTCGCTGGTCGAGCTCTGGAAGAATTTCCCTCGACGGTGTTAAGACTGTACAATCAAACAAAAACCTCCCTCCACAATATTCAATCCCGTTTCAGATTATCAGAATTAAAAGGTGCGTCTAGGATGAGATTTAAAGACTATAGAATTTGCGATGAACTGAGAAATATTAAAAACTAGATGGACGACATGACGTTTGACAAAGGTGGTTAGTGAGCAGGATATAACTTAGTAGTACCTATAGGAGTAAAACTAAATGAGAGTAGTAAATAAGAGGCTGCCTGTGGCGCGAGTGAAAGCTGTGTTCACTTGTGTTACACTAACAGATTTTGAAAGCGTTTGGATGATTAAAACATTTATTAACCAGCTTCACGCAAATAAATTATTCATGTTGACAGCTTCTTTTAAAAAAATCATGTCTGGTACATAGCTAACATTATTATTGTATTAATAATATTATATTAGCATCGTAGCATGAATTATTAAGGGTTATGGTTGTATTGAATGTCTGAGACTGCGTGTTGTGGGCCAATCACAAGAAATCCCATTAAATATTATAAAGAAGAAGTTGAGTTGATTGACAGTTGGAGAAATCACACCAGCTCAGTGCTCCGATGTTCAAAGTCTTGGAGTGAAAGAAATTGATCGAGTAGTGTTGATGTTTATTAATGTTAATGACGCGGTTCGCTCCATGAATTGACCCAGCATGATGGGGTTGTTAGAGGTACACTCTGGTTTTACATGTGGATTCTTTTTAGACTTTTCCTGTAAATCCTGTTTATGACCTGCAAAACGGATGACGTTCCCATCAGCCTCAGCTTTGGATTTAATATTGTGTTGCTTTATTTCTATTTCTACATGTATACACTATTTCTTCACTACTTCTACATGCATAATACTCTGTTCAGCTTTGTTCTTGCTTTTAGCCGTTTTGAGAGCAACTGAAAAGTCAAATCCCTTGCATGCCAACACATCCTTGGCCAATAAAGTCATATCTATATTTAAATATATTCTGTAGATATTAGGACTGGAGGTGTATAAAGAAGTGGGCAGCAGAGATCTGCATGACAGGAAAGGAGACACGCAGAAGATGCTATATGTTTTAAACATTAAGCGAATGCAGCAACGGCGATGAGTTGTGGGCACCGTTACGGAAACGCACACACACACACACACACACACACACACACACACACACACTCACACACACACACACACAGCGACCGTCTTATAATCCCCACAGGCCTCGGGGCCTCGCTCTCAGGCCCCTCAACTGGGTGACAACAAACCTGCCTCTCTGATTTATGGAAATGCAGATGGGGTTTTTATTATGTCTCCTGCTGACACACACTCACGCGCACGCACACACACACACTCACGCGCACGCACACAGACACACACACACGCATCCTTCTTGGTTCAGCTAAAGGGAGGACAAAGGAGGTCAAACACTGTAAGAAATGTGTCAACTGTGCAACGAAAATGGTGATTAGATTATTTTTTGTGTGAGTGTGTGTGTGTGGGGGGGGTGAGTGTGTTTGGGTGTGTGTGTGTGTGTTTGGGTGTGTGTGTGTGGGTGTCAGGTCTGCCCATAGAGACATCTTGATATTTAATTGCGGTAATTAACATGTTTAAGACACAATAAATTATACAGTATTTTAAGCAGCAAATCATTCATTCATATGCAATATGTCAGCGTGTTGGCTGAATATTTGTATTATTATTGCTGTATATTTGTTTGCGTGGGTGGAAGAAGTATTTAGATCATTCAGATGGAAGTTAAACTATTTCTATATTTCCCCTGTGAATGATGTTATTCTATATACCGTTTTAGTTTGTATTTACTTGAGGTTGTTCTCTGTCTAAGTCGATTTGGCCAAATTTCATATATATTTATTTTATGTATCATTGTGTCAGTTTGTTCAGTAAACTTCTTGTTTATTTACTGTGATATGGAGTATAGTTATTTTTCTTACTGGCCTGCTCATCAAATTCTTCGTTTTTATAATGTTTTTTTGGCTTTCTTCTATAAAGCCTCGCTGCTTGGTCCCTAAATAAAAAGTAGTAAAATTGAAATACAAGAATCTCAAAATTCTACTTTATAAACTTCTCTACACTTGGATACTGTTGTGTTTTTTTTTTTGTGTGTGCTCACGTTTAGCAGCATTCTTTTCTCGGACACCAAGTATCTTTTTTCCGGACATATACATTCTTAATATTGCAAATACAAGTTAATCCTTTAAGTAATATTTGCCTTTAGGTCAGAGTTTTTTCCTCTGGGGCGGTCATGGGTAAAGTCAGTGGGATTAGACGATGTAACTGTAGTACAAACAGTTGGGTCGGGCACGAAATGCACGATGAACATTTATGACATTTTTATGACTGCGTTGTCTGTCCTGTTCTGCTTGACTGACAAACCCATTTAGCTGTAATAAAAATGATTGAAGCAGGATGAACTGAGTGAAAACTTTGTTATTACATAAAACAGATGTTGACAACCTGCATAATTTTGCAGTTAAAAACATAAATGGCGATAAACGTTAATCACTTGTAATATATGTTATGATATAGTGATAATATTGTATATATCGTGAGGTGATTCCCAGCATCAGCTTGACTCGTGTGACTCTGAGATTTCAGACAACAAAACTTCTATCTGAAGTCAGACGCAGCGCGATCACAGAAGAGCATCACATTCACAGCTGTTGTTTTCTGGCGGGAGATCAGAGGTGTGAGATGTCTAAACGGCATCACGTCCGTTTCTTTGAGTTGAATATTCATGACTTCCTGGAAATCATGTGTCAGAAGATGGAGAAGGTGCATGGTGGTGCTGGTGGTGGTGGGAGGGGAGGTGAAGGTGCAAAAAGACCGGCTTGGTTCTCATTATCATACATAACATAATCCCCTTTGTGAAAGAGACTCCCTGTCAGTCTTTAAAAGATGAACAAAGGGAGAAATAAAAATGAGCACAAACGGGAAGAGCAAGGCTTTGCTTGTCCACACACTTAAAAACTCATCATTCATCCTCTGTTCCCGTGGTGATGCCACCTCCAGCTCCTCAATACTTCAGTGTAAGAGCTCTCACCTCGATCCTCCTTTTCTTTCTTTTTCCCATCCTCCCTTTTAATGCTTGTTACTAACATCCATCCTTTTATTTTTCACTTCAATTTCTTTCCTCTTCCCACCCCTGTCCTCTGTGGAGTGCTCTTCACCCCCCCCCCCAGTCCTCAGTATCCTCCCCTTGTCTCTCATCTCATCCCCACATCCCCGCCCCTCAGTGTTCAGTGATTAATGCGAGTTTTAATTGTCATGCTCACTTTTATGCTCATTAAAGTGTATTATGCAGCAGTTAGGGTATTAAAGTTCAGCGAGAAATTTCATGCATACTGATGAGAATGCAAATGAGCCCAGCGTGAAAGGATACTATGGTTTGTGTTGCGTGAGTGTGTGTCTGTGTGCGTGCGTGATTATCCCCAGGAGTGAGCCAGAGTGTCATTATCACCAGTACTAGCCTTTCTTAGCTGAGCAGAGAGTCCATCCATGGAAATCATGTTAATGGGAGTCTTAAAGCGTTCTTCATGCCTGAATACCTGAATAGTATTTAACATGTGATGTTGTATGTTGCAAGAAATGCTGCATGGCTTTTATTCATTGAGTTGCACCAAATATGGGGTAGTCTTAAGGTGTCACACCTCAGACAAAAACATTGTTTTTTCCCCTAAGCACTGGTCAGTTTTTAGTTTTTTGGGGGTTATTTTAATTCCATAACATGTTCTCTTTCAGACTAGTGGAATGAAAACACCCCAAAACACACATTTAGGTGTTTATTTTACTACTTTGTCTATTTGTGTCTGTAGATTTCTCCTACATTCACCAGTAGATACTGTTACATAATGCCTAATTTGCATATGTAAACATTTCAGAAAACTTGTAATTTCAAAAATGTCCTAATGTCAGTAATGAATGGGGAGGGTTCATGTGGATATATATTCACCTGTAGTGTTTTGCAAAATGTACGTAATTTTAAAATCTATATCTTTAATTTACATTTTTGCTAAAAAAAAAAAAAGTTTCCCTCATAGTCTGAGCCAGAAATCCCATCAGGAGCTTTTACATCCACCAAACGTTCCAGTTTCATTCCTAAAGGGTTTTAACAGAAGGGTTCCTTTTATTTATCATTCATAGCCTGATTTATGCAACAACTTATCCCTAAAAAGATGGGGGAAAGTATTTTTTAATGACCGATAACTGTGTTTTCTGATCTATGGAGTGATACAGAAAATGTAAAACCTTTGACTTTTAACGCAACAAAATGAAACATCTGGTTTCATCCCAAACATGCAAAAGTTGAAATCCAAGGTTTAGCATTAAAATCAGTCCCATTTGTACTGCAGATGTGCCATTTACAGTGTTAATGAGGTTTAAAATTGTATCTATATAACCATAGCTTGAATTATACATTCAGTTACTGTACAGTTTATGTCAGCATGCTAATGCTTTTCAGGTATTAAGTTTACTATGTTCACCATCTTAGTCAAGCATGCTAACATTTGCTAACTTTAGCCCCGAACACAAGGTACAGCTGAGGCTGATGAGGAATCTCATTAGTTTTACAGGTAATTAGCCGCAAGCCAAAGTATTGGACATTTTTCCCCTCCTTTTGGGGCCCCTGGGGGTCTGGGGTCATGGGGTCCAGTTGGTAAAGCCAGCCTTGCTTTTGACGTTCTGTGAGGCTGCACTTTGGCACAGTAGTGAGTCACAGGAAACCTGACTCAACCGTTTCCTGTTAAAATCCTGGTTTGCTAAGCTTTAGTCAGTCTGATAAGAAAAATAAAGGTGAACAAACGATCGCCTTTAGACGTTTTTAAACCGTTAACTAGCGACACAAGATTCAGAATTGTATTTTCATAATGCTCATAATAGAAAGTTGTCTATCAGATCTGGTAGTAACAGTGTTTTTCAGGTATTTGGTCAACACGGTGAAAAGACATCAGCAGCCGCAGCATGGTGTAATAAACGAGGTGTCCTGATGAAGCGTGTGCACTCTCAGCGAAGCAAAGAGAAGAAAAAAAAAACCCTATTAACATAATGAGCGTCTGAAATTTAAATGTAATACAATGAAAGGGAAATGCCTCAAAGACGAATATAAACTCTGCTGTTAGAAGGTTGACTGTCGCGTCTGCATCTCCGTCATCCTCCCTCGGCCCACCTACTGTTAACACCACGCTGGGTGAATAGGCTCAGTCATTACTGCGCTTCTACTGCGCTGTCTGCAGGGGAAAATGAGACAATGGTAAAGATTTTCAAGCAGGGGGCCCCCCCCCCAAATCATTTAAACAGCATGAGGCAAGTGTGTTGAAATGAGACTGCTGATAACTCTATCCTGCAGGAGCAGCAGGTGGTACTGTAACTGGGGGGAGAGAGAAAAAACATGGGAGGAAACAAGACAGATAAACTCATTACACTGACAAAAAGAGTGTTTACGCATGAATGGAACTGTTTAAAACGTTCCCCCGGCGCTGATCAAAAGGATGTTTCCAACATGTTGTGGCTGAGGCCTCTGAATGACTAAACGCCACATACTTCTAGTGCTACTGTTTGAGATCAAGTATTATTGTGTCGGTGGAATGTGAGTCTTGCAGTGGTGGAATTTGCTCAAGTATTGTACTCCGAGTATCTCCATTTTACTTTCTTCAACAGCTCTATGAGTGGAAATAACTGAGCTGTATTATGTGAGAACTTAGACATCTGAAATGTGACAAAAATACACTTTTTTCATGCAACTTTCTAATTCTACTTCACTTAACCAAATTGCACCACATTCGTTGCCCAAAGTGCATTTCAGTTTTCACCGTCTACGTCACAGTTTTCAATTTAGCTTCCCCTCAGGCTGCGAAGCACCGGCGAGACCCAGACTAGCTCCTCTTTTCTTGGAGCTCCGTTAATCAATAGTTCTCATATTAACACCAATCAAACTACTTCGTGTAATATGAAGTAACCCGCGGAGAATTGTCACCCAGCTTTTTTGGCCCCTTTGGCCTAATTTACTGTGCGATTCAGTCTGGCTGCGCTCATCGGCCTGGTTTCCAGCAGCAGACAGATGTTTTTCACATCCACCACCTGCACCGAGCTAGAGACTCACTGCTGGAAAGAATAGCATCTAGCTGCTGAAAGCATTTTGGGAAACACTTGTTTGCTTTCTGATGCAGCGTTGGATGAAAAGACTGATATTACACTTTCTGGTATTAATCTATCTTCTCTGCCAGAAATCCAATAAAGGAACTTTTGTTTAGAGTAATCGCAGCAATACAACAATGTAGAGTACGTCACAGTTGTACAGTTGCTGCGTAAATGTACTTGCCGGTAGTTCAGTTGCTGATAAAAACAATAACAAATACACGATAAAAGGGCTTGTCATTGTTTCCTGATTATGTGTACATGAGCGTTCTCACCCCGAGGCCAACTGGACAGAGTCCACCGTGGATAATGGTTGAGTTGTTGTTGTTGCCCAGTTGCCCTTGGGGGGCCCCCAACTGCTGGATTTGTGTTTTATCAGCTGGTTGATTGCGTTCACCTGGACTCACAGGTGTGGACTAGTCCCCCCCCCCCTCCCCAACAGACTCCTGTTGAAACAATGGTTTCCCTATGAAATAACGCTTTGCACCGTTATTGTTGAACTGTTGTGTGTGTTTGACACGAAGCAGCGATTATTTGCTCCCTG
This sequence comes from Eutrigla gurnardus, assembly GCF_963514095.1. Taxonomy (NCBI): domain Eukaryota; kingdom Metazoa; phylum Chordata; class Actinopteri; order Perciformes; family Triglidae; genus Eutrigla; species Eutrigla gurnardus. The sequence goes on from NC_139930.1 coordinate 21,920,567, forward strand.
AGACGTAATTAACACCGTTCACCACATATAGACTAATCCCAGTACATCCCAGTATACCGTCGTTAAACCAGTTATGACTTGCATTTCTACTTCTAGGTCAGTAAACTATACGGGATCTTCTTCCATCCATGGCTTTATTTCACACAATGAGTCGTGTTTTCTTTAAAAGGCTCCACATTCCAGTGGACCTTTAATTGTAACACTGGGTGGTGGAGGGGGGGGCGGTGCTGCGTTCACTGCCCCCTCCCCCAAAACCACGAGGCTCCAGTGTTGACAGGCCCGGATCACCGCCCCCACAGGCATCGTTCAGTCCGGCTTTTCTAGCTCAGCAGCAGCAGACAAAGCAGCCCGGCTCTCCGCCTGTGATCCCCGCGAACATCCGCCGGTTAAAAACCAACAACCGTGCTCGTTTTCACTCCTTTTTTAACGCGTTTTGTTCTCAAACCTCAAAGCGGATTAACGCCCGTGCGGGAATTCCGACCATCCGGTCCCTTTTTTTTTTTTAGCATCGAGCTAACCGGACAGACCCGACCCCGCCTTCTCTTAATTTGTCAACAAAGGGGTTTGACAAGCTCGGAGAAGCCCTGCCCCCATGTTTCCATAAAAGGATGATTTGGCCATACACGGCCAACAATCGAGCCGCGGGTAACCTCTTCCCTTCCCCGTCCCGCTCATATGGTGCGTTGACTTCCTCCGTCGCCGTTAAAGCGGAGCTATCATGGCGGAGCGCGTACAGCAGCCCCCGGCCAAGCGGCTCTGCTGTAGACCGGGATACAGCGCGGCGTGCAGGCAAGGCCAGCGGGCCGCGGGGGCGCCGTGCGGCGGCGGCTCCGGCGCCTCGCAGGGCGACTCCGGCAAGAGACAGAACCCGGAGACCCTGCTGGACATCGCGGCGAGGAAAGTCGCGGAGAAGTGGCCCTTTCAGCGGGTAGAGGAGCGCTTCGAGCGGATCCCGGAGCCCGTCCAGAGGCGGATCGTTTACTGGTCTTTCCCGAGGAGCGAGCGCGAGATCTGCATGTACTCGTCGTTCAACGGCGGCGGCGAGGAGGTCGGAAGTAGCGGGGAGAGCTGCGACGAGACGCGGCTGCCCTTCCGACGGGGCATCGCTCTGCTGGAGAGCGGCTGCGTGGACAACGTACTGCAAGTCGGTGAGTGATGCGACGGGACCGGGCGCGTCGAGCACGAATGTGACCCCCCGTCCGAAGCCCAGAAAACAACAACATGACCTATATGCGAGATTACATGTGTGAATATCGAGCGGTGCAGATGGATAAAGTGACCGGGTTTGACAACAAAAGGGGGTGAAGCGGTCAGGCGACAAGCGCAGAGCCCACAATGGGGCTTTAAATGTGCTGTGTGCGTGAATGGGAATGTGTGACTGGGGGCATTTAAATCCCGTTGTGCTTGGGGGCTAGTGTGAATGGAAAAGTGTAGGGTACAAAGCCTAAAAAAAAAAAAAATCCCTTTTAATTGCGTTAAGAATCAAGCTGTGGCTGTAACAAAAGAGGAATCCCTACATTTTCACATCTCCACACCAGCAGACTCCGTTGGGCAACTTCCCCCCCAGAATAAGGACATCTAAAAGTGCTTCGTACATCCTAAATCTCAATAATATGTCCATTTAATTGAGATTGTGACTTGCGTTTGTAAGCATAAAAAGCTGTGTTTAATATCTTATATCACAATTCCGTTTTTGAAAGTATTGAGTAATGAGGGAAGTGCTGGGGTTGGGTGTCAGCTGACACATTACATTTCAGCGAGTTGTTCTACGTGTGGCTCAGTTCACCAGTTTTTTTTTTCTTTGTCGGCTTACACGTTTGTTTGATCAGCAGACACGCCGCCGCGCAGCCAGTAAATGTAAAGTACCAAGTTGGAAAGCAGTCAAATATGCAGCCTCACATTATCACTGTTGTATATTTAGATGGAGTGCATCTACGGTGTGCAATTACTGGCATGGTTTCGCAGAGAATAACCATTACAGAAGTAAATGTGCTCTTCTTTCCAAATGGCAAAAAAAAAAAAAAAAATAGGGCAGTTACTGTATGTCAGCTTGTTTAAAACCCACTGAAAGGAGGTTATTTATTTCCTTAGTGAAACAGGAGCAGGCACCTGTGTGCTAAGCTGACAGCTGCATGTGCAACTTTACGCCCACTAAGAACACGAATCAATGACTGTATCGTTGGATTTTATGTAATTCTTATTTTTATGTTCTTCAAGCCCTCCTTTTGAGATTTTAATCACCCGGCACACATATTGAATGCCCAGCATTCCCTTTGTGAGTTTGGCACTTTGTTCCTATTTTTATGTTCATTTGTGTCTTTCGAGCCTCCCGTCGCCTCCAAAAGGAAGGCAAACAAAAGCATCTTTTCACTCCCTTGTTAAGTAGAAGAGATTTGGAAAGGAGGAAGCGTATTGAGCACGACTGTTCTTTATAAATGGGCCACAATTCACACCAGTTTGCAGCCAATTGATTTGAGTTTGTGTCTTTTATTTTGTGATCAACAACGGAGAGCGATTTGGCTGCAGCAGACGTGTAGTGTTGAGTCGAAGGGATAGTTTTTATACACGGTTCGTCCTGGAGTCTTTGATGGCGTCTGTCACCTGTGAGCTCACCAGACCCGGGACACCTCCTCAGAAAGCGTCAAGGACTGTAATCCCATTACTCCGCGTGGTTAATTTGAATTGTAATGCAATCTGAACACTTGAGTTGCTGCATGACACGTCGCCCTCCCCCCTCTTTTAAATGCATGTGGGCTTTGTGAAGGACCACAGGGAATACACACACACACGCATACCGGCCTCTGTCCTCCCAGAATAAAAGACCTATATATTTCCAGATATTGGGAAATGCTTCTGTGGGGAGGAAACTGAATCTGGGTTGTTATTCCAGAGAGTGAGAGGAGGGGGGGGGACTCGCTTGGCATACTCACAAAGAGGAATAACAGTCGTGCACACACAGACACACACACAGGGAGGGTTTCTTACTTGGCTGATTGCACCCCAGCCTGGAATTTGCTGGAAAAATAGAGCCAAGAAGTGATAAATAAAAGATGTAATCTCCCCACGTGTGGGCTGTACCAGAGGAGGGAGGCTTTCTCGCTGCAGACCTTGAGGAAATGAATTGGCACACATTTGCTGTGGAACCCTCGTACTCCACAACAAACCCTCACTGCTAATCAGCGCAGAGATAAAGGACGCCATTTTTCCCTTCTTCTTACAAGAGCAAATACTGCAGCTTCTAGTTTAGACTTGAGGGCTACTTTATTCCCCCGGTTGTAAGCAATATCATAGTTGCTGATGATGTTATTGAGCTGAAATGTGGACTATCTGCGCCTGAGAAATAACTGGTTGTGTGCTGCTTCTCGTAAATACGCTCTAGGCCACGGCGATTCAATACCAAACAATAATAAATGTGTCGGGAGACAAAATAAGTCAACTATTTTGACACGGGAGTAATTATTTTAACCATTTTTGGAACAAGAATACCAATAATTTTCAAATTTCCTGCTTTTCTTTGTCTCGCAGAAGAGTACGTTTTTTTGGAATATTTTGCAGCTTTGGATTGTTGGTCAGACCCAAAAAAGCCCAGGTACACAATATTTATGATGTTTTATAAACCGGCCAATTAACGGAGAAGATAATCCTCAAATTAATCAATAATGAAACAAGAATTATGTGCTCTTCAGCTTGTTAACATGCACCACCATAAAAATTGAATTTTTTTTCAGGTTCAACACTTACTGCAGTGCCACAACATTTTTCCTTCTTAACTGGTCATTCATTGTTGCAATGCTTGCCATCAGTGATTTAATTGCCTTAAACATTTTACAGAGTCTCTAATTGGAAGTAGTAAAGTCAAAGTCACCGTTCTTGTGTGTAAAAATGTAAGACTTCTAACGATTACCGAGTGCATAAAATGAGATTCAAATGAGCTGTTTTTAAAATGTGTTGCCAATACATTTTTAACGGGCATGCACATATAAAACAAACTCGATCATCACTTAACCAAGTACAGACCGACAGCTTCTTATAGAGACCTATTCAACATCCTCCATTATCTGTTTTTGTGCTCGCAGAGGGAGACGAGCTGCTCTGGTGTGAAGTCAGTTTGCAGTGGGAGTTTCATGCAGAGAAGCAGCTGAGAACATGAAAGCCTTTTTTATCTAATTCAGTTTGCACTCGGGGTCAGAAAGCAGAAATAAAGAAACAGCAGTTTCTCCAAAGATTTCTGGACTAGATCCACAGGCCACTCAAGAGCCCAGAAAATAGCCTTTCATCATAAGAATTTCTGAATGCACTCATTTATTGTGGTCAGGATAAAAGGCCCAGCTTCTTATTCATCAACACTTTTGAAATCCCCGAAAATTACTTTGATTGTGACACTTGAAAAAGGTCAAATGTGGTGTCAGAAGCAGCTTCCTGTCAGGCCTCGATGAATCGCCTCCTCCTGGACCCTGACGGCGTCACCGTGAACATGACGTGGTCTCTGCTTGTGCATGTTGATATATATGTTTGAGTGGAAGTATAGGCTTCGCCTGCATTTAAAGTATAGGCTGCGGCGTTGGCGTGTACATTAAGCACGGTTATCTTTAACCGCTTCGTCAAAAACGACTTAAAAATGGAGGAGGGAAAAATCCAGGGATGTAAACGAATGAACACACTTACATTAACCCGAGTAAGTACGGTTTCTCTATATGGTGGGAAAACATGTGCTGTAATATGTTTGTTACCTGCGTTACCCGGTTATAATTACACCTATAAGCTCTTTGCACTATAGAGGAGGTCAAGCCCATACTTTTCCACACTCATCTGATCTCATGTTAATGTGCTTCCAGCTGCATGAGAGACCAGCATCAGGTCAAAGGTCAGATAAACATCAATGCTGTTTATGCAGTATGCAATGTTTGTTAATGATGGGAAAATGTGAGTCCCTCCCTCTTTCCTCTTCCTTCTTAATCAAAGGTATTCGATACTTCTATGGGAGACAAAGAAAACCATCAAATATTCTCGAGGATCGTCATGTTTTTAAGTTTTCTTCAGTGTCGAAGTAATCCAGTGGTAGTTGTCTGTTCACCCGTGACTCCAGTCCAAACAGGAAAACTTCCAGCGTGCTAAAATGTAATCAAATATAAGGTCAAATTTAACTTAGAATAGATTTGGAAGGAGTTGTGTTCCACACCTAACACCTGTCTCCATAGCGACTTTATAGCTCCCACTTAAAGCCCCCCAAACCCCTAAATTATGGGAACTGTAGTTCCCAAACTAAGCACATACATTTTCTGTCTGAGAGAGAGAGAGAGAGAGTAGTGTGTGTGAGTGATTGTTTGCACAATCCTACCAATTAAACCTCGTCTGCCCTCGAAACGGTTATAACTGAGTTTGCATCAACATTTCAGTCATTTTGTGCACTGAAGTGCAGAATGTGAGACTCGGCCCTGAAGTCTGTCACGGGCCTGTTGCATCACGGACATGCGGATGCTTAGACCAAGTGTTGTGTATCTGTAGGTTTCAGAGGCACTCTGGCCTTGTTTCTGAGCTCAGACGTTGGGTTTGGTTCTGCTGGCAGCGTGGAAAACTGTCACCACACAGTGAAATCTCTCCCTCTGGTCTCTGGTGCATCATCACAGGAATGAGACCGAGTCCCGAGGTTCTGTACTCGTTGTACTGTCTCCTATTACTGATATCTGATTGTGTATCACATTATTGGTTTATACTGAAGTTTCAGTGTTGGAGCAGCGTGTTACTGTTGTAGCTGCTCCAGATGGTATTTTTAAATACTTTACATACTTAGCTGGTTTAGTCCGGTGGTTCCCAACCTCAGGAACGGTCACCAGAAAATCTGAGGGGTAATCGGGGGTGATTAATGGGAGAGAAGAAGAAGAAATCTACGTTCTGACTCCCTGTCTGAGAGGAAAATGTCTTTTAAGGTGGAACTGAAGCGTGACAAGCTCTTTAGCTGCTAAATGCTCCACTAGCTTCGCCAGCTAGTCGCTAACTGTCTAACTACAGTGTGTCTAACCACGCCTGAAAAGAGACCCCGTTTTACACTTTTAAATTATAAACATATTGATTCCCGCCGCCTCAGCTAAATCAGATATTGGGATACAGTACATATTTATACACATGACTGCTTAACTCAGCATACTCTATTGAATTAAATTTGAGTTAGCATAATGAAGCACAATTTGGGTTATCTCACACACACACACACACACTGATGCGTACATGAAGCCTCGGGCCATTTTGTGTACACACTGATTACTGCCGGCTCGCTCTCTCATCTGCAATTTTATGAAGAATCAATGAATCTGCGCACACCTACTGAATGATGCAAAGCTTTGTAAGTATGCTGAGGGAGAGTGAGCGTGACACACACACACACACACACACACACACTGCGCTCAGCCTTGTAGGTTGTTGATCAGCATTAATGTTGGATGCATAGCACCTCAATATGCTTCTGCTCTGCCAGATCAATTTTTTATTGCCGCTACATCGGGTGTGTGCTCTGAGACGTACACTCGGCTGCATTTCACAGAGACCGGGTCGCTGCCGAAGCCTGAGGTTTTTGAGAAATGGTTTTACACTACAGTGGCCACACTGGTATGATATTAAGGACGGGGAGGCGGTGCATGTTAATAATGTCCTGCAACTGGGTCAGTCTCGCTTTTTCACTGTTAAAGTCTCCGTTCTGTCCAGGTATTTTCCAGGTCGGTGTCAAAACACAGCGAGGAATGTAGAAGTTTTTCATTCCTGCTGCCACACAGATAGAAGAAGCTTAATAATGGCATAATGGCTATTTAAATTAAAAGGCTCTGCAACAAATGGCATGAAAAGTTAGCCTTTTGTCCATCTTTAAAATGTTCTGACTTTATATGACGAAACAAAATAGCAGCTCAAAAGTATATAGTTGAATTATTCTTAAAGGATAAATACTTTCCTAAAACAGCTTTTCACTGTATTTTTTAATCAAACAAACAGGAGGAAATTGTAAATGTGTTGCAGGGACTATTTTGCGTGGCGGATGAATCCACATTTTGGTGCTCTAGTATCTGTGGCAGTCAGACTGAGTCCAAATAAACTACTCTGTGTGTGTGTGTGTGTGTGTGTGTGTGTGTGTGTGTGTGTGTGTGTGTGTGTGTGTGTGTGTGTGTGTCCAGTGCAACAGTGCACCGTTTTGATTTAATGGGTTTTTGGACAACAATGGAGCTCTATGGCACAGAGGAAGAAGACGTATGAGGCTAATATGAGGGGTATTCCATAGGATTTAATGAAAAGAGGAATAATGTTCGATGTCACCAACCTCGTCCTTTTATTTAACGTTAGTTTTGTAGTTAAAATTTGTAATAATCTCTCGCCACAGCTGCTCCAGACCGGTTTAGCAGTCTTTCACATCCATCCATGTCTCCCTGATCGGTATTCCTCGACCATATCCCTTCATCATTAACCTTCAACTGGAGGGAGAGGAGAGGCGGCGGATGGAGGAGGGGAGGAACTAGTTAACTTGCCACTGCACTCCATAGATCCAGTTTTTTTTTCTCATCCCACTTCTTCTTGGACACTTAATAATGCTGCCGTTGCCAATGTAAACATCTAGTGTAGAAACACGTAGGGCTGTGAAAAATCTCCATTTCATTAAGCTACAAATACATTGTCTTGTCTGCAACGATAACGCATAATCGAGTTCAGATATTTGATTTCTTTTAGTCACTTTTCAAACAGACACCAAACATTTGTGTCTCAAATCTGAAGATAACTTGACAAATTGACAATGTAAATTTCCATTATTTGCAGCCCTATTCAGTTTTATTATCACTTAAGATTAAGAAAGGCAGTAAATTGCGGATCTGGAGTCAGGACCTGCTTAAATGAAGCTGATTATTTGTCTTTAGATCGATTAATTGATTTAGCTTCAGCGCTAGATACACAGTGGACTGGCTCTTTTCTGTGAGGGCGTCTGGGGAGTCTCGTTCAGCCACAGACTGCCTCAGCAAGTCGAAGCCTGCCGCTGTCCTCGCCTCGTGGGAGCACCGGGCCTCGTGGGGTGGTCTCCGAAGAGGAGCGCCCTTCGGACCCCTGCAGCTCTGCAAACAGAGCGCTGTAGTTAATAACGGGCGAAGTGCGTCGAGCATTTCAAACATCAGCGCCGCTCGAGATTTTTCTCGAGGTCATCACCGGCAAACTGCTTGTTCTAGATCTTTCTCATTCACGTGAAAAACCAAAAAGAGTCTGAAGTCACAGAAGGAAATAACAGTGTTTGCTTTGTGTCGCGGCGCAGACTGAATGAGAAGCGTTTGTCTTCGTAGAGCAGGCGGACCGAGTTCAATCAGAAGCCGTTCATCAGCGACGCATACCTTCTTAATTTGAACTCATCGGCGTCATCCATCAGAGGCCGTTACCTTCAGCCCTCAGCCAGAGCATGCCTCATGAAGACTGATGGTCTCCCTCTCTGCTCACACAACAGAAAGAGAGAAGTAGTTGAAGTCCAACTGAAATTAAAAATACATTTTTTGGGTAATTGTAAGGTGAATTTATGGCCAAAAACAAGAGGATTTAAGATACAAAACCTGCAAATGAGTCAGCATTTTTGCACTTTTTGTTCCCTTGTATTGAAGTCGATGGAGTTTTATTATTATTTTTATATGTTTCTGGTTGAAATTACATCAGTAAATACCCCACTCATGAATTTTGAAGCTTTTATGTGTCTTTTTAAAAAGGTTGTGATGTCACCTGACCGTGGTGTCCACATCCATGCTGAGCCTAACCCTCTTTGAGCTCCGTTTTTGGTCGCCACCGACTCCTCTTTAGCTGCTAAATGCTCCACTATGATCACCAGTTAGTATCCAACTGTGTCTGTCGGCTGGCTGCTGCTGAGCTGGTGGCGCGTGGTGACATTTTTATAGTTTCTTATGGAAACGACGCTGTGAGGGTGAACCTGAACAGTAAAGTTGTGGACCCGACGAGGCGAAAGTCACTTTATGAAGGAATGGGGAGCTTCAGGTGAGAGAGAGCTAGCGTCTGATTTCTGAGTGAAACATTGCTTTCCATGCTTTTGCACAACAAAATCTAACTTCATATCTAAATACATTGATTGTTATTTATTAAAATAATTCCCTCCGGTATCGTCGCAGATACATGATCCAGCTATTTGATGGTCAAATGTCAGTCAAACCTTGCCACGGCAAAATTCAGATTTGATTTATCATATAAATCTGTCAAAAAAAAAACCCTGGAAATTTCTTAAATAATTTATGTCGCCTCACACACAATAATTGTGGTGAATTCAAATAGCAGTTGGCTTTGAGACGCTCACGCCTCCATGTGAGGCCTGTGAACCTGCTCTGCCAGATAACGCTCATGCCATCTGCCCTCAGTATCTATACACCTGTGCTCATTAAGCCGAGGGAGTGAAATCATTGCAGTGTTTGCTTAGTCAAATTTACCAAGTACCCAGTGCTGTGTGTGTGTTGTCACGGGACCCATAAACCATCCACTTCCTGCCTTGTGCTTCAGCTCCTCACGTGGGGATCTCCGGTCAGGTTTCACTTTGTACCGTTTTTGCCCCCACGTCCGTGTGACAACGAGTGAATGATCTCGTTCACCTGGTCCGACTGTAGCTGCAGGCCTTTCCTCGACCTTCAGCATAGCTCCTTGACTCATAGACGCGTCACCGCTTTCACGGGCGAATAGCTGGGAGCCTCAACAGGTACGACGTGTTGAGGTTTAGACGAGTAAAATCAGGTTTTAAGGTGCATCTTCAAACTATTTGGATCGTGTTTCAATAGTCTCAACACTTCCAGTCCAAACAAACTGTTGCACAACTTTGTTCATGGAAAAAATCCTCAAACTCCTCACGACTTTCTGATTTGTATTGATAGGTATTATAGCTGAAAGAATTAATCAGCGAATATTTTGTGCTATATTGTCATATTTTATAGACCGTAAAAAATCTTAAAGTCAATTAAATTAAGCTACCGATTGCAAAACAAAGAAATAAGGGCATAATGTTAGCTGCTGCCTGCTGTTAGCACCACACGTCACATTATAATAAGCTGTGTGATTTGATGTTTCTTGTGGAAATGCACCTTGGGAGTCGTAGTAAACGTCTCCGTTTTTATGTACACGGGCTTGTACCTCCGAAGTTATCTGATTTAAAGTGATGGTACGACCAGGTGAGTTTCACGTCTCAATCAAAGCCATTGAAGTGCTTCCACGTAACGCTGTCTATGGGGAAAAACAATTAATGGCACTTTTATATCTTGAACCAGGGGGGGATCCAAAATAATTGCTCCCACTTTGCATCTCTATTAGACCTCCCTACCTTTTTTAAATACATTCATATTTCATAACACGACACCCCCAGTTGATAAGATGGGTTTTCTTGCAAATATTTGAAGAGACACGGAAGTGTTTTCACAGACGGTCGTCTTCTCTCAGACGAGCAGACTGGCCCGTATGTGTGAAATCAGTGGAGTGTCCCTTTTCTAATGGCAAGAATAAACGGCAGATGATTCGATAATGACGATAATCATCAGTTGCAGCCCTATAATCATGTGTGATTAGCTCGACTTTTCCTTTAAAAAGAAAAACTGCCGCTCGTCAAATTTGCATACGCAAGATGACACAAGCTCCCACAAGCCCTGCACACACATCCGGTATGTTTCCGGGGTATGCCTGGCATGCACCTACAAGTTGAGTCATTGTTTTCATCTGTTGGAGATGAGTGATGTCGTTACGCGTGTGGTGGAAACGGGATGCACTTGAAAAGCGTATCGACCGGCCTTGTTAATGCAGTTTGCAGCAGGGAGGGGCGGAGGTGGTTAAAGGAGGCCGACGGCGTGAATGTGTGTGGCTGCATGTTGAGTTAAAATGAGGAGGTGCATTCAAACGCAGTGGTTCCCAACCCAGGGGTCGAGACCCTCCAAAAGGTCACCAGATAAAATCTGAGGGGTCGTGAAATGATTAACGGGGGTGAGAAGTCCTGATGCACACGTGTGCGTTCATGTTTTTGTGAAATGTTGGATCATTTACACTCTTTGGGACTCGTTACAGTGGGGATTTTATTATCGATTTAATCAGCAGAATATTTCCTCGACTGTGTTTACTCTATAAAACATTCAAAAAGCGTTTCTTCGCAATCGGTTAAGTGTTTTGTTTTGTCCAACCAATAGTCAAAAAAATCCAAAATACATTCAAATAGCTATAAAGTAAGACAAAGAAAAGTTTAAAAAATAATATATATTAAATTATCAATGCTTTTAGTCTGAGCAGTCAGTTGGTATAATCCTGATTGTGTGTGTGTGTGTGTGTGTGTGTGTGTGTGTGTGTGTGTGTGTGTGTGTGTGTGTGTGTGTGTGTGTGTGTGTGAAGCACTGAGTCGTGCTGATGCAGGATGCATAGAAACTGCGAGGTGACATGACGAATCACATCATGGCAGCTGAGCAGGAAGGCAGCTCCAGCTGGTCAATGAGATGCAGCGAGAGGAGCAGAGCTGGTTGGTCGGTCGTAGGTACTCAGGCAGGAAGAGACGAGATACTGTGAGGCAACAGACGCCGAAATACCCGAGCACACACGGAAAGAAAGGGCCGATTGATTAGCAGCGAGGACTGCGGTGTTTATCTTGCGGGCCAGTCACTCTTCTGTTCCCGACGAGTGTTGAGCAAGCCGTATTGTCAGTTCAACCCAAATAGAAAGAGGAGGTTGAGGGTGTGTAATTCTGGTTTGATGCACTGCCATGATATGGCGTGGCCCGCATCCTGTTTTGACAGCGAGGGGGGCCCCTCCCCCTCAGTGACGCCACGTAGGAAAGTATTCTTTCCCCTTACAGACGTTATGATGTTAAGCTGGCAGTTAAACGGTCTCTCTCGGTCGGCTATAGACAAAGACAAGCCCAGATAATGTTGTTGGGCTAGTTGTTCAACACACACACACACACACGGCTGATACATGCAAACTTGATCTGAAAAAACTGGATTTGTAGTTTCTTCAAAGCAGGTTTTAAACGTATCTGGAGCTGCCAGTCGTTATGCCCGAACCTGCTAGAGCGTCAGCTTATTCACAGTAAGCTGGATCTCGATTAGACCTGCAACATTAATCGATCATTGGTTCATCTGAGACTTTTAAGCCTTTTCTAGCTTCTCAAATGTGAGAATTCGCTACTTCTACACGTCGTCGTTCTTCCTCTGAAATTTCGATCGTCTGGAGGGAGTTAACTCCGAGATATGTATGTATATATATATATACACACACACACATGCAAATGTGTTGTGAGAATGTGGATGTGTGAAAATGTCATTACTGGAAATGGTCGGCCCACTCACATCTGTTTTTTTTAAATGTCGTTTTTACAGAGCGGTGGCTTTTCTTTGCTGACGGTATTATTTGGGTTACAAGGATTCTAAAAAGTCAAAAGAAAAGTGAAAACATAGACGGTCTGAAGGCCGACGATCCTCAGATATGATTTTCATTTTTCTGCCAGGCGGCTTCAACGGGGCCATCATGTAACCCACACACACACACTGGCTCTTTGTCAGGCTGTTTGTGACCTCAAGGAAGCAACTGCTGTCAGCTCGGGGGTCAAAGGTCACCCTGCTGCTCATGACGAGAAGCTGTTGTCCGCTTGTAAACAGCAGGTGTGTTTGTGTGCATTTGTTTGGACAGATGCAGGTTTTCCTCCCGGTCATTATTTTAGCTGAAGCGATCAGATTATTAATACACAATATAACAAAAATGCATTATGATTACTGAAGATGAAGCTACAGCAGCGTACTGAGCAGTAAAACGTAGCTCCACTCTCAGCTGCATCGTTAAAGTGATGTTGCATCTATTATTTATGCAACTTATTATTATTTATAATGACATGTATATGTAATTCTGAAATGGGTCATTTTGCATAATAACTACTTTTTATATTTACTCTACTATATTTTAGAGGCAAATATTGTTCTCTAATTTACTCAGTTAGTTTGCAGATTCAAATTTTTATACAAAATGATCTAAACTAATCTATTAATTAATCTATGTAGATTACGCTACCCAGTATTTCAAGTAATTACAATGATGAACATATTAATGCACGGATAATTATAATCAGATATGATTCCCATGATATATCGTTCTGAAATCGGACATTCTTCATTGTGAGTACATTTATATATTTTTAGTATTTCTACACCACGATATTAATACTTAAGTAAAAGTACTGGTAATGGATGCTAACATGTCAACATGCCTCGTGGAGCGGAGGCTGTAACCTCAGGAGAAAACGAGCGTAGATCCGGAGGAGGAAGACTTTAGAAACAGCTGGATCTGCACCGCCGTCGTTCAGGTTTCTCCGAGCTCACGCCACCCAGAGACCCGACGTTTGTTCCCACAGAGTTCTCAGAGTGTAAGCTTCCCATCAGCCTTGCGTTGGCACGCTCCACTGATGTGTTGCCTATTATTCCCACGTCAACTCTCTTTCTTCTTCTCTTCCTGGTTGTTTTTGTCGGCATCTCAGCCGATGTGATCAAAGACGTGATGTAAATAATTGAGCGCATTGAGGAAACTTTCATCTTCTTTACTCTTGTTTTAAAGGAATGATTCAACACTTTGGGAAATATTTTCTCTCTTTCTGACTGATACCAGTCTTGATGGCAATATGAAGCTGGAACCAGGAAACAGTTAGCATAGCTTAGCATGAAGACTGGAGGCGGCTTAAAGTGGCTAACCTGGCAGGAAGTCACTGCAACCCAGGCCAAGAAGTAGTCAACCACATAACCCCCATAAACCAAACCTTTTTTTGGTCTTTATGCTACGCTAAGCTAACTGGCTCCTGGTTTCATATTCAATCACGAGAAGCATCAATCTTCTCATCTAACTTTCGGCAAGAAAATAGCCAAACTGGACGCGATTCGGAGGCTATTGGTATCGGTCCTCGCTGGCAATTTAATAAATGACAATCAGATCAGCATGTAAGCAAACACTAAAAGCTTTTTATTTGATTTTATTTGTGTCTTCATGGGATTCCAGTGCTCATTAGCAGCAGCAGCTCTGCGAGGATCTCTGTGGAGACCGAGCTGTATCTCTGGAGTGGGAACAAATGCATTTGGAGAGGAAGAGGCTCAGGCCGGCCTGCTGATGGTCCACAGAGGCTAAACAAATGACTTTCACCGAGCGCATCGGGAACAGACAGCACTCAAACAAATGCTATTAAAAGGGGGGAGGGAAAAATCCGCTTCTGTCCCTTTTTTGTAGAAGCTTGTTGTGAAACCTCCGATGGCCGTTATTTATCTTAGCAAAGACACGCTGACGTAAATGTGCTGGTGAGATTGCACGTTGGTGCGTCCGTGATCCTCCACGGAGGAGCCGCCTCCGTCGGGAGGCTGAATGTGAGCTGGTGCTTGTTTTCTCAGTCAAATGTGAAGATTACCATTTCAAGCTACTTTTACACTGCTTCTCCACGACGGCTCAGAGGGATATCTTGTACTTTTTACTATTTATCTGACGGCTTCGGTTGCTTTGAAGACGTAACATAACTATCCATCACGTTCATCGTGTACCGAGCATTATAAAAAATAATTAATATCAGAGACCAACTGCTACAGTAATGATGATTACACACAAATGCATTAATAATACAGTATTATAGTTAAACCTTGGTCATTTTTTGTTCTTGTGAGCACTTAAACTTTAAAATAGTTTGAGTACTTTTTGCTGCCATTACACTTTTACTAGTTTTCAGTGCGGTATTAGTACTTAGGATCTGAATACGCCTCTGTGCTTAAAGCTAGTAGTGTGTGTTGATCCATGTGTCTACACTGTGCTCACATGTATGTTCTCTATCTGTTTGTGCAAGGTGACATTACATAAGAATAACGTCCCCACGTGGCCCTGGGAAACACTGTGTGTACTATGTTTTTATTTTAATTTATTTTAATTTATACACCAGTAAAGCAGAGAAACAGCTAAGATGATTCAGGGCCTAATAGCCTGATGAGGCTCCCTGTGTCTTAACTTTTTTTAAAAACTTCACTATTCTTTAATGAATAGATGTTTTTTGTAGTTCCAGCATAGAACTACAACTATAAGTCAATTCATTGCTTATTTGATCGTCAGGGAAATTTAATGCGCGATTATCAAATAATCATTTTCAGCAAAAACGCCAAATATTTGGCGGTTCGAGCTTCCCAACATAGTAAAATATAGATTTTTAGTTTCAGAGAGAACATGACATTAGAAGACACCACCTTAAGTTTTTTTAAAAGTTGTTTGGGGATATTTTATAGACCAAACAATTAATGGAATCATCAGCAGATGAATCAATAATAAATAAGAGTTATGATACAGTCGGAGAGGAGCGTAGCATCTCTGAGTGCTTTGATGGTTGTTCTAGTAATTGATTCGTACTTGTCCACCACTATCTGCTCTGATAAAAAGCCACAGAGGCCCTTCCCTCCTCCCACCCGCTGATTACTGACTCATTCTTTGAGTCCGGTGGCTTTTTATCCATTTTAGAGTTTCCTCCCGCCGTCGCCGCACGCCAAACGGGGCCGGCGACACGGACTTCTAGAGGGAGAGTTTTACCGTTCGTGATGTCTCGTGTGTTTTAAAGGTGGCCTCTTTGTTTTTTGTGACAGAGCTGAGGAATTTCAGTCCGCTCGGTCGAGGAGGACTCCTTCCTCCGTGTTGCATTTCAGCGCCGTTTGTCATTTCTGCAGTTCTGTTTCGAAGAAGCGGATGACTATAGCAGTATTTATGGTCACACACACACACACACACACACAGATATCACGAGAGCATCGATCATGTTCATGTTCACGACTATGTTCATACTTTTAAGGAGCTGTTGGTGATCGCTTAAGAGGGACACAGATTGACCCAGTTAACTGAAATCCTCATTGAGCTCGTTTTGAGCTTGCAAGGACACACACACACACACACACACACACACACACACACACACACACACACACACACACACACACACACACACACTTTAACCCCCCCCGTCCCTCAACACATTACCTTGTTAACTCCTGGCTTTCGAACCCAGTTGACTGAAGCCTGACAGGCCTACTGCGCCTTAGCTTTGGCTTCTTACGGCTATCCTCTTTACTTTATTTCACATGTGGTATCAGTGTCTCTTTTTTTGACGGCGCCTCTGCTAGTATCACAGGAATTGGTTAAGCCCCCCCCGTAGCAACCACACCACCATAAACCTCCATAAGTGCAACGAGAGGCTGCTCTGAAAGCCGTTGTTTTTTTCAGCACGGATGGTAATCAGTGCACCGTGACTATTGATTGGTTGTTTACTTCTCCTTCCTGCCGCCCCAGAGGTGCCTCTGCATCTCCACGGGTGACAGATTAGGTTCCCCATTGTCGCCACAAGTACACACAAAGCACACCTTGGCTGAGAAACCCTCGCTTATGCCTGGCTGGCCAGCTTTGGAGGCCGAGCTGAGTGAATGGCTGACTGGTGTGTGTGTGTGTATGTGTAGGTGGGAGGGGGGGGGGGGTCTATCTTTTGTGTGCTGAGAGTTAAATGAAGGCTTTGGCCACATAGTTGAGATTGACCCCCTGCAGCCACAGTTTCACCGGGCGACGTTCCAGCCTGAAGGACTCCTCAGGCTGAGCTCTGTAGGGAGCTGAGATACTGCTCTTTCACAGGCAAACATCCTGGCCTCGTCCCCCCCCCTCGCTGAGACATCCTCCTCACTTAATCCTATAGAGACGGCTTAAATTGACTACCTCAGGCTTAATTGGGAGTGAAGTGTTAAACCTCGGTTTCCAGGCGAGTCTATTCAGAGTTATCTGCAGGTCTTGAAAAGTCTGATAAGAGCCTTGAATGCAGTTTCTGAAAATAAAAGGGCCTTAGAAGCGATTAAGAAGGCTTGCATTTAATTGACTAATTAATGTTTTTTTGTATTTTCTGTTGCCTGCCATAGACAGTAATGTCATTTAAATAGCTGATCGGATAAGTGTAGATTTTTCATCAAAAACATAATTGCGTTTTAAATCCATTATTTGATTGGATCCATTACCCTTGTTGTACTTTTTTCTATTGTCGAGGGTGTGCTAGCTGTTTAGCTTAGCTTCGCACAAAGACTGAAAACGGGGGACAGCAGCTAGCATGGCTCCTTGTTGGCACATGTTTGGTTTTACAAGAACGACGGTGAAAACTTGCAACTTATGGTTATGTGCTGGACTTTAAAAATAATTCCTGATAGGCTAGCTGTTTCCCCCTGCTTCCAGTCTTTATGCTAAGCTAAGCTAAGCTAACTAACTATCCTGGTTCCAGCTTCAAATTTAATGAAGTGACAAGAAAGAAAATATTTCCCAAAACGTTGAACTAAATATATGTTAGGATTTATAGTTATATACCGCTGGGACGTACTGAAGAAATGTGATAAAATAATAAATAATCCGAGGCCATACCGTCCATAACTTTCGTACTTTTGCTTCCGGTGTGGACTTAAAAACTCTTGAACGTGACCTGGTGAACTCTGCAGAAACTGCTGGGAGCGTAAGGGTTAAGTTTGGTTGCCATGCCGTGCACAGGGCTGTATTATGCAAGCTGTGGAGCGCAGACACGGAGGGAGGAAGTGCATTACAGAATGCTGAGCTCAGGGCTTTGGCTCGCCGCCAAGCGTACACTCCTGCGTGTGCACACACACATGCACACTCAGCTGAGGGCATACCGATTTTTCCAGCAGCACAGCGGTCCTCCTCCTCCTCCTCGAGTCACACACTCTCTCTCTTTGTTACGTCAGTAGTTCAGCTGTAGGCCAGGCATGACTGGGGCAGGGCTGCGTAACGGAGAGCACCACGTTTTACTGCCTGGGTGTTTTAAAAGGCAGGATGTGGATTTTTTTGTGTGATCCAGCGTGCGTCTGCTCAGCAGGAAAAGCGGCCGTTTTTTCTTCTTCTTCTAATTCTTTACTAGTTTCACTCTCTGATATTGTCTCGTACGCCCCGTTTTGGTTTTGCTCAGCTCCTTATCACGCGAGCTCCATCACATGTACGACAGCTACTCTGTTTTCACCCACCGTCATGCGTGTCACCTCGGTGGCTCACGTGTGAAGTGGAAACCAAATCTCACAGCTGTTGCAACACTGGGGGCGTCATGAGAAAAGATTGTTTGAATTAAAACCGGCACACTGGAGTTTTTTTAGAATGTCAGGAAAAAAACTGGACTAACTTCTAACCCGAAACTTAACACTTACTGTAAATATGAAAGTGAATCTAGGTGACTTGAAAAAGAAGAAGCAAAGCATTTTTCCGCTAGCAAGTCGAAAGTTTAATTTGCAAAACACTACATTTTTATTTGCTGTCTTTTTTTGGTCTGGTATGACCTCGATGATCTTCTGGTGGCTAATCTGAGCAAACTTTAACTTTAGTTAGTTGTTACTGCTACACATTCAAGGCTCTAGTTGGATAGAGATGGTTTTGTGAAATTAATCACATTTTTGTACCGTAAATATGCAGCCAGATTTTGGTCTTTGGTCTCTTACGTTAGGTGTGGAACGTAGCTAAAGATTAGCACACGTCAAAAAGAAAACATGGACATTGTTCAAATAATGTTAGTTGTGCTGAAATTATGTTATTCAGGGTTTGTGTTTATTTATTTTCTTTAATTTATGACACAATTTCAATGCTTTTATCATTTAGTATGACTTGCATAACCTTTGCTTAGGTTCTAGAAATGTTAAAGATGTGAAGCATCTGAAGATATTCCAAGTAATGACATCACAACAAGCGATAGCTTTCTATTGCAGTTCAAAAGGGTTAATTTGGACAAACCCTACGTAAACCTCCGCCGCTCGGTTTCTAAGAAAACTGTTCTTTTTCTCTCTGCTCCCCCCAAACAGACAGGATATTTGAAGAAGCATTTTCCATTTTCTTTGGTTCAAACTACCATTTAATATCGTTTTTCATGTCATCTGTCACTCAGTTGTCACGGCAACATGATGCAAGGGAAGTACATCTTGTTGCTCCGGCTGTATCTGACTTTGTTGGACAAAGAAAAACAGCCTTTTTCTGGAGCCTGTGTTTTAATCAGTGACAGTATTTTATCTTGTATGTTAGAGGTGTTATAAAGAACTATATGCTCCCTTCAGTCAAACCGAAACAGTACAGACATTCACACTCTGCTAAATGTACGTACACGGATGATAAACTCCCACTGCTTGCAGCAGTTTTTCTCCCACCAACTCCTCATCATCCGTTATCACTGGTAACCCACTAATTTAGATACATACATGTGCAAGCGTGCAACGTCTGTAGCTCTGACGCTTTCACTAATCTAATCCATTAGTCGTGGGTTTTTGTTAAAATGGAAAAATGATCCTCCTCTTCGAATCAGGAGGCATCAGGGTTTATTTTCCTGCCAGAGGCTCCGATACTCGAGCTTCAAGTTTAAGGTCAAATCCACATTGAAATCTGCTTCTTCGTCTACGTTTACATTCCACACACACACACACACACACACACACACACACACATACATGAAGACCTATGGGTGTCAGCACGTTCACTGTACAATAGCAGGTCTTTCTGGCTTGTGGTGAAATGAACCCGTCAGTCCAGAGAGAGGGTAAGGATAGCACTGGAGGTGTTGTGGAAGGGAAATGAAAAGGAAATGAGAATATTTGGGAGAGCTTTACGCTCGCCTCCCTGTCTTTTTCTCCATCTTCTTTATCTCTTTTTCTCACCAGATCAAAGTTAGGTTGAAACATGTTGATAGGGAGTGTCTGGTCTGACTCTTCATGACTTTTACACAGAATCAGAAAAAGATGCGGATAGTGTCCTTTTTTTGTCTTATTTCTGGGCTTTTTAATTTTGATATTAACAAGTAAAAGGGTGAGATTTAAGGAGCCTCTTTCAACTCATTGTTTGAGTTTTCGCTATAAAGAAAATACATCGTACTCCAACAAAGTCTGAGTCAGCATTTAGCAGCTATAGAGCCAGATATTCCCCTCGGGAGTTGGTGGAGACCAAAACGGAGCTAAAGAGTGAATGCAGCATACTTGCCATGTGGTTCTCCTGTTTCTATTTTAAATGTTGTGTGTTTTATTTGTTGCGGAAACAACTTTTTCCGGCTTCCCCCTAGCGGCTGAAACATCTGGTTTAAATTGCTATTCTGTACAAAAGCTTCACCTTCTACTTGCCTGTCATTAACGGTAAACGCTCCCTTCTGTTTGTCTGCAGGCTTTCACCTCAGCGGGACGGTCCGGGAACCCGCCACGTCCTCGGAGCCCGAGCTGCTCTGCAACGTGAGCGTCAGCTTCGACCGCTGCAAAATCACCGCGGTGACGTGCAGCTGCGGCAACAAGGACATCTTCTACTGCGCCCACGTCGTGGCGCTCTCGCTCTACCGAGTACGGAAGCCCGAGCAGGTCAAACTGCGGCTGCCCATCTCCGAGACACTATTCCAAATGAACAGAGATCAGCTGCAGAAGTTCGTCCAGTACCTGATCACGGTGCATCACACCGAGGTGCTGCCGACGGCACAGAAGCTGGCCGATGAAATCCTGTCGCAGAACTCCGAGATCAACCAGGTCCACGGTGAGTCGAGGGAACGACGGCGGTTATTTGTGATGCAACGCCAACAAACACAAGAAAGAAAGTGTCTTCCGTCTCACACCAGTGGAGGCCGACGTCCTCGGAGACGACTCAGGGGAAACCAGCTGTTTAGGGAGACACACACACACACACACACACACACACACAACATAAATCAGGTGACTCGAATGCCTGAAGTGGGGGAAGTTTGTTTTCATTTTAACAATTAATCGATTATTCAAGAAAAAAGATAATCAACAGATTAATCGTCAATGAAAATAATCATTAGTAGCCGCTCTATTTAATGGACACTGTTTTGTTTGTTTTGTGCAAAAACATCAATGATTCAGCAGCTTAAGTCTCGTTGTGTACGGCAGTTATTGTCTGTTTACATGTAAATATTATGTTCGTCTCAGGAAGATTTGCTTCCCAGGTACTTGGTGGTTGTACACTTTGGAGTACTTTAATCTACATTTGGGATTAGATGTAGTACTTTCATGTACACTCTGGATTAGATGTAGTACTTTCATGTACACTTTGGATTAGATGTAGTACTTTAATGTACACTTGGGGTTAGATGTAGTACTTTCATGTACACTTTGGATTAGATGTAGTACTTTCATGTACACTTGGGGTTAGATGTAGTACTTTCATGTACACTTTGTATTAGATGTAGTACTTTCATGTACACGTTTCTGCTTTCGAGTCTCGTGGATTACATTCTCCCCGCTGATGACGCTGAACTAAGTGCTGATGAGGCGTATTCATGTCGGCTCCTCCCTAAACGTACTCAGCTGCAGCCGTTGGTGGAAAGAACAATACCCAAGTACTTCACTTAAATCCAAATGGGAGGTTCTTGTACTTTGGGTATTTGCATATTCTGCTACTTTATACTTCTACTCTCCACTACATTAAAATGATAATTATAGTTAGTTTGCAGATTCCGATTATTAATACAAAATAAAATCAACTAACAAATTATAATAAAGTATTATAGATTAAATTTACAGTATGTATTATGTAAAATAAGCTCCACCTCTACCAGCTACAACACTAAAGTGATGAACACACTATAATAATTATATCAGTTATATGATTGCATTCTGCATAATGAATACTTTTACACATATTTTTGTACTTCTTCCACCACTGATGGAGTGATAAATGGCTGTGAGTGTTGGTGTGTTGTCCTGGTTGCTGACTGGTTTCCTTGGCGGTTGCAGGAGCTCCAGATCCGACGGCGGGCGCCAGCGTGGACGACGACAACTGCTGGCATCTGGACGAGGAGCAGGTCCAGGAACAGGTCAAGCTCTTCCTCTCCCAGGGCGGCTACCACGGCTCGGGCAAGCAGCTCAACTTACTGTTCAGCAAGGTAACGCAACCGCCTCCCGTCAAATCGCCGGCGCTGCGACATGGCGGCCGAGCGGCAAACGTTTTTACCCACAATGCACCCCTACGTTTCCGCAGGTGAGGGAGATGCTGAAGATGAGGGACTCCAACGGGGCTCGCATGTTAACGCTGATCACAGAGCAGTTCATGGGCGACCCCAGACTGGCGCTGTGGAGGCAACAGGGGACCACCATGACTGACAAGTACAGGCAGCTGTGGGATGAACTAGGTAACACACACACACACACACACACACACACAGCATATTTCTGTGGCTGCATACCACTTTTTTTATGCGTCATTGTCATTTAAATGTCTAAAAAACAAGCACAAGGAAAGTCTTGACCAATCAGATTCAACTATGTAAATTGTTGGTCGGTGCAGCCTGCAGGTACAAATGAAATGGCTGAACAACGGACTGTTTTCTTACTTGCTTGTGATGGAAAGCATTGAAAATAAAAGTCCGGCCGTGTTAGAACCAGAGCTGTGGTGCAACATGTAGAAGAAGACAGCCTGCAGGTCCTTTCACACCTCCCCGCTGTTGTAGATTCTTGCTCTGCATTTCGTCACTCTTGTCTGACATCATTTTCTCGGCGCTCTGTTTTCCCTCCCCGTTGTTGTCCTTGAAGCAGCCCTAACAAAGACACGGGAGGATAAAGCCTCCCTCGTCCTGTCCCCTCCCCCCCATCCTCAGCCTCCCTCCTGCATTCACTTCCCCCCTTCCCTCTCCTCCCTTTTTTTCTCACTTCACTTCCTTTCTTTTCTACTCCTGTTCTGTCATCTGTCATCGGCTATTTGTCCTACAGCGCCTTCATTGTTGTGTGTCTTCCAACCTGAATCCGGTGTCTTCGTGTTTTTAGCCGACACGGAGATCTCGGCTCACGTTTGCACACTTCTTTCTAGATCGAGTCGTTGTTTGATTCATGTTTCTGTGTTCTCTGGTTCCAGCTTCTCCTGTGTGACGACTGGCTGCTTTTATCTCATTTATTTAATTTGTTTTTAAATAAAGACATTTAAAGATGTCACGTTGGAATAAATAATAGAAATAATACTGGTAATTTTATAAACCAAGAAAATAATCTTCAAATGAATTCATAATGAAAATAATCGTTATTTGCAGACAGAACCAATTAGCTGACTAATAAAATATAATGAAGCCTGTCATACCTAATTAAAATAGCTTTTTATCAACAGGTTTTGTAAATGCATCTTACTAGTAACCCGTTTTAAATCTCAAATGAAATATTTTTTAATTCAAATTCAGCACCTGCAATAAATCATTAAAACTACTTTAACCTTATCTTTTTTTAATAAACCGCCAGAAACCAGTAACGCCCCCCCCCCCCCCCCCCCCTCCTCGTTTCCTTCCTGTGAACGAGCAGGAAAAATAACCCACAGAACATTTATTGAATTAATTGAACCCGTGTCGCCTGTAAGCGAGGTGACAAATAAGCTGAGCTGCAATTAGTCGATTAATTGATAAGTGGACTACATACATTTTATAAAGGTTTGGTGCTTTTTGTTGTCTGAAATGTTAGTAAATTGAATATTTCTGGGCTTTGAGGCCACTGATTGCACAAAAACGAGGAAATTGCGAAGCCCGTTCTTCAGACCAACCGATGATGAAAGTTGGATCATTTAACGTTGCATTATTCAGCTCTCCTTGACTATTTTAAAGAGGTGATAATGATGCAGAGGAACACATTTAGTGCAGTAATGATGCCCACTAGTGAACAGCAGGCGTGTGACTCCGCCTCCCCGTGTTAACGTGTGCGTGTCCCTGCAGGAGCCCTGTGGATGTGCATCGTGCTGAACCCCCACTATAAACCAGAGCAGAAGGGTTTCTGGCTCCGACAGCTTCGCAGGTGGAACAGCGTGGACGTCTGTCCCTTGGAGGACGGTAACCATGGCAGCGAGCTGACCAATCTGACCAACGCTCTGCCCCAGGGCCCTCATGGTAACCCAGGTGAGATGACACCCGAAGAGCAGACGTCGCCTCCTCCCCCCCTTTTGTAAAAATCCTCTCCTCCATCACATCTGACGGTTTCTCTTCTCTCCTCTCCTGCAGCTCCTCCTCCTCCTCCTTTTTTCTGTACTAACACTGTTAAGACTTCTTTCTCCACCCTCCCCCCTCTCTTTTAATCAAGTCTCCTTCCTTCAATCTCTGTGCCTGCAAGCCTTATTACCTTTTTAGTGCGGCTAATAGAATGAGCCTAATAACACAGTTGAGGTCCTGCAGCTTTTTCCAGCAAATCAGAGAAAACACGTCTAATGAAAGTGTTTCGAATGAGAAGACGGGCGCCGTTGTTGCCGCCGCTGTTTTGTCTGTAATGGCCCTGCGTTTGGTTTGTTATCAAGCTTTTTTTTGACAGTAGACCCAACATCTATATATGAAAAGACAGAGGAGTCATACAAACATAGTTAATGCAATTTTTATCTCTGCTTTTATTTTCATTCTTTGTCTTGCTATTGGTTCAAAATGTTTAAACAGGAAGTATGACGTTGCCACGGAGTCGGGGAGTTAAACTGTCGGCAGGATTTACATTTTGGCTGAATTAGCCGTTAGCAGCTCCTGTTTGCAGCGTAGCCGTAGATTTTAAAAACGTAGTTCTTGAGTCATAAGAAGTGTCTTTTTCTATTATTTCGAACTGGATTCATGGAGAGAATGATATTGTTCGGAAGCGTAAGATTACCTGAATCCAAAAATATTTGCATCGCCGTTTGAAATCCTGACGTCTTGTGTTCGTCCCTCGCCAGACTCGCTCACTCGGCCCCACCGGACAGTGTTCACGCGCGCGATCGAGGCCTGCGACCTGCACTGGCAGGACCCCCACCTGCAGCACATCATCACCGAGGACCACTACACCAACTACTGTTACCATGACAACCTCGACAGCTCCCTCTTCGACGCCCGAGGGTGGCCCCTGTGGCACGGTGAGAGAGCGGCACGTTTAATTAACAAGTAGGGAGACAATAAAAGGGAGGTAGACATAAAAACGTATTTTCTTCTTCTTCGTCGGCTGCAGAGCACGTCCCGACTGCGTGCGCACGCGTGGACGCACTGAGGTCACACGGTTACCCGAAGGAAGCGCTCAGGCTCGCCATCGCAATCGTCAACACGCTGCGGCGGCAACAGCAGAATCAGCTGGAGTTCTTCCGCACTCACAAAAAAGGTCAGTTTCTGCTTCAGATTTACATTCGGTGTTGATATTTTTTTAAATGTTTAAATTATTATATGAAAAGTGTTGATCATTATGTCATCGTTGTAGACGGAAACATTAGTTATAACTTCGCCTGTCAGGGGAAATTAATTCAAGTTAATTCATGTTTAAATTGGTTAATCCAGCCATCACTTTATCTGGGTCCGGGTCGCAATAATTCACTAATTATATTACGAGGAATTATTGTAATAAGCATCTTAAATGGAAGTTGTTTGTTGTTTGGATGAGCGGTTCTTGAGAAAAGCAGTGATAGTGATAAATAAATGTAGCTGGAGGTTTCCCGTCACTCTTTGATCGATACGACGGTGAAAAAGGACGTTCCTGTGGTATTTTTATAAAGTTTAGCGCTGCAGTAACCCCAACATAAACACAGGATCGTCTGTTTGTGTGACTGCAGAGCTGCTCCATAAAGGCATAACGTCTGTGACTAACCTGGAGGGTTGGGTGGGCCACCCTCTGGACCCCATCGGCACCCTGTTCAGCACCCTCGTGGAGACGGGGCGGGGCGGCGAGGACGGATCTGTGATGCTCGACTTCTCAGGTAACTACACAGACACAAGAACTCGGATCCTGTACAACAAAGTAAAAACACTTCATTACATTTAATTAAGTTCAGAAAGTTGTTAAAAGGTAGAAAAATGTCTCCTTTATGTGACATTATTTCACGCATCAGTTTTAGAGGAGCGTGTTACTGTTGAGATCCAAACCTCGGGGTCGTGAGATGATTGAGAAAGATTCTGTATTTGTGAAATATTGGATGATTTCTCCTCTTTGAGCATCAAACAGTTACTTAAATATACCGTCTCTCTGACAAGGAGCCCATAAGTGTTTCATAACCTGCGTTTTTACTGTAAAATCTGAACATCCAACAGTGGAGTAAAAAGTTCAGGACCGTAGAAGTAGCAGAAAATGAAAACCCTCAAGTAAAGAACCTAAAAATGGCACTTAAGTACGACACTTGAGTGAATGTACTTGGATGCACGAACGCACACGTGTTCTTGACTGCAACGATTGCGTCTTCCTGTCGGAGCTGCAGGAGCCTCAGCTCGCAATCAGCGGTGATGACACAGACGTGCTGATTGGCCTGCAGTCGTCCTCCAATAACCGCTCATGAATAAGAAATGCGGCAGGAAAAACACTCCAATTAAAATGCATTAATTATGCAGGGAGCTCAGCGAGACCAATTGGAACATACTGCTACTTCTGGTTGCAGTTTGTGTTGTGAAAGTTTTTATATATAGATACAGTATATAGTCTGTGTATCCATTAGGGACTGTTAACCCTCCTGAGATGATCTCCGAGGTCTGCCAAGACATCATTAAGCCATTAAAACACATGATTACCATCCACCGGAGGATACTCTGAAAAAGAACACCAGAATGAACAAATGGATCAATAGATTTATCAATAATCGACTCAATCCACAGCCCAAAGGGAGCGTCTCCCCCCGCCTCCCTAAGTAATCTCTCCCCCTGCCTCTCCCCCAGGCTCGCTGGGTTCATGTCGGAGGACGGAGCATCCCGTGTTCCCGGCGCAGCGTTTCCTGGAGGAAGGCGAGTCCTTCGCGTCGCTGGCGGTGGAGACGGCTCTGATTGGTTTAGGGCAGCAGAGGGTGATGCCGGACGGCCTCTACGCTCAGGAGAAAGTGTGTCGCAATGAAGAGCAGCTGCTGGCCAGACTTCAAGAAGTCGATCTCGACGACACGCTGGTCAAGATCTTCCGGAAACAAGCTGCTTTCCTGCTAGAGGGTGAGCGGAGACTTTTCTTTGTCTTATGATATTCAATTCTGAATAGTTTGATTTTGGTCAGAATAAATAACACAAAGCAGTTTTTTTAGACCAAACGATCAATATTGAAAATAATCACTTGTTGCGATCCTTCTTGGGAGAAACAAAAAGCTGAATTGAATCCAGCTCTTCGAGGCTGGTTTTGACCTCTTACTCCCATCTCTCTTTAGCACGATGGCAGGAATGAACATTTAAAGGAACAGTTTGGCATTTTGTGAATTTGAAGAGTTGAAGTCGAAGATTGATTCCACTCTCAAGTTAGCTTAGCACAATGACTTTAAAAAACAAAACAAACAGATGTACATTGAGAGCAATGAAAAACAGAAATGACTCAGTATATTTTGCACTTTCACTTCCCCTTTTCTCGAAATGAGTGGGTTTTTTGGGGGTTCGATGCCTGAAATACGCTCTGTGGTCAAAACAAGATGAACAGATTTGGTTCAGAGATACAAAAACTCCGAGGCAACATGACTACCAAACGTCATCACGCCGACTCGTCCGCCTTCACATCCTTGTTGTGTTTGTACTCGCGCTCATGCGACCGTGGTGAGGTTTGTTTATGCTAGCTTTTTACTTCTGCTTCAAGTGGCGTTGGTTAAGATTATCCTAGTGAACACACTATGCAAGTATCAGGAACTTGTTTTTTTGCCGCAGAGCTTATTTTCTGCAGTGATCCAAAATCAAATAGAAAAATAATCCCGTTGGCTTGTTGTCGAGGG
This sequence comes from Eutrigla gurnardus, assembly GCF_963514095.1. Lineage (NCBI taxonomy): Eukaryota > Metazoa > Chordata > Actinopteri > Perciformes > Triglidae > Eutrigla > Eutrigla gurnardus. Next base: position 21,948,224 of record NC_139930.1, read on the forward strand.
AACCAGGCGACGCTAGCTTCAGGGGTCGGCTCCCTGCAGCGCTCTATTGTCTGTGACGTTTCAGCTATTGTCTATTGTGCGTTTTTTTTGTTAACTCTGTACTTTCCTGTGCCGTACGTGCACGTTGCAACGCTGGGCTTCTGTGTTCACAGTGTATTGTTTGCTTTGTGAGTCTGTTTGCTGATTGTGTGTCTCATCATGCTTCAAGGTTCTCTTCACTCCGAACCACCTCTCACTTACGGCTTCGCCTGCTTGTCATTATTAAGTGGACGCCCACAGAAGTCAGCTTTATTGTTGTTATTGTCCAACATCGAGTGTATCTCCTGTAAAGTAAAGGCTGGTGCGTCTTCTTGCTCTCACCGTCATGCAGCCAGAAGGACCCAAAAGAGCACCGAATGTGGAATAATCTGATTTAAACTCCTTCAAATAAATGACCCCAGAGAGAGTAGGGAAGTCAAACACTTGGGTTTGGGTTTTTTCGAGGGATTCGTTCACAATATTAAAATATAAACACCGGACAAGTTACTTTACCCCCTATGAAACTTAATTATATGCCAACTTTTTCTAAATTTGAAAGATGTGCAACCTTTAGGATAAAAAGCTGCCAGAAATACTCATAAGAGCACCAAATATAGATTAATCTGCATCTGAAAGTTTGGTTTATTAAAAACTACAGTGACCAGCTACTTTTAGGGATTTTTGCCCCATTAATAACAATATTACTATACATTTTTGCAGGTTCATGTCTTAAGTAAGAACCAATGGACTTGCATTTGACAAAAAGGAGGAATATTTCAAATATTGACGTCTTTTGAGATCAAATAAGTGCTTTATTCTATGATTGAATGTTCTTAAAGAAAAGTGATCATTAAACTAACGGCAGTGATTTAAAATATCCCCCTACAAATAAAAGGAAGCTCAAAGGGTGAGTTTGTCCATAAATCTGTGATTCCTGTCATTTCTCTTCATGCATCCCATCACACGATGTTTCAGAATGTCCAGTTCTCAGACCAGGACCAACGTCTCTGTACATTTGTGTGATCGTCATCCTGATACGCCATCCTGATACCCACAGTTCAGATCAGTCAGTTTCATTCGGCGCTATCAGACGCGTTGAATGAATCTCCTACGCACGATCACTGTCCAGTCATGTGTGCTGTCCTACTGTTCAGTTGGACTTGGACTGACCTGTGTGGTTTCTTGTGTTTCCTCCAGCGGGTCCTTACAGCGGTCTGGGGGAGTTGCTCTACAGAGAAAGCGTCCCCATGCACACGTTCGCCAAGTATCTCTTCACCTCGCTGCTACCTCATGACGCCGACCTGGCGTACAAAATTGCACTGAGGGCCATGCGGTGAGTAAAAAGCCTTCCTCCTTTTCAATCTGTTGTCTTTCCACCTGTCAGTCCTCGTGCCTTTAATCTGACAGACATGTGAGGAACATGGGACCATATAAACGTTTCGTGTCAGGAATTATCCCGGGCAAAATAACTGCAATTCACGATATTATCCCGATAATCATCAAAACTCTTAGAAATCTAAACTAAAACCTCCTGGAATCCCTTTAGATTTAGTTAAGAAACAAATATTTGTATTCCAAATAAATATGCTCAAATCTTAAATCAGATGGATCATTTTAGTATAAATACACAACAAAAGTCTTACGAACTAAAAACAAAGACAAATATTTAAATTCTATGCTTATCCTACGTACACTATATAAAAACTAATGTTTTCTTTGGGGTTTCTGTACGGATGTGCAATGATTTTGCAGTATTATCTATGATATTGTAACAAAACTGACATTGCAATAATGTTTTTCCTGCAATACGCATTTAAAAAATACAGGAATTTACACCCTAAATGTTGTACATTTTAAAGTTAAATGCAGCAATGTCGTTAATCGTTCATCATTGTCACAAATACGGGATTAGTCATGAACATGAGTTTAAAACCCTTGGAGTCTGATCTGGTTGGAGTGTGAAGGAGTGTGATGATGCAGGGAGGGAGAGCAGCTATCTGGGGCACGGTTTAATGACAACGCCTCCTTTTGTTGGAATATTCACTGAATAATTCAACGCCGGCTGAAAACGAGTTTTATAAAAATGTGTGAATAATAAATACACGCTGTTGGTTTTTCCTCCCTGACCGCCACGGGTATTTGGAAACTTTCCATCCCATCGCCCCAAATAAAAACCCCATTTTTTATGATATGTAAATCTTTATACTTTCTTTTTAAATTCCCGACTTAAACTACAAAGAAGGATATTATATTAGAAGGAATATTAGACGACAGAAACGTGTTCTCATGTAAGAGGGTTTAACAGGCGTGTGTTTCAGGGAGAAAATGAATTCCTTTTAAACGTATCCTCGATGTCCGCGACCAGAGGCAAACCCGCTGATTGATTCTACAAAGGATGACTTCAGATCAGTTTCTCTGTGTTTTGACCTCCTGGTAAAGTTTGATTTTCTCCGTGCTCAGGTTGCCGGTCCTCGAGTCCACGGCGCCGTCCGGTGACTTGCCTCGACCTCACCACATAGTGTCGGTGGTTCCCAACCGCCTCCCCCGCTGGTTCACTCTCAGCCACATAGAGACCCAACAGTGTGAACTGGCCTCCACCATGCTCACTGCTGCTAAAGGTAAACACACACACAACAAACACACAGCGGCAATTTGTATTTTCAGATTTGTGTCGAGTCCAGTCGACGTGTATCTGAGGATAAAGGTGTTTGTAGCGGTTCCATTGTCGGTAGCGATGGGCCGAGCTGAGGCCGCTACGTTACATTTGGCACTTTTTGATAGCGGTGCAACGGTCAGACATTCACGGTTTGGTAGGTTTTGAGAACAAAAGCAAAAACCAAAGAAAATGAATAAAATAATGTTGTTCATTTATTTCAACAGTTGCTCTTTAGCCGTTACTTGTCAAGAAAGACTCATTTTTAATGAGAAAACAGGTGGCATTTATTCCTGTCAATATAATGTATATAATGCAGCATCTCTTTCCAAAGTTTAGCTTAATTTAATTTAATCTAATCAAATCAAAAAACGTGCAGCTAACACTTAATCCAAATTTTCAGGAACACAATCTGGTTTTAAACCAGTAAGAATCTCATACTGGGACAACAGTTCCTCCTGCATCTTCCACAAGCGCGACGAATGCTGGTTTATTTACACTTAGTTTGTTTTTTTGTGTTGCCAGGCGACGCTCGTAAGCTGGAGACCGTGTTAGAGTCCATCCAGAAGAACATCCACTCCTCGTCCCACATCTTCAAACTGGCCCAGGACGCCTTCAAGATCGCCACTCTCATGGACAGCCTGCCCGACATCACGCTGCTCAAGGTCTCCCTGGAGCTGGGTCTTCAGGTGAGCCCCACACACACACACACACACACACACACACACACACACACACACACACACACACACACACACACACACGTAGAGAAGCGCCGAGCATGGAACACACTCGATGCTAAATCCCTCGTTTGTTCCAGGTGATGAGGATGACGCTGTCCACCTTGAACTGGCGGAGGAGGGAGATGGTGCGGTGGCTGGTCACGTGTGCTACTGAAGCTGGTGAGTTTGTTTTACCATTAAATGCTTAATTAACTTCTCTTACAGCTAAATATGAATATAAACGGGGAGTTATCTTTCATGAGATCGGTCTTTGATTTCACACTGGAAAACGGCAGCCTCGCGCCGTTCTTCAGGCAAGAAATGAGCAGAGCTTTTCTTGTATTAAGATACAGTGTGATAAACCTGTTTGCATGATAACTAATTAGAATACAGAAGATTTATGAATATAAAGATACTACGTGTAGTGTATTCTCCTGTGTTGGTTTAGCAGTGATTTAAATACTTAAGTTACAAAATAAAAGCTCTATAAATATATTGGAGTGAGGATGTAACATATATTATAAAGATACATATTTAAATAGACTCCGTTCAGCCTCTATGTTATTAGATGCTCTGGAATCCTGTGTAGCATTTTTTCAGTCACATGATTTACAAAGTGATTCTAGAAATGACCCTGAATCTCTGTCTGACGTGTGATTGGACGTTTGCTTTAAAAGCTCTCAGTGGGAGGGAAGGAATGACTGGCAGGGTCCTAATTATGGAAGATTGTGGGCTTCTGGCTGATTAAGTGGACCTTGTGTTTGGACTTGAATACTGAAACCCAGGGGCTTATTTTCCCTGAAGTGGACAGGAAGCTGTGTCCAGGGGGATGGGGGGGAAAAGAGAACTCCTCCCAGATGATTCCTTGTGAATGTGTGGGGGGGACAAGGAGTCCCTGTTTCTCTTAGCAGACTTTAAATGGACTCATTGAGGACATGCCAGTCAGTTATGTAAAGTGGGGGCCAAGCCATATAATGTTAGAGAAATGGAATATCCAGGTCAAGGTCAAAGGTCATTGGAAGGCTGCTGACTTATTTTAATGTGTTTGGGGTGTAAAAAAAGCAGCATTATCATTTTACTGACAGTGAGGAATTGTTGTTTTTGATGCATTTTATAATCTAGACTTCAGGATTTAAAGGACAACGCTGGCGACACTTTAGATGTTATGGTCAATAAATCACAGAGAAAGTAACATTTTTGCAGTTCTTTGTCTTTAAGGAAGTCATAAATCTTACAAACGCCTCAGAAATATGTCGTTTTGACAAACATTACCCAAACAGGAGGTAAACAACGCACGCTGCACATTATTTTGACCTGTCACATGCCACAGAAAGTAGTCCCTAAAGGTTCTTCCTCGCTGAGTAACCTCTCTTCCTCTCCGTCTAGGTGTGTTTGCGCTGGACAGCATCATGCAGAGCTGGTTCACCCTCTTCACCCCCACGGAAGCCACCAGCGTCGTGGCCAGCACCGTCATGTCCAACAGCACCATCGTCCGCCTGCACCTGGACTGCCACCAGCAGGAGAACCTGGCCAACTCCGCTCGCACCCTGGCGCTGCAGTGCGCCATGAAGGACCCCCAAAACTGTGCCCTCTCGGCTCTGACGCTCTGCGAGAAGGACCACATTGCCTTTGAGACAGCCTATCAGATTGTACTGGACGCGGCCGCCACGGGAATGAACTACACACAGCTGTTTACGATAGCACGCTACATGGAGCACCGCGGTTATCCGATGAGGGCGTACAAACTGGCCACGTTAGCCATGACTCACCTGAACCTCAGCTACAACCAAGACACGCACCCGGCCATCAACGACGTGCTCTGGGCGTGCGCCCTCAGCCACTCGCTGGGGAAAAACGAACTGGCGTCCGTCATCCCCCTGGTGGTGAAGAGCGTGAAGTGCGCCACCGTCTTGTCGGACATTTTGCGGCGGTGCACGCTCACGACCCCGGGCATGGTGGCGCTGCACAGCCGCAGGAACTCTGGGAAGCTGATGCCGCTGGACAAGGCGCCGCTCCGGCAGCTGTTGGACGCCACGATCGGGGCCTACATCAACACGACGCACTCTCGGCTGACGCACATCAGCCCACGCCACTACAGCGAGTTCATCGAGTTCCTCAGTAAAGCCAGAGAGACGTTCCTGATGGCGCACGACGGACACATCCAGTTCACACAGTTCATAGACAACCTGAAACAGATATACAAGGGCAAGAAAAAACTCATGATGCTCGTTCGGGAAAGATTCGGTTGATGACTTGCCCCCTTTTTTTTTTTTTTTTTAACATCCTTTCTAACTTGAAGTGAAAATCCTCCCAAAATAACATCCATGCAAATCTTATTCCTACGACTCTGAGCTGCACCCTTGAATGTGATAATGAACACAATTTTCCTCAAGGTGGAAACAGAAAGCAGGAGCGCAGACGAACTGGACATCCCGGGAATAAGATATGAAATGTGTTTTAGGGTAAAATTTGTGTAAAAAAAACAAACAAACACTGTAAACCATAAAAGCAACAGCTGGTATTGATGTGTATAAAACAAATAAGTGTGCAGGAGGAGACAATTTGTGGAAGTTTGCGTGTTTTCCCTTTATATATGTATGAAAGCGAGAGAGTTTTACACTGAGTATATTATACTGTATTGTCCAGTGGCAAAGTGTCCACCTTGCACCTCCTACTTCCCTCAGCTAACAGTTCAACAGCCTCAAAGAAGAAGACAAAACGGCTTTAAACCAAATGGAGAAGCTCCATCTGAAGTGACAAGTACCTCTTTTTTTAAAAAAGGATCCAGCTTTACTCTTTTTTTCCCCCCTCCAAGTTCTCGCCCATCTGATCTGTGAAGACAAAGACAAAGTTCAGTTTTTACTGGGTTCCATATTTGTTTTGAAGGCTGATTGTTTTGGGCTTTGCAGTGTCGTCTCCAACATTCAGTATGCTTAATTTACTGTCGCAGAAACAAAAAAACAAACTGTCAACATACATTCTCAGGGATTTCTCTTAGAAAAAAAAACAAGAAAAAAACAGACAAAAAGAGAACAAAAGCATTTTATTGTCCTGTATATATGAAAGTATATGTCTGAATATTGAAAAAAAAAAAGATGTATATGTTAACTAATTTATGACAGAATATTCTATGTAAGGCACAATACTTGAAGCTGCAGTACTTTTCTGTTTTTTGAAACAAACAACATATCAGAAGGACTTCTAAAAACGTTTGCCTTGCATTGTATCAGGGGCCAATTCACAACAGGAGGACGTTACTGGCTGGTTTTTTCTTTGGCTCTGCAGACATGTAATGAACCGCAGAAGCCAAGACAGGAAGCGGACATTGCAAGAGTGAGTATTCTCTTGAAAACAGAAGTGTATTGAGGGTTGTTAGTCGGGAGAAAGAGACTACTGTGGAGGCAAACGCAGTGACAAAGTACAGCTGCGATGTTCAAGTGGAATCTGCCTTCTGCTTTGATTCTGTCACAAGAAGTTCTCTGTCCACGCCTCTTCTTCTGACATCCCGACTTTGTGCAAGACAGAAAGTTGCTCTTTGCTGTCGGTCTTGACTGTTCCATTTTTTTCTTCTCTTCAATTTCTCTCTAGAATCCCTCACACAAGAACAGCCTTCTTTCTTGCCTTGTCTTAATGCTTTAAAATAACCAAATGGGAGTTCTAACTACCAAACTTTTCTCATACGTCGATACAACTTTGGCTACAACCTTCTTTTTTTATTTCATTTTAGCTGAACTGTATTCTGTGCTTTAAAAGCTCCATTACGTTGTTTTTCTCTTCAGTGTCGTCTCGTTAGTAGCTCTTTTGTTTGAAAATATGCTCCCTTTTTATTTATTGAGTTAGGTAAATGATTGTACAACCACGTCAACATGCTCATGAAGTTGAAACTAAGATTTGATACACTGATCGATTTATTTATGTAACTAAATCACTGTTTTATAAACTTGTTAATGAATCAACATTTGTTTTAATTAAATTTGTTTTTTTCCAGAGGATTAAGTCTATGCAGTCTTGATTTTAGTAGCTCACAGAGAAAAACATTTTAAGTTTGCTATAAAAAGTCAATGTGGTATGTCAAAACATATGTTGGAAAAATACTATGACTTTTTTCCATCACTTTTTTTGGACAGGCTATACTTTGACTTTTTGGGACATGATTTAATATGAACATTACAACATACTACTATGACTTTTTTCAAGATATTATGACTTTCTTGGACATACGATACAGTGTTTCCCCTAGAATTTTTTTCAGGCCCGGTGGTCCCCGCCGAAAAAACCCTAAACAGACGAGACGCGTGGGATGGTGTATTGGTGCAGTTGGATTAAGTCAGGTGGCACAGCAAGCAGTCTGCAATTCTGCAATTATTATATTTGCATTCAACATTTTTGTTCAACCAGAGTGTATTCAAGGTTTTCAAGGATTCAAGGAGAGAGTGACTTATTAAGGTGCTATAGCATGTCGAAAATTCACGAAAAAGTCAGTCAGGATATATTCATAAAAAAATATTTAAAATTGTTAAAAAGGCATAAAAATCGCTCATCTCGCTTGACGCGCCTAGTCTCAGTGTAGTGAGTCCAAAACAGCCATAAAAAGCCATGATCAACTTTTTCAGGAAAAAAAAAAGTCATACTAGAGCATGTCGGAAAAAAAGTGAAAAATCGACAAAATTCATAAAATGTTGTAAAAATGATGTAAAAGTCCTAACATATGCTTCTATATCGCGTGTCAATCAAAATCTGAGTGTAGTGAGTGCAAAATAGTTATAAAAAGTCTTATTCATGGCAGGCAGGTGGTTGAGTGGTTAGAGTGCATGCCATTTACCCATGTCTGCATATATGCAGCAGCCTCAGGTTCGAATCCCGGCTGGAGATCCTTTGATACATGTCACATCCCCCTCTCTCTCCCATGTGAAAAGTGCGGAGTTCAACAGCACCACCACGTCACGTCGTAACGGCATTCAGGCAGCTGCGATGACAACTGTCACTGATCTGGGTTCATTAACAGACTGTACTGTCCGTACGTCAACGTCACTCATGTGAGCCCGCTTTTAGTGTATGCTCGACACAGAGACAGCAGGCTACTAGTTTGTAAGCTACCTGGCTCTAGCAGTTCGCGTTAGCGGCTTATAGTCACTCACGTTAAGTTAACGTTAGTAAGCTGGTCAAAATTGATCATGGATACATTTGTTTTTAAACGGCGTTGGACGGAACAACAGATGGCGGTGGCGGGCGTGTTGGATAAAACTACGGACGCACCGTTGACACCTGCAGGGGAGTTTGGCGAAAAAAAAATCATGAAAAAGTCATAGTATAGTTTGGCGAAAAAAAAATCATGAAAAAGTCATAGTATAGTTTGTCGGAAAAAAATCATGAAAAAGTCACAGCATAGTTTGTCGGAAAAAAAACATGAAAAAGTCATAGTATAGTTTGTCGGGAAAAAAATCATGAAAAAGTCATAGTATAGTTTGTCGAAAAAAAAATCATGAAAAAGTCACAGTATAGTTTGTCGAAAAAAAATCATGAAAAAGTCACAGTATAGTTTGTCGGAAAAAATCATGAAAAAGTCACAGTGTAGTTTGTCGAAAAAAAATCATGAAAAAGTCACAGCATAGTTTGTCGGAAAAAAACATGAAAAAGTCACAGTGTAGTTTGTCGAAAAAAAATCATGAAAAAGTCATAGTATAGTTTGTCGGAAAAAAATCATGAAAAAGTCATAGTATAGTTTGTCGGAAAAAATCTTGAAAAAGTCACATTATAGTTTGTCGGAAAAAATCATGGAAAAAGTCATAGTATAGTTTGTCGGAAAAAAATCATGAAAAAGTCACAGCATAGTTTGTCGGAAAAAAAACATGAAAAAGTCATAGTATAGTTTGTCGGAAAAAAATCATGAAAAAGTCACAGCATAGTTTGTCGGAAAAAAAACATGAAAAAGTCATAGTATAGTTTGTCGGGAAAAAAATAATGAAAAAGTCATAGTATAGTTTGTCGAAAAAAAAATCATGAAAAAGTCACAGTATAGTTTGTCGAAAAAAAATCATGAAAAAGTCACAGTATAGTTTGTCGGAAAAAATCATGAAAAAGTCACAGTGTAGTTTGTCGAAAAAAAATCATGAAAAAGTCACAGCATAGTTTGTCGGAAAAAAACATGAAAAAGTCACAGTATAGTTTGTCGAAAAAAAATCATGAAAAAGTCATAGTATAGTTTGTCGGAAAAAAACATGAAAAAGTCACAGTATAGTTTGTCGAAAAAAAATCATGAAAAAGTCATAGTATAGTTTGTCGGAAAAAATCTTGAAAAAGTCACATTATAGTTTGTCGGAAAAAAATCATGAAAAAGTCATAGTATAGTTTGTCGGAAAAAATCTTGAAAAAGTCACATTATAGTTTGTCGGAAAAAATCATGGAAAAAGTCATAGTATAGTTTGTCGGAAAAAAATCATGAAAAAGTCACAGCATAGTTTGTCGAAAAAAAAACATGAAAAAGTCATAGTATAGTTTGTCGGGAAAAAAATCATGAAAAAGTCATAGTATAGTTTGTCGGGAAAAAAATCATGAAAAAGTCATAGTATAGTTTGTCGAAAAAAAAATCATGAAAAAGTCACAGTATAGTTTGTCGAAAAAAAATCATGAAAAAGTCATAGTGTAGTTTGTCGAAAAAAAAACATGAAAAAGTCATAGTATAAAAAAAATAAAAAAAACATGAAAAAGTCATAGTATAGTTTGTCGAAAAAAAAATCATGAAAAAGTCACAGTATAGTTTGTCGAAAAAAAATCATGAAAAAGTCATAGTATAGTTTGTCGGAAAAAATCTTGAAAAAGTCACATTATAGTTTGTCGGAAAAAAATCATGAAAAAGTCATAGTATAGTTTGTCGGAAAAAATCTTGAAAAAGTCACATTATAGTTTGTCGGAAAAAATCATGGAAAAAGTCATAGTATAGTTTGTCGGAAAAAAATCATGAAAAAGTCACAGCATAGTTTGTCGAAAAAAAAACATGAAAAAGTCATAGTATAGTTTGTCGGGAAAAAAATCATGAAAAAGTCATAGTATAGTTTGTCGAAAAAAAAATCATGAAAAAGTCACAGTATAGTTTGTCGAAAAAAAATCATGAAAAAGTCACAGTGTAGTTTGTCGAAAAAAAAACATGAAAAAGTCATAGTATAGTTTGTCGAAAAAAAATCTTGAAAAAGTCACAGTATAGTTTGTCGGAAAAAAACATGAAAAAGTCACAGTATAGTTTGTCGGAAAAAATCTTGAAAAAGTCACAGTATAGTTTGTCGAAAAAAAATCATGAAAAAGTCACAGCATAGTTTGTCGAAAAAAAATCATGAAAAAGTCACAGTATAGTTTGTCGGAAAAAATCATGGAAAAAGTCATAGTATAGTTTGTCGAAAAAAAATCATGAAAAAGTCACAGTATAGTTGGAAAAAAATCATGAAAAAAGTCACAGTATAGTTTGTCGAAAAAAAATCATGAAGAAAGTCACGGTTTATTTTGTCAGGAAAAAATCTTGAAAAAAGTCAGTATAGTTTGTGGAAAAATAATCATGAAAAAAAGTCAGTATAGTTTGTGGAAAAATAATCATGAAAAAAGTCAGTATAGTTTGCCGGAAAAATAATGAAAAAAGTAATTGTATAGTATGTCAAAAAAAGTCACAGTAAAGCATGTTGAAAAAAGTCAGAAAAATAAATAGTCATTGACAATAAAGCCTACAACACCTGACTCCCACTGCCTCGCCAAAACTGGACTATCAAACCCTTTTTTCAGAGCGTTCAGTCTATTGTTTCTTTGGGCTTTAGCAGCAGGTGATGTTGTGATTCACATTAGCTAATAGCTAACATCTCACCAGCATCAGTCACACATACATCATGTTGTATCTCTGTGCACCTAACCCTAAATACCACAACAACATGCTTTCTCCATCAATCAGAACATCCTGTAACCAGACAGCAGCTTATTTCTGCAACTCCATCTGTGTAACTGGCACCGTGGATACATGTTATCACCTTCAATCACACACACATCCAGCATGGCCTGTTATTCCACTCCTGCTGCCATATTAGTGAAGCCATCTACTCTGTCATCCATTATGGGAACTGCAGAGATGGTGTGTCACATGATATCAGATCGTCAGACTTTCAAAAGATGAAGAATCTGTGAGATGAAATTATTTACACGCTGTGTTCGTATTTTATGTTAGGCTTTTTGTAGATTATTATCCCTACCACATTAGAAAACTGGTGATATTTTATATTTATCTTGTCAATTCAACTCCAAGTTTTTTTCAGTGCACTGCCTGAGTACAAACTAACTTTTTATGATGTCCTCTTGGCCAGATTGGCCCCCTGTAAAAATAAATAAATTACAAATATATATACAGCAATCTAAATAAAAAATGCTTTGTATTTTTGACATTAACTGCATCTGTGGACTGAGAATCTGACCCTGGAGCAGCTGAGCATTACATCACTGTTGTTCGAGTTTTTTTTTTTTTTTGTCATGGCAGAAATACGAGGTTGGACGAAGCACCTTGGTGAAGATTACTCGACTGCACCAATCATCCATCATGCTCAGGCTTGTCCTTGGAATACATAATGTAATGATAATCTGATCCAGTATGCAAATGAAGGCTCAGTGGGGTGACTGCAGGGAGAACAGTTCACCTGCCCCACAACACAAGTAGCCCCAAACTACAGATCGGCAGTCAGATTAAAGCCTCCAGTGGCTTCAAAGCAGAGGAATGCAAATTGAGTTAAAAAGGTGTTTAGTGACACCGTTTGTCAATTAGATGAGCAACAACATTGTTCGACTTCTTTATGAGATTAACAGTCGTTTAGGCAGTATAGGTTAGGATGTTGTGGTTTCAGCAGCTTGTTTTCTAATCCACGTTGGTGTCTACTCACTTTCCCAGGTTATTAGACTGGGTGTCTGGCATAAACAACACAAACACGCTCATAGCATAAAGACTAGAAGCAACCTAAGATAAGATAACTGCTAAAAACATAATAAATTGAGAGACATTCAAGTAAGAAAACATCCCTGAGAAAATAAGAAACGTGTCAAATAAATATTTATATACTTTCTAATCTTCAGACTAGTCGGCGTGATGACGTTTACAGTTGACACACAGAGTATTTGTACATAAACATACCATTATCTATGTACAATTAGCTGCCCATGTAAAAACACTGACTGCACCAACCTTCACTGAGATTGTCTCACAGTTGTACAAACAAAAATTAAAGTTTTTTACGTATTATAATGTAATAACAGACAATTTTATGGTACTTGTACTACACTTCATGCTTTCTTTATACTACTACATCCCTACATTCCAAAGGGAAATATTGTGCGTTACTTCACTAATTTCCTTAGATATTACAAACAAAACGTGATGAATATCGAACATATGATATTGTGCAATATTGTAAAATGATATGCAAAGTAGTTCAAACTGTTCTCCACCTCCACCAACTGGTACTTGTGTTAACATCAGTAAAAATGTTCCAATAATATTGTATACTGTATATACAAATATAACTGCCCAACAAGAACTTTTACTAAAATTATATCTTGACTGCAGGAGTATATAGAGTACTGTTACGATACTTCTAGTGGAACAATTAGAAATATGCTATAATGACAAATGAAATATTTCAGTATCCTAAAATACAAGTACTTTTAGTGTGTTTGGAAGTACTTCATACTCTGCTACTTGAGAAATGTTTGAGTGTTCGCACATTGAAACGTTTTTACACATCCAAAATAAAACATATCCAAGTAGTAGACCACAGAGTCTCAACATTGTAATATTGTTTAATAATTTCAATGACGTGCTGCGTTCACCATCCTGTGAAAAGACCTTTGTCTCCTTCACGATCCATCATTTTTACGACCTTTTCTCACAGGATGAAAACACCGCGGCTCTCTTTCCTCCCGTTGCTCTTTCATCGGTGCCGAGCAGCTTCTATTGTTGTTGTTTTCATTTTAAAGTCCCGTGGCCCGGAAAGTAGAAAAACCTTCATATTCACATCTTTAAAAGGGAATCCAAAATGTCACAGGCTGTGGTGATTGCTGTCCATAAAGTTTTCATAAATGTCACAGTGAAAGCGAAACAGCCAGTAGTAATTAGGCGTTTCCTGAAAGGCCACCCTTTCACAATAAAATGCTTCTCACTGAAGCGCAGGAAGAGAGAAGATGGTGAAGACAGCAGCATAATTCGTCCAATCATTTAGGTGGATTTCCATTTCAGTAAGTAGTGTACTTATGTGTAGACCTTTCCTATTGATGTGCAGCAGTTTCTTCAGTTTTTTTATGTTTTGGTTATGTTGGTAAATTGCTTGATCGCCATGCAAAAGCCCTATTTTGGCAAATTTATACAAATGTGCTAGATTCAAAAATAGTTAATCTCGAGATGAAACATTAGTAATTGCACTCACGGTCAGTTACACGAGCGGCCAGAGATGACCGACCAATCAGAGTCTCGCTGGGACCGACTGAAAATATCCTCCCCAGTCTCCTAGCAACAGAGCGGGCCTCTCCGCCTGTTGATTGGCATTAACAAGTGCTGCTGACGGCGAGGCTCTTTAACATTAAGTATCATCTCCTCACTGGGAGCATTTTTCAAACGTGAATGACTATTTAAAAAATGTCTGACTGATGATTTTGTTACATTATTTATGATACATGATGGTGCATGATGACACTATTGTTGTAAATTAATTGTAAAAGTAAATACTAGTGGAAAAACATTACTATGCCAGGAAGAAGTACTCTTTACTTTAGTAAAAGTACCGATACCCCACTGTGAAAAAAAAGATATGTATAAATAGATTCAATACCTAAAAGTAACAGATAAATTGTTAAAATAGTTTGTTAAAAGGTAATAGATACCTGGGCGTATTAGCTAAAAGTAATATGTACATGAACTTAATAGCTAAAAGTAATATATTAAGGGATTCAACAGCTAAAAAGTAAAAAGATCAATCGAATAAATAGCTGAATGTCATTGATAAATTGATTAAATAGCTAAAATGAATAATAAATGTTGGAAAGGGTTAACTTAAAAAAAAATATATATATATATATATATATCCATATGTATAATATTTATCCATCCATATATATGGATTTAATAGCTAAAAGTAATATAAATATGGACTCAATAGCTAAAAGTCATATATTAATGGATTAAATAGCTGTACGTAATGGTTAAATGGTCATCCTTTGCTGTAATTCCATGGTTCCCCTACAGATATCTCTGTTCCCAAGTGAAAATATATGAAAGCTTTTATTGATATTTATGACCAGGGTTCTGTAATTAAATTCTAATTAATACTTTCCCGTTTACGCCTGAGCGATGTCTTCCACCTCTTCCCTGTCAGGTAATTAATAGTTGCCATTTATTCACCTGCCTAACAAGCCTGCAAACCGGCTTTCTGTTGAATTAAGAGATAATTTCACTCCAACCCACCACTACCTGAAAAGAAACGGCCTGAATTTAATATCAAAATCGCCCCTCTAGATAACATTCGACCTGCAATAATTCCTCGCCCCCCCGTAATGTAATCCTCCCTGTGAGATTTACGATAAAGTAAAAGTGAATACATTAAACACACCTTTGTTGAATTTCACCTGAGGGTATCTATTACCTTTATGTTGTATTAAAGCACGAGGAGAAGTTAATTAATGCTTTGCCAGATTATATCTGCTATCTCAAATGGAGTGGGCTGTTTAAAGATGGGTGCTAATGTTTAAGGTGATTTTCCTCCTCAGTGCACAGAAGGATCTGGTAAAACCAGGCCTTTCTAGTTTCTTCTGGATGCAAAATTCACCTTTACGCATGTTTTTATTATGAGTACAATCCCTTTACAGCCAGTGGTGCAGTCTGACCTTAGCTTCTTCCCACACCTGCCCAGCGCCTCTCATCCTGGGCAACTCCTGAAAAGGCCAGAGTCCAGCCCCTCTCCAGGAGTTCGGTTCCATAACCAACTATATCTAGTACCGTTCCACCTCCCGCACTAGCTCTGGTTCCTTCTCCACCATAGAGGCAACATTCCATGAAATGTGCATGAAAGACTAAATTATAAGTACCTCACATTTAAAGTAGAGTACTTGAGTAAATGTACTTTCCACACTTGCTGCTGGAGAATCTTGAGGCTCACGGTGTATTTCTTGCTCTAATGACCCACCCTGAGCTCTCCGTCCCCGCCTCGGGATGAGATATCACGTAACCAACGTGTCGCTCAGAGCATGTATCTCTACCTGAGCCAAGTGTCACGCTCAAGCTCGAGGAGCCGGGATAAAACAAGGCTTTGGTGTCAGACTCGTCAGACGTGGAGGACTGAGAGGGAGACAGAGGCGACAGGAGGAAGACGGGGAAAAAAACGAGGCTCCTGAGTGATTCAATCCCCCTCAGAGCCCCTCAATGTCGGACACTCGACGTGAACCTGAACGCTGGAGCAGCGACGTGAGGGGGAAATGTGCTGGATGGGAGCCTGGATGTGCCAAACATCAGTGGTGGAATGTAACGACTATCGTTACTCAAGTTCTGTCGTGTAAAATACTTCTATTATGTGTTGAGTTTTCTGGTAAATTGTCACCTGACAGAAGAACAGCACCACTAGCTGTTTATCTTGATGCAGTTAACTTCTAATAGTAGCATGATGGCAAATTTGGTTCAATCTGGCAGCATCGTTTTCAGATACTACAGACAGACAAACACAGCAGCAGATGTCTCTCCGCTCATAATTATGCAGCGTTTGCAGTATTTGTGTGTCTATTATTTATGTGACATATCTATATCACCATGTGCATGTATATGTGTGTGTGTACATGCGGTCTTGTCGTCTATACACCGCCCGGCTAAATGACTGTAATCACTTCTCAAGCTGCGAGCAACTCGGCCATGTTTCCTTCTCCATCTGGACCCGCACGGCACACAACAGTGATGATTTCCTCCCGTCTACTTCCCTTTGTTTGTCTGTCTCCCTCCATCCATCTCACCCCGAGGTTTTTAAACCGCGAGGCGCCCCTCCCCGAGGGGGTTGTGGGAGAGTTGAAGAGGGTTTGGGGGGATGGAGGTGAAAAGATACTGCTTGAGGCGCAAGGGAAGTTAGTTATTGTAGTTTGGCCTGGTGATAGTTGCAGCAGTGGCTGTGACAAACAGCTAATGGAGGCAACTAGGCACATTTTGTACTGCATCAACTCTGACCACACAAACATAACACACACATTTTACCTTTAGTGGGACTTAAACTTCTTGAAACTCCAGAAGAGTCACAGGGGGACGAAAGGGGAAATTAACATGAACCAAATCTCATGGGTCAAAAAAAAGGGTCAAAGGATCACCAAAGTGAGGAGGATTCATCATCTGGGGAACATGAATGTCAACTATTTAGTTGCAACCCATCTAACAGTTGTTGCGATATTTTAGTCGGGATCAAATGTGGGCAGACAGATTGAAAGTCACGCCTCTAACGTGGATAAAAATAGTGTTAAAACACGTTCATACTCCCCAAACGAAGGTGTTGAAAACATTTCAAACAGCATCCAGTCACAAGCACATAAAGAAACCTTTCTCTGGATCCACACCAGTGTCTTTGTGTGAGGACACTCAGCAGCGACATCCAGCAAATCAGCCTGTGTGCAAGTGTGCATCTGTGCATGTATATGATAATGGGAAGAGTATGTTTGGGGGATGTTTGTGCACAACCTGCATAATGTGTGTGCGCCCAGTGTGTGTGTGTGTGTGTGTGTGTGTGTGTGAGTCTAAATGAACAATGGCGACCATGTGGTGGTGCTGCAGTGGTGGTAATTGATGAATGGGATGTTTAAAGAGCAGAATATGAATGAAGAAGAGAGGACCCGGGGGGAATACTCCACACCGGTGTAATCAAAGCCTTGATAGTGTCCCCGCCTTTGACTAATGGTCCCAAAAAGAAGCCTCTTACAGGCCCGACTCTTCAATTCCCTTCCCTCGATGTGACGCAGACCTCCAGAGAGGGGGCCCGGTCGCCCGCGTGGGAGGCTAACGTACGGACCTTTTACATCGGCACGACCTTTGCTGTCACTCTAATACAGGTGAGATACCTGAGTGCAGGCGGGGAGGAAGTATTCATACCCTTCACTTCAGGAAATGTACAAATGTCTACAACAATTATTTCAAATGCAGGCTCTCAGGTAGCAGTGTGCTGCAATATCAGAGGGTTTTGAACTAAACTAGAATACAGTTTAAGTTGTTGGTACATGAACTGTGATTTCAGCGCGTGTGTGTTTCTACTCTGTCCATATTTGTAGTTTGTAGTAGCGTGTCGTGTTCCTGTCACACACATGATTATAACCTGTGCTTTTGTGATTTACTCACGTACAAATTTAAGGTACTTTATACTCCATCTTTCAGGGAGATTTGGTACTTTTTTACTTCACTACATTTGGTTTAATCTTTAATAATGTGTTGGCATTTATAAGTTGATCAAATGTATTTCCATGTAAAATCTTAAACTGCCTATAAAATAAAGTCGCCCTATGCAGTGCAGTAAACAGTTTAAAACATTTCCCTCTGAACTGTTTTAAACTGTTATACTTCATACGTGGAGTATGAAGTATAAAGCAGCGAATAATGCAGTACCAGTACCTTGAAACTGCACAGAAGTCAATCTTTTTTTTAACTGTATAATCCTTTCTGTCCCTTTACAACCGTTTCACCTTTACTAAGTGTACGTCTCATTTGGAGGTGGTCACCTGTTCGCTGGTCCATGATTTATGCAGTTCATATGAAGCCATTCTTCACAGGCAGGTGAAGGAGGAGGAGGAGGAGGAGGAGGAGGAGGAGGAGGAGGAGAACAAGGTCCGGATGACGGATGGAGAGCAGGAAAGAACTAACGCAAACAAAGGACAAAACACACAGACCTACGTTATTGTGATGAATGTTTTAATTCCATCACCAATGACTAATTCATTCTAGTTATGCAATTTAAGCAAGAATCAACGATGCAAAATCTTGATTTTATACATTACATTTTGGGTATGCACACGTAACATACTTATGTACCACGCGATATAATATGTGAGTATTTCTAGACTAAGCACTCAATATGCAGAATGGCCCAGAAAATATTTATATTATAGTATAGTATTGTTTTTTTGGCTCAATAACTTCCCCCTTAACCAATAATAATTTATTTTTTTGGATTAATCTGAATGAAAGCAATCAAATGTAGTGGAGTAAAAGAAAGTACAGTATTGGAGTAGAAGTATAAAGCGGCAGAAAATGGAAACACTTAAGCAAAGTACAACTACCTCAAACTAAAAAACAATGTGCTCTGTTATTTTATTATCACATATTCAAGTGCGGCAAACTGAATCCTGTTGTTTCATATCACAATATAAACCGAGCTGCCGAACACGCATGAGCACCTGTTTCGCTTAAATGTCACAGCGGTGCAGCCGAGAATATACAATCACACACACACACACACACACACACACACACACACACACACACACACACACACACATACACACACACACACACACACACACACACTCCATTACAAATGTATGGCATTGCTCCAGCACACGAGTGTGTTGTTGGTGTGGCCTTTTGCAGGCGTCCTCAGAGACGTGGCATTGACAAACCTACAAACAGTAATTGGGCCATTATGACTCCCTGCGATGGTATTGATTCCCCTGTTTTAGGTGCAGGCGGGTAATGGGTGTCTAGACAGAAGGGTTCATATTGCAGGCAGTTGGGCCTGCGCAGCATTAGATACAGTAATCATGACTCAGGTGTGTCGTTTTGTGAATTTTGGGCCTAATGGTAATGACGTAATTTAGGGGCACATTCGGGCTCAGATTGCATGGTATTGCTATGTGCTGCAAGCAGGTATTTCAGGCTTTGGGAGAAACGTATACACTGAGAGCAACTCTATATGGAAAAGGGGGAAAGGAGAAAACAAGGAGACGGTGTCCCCGTTTCTTCCCCCAGTCCAATTATCACCAGAGTTAAAACTAATCCCACAAGAGCTTCAATCTGTTCCATTACTTTGGAAATCCTGTCACCTGGAGAGCAGAAGGCAGGTGAGAGGGATCTCATCGGAGCTTCTCTGCTGATCAAAATCAAATATTACTAAGGCTGGGTTTCCATGGCAATAACGTGCTGCCCCCACCATGACATTTAGGGGGTTCAGCTGTGAAGGAGGTACACCCCCCCTCCCCCCCCGCCCCCTGTCTCTATCTGCCTTCTTGGTCCAAACGTGAGCAGAATAGATGAGTAAGCAGCATCTCCACCACCTTTTCACCTTGTGTGAATCTACAGAGTTGTGTGCAGAGCTCTCCCATGGGCTGCACAGCAACAGGACCCTGCGCCTGTGTGGGGCGCACACACACACACACACACACACACACACACACACACACACACACACACACACACACACACACACACACACACACACACACAGCTCTGCAAAATACCGTCAGTCCACAGAGAAATGCTGAGGCCATCGATTGCTTTCTCCACAGGGGCACAATGTGCAACCCGTGAGCCCACAAAATGTCAATGGATATGAATTGTGTAAAGAACTCTTGATCCCCTAATTCAATATTGTAAAGCATCACCAAAGGTTGCACTTTAAGGTGAAATAACACCTCACACAGTCATTTTAAATTTATTCCATCCACTCTGCAGTGCTAATAACAGATTTTTCACAATGATTCCAGATTATTTTAGGTATTTCAATATTACACAAGCCAGAGCTTTAAAAAACAAAACAGAATTGAATACAAACACATGCTGAAAATACAGGAAACACAATTTAATACAGAACAGCACTGCAAATATAGACCACGCATCCAAATATGGAAAATGCAATCGAATTTTTTAAAAAACACTGTAAATAGAATATAGAAATATAAGCAAAAACAAAACATGCTGCAAATAAAGAAACTCAGTTCTGAAGTGGTGATAGAAAATGATCGTAAGATTTATGTTTTGTTCAATATTCTGATTATTGCATGATTCAGTTATTATTGCTGATATTTGCTATACTTCTAGCATTAGCCTCACAATCCATATGAACTGATGAAATGCACACAACTAATGAGATAGCTAGCTTTAGCTCTCACGCTAAGTCTGTACGTATTCATTAAGCTTCATGTGTGCCGGTCTTTGTCTTAGTTGCGTTGGTTTTTAGCTGCAGTGCATTGAGCTCTCAGGGACACTGAACAGCATTTTAACCAACGCTTCACCCCCCACCCCCCCATTCCAACACCAGATCCTGCTGCCATCCCACCTTCTGCCTGAAATATTCATCTGGGAGAGTGCTGTCATGATGAAACACACGTTTTAATGCTTACAAGAACACTGCCCCGGGTTCTTTTCACAGCATCAGTCACCTGCCATCAAATCAAAGCTGCTTCTGAGGGGTGAAAGTAGGAGCAGGCCTCATACCATGTGTGTGTGTGTGTGTGTGTGTGTGTGTGTGTATATAATTAAATAAATAAACAAACCATGCTGAGAAAAGACAAAACACCATGCAGGTACTGGCTCAGTTGATGCTGATGATCCAGTTCAGCTCTCTGGTCTTTTGTTTAGTTTGTCGCAGATGTTCCTGCCTCCATGTGTGTGAGGGAGGGAGGGAGGGAGGCAGGGAGGCAGGGAGGGGGGAGAGAGGGAGGCAGGGAGGATTTTCACCGTGGTCTACTGATCTCCTCGCTACATTAGGCCGGGTCATTGCTGTGATTGCTGCCAAAGCTGCCAGTAGAGCAAATGAATGTCTCTGGAGGAACACTGGGAGCCACCACATGCATATAAACAGCACAAAGCTGGAACCAGATTTTTTTTTTGTAAATGCAGCAACAACAACAACAACAACAACAACAACAACAACAACAACAACAACAAAAAAAGACTGTAGGACATGAATATTTTGTGAGCTTTTAATGTACGCAATATTGGATAATTCAAAAATGTAATGGAGCCTGAATTCCCATAATCACGATTATGCGTATTAGATATTCTCAACAAATATTCATGCTTCCTCTAGTTTAATCAGGCACGTGAGCTCAAAACTAAAAATTAACAGACCCTTATTAGGCTGCCATTCTGCTGCACTTGATTCTATTTACATTTATGTGGTTTCTTTTTGTTTTTCAAGGGAGCGGTTTGGGAGAAGGATTAAATGATAAGCGATAAACGGCTCTAATTTTAGTGTTACTTCACAGCTAAGAGATGAAGGGAATGAAAAGGATTGTTGGGGGAGGGGAGGGTAGTATAAATGAAAACACACAGGGCCTCATTCTGTCTGCTCCATTGTCTTAATTGTCATACTATTCTGTCCTGTGATCAGTGAAGGAGAAGCTACACACACACACACACACACACACACACACTGGCAGTGTGAGTGGCTGGCAGCTCCACTCACAGGTTTAAGACTGTAAATGCATCCGCTGAACAGCAGAAGTGTGTCTCGAGTCTTGAACCGCTTCCTCAGATGCTGTGAAACGAGGCGGACCAAAAGTTTGGTACAAAAAACAGAAGATTTGAAGATTGAGTAAACTTATGAGGAGTGACTGTCTGACTCAGGGTCTTTTAAAATGCGAGGTTGTCCGTCAGTGTCCAAGTCCCCCACGCAAACAAATGTGACTGGCTGCTTAAACATTCCCAGAGGTTTTACGGTTATTAATTATAGCAATTCCGGCATCTCTAATCCAGGTGTAGGTGATTAATAGTAGTCTGAGGAGGTGGAGGACGAGGCCTTCGGCAGGTCCGTCGCCATAAATCTGCACTTCTCAAGGAAAGACGCAGCATTCAGATGCATCTCCGTCTAAAGTTCCATCCATCAATCATACTGTAGTATGCGTTTTTACTTCACGAAGCTCTTTTGCTAACTTTTTTTCCTCCATCCCTGAGCTTTGTGTTATAATTATTGATTTATTGGTGTTTTTTTTCAGGATGAGAGCCACGGACTTTTGATTGATTGTACAGTAGCTTCCTCACGCTGAGCTCCAGGATGTTGGAGAGGAACCCTCCGACCCCCGGATCTCATTCAATGTCGCGTTCGGGTTTTCTGGGAACCAAACGCATCTCAACCTTGCCGCTTTGATTCCCCCCCAAATCCAACTGAAGTTTCTCAGGCACAACAACGCAGGCATTTTTCTTATCACGGTAAGCAGTTCGGCGTCAGACAGCGGTGACATATTTTGTGCTGAATACAGCATGTCTATTTCATAATGAGGTGTTTTCTCTCCTCCACCACCAGCTTTGTCGCTGTGCAGACTCAAGAGGGCCTAGAGATATGAGAAAGTGGATGTAACCGCTTGTTTTTCTATATAAATCATAAACTAAAATCACAGTCACCTTCGATCACACAGCCCGAAATAATATCCCATTATCGCTAATAGCATTTTATTTTTTATTACACGCACATTTCCATAAACTAATCAGCAGAAAACCACTCTGCCTTACAAATAAAGAGAGTATTACTATACAGAAGCAGTAAACTTGAGAAAAGGTTAACAGTTTTCACAGCATAACAGATAGAAAGGTTTTAATGCATTTATTTTACGGTTTTCAGGCTGTTTACTTTAACTACTTCAATTATCTTCAGATTAAAGCAATATGAGCAAAACAAAAAAAAACACTTCATACAAACAAAATGTATTTGATTATTTACACTACAAATGTCATAGGAATTAGAGGAAATCTCTATTAAATTGCTCAAAACTAGCTTGTGACTGCTTGCTTTGGTGTCTGTTTACTACATTCTATCTGAAAAACTTCAATATTTATATTCAAATCAATGTAATACATTTGTATGCTGTTGATAACATTTAAATATGTGATTCCAAGGAACTCAACTAAACAACAGGAAAAATCTGTCAGTTACTGGCTGCTAATCTAGGCTAGTTATGTTTAGCATGACTAGGTAGTTTAACAATGTATCTCTATTGTCACCTGACTTAGTAAATAATAACAGACTGACTTACCAAGACGTCATAGTTCATCAAAATGGATATCTCTTTCTTCGATAACAGATATTAGCATGGTAGAATTCAGTGAGTCACATTTAGCGTTAGCTTTAGCCCAAACAGCCAGCTGTCATTTAATTAAAACATTTTGATTTTAAATACTGCAATTTGGTTTGGTTGTTTGCTAAGTGTTGTAGCTAGAATTGACCATCATTAAGACACCGTTAAATACGTGCAACATTTCCATTATCCTCAACTGTACTTGGTGAGCGCTAATAAGCATGCTAATGCGCTAAACTAACCCCAACCCGGTTGGACAGTTGAGAGAATGTTACAGATCCAAGACAAAACCGACGGACAGACGCGACCCAGAGAATAAGTCGCTATCACAGAACTGCCTTCAGCACCACGGACAGCGCCGTGGATTTATCAACACACGGCACAGTTAAGACTGCTGAGATTTATCTTTTATGTCTTATTTTGACACATATTGTATTTTTTACACTGCTATATTTATCTGACAGCTTTTAATTAATTTCAATCCCCTTCCTGTCCAATGAAAACCAAATATCTCCAAGTATTGATATTGAATTTGAATGTTTCAGGTAAACTGAAATATTAAGGTTTTTCTGAGCAGTAGTAGTTAAACTGCCTTAAACACCTATAGCAGTAAAATGCACATGAATGCAGCAGTAATATTTAACCAGAAACATCAGATAATATAATAGTAAAACACTGGCAGGGAGCTTTTTACTTGCACAGTGAGCTATTTTAAACTTAAAGTTCACTTTTGTGATACATAATTTAACTTAAAAGTTTTGAATGCAGGACTTTTACTTGCGGTGTGATATTAGTACTTTTTCTCAAGTAAAGGATCTGAATCCGACATGTGAACGTATGCGAAACATGATGCATTACTCATATTAAATGGTGAAGTCCCGTCTGCCGGCAGTGCAGCACAATCACTCGCCGTCATCTTTCAACTGTCATCTGCTGCAGTTTGTCACAATCCAGAGCATCCCAGTGACTCTCCAGCTGACAGCTCTGAGGCCCCACTGAGGGGAATCAAATGCATTGTGAGCCAACTGAACACTGCATGCACACACACACACACACACACACACACACACACACACACACACGCTAACACACGCTAACACACACACACACACACACACACACACACACACACACACACACTAACACACGCACACACCGTTTGTGAAATATACATTTTCAAATAAAAATTGACAAAGAAATGTAATCTCAATTCAGGGAGCCGCTGAGGCTTTGTCGCTAGGAGAAAATTAATTGTTACCCGCTCGGCGATGGCGTGTGACAGTCTGTGAATAGGCTAGATAATGGCTTTATCATCTCGCCATGAAACAGCCATATTGAAATAAGTGACAAGCAGTGCAACAGGAAGGGCGAACGAGCTACAGATAACAGACGGAGAGGAATCGATGGAATCACGTTTTAAAAACAGCGAGAACATCATCTGACAAGACATCAATTTTCAGCGCGTTGACAAGTCTCAGAAGTAAGAGAGGTTTCCGAGCAGCCGGAGACAAAAGGCTCCACTAAATTTAGCCCAGTTTCTGGCCTAGTTGATGGTGAATTGGTGGAGGGAGGATGGCTGGGAGTATTGGTTTTCTGTGCCACACTCTAATGCATCTCATTACAGAGCCGGTCCAGATAGATTTGGTTTAGTATCGGGTCAGAAAGAAATGCATTAGATGGACTCAGCAGCTCCCAGGGTGTCTGAATTCAAAATAAGGCTTCATACAAGCACTTCATTTCAAAATAAATGATCGTTCTTTACTAATTCTGAGCCTATATTCATTTACAAGCTCTGATCTGATAAAGGCATACCATAATTAATTGATATGTTAGTAATAGTAAAAGTATGCAAATCAATGGATGCTTTTTGTTTCTTGGTAAATTTAAGGGGGTTTAATCTCTAAAAAAAACTTAAACAGTGCATATTATCCAGTAAGAATACCTTACAATACTTCCATTATTTATTCCCATGACTCCAATTAAAAGTACTTTAATATTATCATTATTAAGAGTTTTTTTCAAAAGGAAAAAACATAAAGGGTTCAATTTCATAGTGAAGGTCTTCAATGGATTCGTATTCCAAACAATATTCATGCCTCAAATTTGGGATCAATTAATGGGAAAATAAGTCCAATTTATTTGAAAGTATGCACAGTTGAAGGTTTTCATAAGTGGTAAAAATCCTTTAACATTTACAAAATAACAAGGACCTTATTTGTATTCAGGTGCATTAGCAGGTGTTCACACCAAATATGGAGATAATTAATGGATAAATCAATGGGCTTTGACTGATTAAGGTATTTTTAAATTGACAATATGCATGGTTTGAGGGGTTTTTAAGGAGGTAAAACATTTTTTTTTTAAATGTGCATATAATCCATTAGAAATGCCTTAAAACAAGTATATATACAATCCTTTTATTATCCCCTTAAATTCCATTAAATAATATAATATCATTATTAATAGAATTCAAAAGTAGAAAAATGTAAGATTCATAGTGACAGTTTGTAATGTTAGATAATTATTGCGTATTACCTAACGATCTTTTATCTTATGACATTTTTGTGTCTCATTATACGATCCATAATGTTTGTGCTTTGATGGATATTTAAGTGAACAAAGACAAGACTTTAAGGACAAAGAAACAAAGACCACGTCCTTAATTGTTTGAGGACGTCAAACGTCTGCAAAGCATCATTAAAAAAAACAATTTAACGGATGTTTTCTCTATCAGTTCTTTGATATAATCTGAACAAAAGGCAAAGAGGAAACATATAATGGGGCTAACTAAAATACAATGTGGACGGTTCAGATTATCAGGACAAAAAAGAACAGAGGTAGTTCACTCCATATGAGCCGACTCACTATGACTGGTCTCCCAAACGATCACAATAACGCATTCTCAGCATGTCGAGGTATCAACTGGATTCAAGCGAGTCTTTCTGATCCACAACAATCCTTGACCTAAAAAAAAAAAAAAAACACACGAGCATCTCTGGCTCGTTGTGATTCCCCCTGAGTTTGTCTCTCCTGGGCCAAAAGATTTGACTCGGCGTCTAAGAATCAGCCCATGAAAACATAATGAGCAAACATGGCAGTAATAGACGAAGGATTGGGTGGGGGGTATTTTGGGCTTCACACAGTCCCACCACACACTTCAAAGTAAAAGCACCCCTATCCCTGGAGAAGTCTCTCGCTCCTTAAACACTGCAGCAGCATCCTCTCCCCCCCTCTGGCCCTCGTCTTCCTCTGTTTCTGCCCCTCCAATTAAAAAGGTCTCTGGCCTATTTCCTGACAATCACCATCATGCTGTGCAGCCTTTCAGCTTATTGGTAGCCTAAATAAATATCCCTTACGTGACTTCTAAATTATCTAATTTCACATTTGATTGACCTACGCAGTTACACAAGGACATCGTTGAGCTTAGTACAATAGCATAGATGGGTTTTTTATCCATAAAAAAAAACAGTGCGTGAGGTTAACGACAAGCATAACTTCCTTTTTTTTTTCATTAAGTGACCTCAAGAGAAGAGAAACGATAGCTGTAACTGCCATTGAAACCCTGGGGGGGATGTTGCAGCTCCACTGAACAGGACTAAGGGCCCCCATCGTTGCCAGAAACCATTACCTACTGAAACCCGTGCCATCGCCACGGCCTCCACCATGGAAATTAAATCAGTAAAATGTGCGGTAATTCGATTGCCTCCTTTGTCCTCGTAGAGAGCCACGTGGCTCATCAGCACAGATCTTCAGACTTGACAGTGGTTATTAATTAGCAGCCATTACGGTGCATGCAGGGGCCTTGGAGTCAACAATGCACAGACGGTCACATAGAGTCCAGTGGGCGAAGAAGTATCAGATCCTTTACATGGAGTAGAAGTACTAATACCGCACTGTGAAATACTCAAATACAAGTCCTACATTCAAAAATGTACTTAGATAAAAGTTTGTATCAGCAAAACGGCAAAATCTGATTGGGTTGTGGGGGTACAGAACAACTGTCGGCCCTTCCCCCACATACAGTCAGTACTCCTCATAACCTGAATACTAGCATGCAAGTGTAAACACATTCTGAGACACGCCCCTCTGCTCCAGTCAGTTAGAGATCCTGTAAAGCTATCGATACCGTTCGTGTCACTACATGTCTGAGTGAAACTACAGCAGGTTCTAGATGCATATTTAATGCAGGGAGCCGATATTAGCCTCTACGGCACAGGTGAGTCACATCACCCGATTGAAAAGACTGAGTGAATTCACGTGCACTGAAAAACAGAGGCAGCACAGCCTTTACAAAGCGAAGGGAAGTTGGAAGAAGGGTGGAGGGGGGATTTCTCGCACCCCCGAACCGCCTTCAAAAAGGGTTTTCATATGCAGTGTCGAAGCAGGACATGAATTAACCATGATTGCAAAATAGATCCCTTGCAGTAGCTGCACTACATGGAATATTGGTATGTAAAATAATGCGAATGATCCGCAGAAATATGTATGCATGCATAGTTGGTCTGGATTCAGTCAGTGTTTTCTGCCAGACAAATAAGCTGATTAGTCTGGTTAAATAAAAATCCTTTTTTTATAAAAAGCATAATCGCACACACAAATCGTTACGTTTTCATAGAATGACAAGCGTCACACACACCTAGACACGACCCCGGCACAGTCACCGTTAATCCTCCAGAAACAAAAGAAAACAGGAATAAGCACTCTCTCAAGTCTGACAGGAGAGGCTGCGGTTGCTGGGGAAACGGCTGCGAGAGACAGTGATGACGGACACCTCGGGGACGGAGATGGACTGATGGGTGAGCACGGGGACGTGCGAGTGTTTGTGTGTGAGTGTGTGTGTGTGTGTGTCCGTGAACATGTGTTGTTAATGAAGGAGTGTCAATAAGCTGAGGAGCCAGTCTTCAGTCATCTTAGTGGTTGGATGGTTGGTACCCAGGGGGAGGGGGAGGGGGAATGACAGCTACAGCTCAGGGCAGGCTTTTGGAGGGTGACAGATGTTTGCTGTGGTTGCATCTCGATACTCTCAAGTTCCTCCATTGTGTCACTCATTCTGCTTTCTCTGAAGTGGAAAATAAATCGAGAGGTTTGCTTAAAGAGTCTATCTGGTGATTAATGTCACAGTTGTTAAAAGAATAACTCGGGTAATATTCTGTTAATAAATCGCAAAAAAAAAGACCAAATCCAACAATCGGCATTCACGTCACACTCAGGATGAAAACTGTCTTCTAGCACCACCATCAGGTCAAACTTTTTATTTACAGTACTTTGGATTCTGACCAAATAATGAGCCTCAGCTGTACTTTGTGTTTAGTGCTGAATGGCAACTGATAGAGAACATAGGAAACATTACACTCTGCTAAAAATCAGTTAGAAGCACCAACGTTGAAGTCAGGTGTTGAATAACCCTTTAATAAGAGGTATTAATTAACATACTTGTGAGGTGATAAACTACAACAATCAGTGAACCTCCAACTATAAAGAACATATGGATATCTATCCACCTCACTGTAAAAGATTATAGTAATAACACACGAGATAACAAGTGAACTGTTTGCAGTGTATGCTGATGTAAACTACTGATGTTTATTTTTATTTTTTCTTTATTTCCCTTTTTAGTCACTTTAAAACAAAAAAACAGTTTGACACAAGTACACTATAAAACAAATTAAATGTCAATACATTACAATAAAAGGGGGAAAGTAAACAGCATAATGGACTAAAAGATTCTATTTAATTTACTGTGTCTGCTGGTCCTGTAAACATGCCTCTGCTGCCATCTTGTGTTACAAACCCATTAGCTCACATCTCTACACAATGTGTTATTTATTTATATATATATATATTACAACCCATACTATAACCAATTAAATTATAAGTTTATTGACAGAATTTTTGATAATCAGTTTGATAATCAATCATCAAACCTAAAAGCTTCTAAAATGTTTTGCTGCTTTTATTAGGTATGATGTGTAATGCTGAAATTTGGACTGCCGGTTGGACAAACAACAAGAAGATATCACATTATGATCACATCTCTCACCAGTTTTTACAAACCAAACAATCAATTAATGGAGAAAATAATCAGAAAATGAGAGAAAAAAAGAAGCTCAATACTTCATCCACCCCTGCTACTTCAGAGGATGCTGCCTGCTTCACCACTCGCGCATGCGCAGCTGCTCCTCTCCTCCTCTCCTGCCTCTCCTATGACTGACCGCTAGTGACCTCAGTTTCTGCAGCAGCAGCGCGCACACACACTCACACACACAACCATACACACACATACACACACACACACGGCGCGAGGAGAGATGGCCGGTATATTCGGGAAGATCTTCGTCGGCATTTACGTGGAGATAAAGCGGAGCGACGGTACGTAGCTACACGCACAGCCGAGACACCGACACCGCTCTCCATCCGGCGGGTCCGGGGGAGAGCAGCTAACGTCACCGCTCGCCGCAGCGGGGTGTAACTGCTAAGCTAGCGGGCTCAGCTGCTACATCTCTCCGCCGGGATGTCGTGTCGAAAGTAAAATAAAAAAACGCCGGGGAGTGAAGCGTTAAAACGGAACAGAGATGTGTTTTTATGTCACGCCGCTGTCGGCTGTCAGTCAGGTGGTCACGCCGGTTGGCCGGCCAAGGGGGAGCGGGAGCTGCCGGTCGGGCGGATCCGTCCACCTGTGCACGCTCCCCGGCCAAATATACTGACACCTGCCCTCCCTGGCTCTCCTCTGCATCCCGGCTGAATCCCCTCCACTATGCATGGTATTAACTGCACTGCATCATCCGGCAGTGGCCTGTGAATCACGGGGCTGATGGATGTCTGCATGCACGGGGCCTCTCCCACCTCCCATCTCCCACTGCTGCTGCTGCTGCCACTATAATAACCTGCTTTAAAAGCATCTTTGTGCTCATTGTTTCCTTACCATTCAAACGTGTGGACGCGGCTGCCAAGATTATCAGCCAGTAAATGCAGCTCTCTAAGTTGTGAATGACAGGAGGGTAAAGTCCTCATCACCATCCATTATGAGCCACACCCATTAGCATCTCAGTGTACCATACCATATCAAAATGTGACTGCAGGACACTCAAACATTACGTGTTTTCTTCCTGATGTGTTTCTCGGTAAAGAGACGTGTTTGGTTTTCTGGGCACGTCCTCCTCCTGTGATTTATGGGCTAAAGCAGCATGTAGATCTAACTCTAAGGTCCCACGCAGCACTGAGCAGGCCCGGCATCTCTTTACTCTCACCGCAGGACGGATACACCAGGCGATGGTCACGTCACTGCACGAGGACAACGACAGCGTGACAGTGGAGTGGATCGAGAACGGGGACACCAAAGGGAAAGAGGTATAGCTGCCCTGAACTTGCTGTGCTGTGTAACCCGGACTTTCTGTGCATTCTTTGTGTGTCTAAATGTGTGCAGATTTACATGGCAAGAGCTTCCTGCTTCAGTGTCAAGTGTTGTCACAATAATGTTGCCTATAAGAAGCCTTTAAAATAGCCGTTATTGAAGGAAATAAGAAAAACGTCAATACAAAGAGAAATACCTCCAACTTCAATCTATGGATTATAGATTTCCCTAGAAAGAATTTGTTATGCATTCCTCAACATTTACACAGTTCTAAAACCAGAGATAACATTTCATTTAGGTTTTTGATATGTCATACTCTTCGCCCAATGATAGCTGGGATCGGCTCCAGCCCCCTCGCGACCCTGAATACAGGATAAGCGGTAGACAATGGATGGATGGATGGATATGTCATACTGTAAACGTGTAACGGTGCGCGAGGTTAGGATTCACCTGACTAAATAAAAGGTTATCATAATGAAAAAATAATGATCTTTGTTTGTGCCTCAGGTTGATCTGGAGAGCGTCTTTGCTCTGAATCCAGATGTTGCTCCTGATGAGGAGATACCGCAGAGTCCCGAGGCTTCTCTTCCTCCCTCCAGTGTTGGCAAAGCCAGCAAACTCCCCAAGGTCTGCTCCTACCGATTATCAATCCCTCAAACATGACACGTCCTATAGATTATTATCGTGACTGGAAAAGAACATGGTGGGTTTCCCCCCCCCATCAACTTTAGGACATTTTCAGCAGTGTTTTGCGTTTGCTTTATCATCTTTGCACGGGACATTTTTAGGGATAATTTGTATAAACTGTACCAGAAATACAATTTTGATTTCAGTTCGCAATCCTCCATGAAAGTTGACAGATTCCCACCTCTTCAGTCGTGTGTTCTTGAACAGTTTCTGTAAAATCAGCCTGTTTTTTTTTCCAACTCCGTAGTGGATTATGGTTCCATCTTTTTTATTTTCAGACCAAACGGACTACAGCGATACCTAAAGCTGAGAACGCTGCTCCGCGGGAAAACCGAGGTATGTTTAATGTACTGTGATCGCTGGCGATCCGAGCTGATATTACTGTCTTTTAGAGGCTGCAGCGGGAATCAGTCTGAAAGCACTTCTTGTGTTCAGGTCATGTTGAAAGGTTCTGTGAATTAAACGTATCCTTTGAGCAATTTCAACAAAGTTTTGTGTGAAGGGTTTGTGTTATAATAAATTTTGACATCTTTTGACACTTTTTTCCTGCAGACAAATATCGGTTTCATATATTGCTTATCAATCTCCTTAATTAGTAATAATCAGTATTGCCCTAAAAAATATCATATTACTGAGAAAAACAAAGCATTGTCATCTGAGAAACCAGAACCAACAAAGGTATAAAACTAAAACTATCTGCATGAAGAGATACCATTAGAGGTAAGTGGTAAAATAAGTCTATCAATAACACAAATGGATTGACTATCTTGGTGCTCCTCAGCTGCAGCGGTGGGAACCACCCGGGCCCGTCCCAGCCAGCACAGCCAAGCTGCAGAGCCTCCTCCCCCAGCCATCGCTCCCCAGTCTGCACTCAACATGACGATGCTGCAGCAGCAGAACGGTAACACACGCAGTCCACAGACCTGGATCACACAGGTCAGGATCTTATTCAAGCTGTTATAGCCTCTGACTAGATACTCAAGCTAGTCTGCACGACCCGGCGTGTTTTCTTCTGCTGGTTAATGTTCGGAGGCCACGACCAGTGATGTCATGCTCCCACACAGCTGTGGACTCGAGAGCGTCAAAGGCTCTTTCACAGTCGCTCACTGGTTTGGCTTCTGGACTTGGACTTATACTACAGCGCTTGTTTTAGTTTACAGCTGTGGCTGCTGGAATTAGCATAAACAAGCGCTACGTGGAAATAAAATAAATCTGCTGATTCAAGACTGAACAACTTTCAAACGTCACAGTATGGCTTCTAAGAATAAGCCTGGGGACTATTTTTACCATCTGAAACCAACAATGAATGTATTCTACAAACAGGTTGTGCGTATCCAAAGCCTGATACATCTTCTTCATCTGTGCCTTAGAAATCTATTGTTGTGGAAAAACCAGTAAGAAGTATGTATTTATGTAAAAGTAGCTATACGAGTGTCAAAAATACTCCGCTGCAAATATGTCCTGCATTCAAAAAGTAAGTGAAAATTTCCAGTTATTAAAAAAGAAATGTATTTCAAGTATCTCAATTATGAATCACGCTCAGTGCTCTCTGCCCTCAGACAAGCCTTGTGTCTTTAAATAATCTTGTTCATTCGTTGAGATTGTTTTGACTATTTTGCCGCCTCCTTTGCAGCGCGGAGGAAATCCAACTGTGTGAAGGAAGTGGAGAAACTACAAGAAAAACGAGAGAAGAGACGACTTCAGCAACAAGAGCTGAGAGAGAAGAAGGCACAGGTGAGGAGACGACACACACACACACACACACACACGCACACACACACACACACACACACAAACACACACACACACACACACACACACACACACACACACACACACACACACACACACACACAAACACACACACACACACACACACACACACACACACACATACACAAACACACACACACACACAGACACACACACACATACACAAACACACAAACACACACACACACACACACGCACGCACGCACGCACGCACACACACACACACACAAACACACACACACACACACACACACACACAAACACACACACACAAACACACACACACACACACACACACACAGGTTTAATGTTTCTTTTGAAAACCCCAGTAAGCTATTCTTCCTTCCTATTTTATTTTGAACTGTTAGAAAATACACATAAACAAAAACATGAGACAACTAAAAATCCAGAATTTATCAATATGCAAATAATGTTTAATTTCCAGAGTATTAGACACACGTCTCCGACTCCTGCATGACCTGTTCACTGTACGTTATCCTTTACTATTATGAGATATTCCCATAATATATAGATATATACTGACACACACTTCACCCTGCTGTGCCTAAATACAGAAAAAACTCTTATTGGTTGCTTGGGGGGTTTAATTAGTTTGTTTTTGTCTCATTTTAGGAAGTGGATGTCAATTTACCAAACTATGAAATCATGTGCATGATCAGAGACTTCAGAGCCAGTCTGGACTACAGGCCTTTAACCAGTAATGATGATCTGGTAAGTTTAGAGCCGTGTAAAACAACAGGAGCCTTCCATAGCTTACACATTAAAGAGGTGACTTTGACAAAGTCATATATTAAGTAAAATGTAAAAAAAAAGCAAGAGATTTTAATAGCGCTGCAACTAAGCCAAGATGAATCTTTAGATTTAGCCATTTAAACGTCCAACAGTCATTACATCTCATGCTGTGTGGCCGCTTTCTTTAAGTGAGATCCTCACATTTGTAAATATGCCAAATAAATGTGTCGGGTTCATTTCGGGGAAATGTGTGTAAGAGGATCCATGAGTCATCTAGAATATTACACAGGAAACCTTGAGGTTTTAGCATTTCACTCATTGTAAGCGTTATGTAGCGTCAATGAAGAGCTGAAACTGTAAACGTGGATTCTACAATGTTTGACGGGAAATAAAACGTCCAATCAAAGTCTCTTTCTGATGTCTAGAATTTATCTTTACCGTTGGCTTTTCAGATCGAGGATCACAAGATATGCGTGTGCGTACGAGCCCGTCCCCTCAATAAAAAAGGTAAGAGCAGCTTTATATGATCGGTTTCAGTAACAGATGTTTTTCTTTTGGAGCATTTTGTTTGTGCATGAACACATAAAACATCTCTCTTTAGAGCTGACGACGAAGGACTTGGACGTGATCACCATCCCCAGTAAGGACGTGGTGATGGTCCACGAGCCCAAGCAGAAAGTCGACCTGACCCGCTACCTGGAGAACCAAACCTTCCGATTCGACTACGCTTTTGACGAGAACTCCACCAATGAAATGGTTTACAGGTCAGTGTTTTGAGGACCCAAAATTACATTTTTTTTTTTCAAATCATTTTTTTATCATGTGAATAAATCGTGTAAAACATCTCTTCCTCCAGGTTCACCGCTCAGCCGCTGGTTGAGACCATTTTCGAGCGGGGGATGGCGACTTGTTTTGCTTACGGACAAACTGGAAGTGGAAAAACACATGTGAGTGCTTTGAGAAGTGTTCGTTTTTTAAAGCACTTTTTCCTGTTCTAACAAACGTGTATCTCCTTTCAGACAATGGGAGGCGACTTTTCAGGAAAGAACCAGGACTGCTCCAAAGGGATCTATGCTTTGTCTGGTTGGTTTCTCCCATAGAGCACCTCTCCTATTTTCACTGATGGCTGCTGTGTATGATTTATCTCAAGCTTCTCTTTTCTTTCCCCGTGCAGCCAGAGATGTCTTTCTCATGATAAAGAAGCCAAATTACAAGAAGTTGGATCTTCAGATCTTTGCCACATTTTTTGAGATTTACAGCGGGAAGGCAAGTGTATTTTAACACAATAAGTAATAGATGTGTTTAAGTAGGACCAAGTTTGTGTTGCCTGAGAAACTTTTGATACAAGTGTCCCCTGAAATTAATATTTATCAAGTGTCTCGGGGAAGGAAGTCGGCCCTAAAAATCTCAGAATGATGCATCGTTGGTCCTTGGAGTAAAAGCATTTCATCAAGTTTGGTCACTTAGGAGATTAATCTCATCTCTGCTGATGTTTAGGAGAGCTGCAGAGGTGTCCTGATCTGTTAGGAGTTTCTAGATGATGGCGTTCAGGCACAGGGAAGGCGATTTAGGAAACGCTCAGGCTCTTTAAAGATTGATTGGCCTCGGATGCAAAATAGTCTCATTGCCATCGAGCAGACGCCGGCGCTTTTCGGCAGTGAAATCCAGCTTTGCAACAGTAATGATTTTTGGGTTGTGACACAATCGACGATGTCAGCAGTAATAAATGAGACCTTGATCACGGATTCGTTCATCTTTCACCCCCAACGAGTGTAAAGTCATGAAAAAAATAATTCACAGGATATTGACTGCAAGGCTTTAATATTTGAGGCACGTTGTACATTATGTGTAGTTAAAGAGGAATTGGTATATGGTAGTATGCATTAGAAAATAATAATAAATCATATCTGCTGCTATTAAACACAACACTGTCACTCTGCCTTCTAATTTCTACTTTAATTGCTCTTGTATAGTTTCTATTTTTACATTATTCTGATTTCGGTTTTATTTTATATCGCTATTATTTATTTTTTTACTTTCAACAACTCTGGGAATCAACAAGGCCTTATTTTATCTTATCTTATATTTTTGCATCCATATAGACTACCTTTACTCACCTAGATTATTTACATTTCCACATTAAAGTCCTTTATACCATAGTCATAATTTCTACTTTAAATCAACAGCAGTCCTGCTCTGAGGTCATTTTAGTGCTGGTAGTGTTGAGATATCAGGTGAAACTTTTAACCAGATTGTGTATTTTTTTTAAAAAAGGTGTTTGACCTGCTAAACCGCAAAACTAAGTTACGGGTCCTGGAGGACGGGAAGCAGCAGGTGCAGGTGGTGGGGCTGCAGGAGAAGGAGGTGAAGTGCACAGAGGACGTCCTCAAACTCATCGAAGTGGGAAACAGCTGCAGGTAGGAGACGATCATTTAAAATAAAATTGAGAGAGTTTGTTCTGGTCCTCGACGGTTGGGCTCTGTGTCTCCTTCAGGACTTCTGGTCAGACCTCTGCGAATGCTCACTCTTCCCGGAGCCACGCCGTCTTCCAGATCATCCTCCGTCGGCGGGGGAAGATGCACGGAAAGTTCTCCCTTATTGACCTGGCGGGGAACGAGAGAGGGGCGGACACATCCAGCGCCGATCGCCAGACTCGACTCGAAGGAGCCGAGATCAACAAGAGCCTGCTGGCACTCAAGGTCTCCTCTTCACTACTGAAATATCCATGATATAGATATAATATAGATGTGACTTCACTGTAGTACAGTCAGCAGAGAGGTTTGAGTTGTGGGATGTGGAGGTTATGCAATCTCAGGAGTTTAGCGGTTTTAGGCTGCTCTGGTGTCGGCATTAATAAAGGTTTTGTCCAACCTGCAGGAGTGTATTCGAGCGCTGGGCAGAAACAAACCTCACACTCCGTTTAGAGCCAGCAAGTTAACCCAAGTACTGCGAGACTCCTTTATCGGAGAGAACTCCAGAACATGCATGGTAAGGCAAAATCAGAGATGCGTGTACTACACTGTACTTCTACCTTTTACTACTACTGTAGACTCATGCATTATTTAAATATAATACACATTGATCTAACTCTCCTAATGTTTCCCTGGACAGATTGCAACCATCTCTCCTGGAATGGCGTCATGCGAAAACACCTTGAACACGCTGAGATACGCCAACAGGTAGTACTGATTTAAAAAGCTTGAAATGTTGTAATATGAGAATGTTAACATGATAACATGATCTTCTCTTGGTTTTGTGTATTTCCGTCTCTCCTGCCACATTTCCAGAGTAAAGGAGTTTGGGATAAGTCCTTCGGACATTCCCTTCTCCCAGAGCGGAGGAGGAGGGAGTCGCTCCGAGCTCTCCCCTACTTACGAGTATGATCGATTTATACTACTCCCTTCACAGACAAGCTCCCACCATACAGCCAAAAAACATTTCACATTAATAACCACTTTTTTGTTGCTTCCTGCCCACTCAGAGTTGACCCCAAGTCACTTAGCTTCAATACCTTCCTTATGGTCAATAAAGCTCATGAAAAGACCAAAACCATTAAAACCAAGATGCACTATTTCCTCCATTCTTTTTTTTTTGCTTTCTCCACCATCCAGTATTTGTTCATGTTGACCTGCTTTTTTTATAATATTATCATACACCTGCACCGAGTCGTTCCCTACTGGCGTGTGTTGAGCATTTTCACCGGTCTGCACACTGCATGTCCCTCCCAACCATTCCTGCTACACGATGCACCTCAGCAGCGGTTACATTAGTGCCGTTGTTACTCTAGGGTGAAGGAACTCACTGTGGACCCTGCGGCAGCGATGGACATCCGTCAGGGAGGACACATTAACCAGCTGGAGGTTCTGGAGGCTCAGTGGGGAGTCGGGAGTTCTCCACAGAGAGACGATCTGAAGCTGCTCTGCGAACAGAATGTAAGACAAACACAGATTAGCTCTAGCTGTAACACAAATAGAGGTAAAAGCTGGGATAATATTTATAAGAAAAATAGAAATGTTCTGTAAACTGAAAACCAAAGAGTGCATAGACATAGATGCATACTTTACAGTGACAAAGGATGTGTACTTATTAAGAATTAAGTTGTGCATTAAAAACTGTAAAAAAAACAAACATCAGATTTGCGGCAAAACGCTACGATGGCGTCTCCTGTAACAGGTTTCAACTCACTGGACGTCCAGAAAGCAGACCGTTACATCACACAGTGTCTTTGGTCTATGACCAAACATGTTTATGTTCTCTGCAGGAGGAAGAGGTTTCCCCACAGCTCTTCACTTTCCATGAAGCCGTCTCCCAGCTGGTGGAGATGGAGGAGCAGGTTCTCGAGGACCACAGGGCCGTTTTCCAGGTACAGCAGAGCCTTCAGGGTCCGAAGCGGCTCCGAAAAGTCAGAGGGGCCTTATTTTAAATCATGAAAAGTGTGCAAAACCCACACATATTAATTCCTTCAAGCAGTTCCATAGCCAACTTTAGCTTAATTTAAAGCCGATGTTCATCCCCATACACTTTTATCAGCCTCATGTCTTACATTTTAACATTTTAAACAACGCAGGAAGTATTAAACTGTCCTTTCAGGAGTCAATCCGCTGGCTGGAAGACGAGAAGGTGCTTCTGGAAATGACGGAGGAGGTGGACTATGACGTCGAGTCATTCGCAACTCAACTAGAACAGATCCTGGACCAGAAGATCGACATTCTCACCGAGCTGAGAGGTGAAGATCACTCATCCATTCGTTCAATGTTTAGGCCCCTATCAGATGTTTCAGGTCGCTTTATGTTAATCTGACAGCAATTAAACGCCAATATTTCCCAAGTAACTGTAGGGGAATAGAAGTAGAAAGTGCAGTATTGGAGTAAATGTTATATTCCACCATGAGTAACCTGTGCTGTGATGTTATTCTCTCTTCTTTCAGATAAAGTCAAGTCTTTCCGTTCCACACTCCAGGAAGAGGAGCAAGCTAGCAAACAGATAACCCCGAAGAGGCCTCGTGCACTATAGACGCACGTAAAGATTTGATATTTCACTGTAATATTGACTTCGAGGATAAGGTGAAGGCCTGCTGCCGAGGAGGTCAAAGAGCTGATTTAGCTCGGCTGTGATTTTATGACTTACTGTCTTCTGTGCGTTTGGTCTCTCCTCCACCTCTTTGCTGTACAGGCTGCCGTCGCTTCCCATCATGCATCCGTCCATCCGTGAAAAACTGAAGAGCAGGCCGTCTTTGCTCTTCCCGTCCTCCCGTGAAGTGTGTTCACAAGGTTTTGTATGTGTGACATGTCACAAGTGCTTCATTCTAAACAAACAAAAAATAAATAAAAAATAAAAGGTGAATAAATATTTGTTTTAAATACATTTTTTTATATAGAGTCAAATCATAGCTTATCCTCACTTTGGCCAATTTTATAAAAACAACTTTTTTGCCATTTTGTGCAATATTTCACACATTTGACAGGATTTTATTCCCGTTCATCCCCCTGGTTTCAGCTCAGGCGTGAACGGGGCACGTCCAGTTTGTGTGTAAAAAGAGCCGCTGTGCGTTTGTGTTGATACTGTGTGTTGTAATAATGCGTTTGATTGAGAGAAAGCTTAAAAAAAAAAGAAAGAAAAAGAAAAAACACAAAACTAACCGTGCATTTCATTATTTGACCTAACGGGGGCACTATAATCAAAAACAAAGCAATTGATTTCAGAGCTTATTGAAACAGTGATTTTTCCCATCTGCCCAAATAAAGAAATTCTACTTCTTGATGCTGTACTTGTTTTTATTTCATATTATATGCAGTATTTATGATTGAATTCATGTTTTTCTGTTATCCTTAAATTATTTGATTGAGTGCTCACTTGCAGAAGATAATGCCATGATGGTTTTTAGGCCTGTTTAGTACGTTTTTGTTGTCAACAAATCCAATTAAAACACCTGTCAAGTCATTTTTCTTTTACCAGCTTCTTCTATCCTGTCAAAAGGATCTCCAAAGTAAATAATAAACACTTAAATAATTTCCTCAAACAGCTGAACACTCAAAACAAGAGGAAATTAGTGTACTTGCTGGGGATTATTTTCAGCTGCGGATTGACACACTGTAGAGAGTATTGATTGATTCCCAAATCGGAGGCTTTAACAAGGGTTTGCTCAAATAATTTCCAATTATTAAAGAAAGTACAACTTAGATTGGGCGCAGACAAGACAAATAACATGACAATAAGTAACGTACACAGCTGCTGGCAGTCTGAGTAGTTTAAACTTTTATGTTGATAACGGTCGAACCTCCTCACTTCGTCATCACCATCCGCCTGTAGCATCTAAGCTAACGTTAGCTTAACGGCTGTCCCTCCAGTACGTTTAAAACTAAAAACGTTACAACACGAAACAAAGAAACACAGTTTAGAAATACTTGAGGCTGTTTTAAGATACATTCGGTTCCTTCTCTGTGTGTTTGTTTTTTAACATCGTCAGTTTATTATCTATTAAACGACTTTTTCCCGCCTCAGCTCAAGTTATAACTCACCGATAGAAGATGTCCGTTCCGTCCAACTAAAGAAACAGCCTTTTGAAAACCTCATTATTCATCTTCCGGTCCGTAAATATACCTGTGAACAGTCCGACTAACAGGTCGTCCGTCCTCGGGGGGCGACTGCACCAAACACCGGTGTATCTGGAGGTAACGCGGGTGTTTCCTCCGGAGGTTCTCGAAGCTGGTTTACAGGTTTAGCGGTAAGGGGGGGTCACTTGGATTTGTTTTTGTTGGCCAACCGTTTTTTGCGTTCATTCAACGCGAAGCGCCTTGAACTTGCATTCTCTCTTATGGCCACCAGGGGGCAACTGCTCTGATTGTACAGAAGTCAATGGGAAAATGAACCCACTACTCTCGTGATGTATTATTGTTTTGCCTTTTCTGAAATATGAGCTTTGAGTTTGAACTGATAAAGGCTCATTCAAGTTCAAATTCTTAATTATCAGGTGCAAAATAATTACAGTTGTAGCAATTATAATGTTGGTTTCAGGCTCATGAATATCCAATAAGTAAATAAATGTAAGTTGTAATGATTTTTCACGTGAATGACTTAGTAACCAACAAACAGACCCACCGCTAGCATGGCTGATAAAATCACACACAACGCATGTTGAGTTACCGTCCAAATGTATTTATTCCACAGAACAGACAATGGTGGAGAGAGTCGGGCAGAGGTCATCCCGATCGGCCCGGACACGTATGAACCAGGAGACACCAGTACCTACTGTATCCTCCGTCTGAAAACAACAATGGTGCTGTTAATCAAATACACAGTGTTTGTATCAGTGGGTGTCAACGTCATGAATGACGGGGGAGAACACCTTCCAATCAGGTAAAAAGAGTTTACGGCCATCCGTATACAGAATACATAGAAATACTGGTCAGACTTTCTTTTAAAGCCCCACGTTTAGCATTTAGAAGCAGCATATTAACACTGAATTAATGGTTTATAACACTATGAAGCATCTATTATATGTAAATGCTAAAAAAAAATTTATTTTTTAATTACATACATATGTGAATACATTCTAACAGTGTTATAAAGCATTTATTAACTGTTTACAGGCAGGTTTAACACGGTTTACAAATAAAACCCATTAAATTCTATAATTATAAATATGTAATAATATGTAATTTACTATTTATTATGCATTATGGACACTTTATACTGTAGGGAGATTTTAAGTTGTTACAAATAAGACAATATCCTTATAACTGCTTACAACTCCATTACAGTGTGTAAGAAACGACGTGTTAATAAACCGTTATTACATGTTTATACTGCTTTTTTAATGCTAAATAAAAGGGGTAAAATTAAGTGAAGTTGTTTAAAATTTTGTGCATGTCAAACCCAAATCTAATGTCAAAACGCTGCATGTATCCAGAAATATATCTGAATTATTGCCACCATATATTTTGACACTTTAATATACTGCATGCATGTCAAAAGACCTACAGCTTTCTAGTGTTTGTGATGTTTTAGTTCAGCTGTATGAAATAAAATATAAATCATATAAAATGTTGGTAAAACGTAATGAGGCACCCATTATACATGAGTTATAAGCTGTGAGTAATGGCTTTATTAATAGTTTATAAATCATCAAAAACTGATTTTCATATTGCAGATTGTGAAAAATCCCTTAGGCTAGTGTTTTTTATTTAAAACATTCTTTTAATAAACCATCCCGTCTGCAGTTATTCATATTAATAAGTCGATGTTATTGGCTCTTACCTGAACTATAAAGCATTACTAAATTGTTTATTAAAGGAAAAGTTCGCAATTTTGGAAACAGGGGGAACTGTTAGCCAGTCTCTGTCCGGTAACAAAAGAACAAAAACAAACCAACTAAATATTTCTCCCTGAATTAGAACAAACTAACTACAGGTCTGAATACGACCTAACTGCGCTGCGCTGATGATTTCCTAAAAGGCAGAACTGTTTCTTTAACTATTAATAGAGCAATCACTTACAACTTCTTCATATGGAGTGCTTTATCAGAAAGTGGTGGTAAAAACTTTAGCTGACAATAATACTGGACTGTGTATTTTAAACCAAACTGTATGTGTCAATAACTTATTCTCAAATATAATCAGCAATAGGTATTGATATTATATAGATATATATAATGTATACATTTCTTTAAACAGCGAGGACATTAGTGGACAACATGACTGGTTTATTCTCGTTAAGCATGAAGGTTAAGTAGTTCCGATTCGACTGGATGACATGCAACAGCTTGTTAAATAGAGCTGCTTCGTTTGTGGGTTGTTGTTTTTTTCACGTTTTCATGCTGACTGAAAAACCAGTTATATTTCAAAGGTTTTGTAAAATACTCCGGTTTGAAAAATAGGTACAGTAAGTCCTATAAAATGCTCAGCGGTTGAGAGACAGCAGTTTGACGGCGTAGCGCCGATACAAATCGTTTTCACGAGGTGTGGGTGGAGTGTGTACGCTTCCAGACTGTAGCTTTGTATCGTGGTAGATTTGTGCCCCTGCTGTGAAAGTGTTTATTTTTGTTTTTTTGTATGGCTGTGATTGGAACAATAATATTGCACTGGTAAAAACAAAAAAAAGAACTTTCCCATGTTGGTCCGTAACCTTAATGACCGCCAAAAGTGAAAAAAAAAAAAAAAAATGCTACATATTTTTTCAAATATATTTCACCTGAAATTTCCAGAGTAACATCATGATCTTTAGGTAAATAAATAACTCTCAGCCATATAAGTTCCTACATATACATCTTTACAGTATGTACACACGGACACATCCACGGCTGGCCAACAGCCTCAGAATCCAAATGGGCGGACAACTTTTCCTTCTCGGACATTAGATTAAAAGTGTGAAGTCACCAAAAAAAAAAACGCTCTCAGTACTCTCCTCCCCTTCCTCCTATGATAAAAAGGCTGCCGTCTAAATCAGGGTTTTTTAAACTTTGACCCAGTACCCCAGTGACACACGTCCATGGATGCATCACAGACAGGAAGTGCTGATAGCCAGAGGTGGGAAGTAACAAAGTACAAATACTTTGTTGCTGTACTTAAGTAGAATTTTCAGGTATATGTACTTTTGCTTGATTATTTATTTTCCTGGGAACTTTTTACTTTTACTCCCTACATTTTAAAACAAATATCTGTACTTTCTCCTCCTCACATTTTCAAAACAGGCTTG
Organism: Eutrigla gurnardus; assembly: GCF_963514095.1. Taxonomy (NCBI): domain Eukaryota; kingdom Metazoa; phylum Chordata; class Actinopteri; order Perciformes; family Triglidae; genus Eutrigla; species Eutrigla gurnardus. The sequence continues at coordinate 21,991,905 of NC_139930.1, forward strand.
TTACTTTATACATTTGAGGGGAATTATCGATTATTCGTATCATTAATATGATGTGAGATTCAGTTAGCGGTGTAAATAAAACAGCCAGTAGAAATGTCCTTCATAGGCATACCTTTTACTTTATACTTTGAGTACATTTCAGAGCCTGTACTTTTTCACTTTTACTTGAGTAAAGAAGTAGATTCAGTACTTCTACTTGAGTAAAGAATATCTGTACTTTTGACACCTCTGCTAAAAGCTACTTCAGCATACTTTTATTTGCCAAAATGTAAACATGAAAAAATGGCATAACTCACTGAATCAATAGCAACATTACTTCCTGTTTACATCGTGATCATCTTCTGTATATAGAAGTAAGACGAAGAATAAGAATAGCAGGATGGAGGAGTCACACTTTAAAAAAAAAAAAAAACCTTGGTCTAAAAACTTCTCATCTACAACCGTTTACAGTTTGGCACATTTACTTACATTATTTTCAGATCCTGACTAAATGTACAGATGTGTGCGCACCTGCACATACGGTAAACCCTGAAATTAAGAAAAGAAAGTGTCATGCACTACAGAGGTGTCCAAATGTAGCGACATGAGATGGTAACTACAGTATACTTCCACCGGAAACTAGTGCAAAAAAACCAACAACAACAATGAGGTCACACAGTTGATTAACTACAGTATTTAGAGAATGATTTTGGCTTCTGTGGCGGGGTGGAGACGCTGCCGACCACACGGGGAGCGGAGACGTCGTGGTGTGTGGAAGCTGGACATGAAACAACAGCATAGCAAAACGTAGTGAACAGGAGCTACAGCCGCTCCACAAGGCTCACATTTCTTTCCCCAATAGTCAGACGGCAGTGTGAATGTGGAAACAGTTTTTCTTGCTGGAATCACTAATCCGGTTTGTACCGTATAGGATGATGTGGCCAACATCTCCTATCCTGGTAGAGGGCATTTTATTTACATAACAATATTGCATGATTTTCTGGTAATTCAAGAAATAGAAATGAAACAACCAATAGGAAAGCCTATTTTTGCATTCTCCTATATTGATGAATGACTTCCCATTCATACTGCTTATTCAAGGACCCCTTCTTATTTTGCTTCCAGTGTAGGTGATAATCAAGTGGATGTCTATCAGACAAAGAACTGTGATACAGTCCAGTAATTTGTCTAAAATATTGTGCGATACTAAATAGTCGAGATGAAGATTGCACAGGAGGAAGGAAGACAGCAAGCAGCAACTGTTTCACTGTAAACACAGACACCTGACTATTGTATGGAGACAGACTTTGGGAAACAGCGAACCTGTCCTTTAACGAGCGGGGACGGCGTCGGCACTGGAAACTATTCTCTGCACAAGTGTTTTTAGAACCAGAGATGTGACGTTTGTATGAAAACACACATAAGACAGAAGCAACGACGAGACGTTTGCTCTGATGGTGGCACCCGTCATTCTCTCCACGTTCACCACCTCAAGGGTCCGTCTCCCACTTTTCATGCCTTCCCCCGGGTGAGATTCATGCCGAAGCGCTTCTCGGCCCATTCTTTAGTCTGTTTGGTTAAAAATGCTGAAAGATTCACAGCCGTGTGGAAACGCTGCCTCCGTCCCTCCCAGAGTCCAGCCTGGCATGAAACGGGCTCCTCAGCAGAAACACCACGTCCGTCCAAAAGAGCAAAAAGCCGGGGGGAACAAGTGTGTCCCGGCAGCAGCAGCACGTGTGTGTGTGGGGGGGGGCAGAACACACCCAACTGGTGGATCAGAGGTATTGCAAGCAGATGAATATATAAAGGGATTGTTGCTGTGGACTGTACAAAGTTTCAGTTGTTGCTGCATGCTGTTTGTCTGCTGTCTGTTCCACCTGTGGAGCAACTTGTCGAATATTAAGGCCTTGGATGGCCCAGAGGCCACACTGAAAGGGAAAATACTACAGAGTCTCACACACGGGGGGGATGTAGCATGTTCTCTGACTACTGAGTCATTCTGATACATCTCTACTCCTCAGATGTTTAGAAGGATCAATTACCTCTCGTCGTATCAAACCACGCAGATGATTTTGGTTTTATGTGCCCAACTGTGATTTCATTTAAATAAGATTAAGATTCTGCTCCGTGAGGTTGCACTTGGGCTAATTGCTAATATCGGCTCGACAACATGCATTCAGCGACGATGCTAACCTGGTGATGCTTGTTCAAATTCAACATGTCCTTCCAGAATGAGCATGGGAGTGTGTTTGGGTCGAGGCAGTGATCTACCTGCATGGACAGGCGTGACAAAAGGCAAGTGAGACAACAAGTGTCTCCGGATGAACCGACTCTGTGTTTTGTACTTAGTTATTGCCAGTCACGTTCTGGGTGGAGTTGTGTTTGAAACGTGTGGTCGCTCGGCCGACAGGAACAGAAGTGGGAGTCACTGGCTCTTTGACGGCGGACTCGGCCTCAAACCGGCGCTCCACCGTTTGAAGACGAGTGCAGGATGTCCTGAGCTCATGAGGGTGTGAATGCTTGGACATTTGTTATTTACGTACGCGTGTGTTCGGAGAGGGGAGGTGGGGGAGGAGGGGGGTCCCGTTATACGAGATTAGTTTAAGGCTTACAATATTTCATTTAATCCATCCTTGTTTTGTTTAATCTGTGAATGATGTATCCTATAAAAGTATAACTGTAAAAGAGTCATGCTACAGAATCATCTGTTGTTCGTTGGATCCCACTTGGCCTTATTAGTCCACTCCTCCTGGATGGATCCCTTTCCATCCCTCCTTCCCTTTTCACAAACCATCCATCCAGTGTGTTCGTCCTACAACCCCATCTCTTTCATTTCTACAACACAAACCCTCCGTTTCCAGTCCAGAGATCATGGTGGCTCAGGCCGGGGTCCCAAACAACCACTTTGAACCTTATTTTGGGCCGAGTAACCCTCCGCTGCCCTCCTTGGTGCTCCCGCTGCGTCCCCAGCACCCGGCGGCTATGCTCATGCTCCTCTGGGTCGCCGGCCCGACCCCTCGATCCCGCTCCATCTCGCACTGGCTCTGGGTTCGCTCGGTCCGCCCCGGCTGGTTGGGGGAGCCTGACCCCGCCCCTCCCGGTTGCTGAGAGGAGATGGTGCGAAAGATGTGATTGCGCTTGCGGAGGAAGTCTCCTCCGGTCGCACCCAGCCCGAAGCTGCCTTTGCGGAGGACCATGCGGGTGCTGGCGGACTTGGCGGGACGAGACCTCTGGTTGTACTCCAGCTGGGACAGATGGGAAGCGTAGCCGTCCGAGATGAACTAGAGGAGACGTAACATCAATTACATTTGGTTTGCTAACCTGTACGGAGAGCTCGCTCGAGCTCAAACACAATGATAATAAAACCTTTTCATAGCCGTTTCAATAACAGTCAGGCACTTTTACTTTTTATACTCAAATACATTTTTTTTGGGCTGTTTGATTGGGTGTAATGCAGTCTGCCTTTACACTGAGGATCTGCTCCATACCTGACACTGGTGCTGCATTTTCTTCGTGGGCCTCCCCACTATGTAGATGTGTGACGGAGGCAGGCCGATAGACGAGTACACAGAGATGTCCTTGGTGGAGCCGTAGGCTGCAAAGATCCTCATCTGGGCCTAATCGGAGAGGGAGGCCGGCTTTTAGAGACTTCGAGGATTTCATCACAGCGTTGCCTCGAACTCACAGCAGCCGGACTTACCTCGTTGATGAGGCACTTGAGGAAGTTGGCCTTGTGCCGCAGCGGGTCGTGAACCAGCCCGTCGCAGAAGGAGACGACGCCGTGAGGGAAGTTGTGCTGAGAGAGCCAGGCCACCACGCGCTGCTTCTGCATGTCAGGACGACCCGTTACGTACACTATCAAGTAGCCCAAGTCCTGCCAGTATCTGCAGAAGATGCCAACATATATACGGAGCACAGCGTCAGTTTAGGCAGCGTTTGTATCCAATACCAGGAAAATATGTCTTCAGCTGCTTAATGCTCCACTATGTTCACCAGCTAGTCTCTAACTGTGTGTTTTCATGTGGCGTACACTGAGTTTTTACTACAAACAGGCGCCTGCTGCGGCCAGAAACCAAAGTGAGAGAGTGGTGAGAGTGAACCAAGGCAATCAAATGAGCTGGAAGTGTCTATAAGGCTGCAGAGTTGGTGATTAATCATCATTATGAGCGACACCTCTGACATAATGCATGGTCATTTAATCAATGTTCGGATGAAAATGAGTGCTGCTTTAAAGCAAACTGTTCTGTTAAGTTTATACAGATTGTTTAAGTTAGTAAAACATGCTTCTGTACTTACTGCGAAAAAAGAACAAGACAACAACAAACACGTAGCGACGTCTGCTTCCCGATAACTCGTACCAACGTAGAATAAATGATCCTCACCTCACCACATCCACAGCTCCGGCTCGAACCTTTGGATCGCTGCCCATTATAGACACACTGGCGGCAAATGACCCGTCAATGCTGAACACAACAAACTCGGTTCCCCGCGGAACAATGGAGAGATAGCTGTCTGCAACTGTGTGGTCGCCCCTGAGACAGAAAATATGGACGTTACTGTGGGGAGATTTACGAGGACATTTTTTTTTTAACGTGAAATAAAAATGGCGTAGCATACCTGACCACCATTTTGACCGGATACACCCCGATGCTGAGCTTTTTGCCCTGGGGGATTAGATAAGAGACACGTCCACTGCTGTTGGTGAGCTCCGTGTTAAAGAACACCCACTCTCCGGAAGGAGGCTGGGTCATGATGTGGATGTCAATCTGCAGGAAGTGAAACACAAGGACTTTAAGAGCGCTGCGTGAGCTCCATGACACAGACTACACAGCTCCCCCTGTTGTCTGGTCGCCTGTACCTTCTCTCCGGTGAGGGTGACCATGTCCAGGGGGCCGTACATGAAACGTCCCATCACCATCTGGGCTCCGTCCTCCGTGAACACAGCGTCGTTCACTCGGTGGTTCGCAGTCACGTTCTGAAGCAAAAGAGAGGACGAAACAGGAAGTCAAACTACTGCCGTCCTCTTCCTTAATGTTGGTGAGACATTTACTGTGATTACAGTTTCCGTTTGATTCTCTAAGGAGAGTCTTCTTACTTCTTACTTAACTGCCAAATCCACATGAGAGAGGCTCCTAATTGAAATGTTAATTAAGCTCAGCAATTAAGCTTTAGAAGCAGTAGCGAGTGATTTTTATGCCCCGTCCTCTGGTTTTCAGTGTTTTTGGGGGCTGTGTGCAGAGTTGGGAGAAGCACCAACATCATCTACTTAATTAAAGGCAACAATGCAATTATGTAAAGATAACCATTACAAGCCCTGTATTTAAAAGTATCAGACGTAAAAGTACTCATTGGGCAGTAAAATGTCTCCAGTGAGTGATCATTTTCAGTGAGTAGTGAAGCATCATGTTCCAGATGGAGCTACTTTGAACTATTTTATATACAGTCAGCTAGTTTATCTGTTCCCAACCTGCGGGTCAGGATCCTCCAAAGTTCTGATATTCTTTCTTTCAATACATGTTCATTTTACGCCTTTCCTCTGACAGTTATTAAAATTAAACTATCCAAGAAGTTTACCTCCAAATCTACAAAACCAACCTGAAAATGATCAATAGAGACACGCCTGCATCAAGTATTTATAGAGTTTGAAGACATTGTTAACCGCTTAAATTAAGGTCTGTATCAATTCATGTAATCATTGCTAATAATGTTAGTTTAAATGTGGTGATTCATCCATATTTGCAATAACAGTCTTGTGGATGTTGACTGAACGACACTGAGTAAAAAAAAAGACATTATTACATCTAAGTTTAAACAGAGTCTGCAGGAAATGAAAGCAAACGGAGATCTTACCCTGATTTTAACATGAGTCCTCTTGCGGAGCCATTTCTCTCGGGGTTTGGAAGGAGTGAACTCAGACACTTCTTTACCATCCAGCTCCAAAATACTGGAGTTCTCATGTCTCATCACCTGGGGAAGATAATTCATTTTAAATAAAAAGTCCAGATCATTTTTAGTGCATCTCTGTTTTTCACACTAAATGATTCAGTTTCCTGGTCATCCTGATTCTTCACACAGCTGCTGCTCTCCTCAGCCCTCCACAGCTAATGTGATGATGAAGTAGTTAATATAAGGTTTTAGATTTGGTTTTGTTACTAAAGTAGGCACGTTCTCTGATTTATTTCTTGGCATCTTTATCTGTATATTCTTGTCAATGACAGGAATGAAGTATTTCTTAAAAAAAACTAAACTCGAAAAGAAGTCAAACACATTTCATTTCAAGATATTGTCGAAAGTGATGGATCCCAACTGTCAAATATACACTTTCATTTTGAAGATAAGATCAGCGTTATGGACAGAAATGGCTGTGAACCTGTCTGAGCAAGAAAGAGACGACGTCTGTAGACTCCCAGTAGGAGGCGTGGAAAAGATGCGGCAGAGCCACTGTGGGAAACGCCGTCAGGGCGTCAGGGCAGTAGAGCGCGTAGTCCATCCTCTTGCTGCCCCACCACCGAGAAGCAACTGCAACCGGGAGGGAAAGATGGAACAGAGAGACACGGAGTGAGTTTAAGTATCAGAACATCCAGCAGATGGATCTTTTCGTTCGAAGTAAACTGTAATTATCATAAAGTGGGAAGTAGGAAGGTTTTAACGGATTGCACTAGGAGGCACTAGACTCCAAACTATGAGTAAAGACACACAGTGAAGAGTTGTGACGAGGTTCTCAAAAGAAAAACTTGCAAGAAAAACCACAGCTCACACTCTGTGAGAACCTTGTAGTTTTATCCTAGTGTTCTTGCAAAAAGAAATCCCAGAAGTGGTTCTCATGAAGCCGAGCTTGAGAGATGATTACGGGTCTCACTTGTAATTTTTTTTTTTGAGACAAGACTAATGAGGAAGACTATCGGAGAGAGGAAGATGCCAGAGGAGGAAGGAAAGAGCACAGGGAATGAGGATGGAGCTTAGCATCCTTCCCTCAATGTCCTCTTACTACAGCTCCCAGGGTACCTTGCTCTATGTTCTTCAGCACCCCGGGCAACGCGGAAGCAGAGCTGATGTCTGTGATGTCAGACGTGACATTGATGGAGTCAGAGGTCACTTCAGAGGTCACGTCAGAGCTAATGTCCGAGCCCCGCTCAGACTCCACGCCGTTGGGTTTCGGGAACACCTGACGGATTGTCTTTCGAGAGCGCAGCGACGAGCTCCGAGAGACAAATTTATTGTAGGGAAGAGCCAGCTGGGACAGCAGGCTTGGGCTTTTAGAGCGTCTGACTTCACGTTTGTGTGCTGAGGGGACGTTTGGAGGGAGGAAATGAGAAGGTCAACATGTGAACTGTCCAGCTCGTGGACCAAAAACCTGGGTCTCACACACACACACACAGGAGGTTAGAGGTCAACTTACTCGTGGCGATGTTGGAGGCCGTGTAAGAGTCGGCTAAGCCTGACACCTGGCTGGCAATGCTGGCCTCGCTGGCCCTGCGGTTGCAGCGGAGGTGAGGGACCCCCGGCGACGTGGACGATGGGAACTGGCCGTCCACAAAAATATGTGAGTGAAGAGAATCGGCTGCAGAGACAGAAGGGAGGAGTTAGAGTCATACTCTTCACTGCAAAGAAGAAAAGAACATCTTTATTTCTGTACTGGCAGTTTGCAAACACACACACACACCTTTTTTTTTTGTCCAGGTGCTGTGAATTCTGCCTATTCATCACTGCCTTTATCATAAAGGTGATGAGCAACCACTTCTCTCATGTAATAAGGTTAAACTTTCTATGAGAGCAGGTAACAGAGCTGCGAGTCAGCAAAGTCATTGGTTAACGCTACTAACAAATCTGACGGGGCAAGAAACACCGGCAACAGATGATGAGTCAGGTTGTAAACAAGTTTATTTGGAAGTAAAACTGAAACTAAGTGCATTTGTCACTCATAATCCACACGATTTTTTGTTTTCAGCAATTAAGGGAATAGAATTTTTTACTTGGGTGGAAATATTTCAAGTTGTGGGAATAAAACATTTGCCTCATTTGCGTCTTTGCATTGATGTATTAAAATAATGAAAAATTCTCTTCATGTATGTAACGCACCTTTAGACTGGTTATAGGAATGTGCCTTTAAATACGTCAAAGACTGCAGCAGAAAAACAAACACGAGAGGGACAAAGCTACCAGATACGTACTGTCGGTGTGGTGCTGCCAGTTGAGGACGGGCACGGGGATGGAGGTCTCATTGACGGTGCTGTCCTGGCAGCGGTAGGAGACTGCACCAGCAGACTCCATCAGAAGCTGGGGGTTACTCTGCACGGTCTCAACTATGATGCCGGATGAAGGGAGGAAGACAGAGGCCCAAAAGACTCATCTACATGTATCATACTAGCAGCGAAATGTCTCATTGTGTCCGTGTGTGCAGACTCACCCAAGAGAGCCGAGTGTCCGTCGCCCAGAGGAAAGCGCTGGTAACGAGGGACGCTGAAGGGAGGCAGCAGGTGGAACCTCTTGTCCAGGAGAGGCTCGAGGCGGGAGGCTGACGGATCGGCTGGATGAAACAGGTTGTAAACCTGCTGACAGGCCGGACGCAGAGCGGACACTGGAGAGGGGGGTGAAACACAACAGGAGTTAAGATTCTGAAAAAGAGCTTTAAAAAAAATATGTAATCACACCCAGTAGTGATGTCATGGTGTACTGGCACACCCCAGAGTACACTTCTACATCAGCCTGGTAAGAAATTAAACTGCTGGAGCTCAACACATTTTCAACTGCTGTTGAGGCGGTTAGTTTTGCATAAATCCTGCAAACAAGAGGAAACAACAAGCCCGGCTATGTCCAAAAGTTGTTTTAAAAATCTGCTTACCAGCACCTCGAAAGCTCATTAAGAAAAAATAAAGTAATGCCAGACAAAATATGTCTTGTAAAAAAGAGGCGCCATAATAATCTGCAGCTCCAGCTCACTGTTGCACTTTAGTTGTGTTGTTTTCGTTGAGTTATATTTTGTTTTTCAAAACTGTGAGAAAAACAAGACACGAAAAATGCAACAAAAACAACTTTAATCATATCTCAATGGAAATGAGTCCAGCTGTTCACCCAACAGCTGCAGGTCATGAACCTCCCTCCTTCAAACTCCAAAAGATACATAATACAGTCAGATTCGCAGCCAAAAACCAGTTCAGCCTTTGAGATCAGAAGCATGACCTCTGAGCCCTGACACCTGCTTTCCAGCTGCTGGAGACCGAGTATATCACACAGGGGGAAAAAACACCAGAAGCTACAAATAACCACTTCCTTTTCATATGAAACAAGGACAAATCAGCCATGTGAGGAACACCATGATAAACTAAAACGAAAAGGAGGAGAAAACCTTCCTCACCATCTAACGAGGGCACCACAGTCTTCCTCAGCGCGAGCACCAGCCCGAGAGGAGAGCCGAACATGAAGAAGTCCGTCACCTCGAAGTCGAACTTTCCCAAAGAGCCTCCTTCCAGCATCGTGCTGCTGCTGGAGCGCCGCGAGCCGGGCTCCCCGAGGAGCACGCTGGAGTGAAGACTGACAACATCCATACAACCAGCTTTAATGTGTGTGACTTATTTGTCCATTACTAAAACTAAATTAAAACGACATAAAAAGTACCCTTTGAATTAGACATGAAGTAGCAACAAAACAGCTGGGACAGTGAATGAAAACATCTCATTTAGAAAAAAGACATTATCACAGATAAGCAATATAGAAATATATTTTCCACTCCCTTATTTTGGGAGTTCCTATTTCTTGTTCTTTTGATTTACTTATCACGTGGAAGTCAGTGAGGCGAGCAGTCAGTCAGTCTGTTGCCTCAAAATGCTTAGAAGACATAAAATGTCTTTAGTTTTAGCCAAACTAATGACTAAAAGTAATATCCCTAAATGCTGCATGTGTCAGCTGAAATCTGCGGGAGACGTTTGTGACATTCACCTGGACAGGAAGGCCTGGTGATGTTTGATGGTGTCTAGCTCGTACGTGGAAGAGTCGCTGCGTTTGCGCGGAAGTTGTCTCTTGGGGTCGTCTGGCCCCGAGCAGCGAGGAATGTCAATGTTGCTGCGGCTGAGATGACGGCTTCCTTCGAGGGACGGCGAGACGCTATTTATGACGATACCCGGAGAGAGAAGGTCTGTGTCCTGAGAGACGGAGAGAAAGTTTCTACAGTTTGACATTTTCTTCACAGTTTTAAAGTTGTCACACTAGCAGGAAATTGGAAATCTATACTATTGGCTGGTTTGCCATGATAAGGATATCCTAGTTTCCCTCAGGATTAATTGCAATGATTATAAAGTTTCATCTGGAGAATGATTTGTTACCTGTACACTGATGGCGCTGCCCCGTCTGCTGCTGTTTTGGCTTTCCAACACCGTCAGCGAGCTGCTGCACAGAGCATCGAACCCCAGGATACCTCCGACACAGTCCCCAATAACACACACCTGCATTAAAGCCCGAAAACACGAGTCAGCTTCATCCGAACATGACTCGCAAAGCAGCTGAGAATTAAACAGAAACCTCCAGGTTACACACCGACCTGGCCGTTAAAAGACGTTCCCTCTTGAGACTTGACGAAGTCGCTGTACACCTGATTGGCTCGTAGAATGACGGTTGCGACGGCGTCTTGGTACTGTGGCGCGGAGGTAGCCAAAAGAGGCAGAGCAGCTAGAGGGATGTGGTCCTGACTGCTGGACAGGCAGCCCTCGTCGTAGCTGTAGGGGCTGAGGCTGCGGAGCAGAGAGGAGATGCCGTTACCTGTCCGTCTAACAGCAGCATACTGAAATGCTGTTGAGTACCAAAGAAGTAGAGCTCACTTGGAGACTAGCGAGAATGCGTCGACACACACTGCGGGACAGGGGACCATCCGGATGGCGATGCGGCCCAACGCTGCAGGGTAATGGACCCTCATCACCGTCTCAAAAGCTCCACTCAACGTGTTTACATCTCCCTGCTTGCTGTTCTGTTCACCTACAAATAAGTTGCTCTGTTCAACAAGCTGTATTTTCTGTCTCACATTGATTCATTTGAAGACCCGCAGTTATTCATCGGTGTTTTTCTCATGTTTCCACGGTGATTTGAGAATCAAAGAACAGAGAGAGTAGCACGCCTGCGGTGCGGAAGTGATTTAAATAATCAGGTTTAAGGGAAGACGCATGTGTTTGGGAAGTGGATAGACTTGGATTGTACTGCACGAGTTGTTTGTTTGCTGTTCATGAAGATTTCTCTCTGTTTTTGGATTCACCGTGGAAACATGAGAGGAAAAACAAACGTTTTCTTCAAGAATTCAAAGTAACAAATGGTGACTCATTGATATAAAAATGTATATATTTTGGGTGAAGTAGTCTTCTTGAGGTTAGCTGTTAGCTTTTTCTCTGAAAACAGATACCTGCTGCTGGAAACAACCAAAACAGTAAAGTTGTGGCCCGCAAACCAAAAAACAATGAGATGAAAGACACTCAAACGCTAAGAATTTAGACTTAGCAAGTGTGACTTTCCTAATAATATCGCAGGATTTAGTGAAACTGTACCAGAGCCAGTGTCCAGAATGTTGCCTCCGTGCAGGACCAGAACCAGGACGTGAGTTTTGGACGACTGGAGACACTGCTGAGACGAACAGTCCTGCAGGTAAGAGGGCAGAAGACAGACGGGAAGGAAACAGGAAACGGGGTTAATGGGGGTGAAGGAGCGAGCTGATTGCTGTGGAGATAGGATGCTAAAAGAAGATTAATGGATAGAATTCTGTCAGTAGATGAGTTTTCTGTTTTAAATAACGGAATCTTTTTGGGTTTTGAACTGTTGGTCAAACAAAATAGAAGGCATCACTTTGTGGTACTTTGATATTTTAATCAGATGAAGCAAAAATAATCATTAGTCGGAGCTCGGCAAAAACACAACAATTAAAGCTCCAGAACGGCTACTCAAGGGACATTTTGGGAAAACGATTTTGCCTTGAATGTGAGAAATTAAAAGGAGCGCTCCTCCGACAACGAATAGTTGGATCAACACCACTCTTCTGTTTGCTAAATATGAAGTATGTAGCAGCCAGTTAGCTTAGCTTAGCATAAACAGCTAGCCTTGCTCAGCCCAACGGTAACAAAATCAGTTAACCACCTCTAAACCTACTTAACATGTGAAACTGCTTTTAATCTGTACACTAAGATCACTAGTTCTACTCTATTCTGTCTAAACTCAGCCTTTGGTGCTCTGCTGGCTGCAGGACTGAGACTTACTTTTAGTTTTTTGACGGACTGATGTCTTTGCCTTTTTGAGACACGGCACTGGATACAAAGAGCAAGAACACACACACACACATCATTTATACAAACTCACAGTGTAGCCTGTGAAAGCATAATGTCCCTGTGTTAATGGTGCACAACAAGTGCTAAGTGATCAGTCCGGGCGTTTAATCGTTTACCTCGGGTGAAATGAAACTCAGCTCATGGCTGCAGTGGAGAGTGGATCCTAATTTCACTACACTGGCAGGATGACTGAAAGCTAATTTAGGAGGAGGAGTGTTATCTACAAGCTATTTAATTAAGGGTGTTAGTGTGTGTGTGTGTGTGTGTGAAAGCGAGAGACATGAATGAAATGAGAAAAAAAGTGAAGAAACTGTACCTCCATCTGCCTCTCCTCATTACTCATGGCAGCATACTCCCCGCCCGACTCCTGATACAACGTTTCTGTGAAAACAGAAATTCATTCAGCAGAGAAAATAGGACTTAAACTTTAAATGTGAGGTCCTATTTCTCAGCACGGCATCGGATATATGTGGGTCAACCTACCTTGTGCTTCATCCACCTCTATTGTTTCTATCTTGTCCATCAGATCGTTGGAGCTCCACTTGGTGATTTCTTTGGCAAACATCTCCTCGTTGTCAGAAAAATCCTCTAAAGACACAGATAATACAAACAGTTGCGTAACACAGACCAGAAAAGTCTGTATTTATTTGAAGCTCTATCTATCTTTCCGGCAGCTATTTTGAAGGGCAAAACCGTTTATTGCAGGTTAAATTGTGTGAAACTAAAATAACAACCTACAGCTTCTCCTCTACAACACAATGCACCTGAACTACCTGAAAGGAAACCTCAAGGTGTTCAACAGATACTATTTCTCCGCCCACACTGAGAGTTATAATACATGTACATCCAATCCTGTTTGAGTACCGTAAAGCCAGACCGAAGCAGGCGGGAGGAATGAAACACAAAGAAACCGTGTCTGTTATTATGTGTTGTATTGTGTAACATGCGGACAGCGATGATTTTACCATGAGCATCGAAGAACTCGTCGTCTGTGCTGTCCTCCGAGTCTCGGGCGATGCTCTGCATCCTCCACTCTGAAATGCTCTGGTGAGACGGACTCCCTGTGAACATACACAACGCAGCGGGAGGTCGTGATGTTAAAGGGGGAGAGATGTTCGCCATAGTCAGCATATTATCTACAGCAGAGTGAGTTTGGAGGAACAGACAGGAGGACCAACAGGGGAGCAAAGCAATGTTCTGCTGTGGATGTATTCTAGACATTAAAAATATATATATATATTCAGAAAATGTAAAGTACTATCCCTTTAACCTTACAGCAATGAGAAAAGATTTGCATGAGCTCACCGCCTCTCTTAGACGACCTGTTGGAGGATCGGGAGGATTGGGACCACTGCTTGGTGAGCTCCCCTCGTGTCTCGAGTGAATCTCCCAGCTTTCCTCCGTCGGCCTCCGCAGCAGATCCCGCGGTCTCAGCTCCCTGCTCCTGGTCCTGGCTGATCGAGGAGCCGTTGGTCTCGGTTCCCCCCTCTTCACTGAGGCTGTAATGGGCCATCTTCTTAGCTAAAGCCAGCTGGGTCTCCAGCTCCAGCTGCCGAATGTCTTCGATGGTCAGGCCGTACCACTCGTCCTGCCAGCACCAGGCCTGCCGGTGGGCTCGAACCATCACTTTACGCAAGCCTGCAAGGACGGCGAGAGGTGTTAATTGACATTTTAATCAGGCACAAGTCATATCTCTGTGACATAAATCAACCAAAGTGGATTCACCTTAAGCACATGTAGTTATAGTTGGCATATACAGAATGTCTTGTCAAGAGATTCACAGTTAAAATGTCAGGTAAAGGTCCCGAGCAAAGGTGTCGTCTCCACCAAACAAACAACGGGAATGCTATTTAGCAAATGACACGTTATAATGAAAACTGAACCAGAAACGTGGCCTTGAAATTCTGTATTTTAATTGCATAGGTTTCATTGATAGAAAAGTAAGACTGAGAGAATTAATTCTACTTAAAACTTGATTTTTACTAGTGAACTTTAAATGGAGGACATTTACTTGTATCGGAGTATTTTCTTGTATTGTATTATTATTTTTAACTAAATGATTTAGCGGTGATTAATGAAACCTCTCTGGTGTGGGAGCAGAGAGAGAGAGAGAGAGAGAGAGACAGAGACAGAGAGAGAGGCGAGTGGGAAGATAGTGAAAAAGAACAAGGTGAGTGTGAGGGATAGTAAGCAGTGAGGCAAAACGAATAAATAAAATACTAAAGACACCTTATAGAAAGCGAGAGGAGGAGCACGGAGAAGAAGTCTGGCTCCCCGAGATAACACGGCAGACTGGATTAATTTCCTGCCGCTGGTAACGTTTCCCTGCTGTGATTTAAGACTGTTTACACTCTCGCAGCCTTCGGCTCACTCCCTCGCAGCGTTTTACTTCCAGGCTAATGAAGCAGCAGCTGCTCTATCTTCATGCTTTTCTCACTCGGCGGTCTAATCAACAGATCTTCAACCACAAAATGTGTTGGGTTCTTTTTTTGTGTGCCCCCGTCGAATCCTCCAACTTTCCTTTACTTTTGTGTTGTTTTTTTTATGCTAATATCTGTTTATTGGGCTTCTTCTGCTCTAAAATATTAATCTCATCTGAATTAAAGCTGATTATGACCCACAAGTTTTGATGCAACGTCTTCATAATAAACTGCGCTGGAAGATTCTTTGGTTTGTCCAACGCACAACCTTTCACTGCATATTCATCTGTTTGCTAATTTGGGCTTTTATTGCCCCGGTTGGATGTTTTAATCATGATCTGCTCGGTTTTTATAACCAGCTGGCGCTTGTTCAGTTCATCAAAAGAGACGCTGTTTGAAATTAAATCTCCTTTGACGGATCACCTCTCAGTTTTGTTTAGAGAGGATCCAGGGATTTCTATAAATAACTTTTCTTTGAATCAGGCAATGTCATTGGGATCGAGATCATAAAATAACATATCGGGAGAATACCAAATATATATGTCAAAATCTGTTTGTCGGAGTAATTGATGCTCAGCACCAGTGGTGGAAAAAGCAGTCAAACATTTAGCGTCGCTGAAGGCGATCACATCTGTTGTTTTCTTATAGTTGTTATTATTTTCTTTTAAAAACAAGGAGGGACAAAAATGGTGCCACCTAGACACAGAAGACACACTTAAAAAAGATTTATCCATCCTTTGTTATCCATGACACCAACTTTTCAATATTATATATTCATTCCAAATCCTTCCGGGGTTCACTGATTTATTTGGATTATTATTATTGCTGTAGGACTCGACTCATAGATCAATAGAAAAGAGAACAAAATGCATAAAAGGTGACACACACACACACACACACACACACACACACACACACACACACACACACACACACACACACACACACACACACACACACACACACACACACACACACACACACACACACACACACACACACACACACAGAGATCATGTGCCATACCTACCCACGTCGTGGATGAAGCGCTCGATCTTTGACTGCATGCCCCAGTATCTGAACTCCACTTTGCAGAGCTTGTAGGCGCACATGACGGGACTTTCACCGTGGTTCTGGTTGATCTCCTCGATCCAGTCGTCCGACAGCGGGCCCCGCTTGGTTTTGACCGACTGATACAGTTTAGGGTCTTCTTCCGCCAGGTACTCATGGGGTGCAATGTAGTCCTTGACGATGTCTATGGGGTCTGCAAAGGGGGAACACATTTATCACACCGATGCAGATGTGAGCAGCAGGTTTGACCAGGACAGATGTTGCAGCGCCCTGACTGAACACCTGTCTCAAAAGGTGAGTGTGTGTGTGTGTGTGAGAGGGAGAGAGTGTGTTTTACGTGATGTGTCCCTGCAGGAAATATGCAATGTCTGCACATTTTAAGTATATTTAGACTCAACATTCCCTCAGTCTGCATCACTCTTCATCACACTGACTGAATCCTGATCCTGCTTACAAGTAAATCAGAATCCAGTCCGGGGGTTTTCAGAAAAGTAGCGGGTTCCTGCGTGCGCCACTTACCCACGGTCCTCTGTCTCTTTTCAGCAGACGACATATTGAAGACGTCCACTTGATTTCCAGTATCTGGTTTATAATACGTCTCAATGTCTATAGAGAATTTCTCTACAAAGGGACAGGTATACCTGAGAAACACAAAATAAACAGTTTAGAAGAAGGACGCAGGTTTTATTATACTTTTTACATTCTTGTTAAAAAGAACCAAGGAGATGTGCTTCGTGTCGATGTGGCCTACATGTATACAACTTAACAAGTAGCCTGTGTATGTGCTTTATTTTTCACACCTCCTATCCATCATTTAATTTATTCTACCAATGTTATTTCATCTTACACTAATGTTTACTGTTGAAATATAAATAAAATGATACAGCAGTGTCCCTGAAGCACCTTCCTCCACTACTTTTTATCAAATACATGTAAATACACACAGCTGTGACAAGTTGGGTCTATTAATCCTCAAATAAAGTCATCTGGAGGATTTAACAGTTGAGTACTGTACTGTTTGAAAAAAACACAGCTCCATCAGCAATATCAAGTATTTCATTTTATTAATTTATGAATCTACATGTCATAAAATAAAACCATTAACAGCATTTTATTGCTCAGAGTTCAGTCTTTCTACTTTAAATACGCCAGCTGCCTAAAAGTCACTTTATGTAATGTATCTTGAGTGTACAGGACACAGGGATGACTATGTAATATCTTCATGTCCAAATCCCTAATATTTTAAAGTGCGTGTGATGAGTCACTTCCGTGCGGCGGTCTCACCGGGTCCGCGTGTAGGGGTAGGCGTTCCAGGACTCCTCCTCCACTCGGAGGGCAGCTTGGGGCAGAATGGAGCAGAACCAGGACGGGATGTGTTTGCCGATGTGGTAGACCTTATGCGTGTACTGACCCGAGCCTCCGGGGCCGTCCTCGTACGGCTTGTTCTCCAGGATCTCCACGCCGCTGCCCTCGCCACAGCTCTCCTCTCGGCTCTTTTTCTGCAAGATGCCAAAAAAAAGACAGAGGGAGGAGGAGAGATTAGATTCATCAAAAATTTTAAAAGATATTTCGCCGTCTTGCATTTTGTTGTATTATTTAATGGGTGGAGATTTAATTTAATTTGTGCAATGAAGGGGTTTAACCTGCATTTACATTATATTTTGTTTTTTTTCCCAAGAGAAATAGAAATGCTTTCTACTTAAAATCTCATTTGGTTTCTTTGACAGAGACCTGAAACTTTATGATTAATGTAAACTATGAGAAACTCTTCATCACCCTTGTTCATTGAGTGTGACTTTTTTTTATAAAAGCAAAGACTATTTTCTTCCTTTATTTGAATTAATG
Organism: Eutrigla gurnardus; assembly: GCF_963514095.1. Taxonomy (NCBI): domain Eukaryota; kingdom Metazoa; phylum Chordata; class Actinopteri; order Perciformes; family Triglidae; genus Eutrigla; species Eutrigla gurnardus. The sequence goes on from NC_139930.1 coordinate 22,009,516, forward strand.
TTGTACTTCCATCTGTCTGTTCTGTTGCATCTTTGATTTATGGTCAATTCTAGTGTCTCGTAAGGAAACTAAATAAAAAATAATCTTCTGTCAAGCTTTGTTTTTCTCCACAGGAGAACTGAGGATGCTGGTCCTGGATGCTCCAGAAGAGTTGAGGGAAACATAAGTGATTCGTTTTTGGATGGTTTTAAAAATGAATCCAAAATTTGTACATCAGCCAGGGTTTGCATTGTACGGTAAAGCTTGATCACTTACTTTAGATGGACTTTTATAATCTCTCACACTATTTGGAGGTACTTTAGTAACAAAATCAAACTGACACTGCAAAAGACCTCACCCAGCCCTGGTTGCCTGACACACATCCTCCCATCTTTCCTTTAACATTAAATTAAACCCCCTGAGACCCTCACGCAGCGCTCCCTGCCTCCCGTACCTCAACCGTGTGAAAACCCATCACAGAGCTGGAAGGACGACGCAGCTGAAGCAAATTGATGAGCACGAAAGAATAAAAAAAGAAAAAGATGCCACACAGAAAAAGCAGAATAAACTGCTTTTCTTTTCATTCTTTCAGTCACGCCCTCCTGATTCCTCCACGCCTCACTCGGCCTCTGATTTCTCTCTCCTCTCCTTCTGTGCTTAACAATCCAAATTCTTCTGAGTGTTTTTTACTTTTACGAGGTCCAGGACTGTAAAGAAGCTGTTCTCTGCGTCGAGGAGGTAAAATGTAATGACACATTTTACATTTTACACAAATGTGACCTCCTCGAATAAAAAGGCAGCAGATGGTTCGACCCAACAGATCCTGTAATGCTGAGCTGTGAGTTAAGCCAGAGAGGGAGACGTGGATTACAGCATCATAGATCTCCACGAGAGGCTCTCCATTAAGACTGTAACCGTCTGGATCCTGAGTGTTTATATGGCTGGGAATATACATTAAACCACTCCAGGATCTGATACTGGAGCCCAATTATCTACCTTTAAGGTAAAGGAGGAGCGATCAACCAGTGCTGAAATCTTGAAGTCAATTAATCAATTTCAAATAACAAGGAAGAATGTCAGAAATGGTCTCCGTTTCCAGCCTATAAAACGGGCAAAATGCTCTACATGTCTGAAACAGCAGCTAAATTCCAATCAATACGTTTGATTAGTGCTTGTTTGCTTTTCGTTGTCATTAACATACATATTAGGTCCAGATTAACCCCTAGTTTCTCTCGTTGCCTCTGCAAAGTGTAGTGGTATATATTTCCAGATAAATGTTAATTTATTAAAAGAAAGTATAGATCCGATATAAGTTCTGTCGTTTTCCACAATTCACAATAAATGTATAGCAGGGAACTCACTGGGATAAAAACTGACACATTTTAACAAGCGCTAAGAGATAGAGTTCAGTATTGTTTGTAAAAATGTGTTAAGCATTAAATGTCAAGGATTTATTGACCCCTTCTGTGCCTGGGTTTTCCCCGGTGGATGCAGCTCTGCTGGTTGTTCCTCGATCCAGACTCGTGACCAAAGGTGACTTTCTTTTATAGAAAAGCCCTCATGAATAGTTAATATGTTGCCTCCTTCACAGGTCTTCTCCGTTTATATTTTATTCCATCGTGGTTTCTGGTTTTTATCAGCTGATTTCTATTTCTTGTTAAGAAAAGTGCTATAAAAATAATTTTTATGTCTGCTTGAGTCGGCAGTCTATCAAAACTTTTATGACAAAGTGACGACTTCATTAATGTGGATCGGTGATGCCTCGCCATCAAGATCGGTATCGGCCCTGATATGAGCAGCGTATCCCCTATTTATTACCACAGAGTGAACCTGGGCTCCTTGAGGCCTCTGAGGGTCTGGGGTCCACTTTAAGCAGCCTTGACACACACACAGCAATGATGTGGCAGGTACGTATAACCACCTGTCATTTAAATCAATTAATGAAATGTTAAATCTTTGTTTGCGCACGCTGCTGAGCTTTAATCTCGCTGCTGTGTCAGCCAGATGACCGTACTGTACTTATATTGCATGCGGATGTCAAACAGATGATTGAAAAGCAGTTTTATTCCTTCCATTGTAATGTGCCGTGGGTCGAGGAACGGCGCTGCGCGAATACAAATCATCGCAATCATTATTAACAGCATGAGTGGGGTGCTCGGGGTCAAGAGTGAGAGCTCAGATTGAACACGGAGCTGTCTCTCCACGAAGACTTCAGGGAGGCGATATCAGCGGTGAAGGTCAGGGGAGGCAAACAGCTGGAAAATTGCTGTAATCTAGCAGGTAATGTAATTTGGGGCGAGGAGCTAAGGGCCTTAAATTATCCTCGTCGTGTCTGCTGCAGTACAGGAGAGGAGAGGATCTGTATTAATGACACACATCTGAGAGCTGGAGTCGACTGTACAGCATGTCTCCAGGGACTCTCGGGTTTATGAATCTTTATGAAAACAACAGATGCTACAGGTCTTTGTTGGGTAGAAGGCAGAAGGTATATATAAATATAAATATGTATATATATAAAGTATATATATTCTGCTGCTTTACTGGAAAACAACTGTCTTGCAAACAACAGAGGGAGCTTTTTAAACCGAAGGATGCTGCGTCTGCTGCTGACGTGTGTTTCCGCTGGTGTTTGGCTGTCATCAAAATCAGACAACACACACACACACACACACACACACACACACACACACACACACACACACACACACACACACACACACACACACACACACACACACACACACACACACACACACACACACACACACACACAATCATTGAGGCATGAAAGAAGCCAGCAAGACCAGAGTGTACAGCAGCTCTGTGAGGCAGAACTTATGCACAGCGATGCTTCCGGCCAAATATTACTGTCAGGAGGCAAACATGCTTTCAATAACGAATAAATCAAAAGTACCAAAGGAAGTCTTCAAATGATTTCAAATGTTCTTAAGGCATTTCACATGAAAACATAAATGCCGACGTTGTGGTGGAGCTACAGCAGAAATCAGGGAATCACCGAAGTCAGTCCATCCAGTAGATGTTAAGTTATTTAATTTAGATAAATGAAAAACTTTGAGCTTCATGAAAAGTCAGGGGATCCTCAAAGGGTTTAGAATTCTGGTATGTGTATTGATACTTGATACAAAAGAAAACTCATGATTCTCATGTTCCATAATCCAGTATTTGTGTGGTATGATGATATATTTTTACACTTTTTTTACACCGGCCATTTCCCATATTCCCACATTAGGTCGGCATGGAAAGGTTGAAGGTGGCTCGCGGATCCAACCGTGACATCACCGCTCGCCTTGACCTCACCGCTTCCCGGGGCTGTGGACTTAGTACTCGCTTCGCCCTCTCTCCCTGCGGGGGAGGAACGGGGCTCATGGTGCCACGGATTCAATGTTAGGAGACTAAAACGATGGATAAACTTAACCAAGAGCACATAATATACCCAAATATTTCCTGGAAGAATTGTGTGTTTTGGTACTAATCATGAGGGGGAAAGAGAGTACCCAATTACAGTTAATTAACTCTAATTCATTGTTATCGTAACCAAGAGATTCTTTAAGTTGGTGCACAGCAGGTCAGTTTAATTTCTGCAGGCAAACATGTGACTCAACATATATGAAGAATAACGTTATCAATAAGGAATACATATTTATTTGGGTTTTAATGTAATTAGTACCATACAACTTTAGTTCCAGGAATCTCACTAAGAAATAATTGGGAGATGATGAAAGGAAAATACAGATCTATAAAGTAAGAAGTTCCACGTTGGGAAAGAGGAGTCAGAAAACAATGGAGAGGTATTTATCCAGTTTGAAACTGAGACACAAACTGTTCACAGGAAATCTGAGTGAAAAAGAGATTCAGCCAATACGCAGAGAGGGGCCGACGGGAGAAAAGAAGAATGAGAAGAAGAAGTGAAACAAAAACGGATCCCGCGTACGATCTGAGAAGTGTGACGAGCTTTTGTGCAGATGCTCTGTGGCATCATAAAAAGGGTCTGGCTTTGCTGAGGGTCTCGGTTCTGCCGGGCTGAGTTGTCCCTGAATAATTCATGTGACACCGCAAGGTTAGCATTAACTAGGGGTGCACAACTCCCCTCCTCGGGCGAACGCACAGTCCAGCAGCAGAAGCTCATGCATCAAACACCGGCTGCTCAAACATTTCATGCCCCCCCCTGCATGAGTCGTTTTTCACATTCTTTGCTCACTTTTCAACTCGGGCATAAAAAAACACAAAACAACAACAACTGCAACAACGAGAATGAGAACTATATAGTTTAGAAAGTAACTTAATAGACGATTTTTGGTTCACATTTTGAAAATATAGTTTGCTAAAAATACTGAAATATCTCAACAACTATTGGATGGATTGTCGTGACATTTGTTGCAGAAATTCACGTTCCCCAGAGGATGAATCCTACAGACTTTGGTGATCATCTGACATTTTCTTTCGCGCCACCATCAGTTGGTAATTTTGTTTTTTATTGATGTCTCCATCCAAAAACAGACATTCATTTGCTACAGACATTCATGTTCCCCACAGGATGAACCCTACTGACCTGATGCTTTGGTTTATGACCAAATACAGAATGAATGGCATTCCCATCAGCCTCAGCTGTACTTGCAGCTGTGTTTACTGCTTATTAGCAAATGTTAACGCGAACATGGTAAACATCAGCTTTGTCATCGTGGGCATGATGCATGTTGATCTGCATTTGCTAAGGTTGGATTGAAATAGTTTGAGTTTCTTGGAAAGGAAAACTACAGCACTTCTTAACCATATTTATATAAAGCTTGGATTACGTAAATTTACTGAGAAAAGGATGGGGAAATAAGGTCTGGTCATTCCATTTCCAGGTCTTTTTGGTTTTATTTTACGCCCCCTCTGGTTCAATGTAATATTTTTCTATTTGAAAAAAAATGTTGTTACTATATCCCAGGAAAAGACCAGAACTAGCAGCATGTTAGTTGACTACCCGACCGTCGTTTCCCACTAAAGACATTTAATTTAAATTTTAAAGGAACGTCAATGACCTAATCCGGCAGTCGGTGTGGGACTAAGTCAAGTGTGTGTGTGTGTGTGTGTGTGTGTGTGTGTGTGTGTGTGTGTTCATAGTAATGAAGGAACATGTCATGTCGTGTGTTCATGTTATTGTGTCCACACCCTGTGCTGTACATGAGTGATGCAATTTAAAGCGTTTAAAGTCATTTAGAGCTAGACGCCATGTTGCCATGGCAACGCCGACTGCACCATCATGTCTGTCTCCCTCCCTCCTCGTCTCTCTCTCTCTCTTTCCGCCCATATCACAAACAAATGATGCCATGCTGCAGCTGATGTCACCAGTTACCATGGCAACCGGCACTCAGCTGTGACGCTGAGCAGGAGGAGGGGTCCAGCAGTGTGTGCGTGTAATGTGCTTCATCAAAGCTGATATTCAGAAGGTTGAAGATTTGGTTTTATATGCTTCATATATATATTTACAATCCATCTATAATTTTCGTCATCCGGATTTTCTACACTGTTATTTTATTGTTATAATAATGGTTTATTCTGACATCTATGTCATATCTCTCCGTCCAGGAAGAGGGATCCCCCTCTGTTGCTCCTCCTCATGTTTCTTCCATTTTTTCCCCCTCAGAAGGTCACATATGACGGCGTATTAGGATCCTTGTAAGTTAAAAACAAATTATTGGGGGAAGGGGTTAACATTCCTGAGAGAAAAATCTGAATTGATATGATTAAAGTAATACATTTGCGGGGAAACTGGCATCTTGTGATTTTTCCTTCAAGTTCTTATATAATAAATATAATGAATATATTTTGCACTGATTACTGCATTGTTTAACAGTAGCGTCTGCGTTGTGATGAGGTTGATCCAACTTTGAAAAGTGCAGCAAGATGTTACCACTTAATTTTCAGAGTATATTCAACTTATTTTTTTCTCAGAAAATAAAGCCTAAGATTTCTTATAATTGCTTTGATAAAAATGTTAATGATAAAAAAAACAGGAATATTTGAACAATATCCAACCCTGTTCTTGTTATTCTTTTTCTTTCTCCTTAACTACTTAGACATGTTTTGTGTTCAAACAACAGACTGAATTATCAAAATGATTCAATCAGTCGAATGTGTTCATTCAAATATATTATTTAGACTCTTTCAATAATCTGAGAATTGTTATTCAACACAATCAAATGCTTTATTTTCCTTGATGTAGCGCTAGAACATGTATTTTTTTAGCAGATTTTTTGGGATGTGTGTAAGTAAGAGTGTGTGTGTGTGTTTTCCACAAAATTATTAAATGAAACACAATCTACAGGCATATGGAGCACCATCTGGCCTGCAGAGCCAACACTGCCCCTGTGACTCCTTCTTGGCTGCAGTTTTGCTGGTACAGTATGACATGATGACACTTTAAACTCCTGACCTCCAGCCTCCTCTGCCCACCTTCACACACAAACCTGAAAAATACTCCAGATTTCCAGCTTTCCTTAACAAACCGCACTTTAATTTCAGATAAGAATTAATTTAATTACGGTGACTTTGTCGCCTGAGGGAAACCCACTCACCTGGATCATGTAGAGCTGAGCAATGCGGTACTCCTCCACGCTCATCGGCATGGGGATGCGATACTCCTTGATCAGCATGGTTGTGCTTGATTTGGGCCGACTCCGTTTGTGTGTGTGTGTGTGTGTCCAGAGTGTAAAGAGGGTTGACGCTCCTCTCGGTCGGCTTCACTACCCGAGCAGCATGTTCAAACAGCGAGGATGGGAGTCATCGTTATTCACACCTGAGAGGAGACGAGAAAACAGACTTTCAGCCGGATAAACGTAGAAGGAAAAAAGGTTGAAGAATATGTTGTTTGTAGCTTCCAGCATTACTTACAAATCAGAGGAGGAGTTAGCATGTTTGCCTTGAGGATTAACCCCCCCCCCCCACCCCCCCACCCGAACACAATCCAACGCTTCCTGTGTCTGCGTCCTCCAGCCCTCCTACAGATCTATTACAAGGTAATCCACTGACCAATCCACTGCAACATCCCTGAAATCCCCCAGTAACCTAAATCCCAACTGTGTCTAAACACACACTAAAGATTCAGCCAAGTTGTGTTACTGTCACTTTATACTTCTACACCATTATAGAGGGAAATATTGTATTGTATTTTTTACTGCACTACATGTATTTGACAGCTGACATTCCTAGTTCATTTACACATTAAGATTAAATACACAAAATACAGATTACATTAAAAATCTGATGCATTTATTGCACAAAATCTGTTTTTTAAAATCGTTTCAGTCCTAACATGCAATAACTGATTTTTTTTTGGCCACTTGAGGGCAGCAGAAACAAGCTCTGAACGCAGCAGTGACATAGCATCAGTATTTAGGTTAATGTGGTGAACTTAGTGGACTTCCCACATCCAGAAGTTACAGAGCAACATGATGACTCATCAGGAGTCTTTGTGTTTGTGTCCACAAGATGAATTTAAGTCAGTTTAGCTCTGTATTTTGGTCTCCGCCACCTCCTGAGGGAAATAGCTGTCTCTTTAGCTGCTAAATGTAAAATACTTTCTTCCAACATCAACACCCATCTATCCGAACGTTAGTGAAAGAGTGTGATCAGTCACACGCAGACAGGGACGACTTATGGTCACATAACAATGGCTACTTAATCTTAGATTAAGAAAGTAAATCTGATGCTCTTAACAAGACAGAGAAAAGGGGCGGAGCTGAAGTGTCAAATGAGAAGTGTGTGTGTGTGTAGGTTGTGTCCCACCGTCTGTCCCTCTGTGCATGATTAGGTTATGTATGCTTGGTCAAGCTGCTGCAGCAGATGAACCGTAGAGGTCAGGAAGTACAGTATGACAGTGAAAGTCTTCCTGCCGACAAAACGCCTCAGGCTTCATTAGCTTTTTTAATGTTTATTTTAAACTTCAGCCACGCCGGACCCCGGGGCGGCTTCAACGTCACTGTCCACAGTTTTGGCTCAGACTGAAATGTCTCAACAGCTATTGGATAAACTGCCAAGAAATATGGAAATTACATTAATTTCCTGAGTGACAACATTAACATTTCATCTGGCACCACCAGGTCAAAATTTTAACTTGGAAATATCCTAATACCTAAAATAAATACTCCAAGAAATGTTTATTTATTACCTTTATAATACAAATAAGATGATCTAAGCGTACCTTTTAATATGTCAAATAAAAAAGTTTGATTCCAATATATAAATTCAGTCACACTTAAAGCAAAAACAAATTTTATAATATTATAATTTCAAAAGATTTTTCGACCTTAGGTTTTCAAACCAGATTCTAACATCAATAATAACCATTTAGAATGCCAAATCACACGGAGGCTTTTTTAATTCATGATGCATTGAATAGACTATGGCTACAGGAGATAAAACTGCAGCGTTCCGTTTCAATCACGAATGAAGACTTAAATCCGGAGGCCGTACCGTGCAACCTTATGAACCACGCTGTGGAGGTCTGTGCTCTGATACAAATTCAGCAGGGAAACGGAGAGGTATTTCTCACCGAATCCTGCGAAGAATAAGTCCTTGACCGACCGAAGCAATGCTATATATAGAGACACAGTAATCCCCATACAGCAAAATGTGAGTGGAGACAGATGAGAGCTGACACTTAAACAGATAGATGGGAGCCACGCATGAAGACCGAGCCTTGTTGACTCCATCAGCTGGGTGAGTCAGCACTAGGATACAGCAGCCGGCGTTCTCCGAGAAAAAGATGAATATGAACCGGAGAATAACGAGGAGGAGGTTATGAGGCTGCAGAGCTGATTACTAGGAGGATGTTGTTAGAAAATAGGGCCGTCCCAAATATAAATACACACAAACACACAAACAGCTAACCGTCTGAGAATAACTCAACTAAATGTTACATATTACAAAACAACCAATATCCAATTTTTTGAGTCCAAAACTCAAAGATATTGAATTCACAATGATATACAAAAAAAGGAAAAATAATCAACCATTAGATCTTTGCAGAGAAATAAACTTAAAGAACATTGATTGCTTGGTCTAGCACTTAACCCTAAAAGTAGGACATTAAAATGCTGGCAGGCTACCACATACTTCAATCACGTTTTACAGAATAACAGGAAGTACTTTATCAACATCTGATGTAATGCTTTTCATCTCTTCCAATAAGTCTTTCTGAATATCGCTCCATTTCCTCTCGTTACTTTGGGAATGACCAGCACCGCTTCAGATCTAAACAAAGTTCCCTTGGGCTTTTTGCCAATTTCCCACAAAGCAACCAAACAGCATGTGGGAAATGAGCTCTCTTCCTTCCCTGTGTACCTCTATCCACTCCAGTCCATTTAGGTGATGAAGTTTGAACCTCGTATAATGGCGCCAGGAATAAAATATGCAGCCAATCATACAGGGAGATTGGCCTCTAGAGAAAACCGTGAGCACGATGTTGTGAAAACATTTTCAACCAAAATTCAACCAGAGATTGTCTTCATGCAGCCGCTTTTTCAAAAAAAAAGTGAAACCATCCCGTAATTTCGTACCTCGAAGGCCTTCTAATTGAGCTCACGGTCGAAAATCAGTCAGTGTCGCCTCCGCAGAGAAAGTAAATGTCTCATCTGCACCACTAAGAGGTTGACTGTATGCCAGCTGCCCTCCATCACAGTCCTGTGTGATGGCAGGCTGAGAAAGCCTTCAGCTAAATTGCACCAAATTTGATATCGAGGCATTCGACTTCGAGGGAAACAGCTCTGGTCCATTAAACACACCACCGCCTGCCAGCAGCTTGTTCCCGGAGGGTGACTTTCTGCTCAACCAGCCTCCTTAAAAAACACACCCAAGCTGACTGTCCACCCATTCACATTAAACTCAAACCCTGTGCCTCACCGTGGAAACAGATCGCGGAGTGAACGTCAAGAGCTGGGACCACTTATCTCTGGAGCTTTACGCATCTCTGCTGGTTAAATAAAGGTTAGAAAATAAAATAAAATCTTTCTGCCCTTTGCAAGCTCATCTACAGCGACAACTGCCCGATTGTTATTCTGCAGTGATGCACATGGTATGATGACTTATTGACTGATTATTGAAACAACACAGGATTGTATACAAGCCTACATACAAAGCTAATTGAGGAGGCAGGTCAACACCCTCACCCCTTAAAACCTGCAGTAGCAGGTTTTACCACATGGGGACAGTGGAAAGGAGCTGTAAACTCAACACTGACTGATCGTCACTTTCTGAGTTAATATGGGGAACTTATTAGCAAACAGTTGCCTGTATAGCTGATACAGAGAGCCCTTAGCATAACAACGTCAGCACGAAAAAATGTTAGCATGAAAAAACAATGCTACTACAACAAAAAAAATAACCTTTGAATGAAAAAATTAAGTTATAAGAAATGAATGCTGAATAAGGAATTTTAGCATAAAAACACATTAGCATGATAAAAATGTAATGCTACTATAACAAAACACAACAGTAGCATGAAAACATGACATTAGTATAACAACAACATGTTTGCATCATAAAAGTAATGGTTCTATAACAAAATATAACCTCAACATGAAAAAATAACCTTAGTATAATAAAGTAATGTTAGCATGAAGAAAAGTTGCACAAGCATAAACAATATATAAGCGCCGTGTGATGATGTCATTTATGAACTTGTCTATATGTGAGGTTTTTGTTAGTACTTGTGTATCGGTCATGTTTAATTTTATAAAACTCAAAGCTACTATTAATTCCTCAGAGCATATGGGCGGGAAGCAAATCAAATGAGTTATCTAAATCACGAGGGAACATATCCACACATGAGCCACGTCTGTCACACTGCATTCTGACATCACATTTAAAAGCCATGGAGCGAGAAGCCGATGCTTCATGTCTTTCTTACACATCACAGTGTGATGCACTAGGATGCATCCGGGTTGATTCTTCAGCGGTGAGAAGAGCTACACGAGTCGTGCTGTGCTAACAAGATCCCCTGACAGGATTCGTCTGTGCTTTTGATAAGAACATAACATGCACAGATTTTTAAAAAAACACACCACGGCATTCTTCACATCTGCTGGAATTAATCTGATAACATCTGCCACGTACACTAGCGGGCTGAGAATCACAAACACACCAGGTTTCAAGGAATCCCAAGAGTCCAGTGCTGTGCATTCTTGTTGCGTGCTTCAAATCTAATTCAGACTAGCCGGATCACACAGTGGACAAAATATTCACCGTAGAGAAAATGACAAAAGATACTCTGATTCCAATGTTATGTAATGTCTCTTCTGAGACCGATTGATTTTGCTTCCTACCATCAGTACACCATGAGATGGAAAACTCACCGAACATGCAGCCCATCACAACCAACCCAACACGAGTATTAAACATGTGTTGCTTTGCTGCAACGACACATTTCATCGCTCTGATGCTTACAAATAAATCCACACATGTTAAACATGAATCCACCGCTTGTCTCTTTCATATTTTCTTCCTTGCAGGGATAAAAAAAATGACAACGCTGTCTGGAGTCCCCACCTTAAACTGCAGCCACCTGCAGATCCTCAACCTCCTCTTTCCCTCCATCTACAACAGTCTGTGAGCCACCGACCAACAGGCAGGCATCCATGTTGCCATCTAATTTACCTGTATTTTCATAACAGGGAAACAGCTGCAGCATTTTAAATGCACAGGTAAAAGGAAGCAGTTTACCTCACAGAAGGAAAAGCACAGCTACCCAACTGATCCAACGAGCAGAGGCTTTAGGAGCCATTGCAGATCCTGGTCCCGTAGAGACCAGCAGCCCAGGCATCCTTCCACCCCATCCCTGGACTCCTTCCTCTGCCGTCTGCTGCCAGCCAATCACCCGCCCGCTCGCCCCTCCTTCTGATCGGGAAGGAGCTTGGCTTTTTTAAATATTCACTGTGAAATAAGAGAGGCTATCGATTCTCTCCCTTCCTACTCTTCCCCCCAGCCACCTCCGTTCTGTTTTCCCCCCCTCGCTGTCTCCACCTCCTCGGGACTGAGGAAGCTCTGTTACCATGGAGACGCATGAGGCTGAAGCCCGATTGGTGGAGTTTATTGTGATGCAGCAAGTTGGTGGTGCAGCCCACCGGATTGATTGCCTTTTTTTCTCCAGCGCTGAGGCCAGAATCGCGTCTCCACTAATGATTTCCCCACATCAAGTTAGTTTTGGACAAAATACAGGAATGTGTTGTCAATAACAAGTCAGAGATAAGACTTATATTAAGTCCTTGTGTTGAGTTATACATCTCATTCTCTTGATGGGTAAATCTCACATACACAGAGCAACATTTCCCATGAATACAATCTCTTTTTGATATCATTTAGACTCTTAAACTATAAACTACAGTCCCCTGTTTGTTAATTTAGTTTATTCCTTTTACTTATTTGAGAAGAATTTTACGATAAGATATGTATTCATACGTTTTTTCAATAAAAAACAACAAAAATGTTGATAGCTTTTTTTTCTGTTCGTAGAAACCGTTTTTTATTTTAACTGATAAAAGTCTGTAACAAATGGGCATGAGGTGACGTTTTCAAATGTCTTGTTTTGTCTGACAGTCCAAAACCCAACAATATTAAATAAGAAATATTAGAAACAAACAGTATTGTCAATTTCTATGAATCTGCCCATTAGTCTCTTGATTAATTTTTTAATCTACTTAAATGCCAAAAAAACAAGTCCAAGTTGCTGGTTTCAAATGTCTTGTTTTTCTGACCAAAAGTCCAAAACCCGATGGAAAAAAACAGAAAATCATATTTGAGAAGCTGGAACCTGAAAAATGTTGGCCGTTTTGCTGAAAACTCAAAAATAAAAAATGAACTTATTGCAATTCTCATCAATATTTATAAATACTTTTTACCTGATTACAAACAAATGTTCTGAATTAAGACTTGCATTCTGCACATTCAACACAGTGAAACAAACGAACCACAAAGCTCCCAACAAAGCGCTGACGGTACATCCACACCGATCCTTGACACCTCAACTCAGCCGTGATTCTTTTCCAAACGTGACACTACAGATGTACCGTTTGAAAGTTAGACGTAGCGAAGAACCGACATGAGTCCACGTTATCTGTGCTCCCAGAGGCAGCTCACCTTCTCTGATTGAGTATGCATCTATTTGCTAGGTGTCGTGACCATCCCGCCTCTCCTGCTGTGTATTTTTGTCATCTGCATCGCCCACAGAATTTGAATGAGCCGACTGAGTGATGAGAACACGGGGGCTTCTCTTTTGACTAACAAATCAATGAATGACGGAAAAAACTGAGCTCTTTTATTCCAGAACATAGCTGCGATGCCACCGGCTACAATCTACATTTACATGTGCATGCTGCAGCAGCTTTTCTAAACTTAAATGTCACGCACAACATCCTGCATCAATGCAACTGCCTCATCGCGATATCGGGTAGAATCTAGATTTAGTTTACTTAGCATATTGTTCTGAATGATGAAATACTTGATAGAACATACCAAGCTTTCAGTTAGAGAAGAAGACTGATATGCCAAATATGAGGCAACAGCTAGCACCAGGCTAACTTAGCTTAGCGTAAAGACTAGAAACAGATGGAAACAGCTAGCCTGGCTACCGGCAGCTCCAGAGCTTACTAACACTTCATCTTGTCTGTTTCATCCGTACAGAAATCAAAAAGGGCAAAACAATAATTTGCTGTTTAACAGGGGGTTATGTGTTAATTAATTTATTAGAATTAATGATCTTTGGAGGGGCAGGGAAGGTAGACAGGGTAGCTGTTTCGAGTCTTTATGCTAAACTAATAGTCTGCTGGTTATAGCTTTTTATTTCACAAATGATATGAGAGTGGTATCAAACTTCTCGTCTTAACGCTCATCTAGAAAGCGACGAAGTGTATTTCCCAAAATGTCAAACTATTGCGGATTCTGGAAAAACATTCAACATAGCGGTAAGAGAGAAAAATCTGATGTTTGGCTCCGTGACGGTGAATCCACATGAGAGGCCCCAATCTGGAATGATTTCTTTGAAAGTGACCCGATGTGCAGTGAGCGAACGCTGTGAGCGTAGGATAAACTCTGTGACTCACACGTCTTTATAAACGTCTCCTTAATTACATCCAGCCGACGCGACTCGGTGGGTTTGAGGTTAAAAATATCCCACCTGAAGCTAGACACGTTCTATAGGGGATTGTGTTGATGCCGCCTTTTTTTTTTTTTATCTCCAGAGTTTGTGTGAAGCTTTTTTTTAAAACCTGACAACATTTACTAACGTATCACAAAAGGTGAGCTTGCACCGAGATTAAATTTACTGTACCAACAACGTACGGGAAGTGGGGCTGAGAATGAGCTTTGTGCAGCAGCAGCAGCAGCAGCATCCTCGCTCTCAGCCTCTGGTTTTATCTGCGAGCTGCAGGGTTGTACATCCTCAGAATGAAATGACTTGTTGATGGGTACTCCGCCCAACACACACAGACACCTTATCTGAGCATCAGCAGAACACGCGCTAACAAAATCATCCCCTAAACGCACACGCAGTCCCGCTACACAACTTGAACATCTGCTACTATGACAGCTGTTAATTTGTGATCTTGTCAAACGCACCTTTCCACACCAGACACTCCTGTTACTCATCCCGCACATATCAAACAGAGGCCCGGGTCACAGGTTAGCGTGCCCCGACTCCTGTGATGTTACCGATGGTATTTTTGCCGCCACATCGCGCTGATTGCTGCTGCTGATGCTGCTGCATTTGTTTGGTTGAATTCCAAGCGGATAATTATGTTTATTTGTCACTTCGGCTGAGTTTGAATTTCATTATCGAGCACTGGGTAGTGAGGATCAAAAATAATCTCCGTTTTAGTGGTGGAAAGTACTCTATTTAACTACAATTTTGTGGTACTTGTCATAAAATATAGTAACTTTAAATAGACATTTTATAGGGAAATACTGTACATTTTACTTCACTGCATTTATCTGATAGCTGGAGTTTCTATCAAATCAAAAATCAAATACAAAATATCGTTAAAGATTAACGCAGATGTCAATCTTTTTGGCTCATTATAAAAAAAGATTCTGTTTCACTGTTCAAGGCCCATAAAGGTGAAATTATTCAATAACATACAAGAGAAAAATACAACAAACAAAGACACTTTGGACTGTTTATAAAGTAGTTAAATCTAGACTATAGTTTGATTGATGCTTCACTATCAATTATCTATTAATATTACACAGAGTCAGATATCGGTTACCGGAGAAATTCTACTGCAGTCTGAGTACATTAAGTACATTTTTCTGATAATAGGGCTTTTAGCTGCAAAATGTAGTTTTACATTGTTGCAGAAGTACATTTATTTTGGTAAATGGTGATACATACTTCCTCCAACACTGCTCAGCATGACAGAAAATGTTCGGCTTATGAAACTACCGATATGAGATGTCGTCACTGACCTGCAGTCCATCTCCAGCGATGGTTTCCTTCCACTCCTGCGTCCTGTGAATGAAAAACAGCGCAGATGAGACATGATATCCTGCAAATGTTGATTTAATGAGGCATGCATAGTCACAAGGATTCAGAGCTTAAGAACTAACACGCATCATTATTAAAGAGAAGCTGTCACAGATTTCACACTTGTGTTCCACAAATACCAGAAGTCATGTGTCGAAACAATTTCCTTCCTCAATCCAGATTGAGATGCGCAGGAAACGCAACGGGACTGGATTAACAGAGTTCAACATATCAAAGCAAACTGCGCCTTAGTTAAAAAAGAACGGGAATGGAATTAGCTGAAAATCGCTTCTCCTTAATGGATGCCAAACATGTTCACCCACGGCTAATGTGATCATCTGACACTGTCAAAAACATCACAACATGAAAAGGAGGCGTGGGCAGCAAATGAGAGCGAACGCGGCCCTGACGTGATGGCTGGGTGATGAGAGAGCACAAGCTATTTTTAGCTCAGGGCGGTGGTGGAGGTGGAGGGGAGGCAGAGAGCAGCATGATGGTGGTGGCGGTGGGGCTGCAAGCCGGGTTAGTTGTGATGCTTCTCAAATTGCTCTGCTTTCCTGCTTTCTGGTATGGGGGGGAGGGGGGTCTCGGCTAATCACTGCTCACATTACTTTGTGCAAGTATAACGGTGCTCACTGCACTTTTAAACATTTAAGGAAACGGATTCCTTCAGTTTCTTAGGTATTCATAAAATAATTTCACATATAAATCAATGATCCGGTTGGTTTATGCTCACTTGAAGGCAGCAGGACAAACTGTAAATGCGTCGCATAGTATCTCTGTGTATATTACCTTTATTTAACCTGGTAGTTTGGAAAGGAAGAAAGGAACAATAAAAATGATCTTCTTGTTGCTACTTTTTTATATAGTGGTGATGTTAATCTGCTGTAATGACAGTCAAAACACGATGAAATGCATCAAGTTGTTATAAAGTGGCACGAGCAGCATAAGAATTAAAAGCACAGACATGATGGTTGACTCTTAAGACACAAACATGCTTTATTCCCATGTAAGTAAAACGTTTTGATCTTTGATTTCCACTACAGTTTAAATGTGAGACTGATCTCTGGTCAAATTCTCAGGTATTTATAGGATTATACAATTTAAGAACCATTATTTATTGTATGGATAGCAGGGAGAGACAGACTGGATACATCACATATTGTCAGCAGTCGGTAAAAGCATGAGATTCTGCAGAGCTATAGCTTCAGATTGTAATCTTAAAAGGACTTTTTGAGGAGCCAAATACAGACAACATTGTGTCATCCACATAAAAAATGTAATGTTATGCATTAAGGGATAATGCACCATGAATGTTTTGATGTTTTAGACTCAAGACCCTTTTGTTTGATACTGTGGTTGCACATTTCCAAACTAATGTGCAATGAATCAAATAATGAAAAACCAATCGAGGCACAATGAATGCCTCAGATGTCATATTTGCAGGGCAAGCATTGTCACGGTTATTTGGACCAGCCTTACATGTCAACGAATACTTAGGTAAACCACCTGCTGTAGGCAAGTTTGTTAATCTGACTATTGAAACTTGTTTTGGAGATGAAATCATTTCTGGAGGCTGCTCAGCCTGTGGTTTTGGAAGATGGAGAGTGATGACAATAACCACAAAAAAAAGCTAATTGTCTTGGCTGCAGCTTCATATTTGACAGATATACTGTATGAGAGTGCTATTGATCTTCCCATCAAACTCTCCGTGAGAAAACAAATAAGCTCATTTCCCAGAATGTTGAACTATTCCTTCAAAATAACCTGAATGACAGGTTCCAAAGGAAGGAAAGCAGCAGGCTGTCGAGATCAGAGAAGCAGCCTTGGCGTCTGCAGACCGCTTCCTCGTTCACAATTAACTCCATCAACGAATCAGTTCCTACCCGTTTATAGCCTCGCCTCCACGTTCGCTGTCGTGTAGCGGAGGCTCGGGGGAGGAAATGCAAAGAAGTGGAGGGAAAGAAGTGAGAGAAAGCTGGAAGTACGAGATACGTTGGGATGATGGCTTGTGGTTTTAAACACATGAGCACCGATACATACGCATACTGACACACAGGAAGTAGAGGGTCAGAGAAGGGGGGGGTTATTGAGATATAGACAAGGAAACAGTAGGACATGAGAGGAAAACAGCTGAGAAGATTTGAAGGGCCAGAGGTAAAAGGAGGGGAAGCTCCTCTCTTCGAGCCAATACCATTAGTGCTTGGCCCGGCTCCAGGCCTCTGAGGCCGGCTGATATACAGCCACTGTAACGCGGGTGACACGGGGCACGCTCTCAGGCTGCAGTGACACCCGGTCCTTCCACCCACTTTCATTTGTCACAGAGACTAAGCATCGATTAAGACGACACTCACACATCTCTTGATTACTCACATTCATTATGTCCCGGCTGTAAAAGAGTGTGTTTCTATTAAGGGATACATCTTCCCTTAATAGAAAAACTCACAAAACCATTACAGAGATGTCGCAGGACAGTTTTTAAGCTATGTTGGTGTGGCTCTCCTCCAATTTGGTGCAGACCGAATTACCCAAACAAACGGATGGATGGATTCGTGGTACCCAGAGGATGAATCTTAAAATTAAATGATCCTCTGACATTTCCTCTGCCGTCCCCAGCTGGTTGATATTTCTAGCTTTTAGTGAAATATCCCCAACAAACTAATGAAATTTGGTATAATTAAAATCAGACACAACAAATAGCTCCCGTTTTAAGGATTTAAAACGTTTAGAGCACCAGCCTCTTTCTCAGACTTCTAAAAGGTTCAGAGTCGCCATCTTAAATACACATCATGGGTATTTATATATATTAAAACCATTCATGTTCCCGTCAGGATGAACTGTAATAACTTTGGTGATCCTCTGGCTTCTCATCTACAGCTATCATCAGGTCAAAACTTTCATTTAAGCAATAATTAGCGTCACCAAATTCATGCAAATCTAATGAAATTTGCCCCCGGCTCAACAATTAATGAACTAATTGATTATTACTGTAATCAATTCATTGTTTTATATTATTTTCACTGTTTTATATCATGTTAAACGGAATATTTGGGTTTAAGACTGACAAAACAAAAACGACCAAAAGACGAATCAATTGATCTGTAAAATAATGGACAGATTGATCGGTAACATCTGTGTGTCAGCGTTATCTTTGAGAGCGTGCCCGTGTTAGCATGTAGCCCAAAACCTCCACTGTTGCTTCACAAAGCTGCCTGCATGGCGATCAATCGGTCCGATCTCCGGGGAAACAGATGCACGGAGATCATATGGATACTTTTAACTAACGTATGTCACGGAGTGACACTCTAACTGTCAGGTAAGCAGGTTGCTGTACCTCATAATGACCACTGAACATGTATGTGTGTCTGAATATTTGATGAAGCAACATGCCTCGCTGGACCCGAACAAAGCCAGAGGATTGTTAATTAGAGTAAGTGCTCAAGCACACCACACGGACACCACGAACGTGGCCAAACGTGACAGCTTTAGACCCCCCCCTCGGAGCAACTGGGGACATCATGTAGGTATGGATCTATATTTAAAGCGGTGCAAGGGCACCATACGACAGCCCCGCTTTAAACCCCCGACAACGTGAGTCTATATACGGCTTGTTCTGTATGCATCAGTGGTGGAGAAAACAAAATCTTACTTAAGTAAAAGTACAGAAGTATTATTTTATTACAACAATAAGTGGCCGTAGCTTGAAACATGAAATAATAAAGCAGAATGCTGCACTAGAATTATAATTTTCTTTCTTTCTCTCTTGGTAAACATTTAAGAATTGTACCTTCAGGTGAAAATTAATGTGGTGAAAAGCTTAATGTACATTATTATTTTTCCTCTAAAAATGTACTGAATTATGAGTACAAACCACCAGGGAAGTACCTTCAGTAAAGTGGGACTTTTGAGCGAATAAATAAAATGTTTCTTACAATTAAAAAAACATAGTGTTTAGCCTAAAAGGAAATATCTACTTTCGAATGGATTTTATATCTCCTGGATAATACAGTTGCCAGTTTATTAGGTACGCACAGATAAAACTAATGCAGTATAATACAACAATCTAGCAATAAACCCTCGTTTCGTGAAAGATTAATATGTAACGTGTGTGATTAAGCTGCTTTAGTGACGCATTGATTCGACTGTATGCTCATATTAGGAGGATGCCGTTTGTGGTGCTGCTGAACTGTATTCCATTAACCATCTGTTATTTAGTCTATCCTCATTGAAACAAAGGGAGGACAAAATAATACAACTGCTAGTAAAATGTAAAAGACTATTGTACTATAGTGTATTAGTTTCAGCTAGTGTACCTAATACAGATAAAAGGAATTTGCCTTTGTGTTTTGTGCAAAATGGTCACAAAGAACAAAGTTAGACGAGCAATGAATAGGTACAGGTACGGCAGGTCAGAAATAAAATGTAAAATAGGCATTTCAAATTTAAATTAAAATGCAAAACATATTTGTTTAAGAATGAAAGGAGCTGTACAGTGTTTACAACAATGAGAATATAGATTTGCATTCATGTTTCACATCAACTTTGATGTGGAGACTTAAAGTCGTAGTGTGTATTATTTATTTGATGTATTATATTAATTTATCTAGTGCCTCACAAATAAAGTTCTTATTCTTATTACTGGTTATGGTTACTCTTCACCACGCATGCTACAGGGCTCCATATGAGAGACCCAGAGCATATGTGACTGCATGTGAGGCAGAGTGAGGCGGAGAAAGCGACAGACAGGGAGCTTGTTGGTCTATTTGTGGTGCAGTGTTTCCTCCAAGGCGAGCCTGCGGCGGCGAGAGGCAGACAGTCGGGACTAAACACAAGTGTTGTTCATTCACATCCAATCGCAACACCACGGAGCGTCTCCAAGCCTCCCACCACGCAGTCCTGACTGTGAAGCCATGATCAGTGGGCTGGAATCCCTCTGTTTACCGTGCTAAAAATAGATTCCACACACTGCGATGACGTGGCATCTCGTGACGAGACCCCCCCCCCTCCCCTTCTTTCCACCACCTCCCTCCTCTCTCACCCTGACTGTACCACAGAGCGAGTCATGCCGTTATTGGTATGCAACGCTCAGACCGGCTGCATGCCACCTCTCTCCTCAAAATCCTGTCCGACGTATCTTTGGAGCATAAATCTGGCGTGTCCCATGAGATGGGAAAAGATGAATGTCAAGCAGTGAAATGGAAGGAAAAGAAAGGAGAATGGATGGGCAGAGAAGAGAGGTGGGAGGCGGGGGTGAGGGGGTACAGAGAGGAGGCGAGGGAGAAGGAGTGGGCGGCAATCAATACCATGACTCATTCTTTCTGCGGTGGCCACTTCCTAACAGCATTCATTAAAGCAAACCTAATCATTTTGGCCTGATAATCAGATCCGGTGAGGCTCCATCTTCTTTCACTCCCAAACCACACACATTAAAATCATGCAGGCTGGACCTGCAACGGGAGGAAACGGGACCAGTACATTACGCACTGGATCCGATGGTTGTGGTGATAGGGAAGCTGCCACGAAACCACTTAAATATGCAGGTGAAAATCTTTGGATAAGCAACAGATTTTATGGAGATGTTGACTAAAATATCTCAACAACTACAGGATGGATTCTCATGAAATCTTGCTCATGCATTCATGGTGCCCAAAGGATGAACCCTCGTGATCCCCCTGACTGTTTTTTAATCTAACACCACCATGAAATGTGTGGTTTTGGGTGAAATATCTCAACAACTATTGGGTGGATTGCTATAGAATTAATTGTACATTTAATTTTATAACTTATCAAACCCAAACCATGATGTTTACCTAGCCATAAGGCTGTAGTTTTGTTGCCTGAACCTTATTTTACTGCCACATATAAATGTATGTAGCAGCAGTGGATGGATGGATGGAGCAGTGGGATGCTGCAAAGCAATACAACTTTTTGGGAGTCGCTGCCAAATGACCTTTTCTGCCATTTAGGTATGAGGACGTGTTGGCAAAGAATGTCGATCACAAAATCCTAAAAACTCAAGGTGGTGTTTTCTGTATTCCTAGCACCTGCTAGCATGCTAATGTCAGCTTTGAGCTTAAAGGCTGTAGTCCTGTTTCCATACGTGCACCATTAAAATGCAGCAGCAAATAAAATAATCTACAGTGAAACCAATATCATTTTTTGGAGTCCTGACACTGATTATTTAAAGTTCTGTGGCGACACGCAGGCTGAGAAACTCTTTCCAGGTTTAAAGCGATCTCCCTAGAAAGTTATTGGCTCCACTGCAGCATCCGTCTAAATAAGTTACAGGCTCAGTGTGGATCACATGTGCGACAGCTCGTCTTTACTGTTTTTCACCTTCAGTGTCCAAGAATAGCTCCAGCTACAGTAGATGCCTGCATTATTAGCAGGATGTCCAGGACATTCGCAGCAAGGACAGGTCAAGTTTTATACAGAGTAAGCACTGAAACTCACTGAAAGAGGATAAGAAAGGAGAGAGAAAGGGAGAAAGGGGAAGTCACTTTTAGACAACAATTAGTCGAAACATTATTTAAATCGTCAGAAAAATTATCTGAAGCGATTTTGATGATTTCTTTTCTTTTTTTGTTTACAAATAAGCCAAACATATTTATTTATTCTTGCTTCCTGCTTCTCAAATGTGAGTATGTGTTATCTATGATAGTACATTTAATATATTTCCATTCCGTGCTATTGATCAGACAAAACAAGCAATCTGAAAACAGGCAATTGATCAAAAACAAACAAATCAATGGATGAATCGTTAGTCGCAGCCCTGCTATTTATTTGCAAATGAGAGACACACCCTGTCCAGTTTCATGCAAACATTAGCCTTCATCTTAAAGCAGCTTCACGGAGGCGTGAGCATATCTGTAGACTATTAGTTAATTAAGTACAAAATCCAAAGTGCTGTGGGTGCTGCATGATTTTAGAGGAATCCAGTGTCAACATGTAGTGTGAATTACTGCAGATCATATTGTGGTCACTTGGTGCTCATTCCTAAATGAGGTTTAAAACATTTTAATAAACTGGGGTCATGTATAGTCTGAAGGGTACAGTTTACATAAACAGGAGGTGGGGGACTCACTAACAAGTTAATAGCCATTCACACTTAAATTCAGATAATTAAAGCCCATGTATGGACCTTGTGCAGTATATTATGCTACATGCAGAGGTCTGTATTATTGTTGTTTTTTTCGAAATAGGAGAAAATGTATGGTATTCTCTGAGGTTTATGCAGCCTGTAATTTCATTGCCAGAGGGTAATATAGAGACTCAATATCTGCACCTCACGCAAACATACCCACAATGTTATTCACTCAAACAGCCAGAAACGCATATCGATCAGCTGTTCTGGTAAAAAAACAAAAAAACAACAACAAAAAACGAAGGCTACAATGATGGATGCCACAACCGCTGCAGCTCATTCAAATGCAGCGGAAATAAAATCAAACATTTGCATCGGGTCAATTTGACTAGTTAATGAGACATCTGATAACGAAGTATTATTAACGTGAACGGTGCGATCAGGTAAACAACATATCCGTCATCAGCGACTCACCTGCAGCTCTGCAGTCCCGGTTTTTCAGGCGGATCTCCGCCGATGCAACATCGCTGTCAGTTAGAGGCGTATTTGTCCCGGCTCACACCGGAGCGCCGTGAAGACGAAGCCCGATAACGGCGTCGGAAGCGGCGCTTTATATTCTACACTGGAGGGTGAGCGCGGGCCGTCCTGTTGTCTCCCCCGCACGGAGCGCTCATTGTCCGGTAGCGTGCACGGAGTCAGCCCCGCTGCTGTGGAGGAGATCTCCCCCGCTGCACCTCCATCATCCGAAAACACGGCTGTCCTGTCCGGTGTCGTGGCGGCGGTGTGTTGCCGGTGGCTGGAGGGTAAACTGTAAATCCAGGTTAACGGTTACATCTGAACACAGGACATGCTTCTGTCGGACAACAGAGGAGAAAGGCGCCCCCCAGCGGTTAAAAACGTTATGAATTTCCTGGTGGGAAAATCAGTTTAATTAATGGAGTCAGGGCCATCATGTGCAAAAATAATAATAAAAACACGTTATAGTAATGTATATATATATATTAAAAAGGGAATATTTTAATAAATATAAATAAAAAAGTAGGTTTTGTCAGGCCAGGTTCTGACAGAACATTATGTGAATTATCAACCGTAGCTAGCTATACGCTAGTTGTAAACTAGCTATGAGCTTAGCTGTAAGCTAGCTAGCTACGGTTAATAAATATAAATAAAAAAGGTAGGTTTTGTCAGGCCAGGTTCTAACGGAACATTATGTGAATTATCAACCGTAGCTAGCTATACGCTAGTTGTAAACTAGCTATGAGCTTAGCTGTAAGCTAGCTAGCTACAGACGTTAGCTAGCTTAATTAGTCACGTATCCGTCTTGTGTTCTTGTTTTCCGCTGCTGGGCCTCTTAACTTAACTCAACTCACCAGAAACCCGCTGTTTCAGTCTCTTGTCATTTTCCGTTTCGTATTTCTTCTTCTATGAAGTAATATTCATTAAAAATTCCGACTAACGTTCCCATTCCCGACCAGCTCTCGCGGGAGTCTTCGGGTCAGTTCGCGCCGCTTCGGTCGAGCTCGTGTACTTCCGTTGACTTTGAGCGCAATTATTCAGTGCAGTGATTTACTGTAGGAATACTAAACAAGTCCGGCATAAGAAGTTGAGCAATACTTGTAGCTATAAAAAAAAAAAGCTTCATTTATTGTGCAACAACAACATCATAGTTCCAGTGAATTAAAGTCTGTATGGCAAAAGGAAGCAGTGCAAGAAATTCCATGCACAAGCATCGCTGGCAGACAAACAACAAACTGAGGAGAATGTGTGTGTCTACTGAAAAAGTGTGCTGGTTTGGATTTTACATGTCCCTTAGCAAATATAAACATAAAGGGAAGAAAGACAAGCAGTAATGGAAAGTAAACGAAGAATTTGATTAAATTAAACAAATGTAAACAAACAATATTGAGAAATTTGGCCCAAAACAAATAAAAAAACGACTTTTAAAAGAAATAAACATGTAATATACATACAAAAACATAATATTTTAAATCACAAGAACAAAAAATGGCAGTGATATTCCCCAAGTGGATGAATGGCTCTACTCAAGTCCTTTTGATCATTCACATAGTAGATTTAAAAAAAAAAATCTACGCCTGAATATGGCAAGTAAAACATATCATATTCGTTTTTCTGTGACTAAAAAAGTAAACGACTTTACAAATCTGTGCATTTACTAAAAAATATACTCCAAAAAATTGCAATCTTTCAGACTTGTAAAAAAATATCCCAGAGTAATACGTATAAAAAAGATGTCACTGTACAGGTGGACTTATGGCACAGAGAGACAATCAGTGTATCAGTGTAAACCAAGTGTAAACCAAGACACAAAGTTGTGGCGTCAATCTACACTTTGATGTAAAAAGACAGACGTTGCTATATGTTGGCCGAGGAACGGAGGACGTGGAATCTCTTCAGGGTCATGCGGATGGATCCCAGCTCACGATTCAGTCTCTCCAGGCGGTTCTCTAATGCCACCTGAGGAGGGAAGGAGGGCAGAAAATCAACTCGCAGCTAACGGCTGCCGGAGGAGAATCCAAGCGCGACAGGTGGTTTGCATGCATGAAAATGCTAATCGATACAGTTGTTTAATGGAAAGAATTCAATTCAATTAAACACTATTTAAAACAGGCACACAAGAAAGGATGAAGTTTATAAATTGATGCTCGTCGAATATAAAAAAGTAAAAAAAAAAAAAAAAGGATTTCCCAAGTGATGTCTGTTTGTTTATTTGTCTGACCAACAGTAAAATAAATGAAAATGTAGTCAATGTGCAATGAAAAACAGCAAATCCTCACATTTGAGAAGCTGGACAACAATTGTTTAAATAGAAAGAATCGACGAACCATCAGCACCAGTGACAAAATGATAAGAAGATAATATCTGGTGTCTTACCTCATCCAGCCGGGTCTGCAGAGTCACTCTGCCGCCTGCTCCAGGCATCCGGCTCAAAGCTGCCTCGATCTGCCCGACACACACGACAAATAATTAACAAAAAATAATTACATTGATGCAACGACCGGCACACAACTGACCGAAACACTTTGACTGGAGTCCCAGTATGACCAGCACAGAGGGAGGGGGAGAATGTTGATGTGAACTTCCTAAAAATAGAAGTCATTTAGCTGTGGGATAAAAACAATGAAGTCCGGGTTACATAAGAGATCAGACGGGGATTAGACCAGAGTTGTGTGTCAGATACAAGGCTTTCCACCAGGATGTGAGTAGACAGTCAGTGGAAGAGTAGCCCAGAGACCATCTAGTCCAGCACATACACCGGTCCTAAATGATTGTGTTTTAATGAGTTTGCCTGTCTGATTACAAACCTAGTGAATTATTGTAAAGTGTGCATCTTAGTCTGTAAAAATCGATGCATATGTAAAATCCCACCTAGTCTTGATTGATCAAAACTTTTTTTTTGTAAATAAAGAATCATAAGGCCTTCATTTATTCTTTGTAAATACTTTATCTTCACCTTTAAGGCACACAAAGTCGTTTTTATCCGCATACATTTTTTTTAAATCCGTCATATGATAAAGTCCAGGTGGACTTCAGGATGTCGTGGTCCAGTTTGCTACACTGCTCACTACTGGAACTGCACATCAGAAAGAAGAACTATTTCTTAGAATAAAAAAGAATCTAATGAAGTAGTCTTCAGAACTCTGAGGCTCTTAGAACTGAGCTA
This sequence comes from Eutrigla gurnardus, assembly GCF_963514095.1. Lineage (NCBI taxonomy): Eukaryota > Metazoa > Chordata > Actinopteri > Perciformes > Triglidae > Eutrigla > Eutrigla gurnardus. Next base: position 22,035,778 of record NC_139930.1, read on the forward strand.
CGCAGAGTCCAGCTCAGGAAATTTGCTGAGTTATTAAAAACAACACCGAGTGTGATGTGATGAGCTGTGACAGATAAAATGTAGACCCTCACCTGCAGTTTCTCCTGTGTCAGCTCGTCAAACAGTTTCTCGGCCTCAGCCAGCGAGTGGAGTCTGTCCGGGAGAAGCGGAGCAGAGTCCTCACAGGAGTCCTGCAGGCCGGATCCAGTACGGAACCCCTGCTCCTCCCAGCCCAGCTGGGAGTTTCCCTCCAGTGGGTTCACGCTGCCGACGGACGACTCCGACCGCTGGAAGTCTAAAGGCAGAGGAAGACACCTTCATTAATATATATGAGCAGGTCATCATCATGAACCCACTACAACCGTAATATTATATATAAAGGTTATTTTGGATTTGCACCTTTAACCGGTTTAGATTTCTGGCGTACGTTTGGGGATTGCACCTCATTCATAATCTTTTATTGTGTAGATTTTATTTCCACTCAATTTATTTTCATAAAGTTCATTCTCATTTTAAAAATTAAACAGAATTTTCACCTTTCATGGCAGAGCGGGATTGCATTTGATTTTACCAGTTTCCCTAATAAAAGAGGCCAGTGAGTGAACTTAATTATTTTCCTAAGTTTGTTATTTTGGGAGATATTAACCAAAGAAGCCACAAATTACCTTCAGGGGTACAACATATTGCCTCACTATGGAAGGAAACAGAAAGGTGTGTAAAAAGTAATGCATCTTTTTAATCTGCTGAAATAGTATTCACTGCTTTTCATTGTCTGAACTATGATTCAACACCGTCTCTCCTGGCTTGTTCTTACCGTTTCTGTGTTATGAAATGTTATCACAAAATAAAACATCCACACCTGCGTTTTCCCAGGCATTACATTTAATTTGCCGCAGCGATAAATCACAGGAACGCCTAAAATGCATATTGCATTAGATCAAAGCGTGCAATATTTAATGCTGGCGCTTAACTTCCACTTCACTTGTTCAAAAACTCGGTGAGGCCATTTGGTGCATAAGAAGAAACGTAATTTGTCTGCAAAAGCCATAAATCTTCAATAAATATCTCCAGAGGATGATTCAGGACACGTCTCCTGTAGCTGAAGTTAATAAACAAACCAAACAAGGTTCCCAATCCAAGTCACATGTCAGATTCCCTGACCGTTTCCTGACGTTCACTGACTAAAAAGCTGAATTTCCATCATCTATAATGAAGGTAAAAACAGGCTGCCTTAGAAGTGCAAAACCTAAAGTTTTCACTGCATGAACGGTGCACGTTTATTGTGTTGTTTGTAACCATAACAACCACTCACGAAATAGGGGAAACGATCGAGAGGAGAAGAGGATTCCAGAAATCCCCATATATTGTTTTTTCATGTGTTCATGATAAATGTTTTTCTTATCCTGTATATTAACAGACATTGTGCATATAAAGTAGAAATAAGTATTATTTACACTGTCGAAATAGAAAAACAAACTTTAAACATGCTAAGAGATTGAATATCTTACCATCGTCTGCTGACGTGAACTGGAGTCTCTTCCTGGGACTGCTGTTGTGGAACGAATGACGTCTCTGGTCAACTTCACCAGTCCTGTAGACGCCACACAATGTGGATGTTTTTTTAATTCATCCAGCGTAATGTGGAAAGAATAAAACGTGCCGGCTCTGTGAGCTGTTTATAGTTGTTTGCATTATATTTAATATGCTGAGGAGACAAAAGGTCTAAGTGTGAACTGTGTTTCTCTTTCTCTGCCCCCCTCAGTCTCTTCACAACTGCAGCTATACAGACAATTCATATCTGTACAAAATGTCATCCACCTGATCAATGGTGAGATATTTCCAGCTGTTTCCTCCTGCTTCCAGTCTTTATGCTAAGCTAAGCTAATCACAGCCTAAGCTCCATGCTCAATGCACATAACAGTGGTTTTGATCCTATTCTGGAAAATGAGAAATGTAGAAATGTAGCTTTTATGTCTGACGCTCACCTTTTGTGCAGGTGTTCCTCTCTGGGCATCAGGTGCCCAAAAGCGGTGGAGTAGTTCTCTGTGGGGCATCGTTTGGGACTGGACTTGGCGGACATGGGCATGAGTAAAGTTTCTCTCTTTGCTGGATGGAAGAGAGCAGCACAACATTGATTCAAACTTTAATACACCAATGCAACATTAACTAAGAACTACTCTCTGCAGTGAAACCTACAATAGAAGGTTCAGAATCATATAGTGTCAAAGCTGTGCTGTGAGATCGATTTACATTTAAAATAAGTGACGACAGAGAAGATATTTAAGCAACCAAAAATTCATATTCAAGTACAGCTAGAAAGCATCTGCTCCGACATCTGAATGATGCGTTTTACGGCTTGTAAAACACAAAACCTACTCCGTCTCCGGTAGACACAGGACCCGTGACCGAGTCGTGTGCTGTGTACATTATAAGAAGAAGTGGTGTGCAGGTGAGTGAGGAGCCTGTGAGGACATACTGGGTGTAGTCGTGGGGATGTCTCGATGTTCTGGAGGCAGTGAGGAGGATCTGTGGCCCTCTGGAGATAGACTCCTCTGGGCTCTCAGCAGAGCTGCCGCTCTCTTCATTGCTCCGCCTCCTCCGCCTCCTCGCTCAGCTCTGGTCACGACTCCTCCGGGATTAACCGCCTCCCTGTCCGCCTGAAGCCCGACGCGCTCCTGAATCACCTCTTTGTGTCTCCGCTCCACAAACCCGACTGTGGTCCTCTGATTGCCGAGCCCTGCAGAAAGAAACAGTGCAGACGATGATGAGGTCCAGTTCAGATACGTGACCTTCGGCACGGGGAGGACTGAGTTGTTGTGTGTGTGCAGAGTACAGAGTTCACACAGAAGAGTTAGCAATCAGGTGTGTGATCGGCCATCGATCAAGAAAATCAAATAACTATTTATTATATTAGACAAAACAGTATTAACAGGACAAACGGTTGTGAGGATATTTGTTATGTTGTGTGATAATAAATGTAATTTCTTTAAGTTTTGGACTGTTGGTTCGATGAATAAGGCATTTTAAAGGCGTCACTTTATTTTATACAAATATTCTGACATCTGAAAGTAATTGGAGGTTAATTGATCGCTAGTTGAGGCCCTAAGAAGCTCAGTCTGGGTTTTTCCCCCATGATGCTGTTTTTTTTTATCTGTGAGAATCAAGTTTAAAGAAAAACAGGCATTTCTTAAAAATGGGTGCAGTCAGTAACCATTTCATCTCTTCTACTACGAAACCGGCATCGCCGTGAGCGACCAAAACGAGCACCAAGAATAGAGTGCTGATTGGTGCCGGTCACTTCACATCCCAGTCGCAGACTATAAAACTGATTGCAGCCATTGTTCCCTTCTCTTCCTGCTGTTTCTGCAGGGAACGGCTAGTCACGCTCTCCTCCACGCCACCAGGCGAGACACTACCAAAGGTAAAAGTTAGTTATCCAACTATTAAATTGATGACATTTACCACCTACACTGATGGAGATATCCACATAACTTCAGAAAGGCATTATTATAGAAAGTAAGAGTTGTTTCCATGTATATCTAGATACCTGACTATTGTTTTACGACTTGAACATGAATATAAAGATACACGCTCACCTTTCTTCTTCTAGAAAATGTCTTGCACAGGTAGCTTTGAAATCAACGCATGATGATGGGATGGAGGCGGAGAGAATACAGATAGTACACCTGGTAGTTTAAATTAGGAATACTGTTTTTGTGGATATGTTCTTTTGTAAAGTCTTGGGGGGAACTATGCGTTGATTTCTTTTTATTTCCTTGGTGCTATTGGGAAGCTTTTCTAGACTTTTATGAAGAAAATAGCTGAGCAAGGTTAAATCGCATCGCGACTACAGCTGAGAATATAAAGACACAGCATTTACCGGTGGTTTGGTTAGTTGCAGGCTCGTGGAAGGATTTATTTAAAGAATATCTGTGTTCAGTTTAAGTGTGACGTGATCTCTCGAGCACGTGGTCCAATGAGGAGTTGGAGTAAAGAAGATGACGGTGAGTTTTCGAGCATCGATCAGGTGAAGTCTTGTGAGTGAGTGTGAGTCATACTGTGGGTGGTGGGGCTGTTCTTACAGGGGGCCCGGCTCTCCGTGGCTCTGGTCTCCTCCAGCTCTATCAGGGCCCTCATCATGGGGGTCAGGGAGCAGGATCCCTCCCTGCGACTGGCCTCCCGCTGAGGAGGTGCTTGTTCACACTCGGGGGGAGACGCACACCTGCGGAATAGGATCTCAGTTAGAAGCTCTAAAACCTACAGTTGTGAAAAAATCAGCCCCACCGATGTGAACCTACCTCCAGCTCCCACCAGCTGAGGTGTCCACAGAGCTCCCAGTTACTGATGAATGATCATTTGATGGATACTGGGACTTCTTGTGGATACTTGATTGGCTGGTTTGGGAGAATGGTGATTTTCTGTTCAGCTGGTCGGATGGAGGAAACGGGGACTTCCTGCGGGTGACATCTGGCTCCGCCATGCGTTTACTTGGTGACAGCAGCAGGTCAGGATGGTGGAAGAGACTGTAAACACGTCCAGAGGGAATTCTAATTAGCAGTTTTTAGCTGCGACCAGCAGCTCTGTGGCTCGATCTTTAGCTTGGTCGGTCGGTGCACAGTTTCTGTGTTGGAGTTTAAGAGTTTGTGAGGTTGTATGTGTGTGTGAATACAGCTAAGTTGTTTTTAAATCTATTGTCTTTACTTTAATATTATTAAAATGGTCTGCAGAAATATCAGCCTTCTGTTTGATGATGTTTTTGGCAGCAGAACAAGAGACAACGGCAGCCAGATGTTGAACAGACTGTATTCCGTCGGATTAATGAAAGAATAGCGGGAGCAATCATGAAACTGTAAAATATATATTTACCCAGATTTAATCAAAAGGACAACACTGGACATGCAATTTAATGATGTTGGACTGCAGCACTTTAATGAAAAATTAAAAGAGACACTGATATAATCATCCTAACATCACCTGCTGTAGATACGTAAGAGGGACAGATCGTTGAGCGCTTACCCGGCCCCAGAAGGTTGCGTGGTATTATGTGAAGAATATCGTGCCCTGGCCTGGTTCTCGTGCTCCAGCTGCTTCACCTGAGACTCCAGTTTGGAGATTCCTCTGAGGGGAACAGACAGAGATAATAAGACCATCCAGAGAGACAGGTCACTTTCTGTTGGCTTCTTTATTTAAATAAAAAAGTCAAGAGATGAACTAATCATCTCCGCAGAGAGGAAGAGGGTGACATTTATCTCTACACTTCGTCTCCGGTGGATTATTAGAAATAATCTCTGCTGCCGTGATCCGGCTCTAATTTGCATCTTCTTTTGGTAACAATCTTCAAACATCTCCTGCAGCTTTTTTGTACTCCCATGTGACTCTATCGGACCCTGGAGCTGGAGATGTTCCTGCATTTCTTACTGCATTCTGCATTTTGATGGTCCAATGTCGAACACAGTTCTGGCTTTTTGACTGACAGAATGCCTGGAAGTCTGGTGTCACAACCCAATGTACGCTGTCCTGCGTCAACCTCGTCATTTTCACCAGTTCTTAGGGTTCTCTGACATCCTCCAGACATCACATACATTATTTTTTGTTTCTAGTTTTCATTGCACGTTGTAATAACATTCCTATTCCCTCTTTCTAAAAAGGTCTGTTAACCTCTCCGTCTTCTTCTCTTGGATCTCCCTCCATCTGTGTCAGTGCTACAGCCGTCCTATAAGACACGTATTGATGTTTTGGGCGCTGTAGTCCGTTATCCGTCTGTGACTCTGCTGAATCGACCTGACGCACTTCATCAATGCAGAGTTCATGGCGCTGCCTCGATTGGTGCCAATTTGCAGACAGAGAAGAAATGGCCATGGAAAGTTGCTTGGTAGCGTCAGACAACGAATGCTATGATCTTGTTTTCCCCCTCGGCAGCACAGAGACCGTCGTTAGGCTCTATTGATTAATCCTCTCCATCTCCCTGCTGTCGACCAAACGCCACCACAGCTCTTTTACTAAATAGCTGGAGGCAGCCGACGGCGACTTGATGGACCTGAAGCTGTGATGTCACATCTGCGCTCGGAAATCTCTACACATAGTTATTGGTTTGTGTCCGTTATTGGGAAGCCGTGTTCGATATTATTCAGAAACATCACCACTTGATCTGTTGTGGACGAGATATGTCTCTACTATTGGCCATGAAACTAAAATGAAAACCATTACTCTGGACAGAGTCTGGCTAACTTCCCCCCCTGCTTCCAGTCTTTATGCTAAGTTAAGCTAATCACCTCCTGTCTCCAGTATTACACTGTACAGATGTGAGTGGTGTGTGGATTACTGCATAAAAGAAAGCTTAACTTCATATCTACTGGAATAAAAACACCCTCCTCTATCAACGATCCACTCACCTCTTCAGCTCTGATATCTGATCGGTGGCATCGACAAGCTTGCTCTCCGTTGACACCAGGTTGCTCTGTAGACACACATGGATGGGTGAAGACATGACATAAAAGAAAACTGGTGAGGCTTTAAAAGCGTGATCAAATAATAATCAAACAGATTATAGATCAGATCTCTTACCTTCAGTCCCTCATGCTCCTTCACCAGAGAGTCATAATCTCCGAGCAGCTGAGGAAACAAAACAGAGGAGACCAGACAGTTACAGCCTGTTAGTGGAACACATCACCTCTTGACCAACAGGACTCAACCAGTAATGAAGCATGAAGTAACATATAAGACTACAATTATAATAGAAGATTGTTCCAGCATTCAGACTCACATCCTGCAGCATCTTGTACTCTCTCTCCCTCTTCGCCTCCCTCTCCTCAGCCTCCATGCAGGCCTTCTGCACCGACTCATCAAGCTGTCGTACGTGGGCCGTCAGACGAGCTGCCAGGGCGTCCTTCTCTTTGCCCGAGCGTTTGCTTTCCTCCAGTCGTTGCTGCAAGGATTTCACAGCGGCGCCCGCTACCGCATACCGCTCCGGCCATTCAGCCTGATGAGGGGGGAAAGCCACGTCAAAACGACATGCATGTTAACTGAATCCACGTGCTCGGTCATCAATTTGTGACTTTAATCATAGAGAATTTCTCACAAATGAATGGCTTTTTAATATCAGAGAATACAAGTTTAGTTTTCTTGTAAATTTATTACTTTAATCTCTCATTCTGATTGTTTTCTAGGAATATTACCCCTTTCCCTGGCTCTGTAATTTTGATTAATTTTGTAACCCACAATGACCCCTTGTACAACACCAAGGTCCACAAGTGTCGACGTTAATTGCTGGATTTGGACATTATGAGAGGGGGTCAAAAATATCTTCTCAATCCACAGTTTCTGAACCCATCAATGACGAGCTGAACGTCTGGTACAAACTCTGGGTGGCTCTTTAAATAATAAGTTATTATAAAAGAATATGTTCATCTCTACATCTCTGAACATAAGAAGAAAGAAATAATGACAAATAATGTAAAAAAAAAGAGAGATCTCCGGAATAATACCAGTTTTTTCTCCAGGAAGCTGTTTGTTGCCTCGAGTTCTTGAATGCGACTGGTGGCCTCAGCCAGAGCCGTCTCCAGGTGCTTGCACCTGTGGATGAACAGAAACCACAATAATGCAAGAAGAAACTTGACGGTGTAACAACGGAAGCAACTGTGTCCTGTGTTGTAACAGAAAGTGAACTGGTGGCCTGTGAGAAGCTGTGTCTGTGTACCATTTACAAACACAGACATGAAGTAATACCTCTCTGCGAGGGCCCGGTTGCTCTTCTCTAAGTCCCGGGGCAGATCTCTGAGTTTCAGTTTCTCCCTCAGGAGCTGAATCTCAGACTCGTAATAAGCTTTGAGATCAGCCACATGTCGAGAGTGCTTCTCTCTCAGGTTCTGTCTCAGTCTGAGGAGAAAAAAAGAGACAAAAGAAGAAGATGAATGAAACTGCTAAAAGTGGAAGACTCAACAACACAGTGATTAAGATGCTAACTACTTATTTTTATTTAAAAAACAACTGACCGGGTCTTCCCAAACCTTAAGCATTCAAAGTATATTCTTTCAAATCCCTCCTTAAAATCGATTTGTTTTTTATGTTCTATGTGCATCCCTGTGTAAATAAACCCTCCGACCTGCGTTGGACGCTACACTCACAGAGAAAGGACAACGGGATCCTCGAGTGATGAAGCTCTCTCCCCGTGTGGACTCCTTGCAGGCTGCAGAGCAGCACATGAGGCTGAACAAGGCTTCAGGGTGCTGGTGTGGGTGTGACTGCCCTCCTCCTCGCTGGCTAAGAGGGCACTGGCCCGGCGATGCTGGCTGTTTGTGAGGGGACAGGGCCGGGTCTGGCTCTGGGATGCGTTTCCCCTCGAGCCGCGTTGCACATTAGAAGGGGAAGGTCCGACAGCTGAACCACTGGAGATGTCAGAGATGCCGTCTGTGTCTCCGGGGTTGGGACTGCTCTCCACCATGCTGTCTGGGGTTACGGGGGTCTCCACTCTGGGGTAGTGGTGGGGCTGAGCGGCGAACGAAGGGCTGCTGAAGTGAGAGGGCGAAGTGAAGCCGGAGGTACGATCTGACTGCCGCTGGTTAGCTGCTGGGTCCAAGGACAACACCTAAAGCAACAGTATGAGTCAGAACAGGAACCCACTTTTTTAAAAATGACAAACCATAGCAACATTTTTACTGCAATTTCTGTATCACCTGTGGTGATGAAGGACTGGATGTAAGCGAGCCTTCCCAGTCTGAACGCTTACAATCTGGTTTTTGCTTGCTCTGGTAGATCTCTCTGAGAGACAGACGAGGCTCCTGGGAAGGAGTCTACATGGATGGAGAGAAGTCATCAAGAGCCAAACATAATATGAATATGAATATTACCAAAGACTAATGTGTACAGGTAGTCGACAGTCATACAGGTTTAGTTTTACTTAAGACACGTCGCTCAACGACACCAGTCACAGGCGCCACGGTCAGCTGTTACTCACAAGACTCAAGGACGCCTCTTGCAGAAGGAGGAAAGCGCCGCTGTCGAAGCTGTCCGGTAGTGGGTGATAGAGCTCACTCTCATTCAGACGCCAATAAGTGAGGCCTAAGACAGAGAATTTATTGTGATTTAATCTGATTAAAGAATTATACATATTGTATTTATCTATTTATCTTTTTTTTTTTAAGTAACCTCTAGGGATATTTTGGTAACACTTTCTATGAAGGTCATGTATATAATGCATCATAAGGACATTTATTTTTTATTTATTTTTTTAAATATTTTTTTTTGGCCTTTTTATTGGCTTTATTCATAGAACAGCTGAAGATATGATAGGAAACAGGTTGAGAGAGAGGGGGAGTGACACGCGGCAAAGGGCGCCCAGGCCAGGAATCGAACCTGGGGCCGCCGCAGCGAGGACAAAGCCTCTGCACATGGGACGCCCGCTCTACCAACTGAGCTAAACGGCGCCCATAAGGACATTTATAACACATTATAATGAAGAGTACATCAGATAAGCTGTGGTAAACAATGGGACATATACTCTCAGACTGGAGTGACAGTTCAGCTCTTTCATAATGATTTCAGGTGACGGCCATCAAAGCCACCTTTATCTGATTCTGTAGATAAAGGAAATGCGCATATATTTGTATGTTTGAGGAAATAAAAAAGTGACGTTTTCCTCATAATAAAGTCCTCTGCGGTACGACAGTGCCATCTTGCTGTCACTTGTGGTAATTGCAGCATCTTTAATTAAAAACCAGCCTCGCTGCCCTGTGTTTTGTCTGACTCAGTGAGTCGGTACCTGATGCCTCCGACATCAGGCTGTCACTCCTCTTCAGGGGCAAAGAGCTGGACGACGGCCCGACCGCTCGCTGCTGAGACCCAGGAGAGACGAGGGGATTAGACTCAGCAAAAAAAAAACACTACAGACACAGATCAGTGATAAACACTCGGTGAGTTGTACCTGGTCTTGGAAGACTGAGCCCTCTGGGGGGGTTTGTTTCTGGGACTCTGCGAGGCTGCCTGGCTGCTCCGTGTACTCAAGGATCGGCGATGAAGCTTGCCCCGCTTTGCTCTTCTTGGGCCTGAGTTTCTGCCTCTGGGCCCAGGAGGTCAGAAGCTGGCTGGTGCTGCAGACAGAAAAGATTTTTAGACCAGCGGAATGAGTTGTGATTAGTTTGACTTAAAAACAAATCAGGCTCACCCAGAGGTTCTCTGCTGGTAGACTAACGGGTTAGTTTCCTCCAGTCCAAGAATCCTCAGATGTGAATGCTCCTGCTGGCATCCAATCACAGTTGGGTCTGCGTTTTCCTGGAAGTTTGGGGACCAGTGCCGCTTCTCCCTCCCATGAATACCATCCTCGTCTTCCCCTGGAGATCCGGCAGGTTCCAGACCTGTATCCCAAGCAGACAGAGTCCCGTACCCACTGCTGAGCACCGTGGTCGCCCGCTCCTCCCCCTGATTGGCGGTCTCTGATCTCTGGAGTGGAGGGGAAGGGGAGCTGAAAGGGATATGGGCAGGGGCTGCCAGGCTGTCATTGTCACTGGCCACATTTTTGGGGACTGTGCAGTCACTGGAGATGAGGGGGAAAATATAATCCTTTGTGTTTGGGTTAGTTTTGGTCGCTGATGTTGGAGAGAACTCTGGGTGTGGCTGGATGCTGGCCTGGCGGTTCTGGAGTTGAACCAGGGCCTTGATTTCATCCTGAATCAACTGGGGAAAAAAACACATCATTGATTAACTGGATAAACAATGTGTTCGCCGTCATGATAAGACGTGACCGAATGCAGACTTACCTGTATTTGGCACTGGTATTGTTCTTGCTGAGCGAGTATTTGCTCTTGGTATTGCTTCTCAACCAGCTGAAAAAGATGCAACCATCGGCCCTGTTGCAGAAAAAAAGGAAAATTGCACCGTTACGACTCACAGGAAGACATTAAAGTCGAGCTGGAACGGAATTTCAACAATTTCCATCTTCAGTATGGTGACAAATGAAACAGGATCATGACGTTTGGAGGAATTTATTTGATCATTGAAAAGCTCACCACCTTCTCTAGATGTGTGCAGAGCCGAACCTACAGATTGATTGATGGATGGATGTCATGATATTATTGGTTGAAATTGGTTGGTACTAGCTGATGCGTCATACTTTGGTTTTCCAGGAAGAAATATTGGATTTTTATTTAAAAAAGCAAAGACATGGATTTTTTCATTTGGATTTTTTTTTTAGATTCTATAAATAGGTGCACAGTAGGGCTGCGGATGTGATTGAAACGTGCAGAATGATGGAAGAGATTGACCGAAGGCTGTTAGATACTTTTCATCTGCAGGTTTCTCTGAGCTCACCTTAAATGTCAGTTTAACACATGTACCTAAAAGCAGGATTTTATGAATCACAACTTGTTTGGGAGCCGATCAAGTGTGATGTGGTAACTTGAAATCTCTGGTAAAAATACAAACACTGTGAATGGATTATAACAGTCGTGACGTATTGTGTCCAAAATGAACATTTGTTTTTCATATGCACAGATTTCAGATTTGAAATGAGGGGGATGGAGGAGACACAGTACAGTTTTTTTTTTGATGAGGTAATTAACTTGTTAACAAACCATGTCTTAAACATGTGTGTACATTTTAACTATTGTAGATAGATGTGCTGCATTGTGCTCACGTGAAGCTCATGATCTACCCGTGTGCAGCCCAACTTGTGTGGGTTTTTTGTGTGTATGTAGACACGCAATGCAGCATAAAGAGAGCCGTGTGCGTGGCCTACATCCTCCCCATTACACATATAGTACATGGCAAAGAAATGTGCGTTCTCCAGGGGAGATCTAGATGGGAAATCTCTTATACCCTCCCCGAGAACGTTAACCGCCCGGCTCCAAATCACATTCTTTATAGTCACATATTCTCTATGGACATAAGCATGTCTGTATTTGTAAAGGGAAGCAGCTGTGCACCGCTGCGATTGTGATAAAAACTCCCATCGGAGGGGGAGAAGTGATATACAGAGGAACAATAATTCTTTAGCGATTGGGCCTTACAACAGTCTACCAAAGTTACATCAAAGATCGGATGGGTTTTTGCCCGGGTATGTAAAATTAAAGCGTCTTGTCCTGACGCACATCACAGTTGTCTGTTCCCTGCAAATCACATCCTGTGTCTGAAACGATCAGCTGCAGTGTGTCTGTCTTACTGTCAGGTGCACAAAAAAATAAAAAGTGACGGCTCAGAAATTAGGCTGCCAGCTGCCAAATGCAGCACACGATAACAAGAACTGCCAGAGCAGCTAACCACAATTTCCTATGCAATGTCATCTCCGTGCATTTACACTCTCGTATCCATGTTCTACAGTAGCTATTGTCTTTCCAGCTCTGTGGTATTTCCCCACCTCACAATCCTTCCAGATCTCAGGGTCGGTCTCTCCGCTGCTCTGTATCTCCTGCACCAAAGCTCTAAGGGTCTCAAGGGAGCTGGGGTTGATGAATGGGAGGCTCTTCCCGTGTTCAAATGCTTCATCTGTGCTCAAACACAGACTCCTGCAATAGAATCACATAATATTAATTCACATACTGTACCTAAGGATCGGTATGTATCAACAACATATCTTCTATCCCAATTTACGCAGTCCAACTTCTCAATAATGATACTATCACATTTTCTGGTAATAATATACATAAACAGTATATGATATAACCATACGGTAAAGCCTATTTTACTCCTGTGTGAATTAAATACTTGATAAATAATAAGTAATTTAATTAATAACTTTAGAGCAGAGAATTCCTGAGAAATTTGAGTAAGTGTGTGCTTATTATTATTATTCATTTAGGCGATTCAATCATAAATGATTGCATCACGATTACGTTGAAAGACGATCAATAATCATATCAAATTATCGCCCATCAAACCAGGATTAAATATCAGGAGGAGGACAGTTATAAAAATTCAAATGATATTATATATATATTCTAATATATATTTTATAATATTTAATAAATGCTTTATAATTCATTTCTTTCTCAATCAATGTATATATATTTAATTTATTATATATATATATATAATATATATATATTCTATAATATAAATCAATTATATAAATATATATAAATATATATATATATATATATATATATATATATATATATATATATATATATATATATATATATATAAATTTATTGATAATAAAAATTAGTATGATAATATCCCTTCACAAAAAACCTACAGTCTACATTTTCCATTCCAGCGGTTATTGCACCTGATCTTGTTGCATGCTGGTGTGATGTCCATGGGCCGGCTCTCCACAGTGCCTCCTGTTGTTTGGGAGGTTGTGTGTCTGTCCTCCGAGACAGGCAGCGCCGAGGCCGACGTCCCCTCAGAGGACACCAAAGAGGTCTCGCTCTCTTTACCCACATCCCCGTCGGCACTGACATGGCAATGGCTCAAAGCCCCCGAGCTGGACACATCCTCAGAGACACTGTCATCTGTGGACATGTTTATGGGCCCATGCAGAGGGGGTCGGTCTGACAGCTAGGAGCAGAGAGAGGGTAAACAAGGGGAGTCAGACAGTCGATGTAGAAGTAGCAAATTGCCAAGCATTTATACAGTGCTTTTGCAGGCTTTTTTGACGACTGAAGGAGCTTTACACTACATGTCTGCATTCACCCGTTCACACACAAATTCACAGAGGCTGCCATGCAAAGGTGCTGCCATCAGGATCTCATTCAGGGACATTCACACACCGATGGAACAGCCTTCGGGGGAATATGGGGTTCACTATCTTGCCCAAGAACAGTTGGGTATGCAGACTGGAGGAGCCGGGAATGTACTCTCCCCATGCCTATAGATTTACACTACTGTCCTAAAGAGTATTCATATTTGTGCTACTGTCAATGTACATATTGGATCTATAGCATATACAAAGTATTCATCATACCTCCACATGTTTATTCTGTCTAAAAATGTACTTGTAAACATATTTTACAGTACACCTGCACTGCCTACTATGTCCATACTGTATACATCACACACACACACTGTACATCAAGTGTATTCATGCTTCTTACTGTTCTACAATCTACTAATTCTATATTTTATTCTGCATAATATTACATACATTCACCTGCACCTCACTGCTCTTCTGATTGGATGCTTTTGTTGTCTCAGTGCCTGACCTCTACATATGTAGTAGCTGTTTATTACAGAGCTAACCGAGCATACACACATTCAACAGTTATCTAAACATAAACACAAGCATTCACTCCAACGTGTACATGTATTAGCAGCAGCGACCCGTCTCTGTCTGTCATGACCCGCGTTTCCGGCGTGACATCTTGCCTGAACTGGGCATATTTGATCGCTAACGGCTAACGTTAATTAACCACCACCTTCGCCATCAACATTTACATCAAAGCCAACGAGACAGACAGCTCTTATTGTGCCATGCAGCGCTAATTAAACAACACCAGCTTCGTTAGCTCGTTTAGCCACGGTGGCTGTCAGACAGCCAGCCAGCCAGCCAGCCAGCCACCAGCACCGCTGCTGCAGCCCGATAAAGTTGCCTGTCAATTCCGCGGGTGAATGGGTCAGTTAGGGAAGCTAACACGACAGCTTCAACTGACAAGCAACGTTAGCTAGCATAGCCAAGTTGAGCTAAGTTGGTTTATTACAGGTTCGTAAGCGCCGCGTAGGCAAACCGGACGGAATTATAACGTAAACGGAAATATAAACACTGTTTTATACTGGACGGAATGGCGCAGATTCATCGCGGCGTAGTTAAACGTACCCGTTGGTTTGTAACATCGTTCCATCCATATTCCTGTGTGAGTAGACGGGTTGGCTAGCTGGTTGCTGGTTGGCTACTGCACTGCAGTTATCTCCGGCCGCTGTAACGTTCGCAGCCCCGCGTCGCCATTGGTCAAATTCCAATCAGAAAACACAGCGCTGTGATTGGTCAGCGCTTCCCATTCTGTGTTTCGATTGGCTGCCCGGCGGGAAGAGGCGTTCACATCTGTTGGGACAAAAGCTGACAGCGAAGCAAAACTACACAAGACACAGTTTATATTGTTTTACCTTTTTGCACATTTTCCTTTCACTGCAAATTCAATTTCGTGTTATTCTATCTATCTATCTATCTATCTATCTATCTATCTATCTATCTATCTATCTATCTATCTATCTATCTATCTATCTGCTAACTATTTTGAAAATCCATTCATTGTTGCAGATGTTTTTTAAGCAAACATTACCACACACAAAAAAAAGCTCAGGTTTCAGTTCCTCAAATGTTTTCTTCATCTTCTGCAGATGCACTTTATACTTTGAGTACATTTCAGAGCTTGTACTTTTTCACTTCTACTTGCGTAAAGACATTCTGTAATTTTGAAACCTCTGATCTTCTTTGATAATATTTTGGATTTGAATGGAAACCCCCCCAGAAATGTTTGTCATACAGATTTCTGGACCCTTTTGTTGGCCATTTATCTGCAAATATGCTGACATTGTACAGACCACTAATGGATTGATCAAGTAAAACTTATTACATGAGCATAACACCGGTTTGTAATCTTGTTTTTGTGTGATTTTACTTTTTAAATGCAGATAATTGGATTGCAGAAAGATTCGGATCATTAGTCTTTCCCTTTAATCCCTGGTACAAGACACTTTTATGTCCTTAAGTAGGCTCAGCTCTGAAAAAATATATACTTAAATGGTCTCACCTTTGACTGTTAACACAGGCAACTCTTAATCTGTAAATTACTGACCTAAAAATGGCTTTTTATTTTGTTTTTAATTACTTGTAAATGATCACTTCATCTGCTCCATGTTAGAACCTTACCTGCAGCATTATTTCGGATATTAAATTCCCTGCTGGGTATTTGACAGAGTGTTAAGTGGCACTCAAAACTGTTTAATGTCGACAGCTTGTGCAGCTGTTTTTTTTTTTTACTTTTTTACTCATACATTATTTTTTTATATATTATTACTTGTATTTTGTGATGTAAATATAATTCTTTTGATTTGCGTAAACTGTGCTTTTCTATTCATTTGCTTATTTAATTTATATATCCAAAGGGGGCTTTACAATCCCATTTACAGACACTTGGAATAACATGCAAGGTGCTGGCCTGAACATCTGTAGTTCAGTATCTCGCTCAAGGACCAACTCACACGTTTGCAGAGAAAAGAGATCCCTCCCTGCAGCTTCACAGCCTGCTTCTTATTTATACGTTAAAGTAGGGATTTTTATATGCTCATCAAAACTGGGTGAGGAATGTCTAAAATGCATCCAATCACACAACGACAACTATGTTGAAAATACAATTTATTACACTGAGTAATAAATACATACAAAGATGCAAGTAACAGCATTTTCCATTTTTTAATACCAAAACCAACCTCAACACGAATGAACCGATGCGTTTGGCAAATCTCTGCCCTTCACTCACTCAATCATGTTTGTTATAAGGATCTGAAAAACAGACCAAAATACTATCAAAAACAAGTCATTTTCCATCTACCCCTGTACAAGCCATGCACTGTCTACCATTAACCCCTGGGCCCTTTCGCATGCAAAAATCAACGTTTTAAATATGAAGTCAAAAATTAAGATCCCAAAAGTGGGGGCGCATTAAAACACATGATATCCTTTCATATGAATTCAAGTAACCCACAACATGATTTAAATGATTCTGCAGAACCCTTTAGGAGTCATGAATTAAATTATTGTGTTTTTTTTTTTCACTCTCTCTCTCTCTAGGAGCTTGCTTTTCCTCATCCTTTGTTAATTTACTTCCTCTTCTCAAAGGAAATGCCATGCAACTTGTTTTTTTTTTGTTGTTGTTGTTTTTTTTCCATGAGACGCACACTGTTAGTTCTTCTTGCAGGGAAGGAATGTTTGTTCTTAGCTAGGACCTCGCGTTTCTCTCCGTCTCAGCCAAGCATTCACGCACCAACCCTCTGGCATGAATTATTCCTTTGAAGAGAGACAAATACACATTTAGATGAACAAACTTTACACTGCTGTACATTTTGCATTTCTGCATATCCAGTGGAGAAAGAAGTATTCAGACTTTTTACTTAAATAAAAGCGCTATTACCGCACTGTGATAGTACTCCATTTCAAGTTAAAAGTCCTGCATTCAAACCCTTAGTTAAGTATAAGTATGTAAGCATCAAATAAAAGTGTACTTAAAGGGATGGCCGTGGTGTTTTTTTAAAGTGTGGCTGTATGAGGTACTTCTCCATAGTCAGTGTATTACTACTACGTAGTAGTAATAGAAACAGGAAGGAGTACCACTACAGGAGCAAAGCAATGTCCTATAGTGGACATATTTTAGACACCTAAAAAACTCAGTATCAGTTTAAGTATTCACTATATTTAGACTATTTTCACATCGCCATCAAACAGAAAAGAAGCCGTTATCTATGCTCTCCTCAATGCCACCAGACTCCATTCACAAATCTGTAGTTTTAACTCACAGACCTCAGGTTTAAAATAGTTTAGATTAGAAGCAGGATAATTTCTCAACATTAAGGAAACATGTCATCCTTCAGTTTATCACAAACATTCAAGACGTCTTGAGATACGTGGTTTTCAAGTGACCAAGCTGTCAGGTAAACGTAGTGAGTAAAAAGTACAATATTTACCTCTGAGATGTAATGGAGGAGAAATATAAAGTAGCATAAAAAATACATACTTAACAAATTTGAGGTACTTGCAGGTAACTTAATTACAGCAGTTGAGTAAATGTACTATGTCGCATCTACCTCTTTTCAGTCTCTCCATTGCACTCTTACTCCCAGCATACGTGGGCCTGATCTCCTTCCCAAGCTCTTCGATGATGGCCAGCAGCTCTGCATATTTGTTCTGAGGCACTTGGCTGCCACTGGAGCCCTGATGTTAGAGCAAACACAACCAGATAAGCCATGTCCAACACATTTCACTTCGTTTTTGGTATGCAGGAGGCATGTTTGTATGAGCCAAAGAAGATTACACAATACAGTACATCATTGTGTCAATACTCATTTCCATAGGAATTAAAAAATAATAAATCATTCAAATGATATTCATGTACAGCCTTACAATATCCCTATGAATATCCTTACATTAAACCAGTGACTGTTCTTACAATACATCTGTTCATTCTGTCTCTTGCAAGACATTCTACTTTATGAAGGGACAAAAAAATCAATTGAAATGGGAAGAAGCTCAAATGAAATGCCTGTGGGAATGAGAGGAGCAGTTTCATTGCAGTTACCTGTGAGAATCCCAGAGATGGAGGTCCATAGTCGCTCAGAAGGGGCCTGTAGGACTGCAACGTGCTCAGGTTAGCAGCCGAAGGAGATTGGAGGCTTCCAACTGTTCACAAATTATAAAGTTGACATTGGTGAAGACGTGCAGCACAAAAAGACTCATATGTCTACATTATGCCGGTGCTTATTTCTTTAAAACATTTTAGAGTAGGTGGAAAAACAAATGTTTCCCAGAACCAGAGGAAAAATCTTCAAATTACTTTTGTTTAAAAAAAAACAACAACTCAAAGATATTCTATTAACAATAAAAAACTAAAAAGGCAGTCAAACTATATTTGCCTTCAAAATACAGTGAAGTAGAAGTATAAAGTAAATGGAAATAATCAAGTAAATAACCTAAAAATTGTACAGCGTTTGCATTCCACCACTGTTAACATAAATACTATAAAAACTACAAATATTTTCAAAGATACAGATAGAGGTAGGTATACACGTAACAATGGAAAAAAACTCTTTGTAAAAAAACATTTGTACAAGTACATCACAATTGTACAATATGTACAGATCAGTACAGTTACTTGGATTGTAACGTACTTCCAGATTTTGAATACAGGAGTTTCACTTGTAACAAAGTATATATATATTTTCTTCTTTAAAAAAAAAACAAAAAAAAACACTGTTACTTAATAAACACCACACATTTCCACCACCGGGCCTGCAGGGCGGGTGTTTCGTCCGCCTCCTCGCCGCTCCCCCTGCCGCTTTGTTCGGCTGTAATATTCCACCTCGGACGCGAGATGTCCTCGAAGAGTCATAAAAACAACATTCAGAGGCAGATCAATCAGCGGCGGCTCCGACCGAGGAGCATCATGGAGGAAACGGAACAAGGCTGGCTCAAGAAGACACAAGTGATACATTTTTGTCACCGCGTTACGGCGCCCGACCGGCGGGACCGGGACCTCCGGGACGACGGATAATCCCCGTTTAGGAACCGCCGCCGTCTCGTTTCGCATCCGAACCGTCTTTCGCCGCCGAGCGACGCCGCGGATGGCGCTCTTTTTCTTTTTTCCTTCTACATTAGTAATAATGGCGGATATGAATTAGCCTAGCTCCCAGGATCTGACCCTATATATATAACTGGACAAAAAAAAAACTACAGACACTGTCTTTCTCCAGGTATTCTCCGAGACCCCGAATTTAACACTCGATTTAACGGACGGATACTTTGATTTTCCGCCATTTTTTCTCCTTACCCTGGTTCCCAGAAGTTCCCGGAATGTGCTGATGGACATTGGGTTTGTAAGACATTCCCAGAGACATTGTAAATTAAAGAAATAAAAATGACCCGAAATTCAGTGAAGCGTCTGTCTCTCACTTTTTGTTTACAACAGCGGCACCGGCAAATATGGCCGTCACTTTATATTGACACCCACTGTGCTTTCTAACACCGCTACTATCCATTGCGGGTTATCAAGAGAGAAGAAGAAGAAAGAAAGAAAAAAAAAACGGTTAAAACGTGATTTCGACGATAAAAAAAAAACACAAAAAAAAACGACGGAATTCACACGCGGTTTTCACGCGTTTACTCGCCAGAAAGTCTACTTTGAACCGCACTTTTAAAGGAACCGATGATGTTTTATTAACATTTTATTAAAAAGACGTTTATAAAGTGAACATGTGAAGTGTGTTTACACTTTTTTTTTTACACATTTAAAATAAAAATAAATTAAAAAAACGATTTTCACAAAACGAATTTAGCTAATTCCGGTTAGATTTAACATGAATCCCGATCAGTTAGTGGAGTGGATGTTTTTGTTTAAAGTTAAATATGAACATTTTAACACTCGGAAAGAGAGAACCGGTTCGCAGATACCTGTCTTTGTCTGTGGGGGCGCATCCATTGTTGTCCTCTATTGTGTGTTTTTATACTACATGAAGTAAAAAGAAAAGTCTATATATATATATTAAGTAAAATAAGGCTCCGCTCTTATTTTGGAGGCATGTGGCTGTGTGGGGGTTTTTTTTCGCTCCTCTTCCATTCAAATAAGCAGCCAGTTGGTTTAAAAGCGTAAAAAACCTGTTTCCCATCAGGCTCTCTGGTTGGACATACACAAGCAGGGTTTGGCCCAATCCTGACCCAGTGTCACGACCTTTGACCCCAGTGAAGTCAGTCCCCCCCCCCCCCCCTTTATATGAGATTTTAGGATGTGTTTTTACAATGCACTGCTTGTTTTTTTTAATCTGAAATTGTTCTGCATATCATATAAATACGTGTATTTATATAATATTAATTATAATTATGAATGAAAAGTACTAACCACCAGATTAAAGATCCCAGATGTACATAAAGTAAAAAACTTACTTTTAATTTAGTTATTTTCAAGTATTTTAGTGCTAAGGATCTGAATACTTATAACATCTAAAACAAAGTGACTTTCTATTTCTGAAAGGATCATTTTAAACGCATCAATAGTGGTAAAAGTGCCCAGCAAAGTTTGAAAAATACATCAGAAATTTTGCATTTTTACAGAGCAAGCCTGAAAACGTATTTTTTTTATAATGATCTTTAGCACACATCCATGTATTACAGTTAACAGTACAACGAGGGAGAAGTATACCAAGCTTTATTGAGCATCACACTCGTTCATGTACAGGTGTCTTGTTGAATTTTTTGTACAACTCTGTCAGTAGTGCAACTGGTGCAATAATGTAAGGAGAACAAAATAAAATTAAAAAAAAAGAGAAGTCCTTCAAGAGTTTCAACATCAGGAGGAGCCGATGTGCCGCCTCCCCCGCCCCGAACACCTCAAAAAGACTAGATTAAAACAGGAGTTGTTGGCTTATATGTGGTGGTTATTCAAGTTAAAATACTTCCCCAATTAAACAGCAGATCTTTTCAATAAAGTCCATCCAACAGAATGTTTTTTTTAAATCTGTTTTACAAAGTGTACAAATTGGTATGATACAAAGACTCCTTCCTTCGCGTTTCACACGGTTCTAAATGCAATCGAACAAGAAGAGAACACGCAGTTAATGACGTCAACTAATCCACAGGTTAACGACGTGTCTGAGCAGACTGGCCCAGAAAACACATCCCATCTATTTTTTTTTTTTTTTTTTTTAATAATCATCAGCTTTTCGAGACTTCTGGTCAGTCCCTTCCAGTGCAGATCTAATAATATAATGCGATATAGGACTGAGGAGGTAAGAGAAGAGGTACACTATTCAACAGAAGCAAAATCGAGCATTTTTTAAATTACAATTCGGCAGCAGACTTAGAGACGCGTTTTCCAAACATGTACTGCTCGTATCGAGCTGCGTGAGTCGGTTTCCACGGAGCATCTTAAAGACACGTCATGCATTTCAGACACTTAGTAAAACTCTCAAAGATTTTTTTTCTCGTTGTTTTGATTTTCGAAAGGAGGGTCTTTGTGTGAGTTTAACCCCTGAGCAGAAGTCGATTTAAAAAGAAGAAGAAGAAAAGAAAGGCAACAAAATAAAAACATGAGCAGATCACAGAGCTGCTCTGAGACCTGGTTGGAAATAAAAAAAAGAAAAAAAAAGTGATTGTATTCGTCAAGAATTTCACATTTTCTC
The DNA here is from genome assembly GCF_963514095.1 of Eutrigla gurnardus. Classification (NCBI taxonomy): domain Eukaryota; kingdom Metazoa; phylum Chordata; class Actinopteri; order Perciformes; family Triglidae; genus Eutrigla; species Eutrigla gurnardus. The sequence goes on from NC_139930.1 coordinate 22,057,591, forward strand.
ACAAATCGTCTCAGCTGCTTCACCGTTTGTCGTCCACTGAATGAGAGTTTAGTCCGGTCGGGTGTCACCGACGTCACACCTGACACACTTCAAGGTGAGGTAAAGACCAAAGGTGGTTTCATCCTGCAACACAGACTACCAAAACAATATACGGACCAGGAGAAGGGAGCATGACTGCTCAACGAAAACAGAAATGTATAAGCAGCAAATATACACATTTAATAAATGTAGTTCTAATGCAGTTGTGAGTAGATACGTGAACAGGGATGAAACTATTAAATGTATAATTGGTAAATTGTAGTTTTTCTTCGTCTAACACTTCCAATATTCTTGATTCCAGCCACTAAAACGAGAGAACGTCCTGCTTTTCTTTGCAATTTAAACTAAATATTTTTGCGGTACTGACTAAAACAAGACATTTGAAAATGATTTGTTTGGCTCTGTAAAGTTGTTGGTTCGTTGTTTTATTTTTTACATCATCAGATACAGAATAAATGAAAGAATTGTCAGCAGATTAACAGGATAATTAAATGTATCTGTAGTTGTGTTTATTAATGTATTTATGAGACTATGACTCCTTCCCGTAGGCAACCACAACAGGAGGCAAGTGCATTAATACATAACGAGTGGCAATATAGTAAAGAAAATGTAATCATTTAAAACCACATCTTCATAAGAGAAGTTAGAATTGCTAATAGTGCTGTAAACCATTTCAAAACTTTGAATACCTGCAGAATTAAAGTTAATCTGTGAACAAATTTGACTCGGTTTTTATGAATTTTTTTGCCGTTTCAATATCATCTTTGGGAACCATTTTCTCACCTTCATGAGCGATAAATAGAAACCACCAGACCAGCTGACGCTTAAATAACCAAAACCTTCAGGTTCCGCGGTTTTCCAAGTCATTCTCAAAACAAAAGTCTGGTTTTGGTTGCTGGAATCAAGTGATTTCAATATACACGATGTCAAGATACTCGCACTGGATTTTACCCCCCAATCATATCTGCTGAAAGCATATTAGGAAGGGATCTCTTATGGCAAAGTTCACCCCAAAATCCAAATGTTCCCCCTCTTACCTGTAGTGTTTACCAATCTAGATTGTTTTGTTGTGTGTAGCTGAGTGTTGGATTTATCTGCCTGGAAGAAAAACCTGTTTTAAATGTTCTCAGGGGGATCAGACTATGAAGACAGTTATGTCAATGTGGACAAAGTGGAAAAAACAGTCGACATTTGAAGTAAAAACAAACCGAGGAACTTAGATAAATTTGAGACTTAACGTGCAAAAAAAAGAAAAGAAAAAAAAAGAAGGTATGTGACGATGATGCAAGAGGATCCTTGTTATTATTTTAACATTTTCTTTTTTTTTGTCTCGACAACTTAAAAAAAACAAAAAACAATGGGCACATATCAGGTTTGCTGTAGTGGACTAATTCTCTCTGTATTAGTGCTGAATCATGTCTGAGCGGAGATAAACGGACATATTAATATGGGATTGTTGTTTAGCATTAAATGCACTTTTTTCTTTCGTTAATGAATCAGACTTTCAAAGACACAATGGTGTTCATCTCATCCACCTTTGGTCTAAACCAAGGAAAAAAAGTCTTTGTTTCATACCAGGTAGTCTGGACTGAACGGCTTAAAGCAGGGCCGAGGAGTGGATGACTCAACAGCCACAGGCCAATCAGCCCTCCAGGTTTCAACTCTGTCTCGATCAATATAGCACAAATCTTTTCACTCTGAATGTCAGAGGACAAATCATCACCCATCAAAATCTCTCTAGGTGAAAAAAAAAAGAAGAAGAAAAAAAAAAGAAAACCCCTGAAATCTTCTCTGTACAACCACGGCTTTACATCAGAATCACCACAGCTTGGAGTGACCTCTGACCCTCAGAGACTATAGGGAGGAGGAAGGGGAGGGGGTAGAACATGGGACAGCAGTCCTGGAGTCTGCAGTGCAGAGAGACTTGCGAGTCAGATCCCTTTAGACTGGGTGGGATGTGGGCTCGAGACAGGCTTTGACGTGGTCCAGCTCCAAACTATGTGTTGGGTGCATGACTGAGACTTTGGGGATGAAGCTGCTGCCGCTTCTGCAGCTCTTGCACAGCGAGCTGCTGGCACTGGTCCGACGTCGACAGCTTGTTACATAGTGGAGACACGCAGTTCGCTGGAATGATCAGACCTGCCAAACAAAGAAAGGATTGAGAGTGAACTATTGGCCTGGACCAACGGTGTGGACATTTATAGTACACATTAAGAAAGAAAAGAGTTTAGAAAATGTGCTCCTTATGAGAGTTGGAAGAGAGGATCAATAACTGGTGATTGCAAGTTAAATATGAAGCTGCAAACCTCAGGATGACAGAAAGGCCAAGAAATAGTCCGCTACATAAACGGCCAAAATATCACAACTTTTCATTTTCTTACTTTGGTTTTTGTACAGATTAAATATAACTAGTTATGAGGCTGAAAGCTTATTCATCACATGTGTATTTAACATCTAAGACTTTTGTTGAGCTTTTAAGACCTACAGATCATGTTTCCTTGGATAACAACCTAGAGGCAAGATTCATCTTCTCATCCAACTCCCTGCAAAAAAGCATTTCCCCAAAATCTATTTGAAAAGCTATTCCTAAAAAAAAAAGTAACAGTTTGAGCTTACCAACTATCCTCTGTCCATCTTCTGTTCTGAGGCGGACTATCTGCACCTTCACGTTGGTTCCACTGACCGGGGTGAGTACTTCCTCCAGCTCGTTCCACACGCTGAGCACCGAGCCACACAGGACGTAGTACGTCCGACACCGCAGACCAACTTCACACTGGAGGCCGACCGACGCCTTCTTGCAGTTCCCTCGCCTGTGAGCCGAAACAAACACGTCCCCAGTCATCAGAAGCACAGATTTATTGGCTTTAAAATGATAAAGGAGTCAACAGTCTATCATTTTGTCATTGTCAGCTACTTTAGTAATAAAGTTTACGAATCGTTTCGAGTCTTTCAATCCCAATGTGTCTCTACTAGAGATAAATCTATAAGAAATAAAATATATTGACTGTAGTTTTTAATAATAATAATCAAAAGAGGATGTAAGGCATTTGTCGGGAACTATTTTCAGCAGCAGGATATGACTGTGCACATACCAATACGCGTGAGAGCAGATCTTTGCCGACGACTTGTACTGGTCCATCCAGTGCTGCTTGGCATCTTCTGACAAAACCTGATGGCAAAAAAAAAAGACAAAAAGACCATCATTCACCAAGTAAAACATTGAGAGTTCCTCTGACAGAAATTTCAATCAGAAGAATGTGGTGACCTTTTTAAACTTCTTCTTGATGTCCGTGTACGTCTCCAGCTTGAGCTGCCTGCCGGTGTTCGGCCTGTAAACCAGGAAGAGCCTCTTCTTGGCGTTCACCTCTTTGACCAGAATGGCTGTTCTCTTGTTGTTCCTCATCTGAAAACAAAAATACACACTGCATTTTATGATTTTAGATATGAAGGTCCGTTTACTCGTAGTACTCACAGTACTACTTCCATCTCCAGAACCGCTCATCCGTTCCTCTTTGCACTTGGTGCCACTACAACAACAAACTTTATGTGTTGGCCTGTAACCTTTGAACCACAAGTCTAAGAAAACTTTCCTAGATTCTGTTGGCCCAGACGAATCCATCCACATAAGCGACACCCATTTCACATCAAGATCCTTTCACAGCCATTTTAAATCCTCTTACACTAAAACTTCATTTTAAACAGTCTAGAGGTTGCAGAGCTGATATAGAAGTCCTCGTCGATCTCATACCTGAACATAAAAACCATCATCTGCTCCGTTCTGATCTGCCCAAGCATGCGTAGCTTCCTCCCATGACATCCCCCTCTCCACGCCCACCTGGGAAAAGAGACACAAAGTCAGTTGACCTTACTGCGACTTAACCACGGCCTGTGGAGGGGAAGGAGGTCAAAAATGGCACAGAAAAGCTTGTAAACGTACAGTGTAGAGCTCGACATGTCCTGATGTGGTGTAGCCCGGCGTTAGGAATTTCCTGCAGTCTACCTTCTTCACCTTCTCATCGCCGGAGCCCAGATCTAATAGGAGGACAGGAAGAAACCGATTCTGATACCTTTAAGATCCAATGAGGTGCTGAAATCCAACATCTGACTCAGGGGTCACTGAGGCTTGGTGATCATCTTACCGAGAATGCCCATGTCATATCTGCCATTCTTCTTGGCTTCCTGAATGACTGCTGCCAACGTGTCAGAAAAGTACTGGAACAAGGCATTTTGCTGCTGGACCTGCATGCCCAAAATACGGTTCAGGAACTTCCCCATGTTGTTGTAGTCTGCAGCAGGAACAGAGCAAATATGCGTCACATTTATGTGGAAATTCCCACAGAACTGCAACCGTGTCACACGTCACATATAGAAAAGACTGACATTGCAATATTTTTCGATATGAAACAAATACATGAATATTCATCCTAAATGTTGTAGGCTACATTGTAAAGTTAAAAGCACCGTTCTGGTGCACATAGAAGTAAAAAAATTAAGAGGCCAGATAAACAATGTTGTGCTCTAGAGAACAATTTAATCCGAACCACATTAGTATAGATAATAATGGTGGTCACAACTATAAAGAATGGGAAATGACACTGGCTCCGTATTTCAAGATTCTGGTAGAGTTGCCAACAGTGCCGCGGTCCCGTCGCACCGAGGACAATCCGCCCTAGTCGACAGTGACGCTGGGTTGAATCCCCCGGGCGGACTGAGCAGATCCCACGGTACAGATGCGTAAAAATACTTTTGTTTCATTATGAAACTGGCCTACCTAGACTGTAATTAATGGGAAACACTGGATTTCCTGTCGTAATGTGAGGCATTAGAGATAAGTTGTCGATATCGTACGTCCTTTGATGTCACAGTTGCAATGCCGATGCTGAAACAACCCTTTAAACAATTATAAAAATCACCTTTGTCCAATGACATTGCTCCAGATCTGTCCTCCACATTAATGAGGCCCACACCTATTAATCCAGTCTGGATTTCTACAGAAGGAAAACACTGTTGTTACTGAAGGGCCAGAGATGTAAACAACAACAACAAGCAACAATTAATACCTTAAATACATTAATAAGGTAAGCAATAATTACATTGATCTACAGGGTTAAACAATTGTACAATAAAACAGTAGATGTTTGACTGAAAGCTAAATAAATGAAATCGCCTTTTTTGTAAAAGACAAATTTCAAAAGTACCGTTGAAGAATTCACCTTTAAAGTTTGAGGGTGGAGGGACTAGTGGAGAGTCGAGCTTTACGATCGACTTCATCACGATCTCCAGAGCGTTTCTGCCGTACTGCAGCAAAGACAAACGGGATTTAGTCGCTGCCAAATAAACGCAACACAATTCTGAGTCAAACGTGTGATGTTCTTACTTTGTTGTCAAAGTTAAACCTGCTGAGATCTCGAGTTTCTGTTGCTCTTCTGTCTCCATGTGTGAGAGCACCCTGTTACACAGATTAAAACAGGTTGATATCAAACTTCCTTTAAGTGCCGATGTTCTTAAGAGCACACTTAAATAGTCCTCACCAGGCTTTCTAGTCTTTTGGCAACGATGGATGCAAATCTCTGCTCTCCTGCAAGCTCCGATATGAGGAAGACATATTCTGGAGCCGTGACCTGGTTGGACCTGTGAGTTCTCCCTGTCATTAAACAAACAAAGCAACGTTTTGAAGCACAATGTTCGTCCGCATCCATTACGTGAAGACTTTCAGGCCCAAACGGACCACGACAAGAGGCTCAATTTGGAATAACTGGCATTAGGTCTGGTTCTGCCTTCAGAACGACATTAAAATCTACTGACCGAACTGCTGGATCGCTCTGTCGGCACTCCACGGGAGCTCCAGTGTCATGTGGACTCTCCGCCGCTGGTTCTTCACTCGACGATCCGCTTGCAGGGATATACCTGAGCTGGCAGCTTCCGAGATGATGGCTATGTTCTGGTTGAAAAAAAAGAAGAAGACAATATTCAAATACATAATAATCATCTTTATTTGTTTAAGTCTGTTAGGCTGGTCCCCAAAGATAATACTGTACAGCATAACAAGGGAGGAGTAAAGCAACTTGTCACAGCTTTGCTTCCACACTGAACCGGTTCTGTTGGTTCACTTCATTTGGCTGGTGTGGAAACTATCAATCAAACCCTGAGGTGGATTTAACAACCGGACTTGGAACTCCTGAATAGCTGCTGCTGATATTATTTTCGGTGTGAGAGCAAAACAGACCAACCACAGGATTATTTGATTGTAGCTCTTAAGGCTGTGCGATGCATAATTTCAGCATCAACACTGCGATGAGTGCATGTGCAACAACCACATCCCTGGACAAATAAAGTAAGGGAAGCATTTTTCTCTGCTCGACACCAAAGCAAAACCCTGCAAGAGAAGTGTTTCTGACAAAATGTTAAATGTCGTGTAGTGTAGTGCTAGTGAGTAACATGAAGGATCTGCATACACAGCAACCCACCAAATCCCAATCACTCCTGATCAATAACAACTTTGCCTTTACCTTCTCTCCATCCATGAACCTCTGCTTCTCTGTGAGATTAAGGATTTCCACGGGGACGTCCAGCTCAGACCGAGACTCGTACGTGATGCTGCCGTCGTCGTTGCTGACCACGCGACCTTTGCGACCGGTCATCTGAAACGCAGTCGAAGAAACAGTGAAGGGAGTTGAGATGCAAAACCAAATATTGACCCAGACGAACAAACAAAAGAAGTTATACTGTAGGCGCCAGCCACAAAAGTGTCTACCTCAGCTACGTTTTCGGGTCCTCCCAGCTCGTCTATTAGCTCGTCCAGAGTGTTGGGAGGTAGATCCTCAGCCAGATCCTCGAGGTCTTCAAGCAGATCTTTCTTCATTTTCTGGGCATGTTCCACTGCATCCTGACTTGTTGTTAGGGAGTTATCCTGACTCTCTGCCTTGACTTATGAACAAGTAAAAACAAGCCGCTCGTTAACCCTTAAAAGGCTGAATCGGAGTGCTGTAATCCTGCTTCGCCATGTGGTATGGTGCTTACCTATGGCAGGGGCGCTGGGGGCGATAACCTGGGCAGTGAAAGCAGGCCTGGTGGAGCCGAGCCCAGAGGCTAACAAGGCACTTTGAATAGAGTCTGGATCAATACTCCTCCTTCTCGTTTTCTTCTTCTTCTTTTTCTCTTTTCCTCTCTTTGGTTCCTTTCTGATGAGCCACGGATCTAAAACAAAAAGAAGGCATAAAGATCTCCCGTCCTGAATTTTATATATAAAAAAATCTTTAAGCAACCTCCCTCATCAGTCTCACCATCTTCGTCGCCGGACTCGTCTCTGAATGGATTGAAATCGTCGTCTTCATCCCCTGAGCTGATAGACTTGAAGCTGTCATCGCTGTCTTTGCCGGACTCTGCATCGGACTCCTCTGACGGGCTCTCCTCCGAGCTGGTACCGGACAGACCGCCGTGCTTGCGCGGTTTCTTTTTCGCTTTCTTTAAATCTGACCCTGGAGAGATGATCAAAGGATAACACATTTTTGACGTGAAAATATATATGAATCAATACTTTGTTTTTCCCCCCAAATGAGTCTTCCAAAGGCAAGGCTCAATTTAAAAGGGTATTTTTCAACCTGGACCTGATTTCCCCATGTCTTCGTGTCAAAGTAATGGATTCATTGAAACCAGTTCACTAAAATAGCTCAAATGTTTGCCACTGACAGGTTCAGATTGTAATTTGAAGTGTCTGACAACATTATGAAAATAACGCTACGGAGAAATAATATGTTTTTCTTTACCTTTCATCTGCGTTATTATGTCTAAGCAAGTCTCGCTCAAGGAGAAGTCATCTTCAGGAGAGCGTTAGGTCTCATCCATAGTACTGAAGTCAGCTAAATAGTCAGCAGAAAATCTTTTACATAACACTAAGCTATGCTTTCTGTATTACAACTAAACACCAGCAACTTCTCTCACCTCTTCCGGGTAACATTTCCCCTCCCACAAGATTTCAGAACGAGACTCCTTGAGCGAGACTTGGTTAGATGCAAAAACAAACGGACCGAATCAAGTGAAATGTAAGGGCCTCTGCAGGGTCCTTTCCATAATGGTGTCGGACACATCGAATAACAACCCGAGGCTGTGGCAAAACAAGCACTTTCAGGAGACGTACATCGACGCCGAGGAGTTACACTGAAGCCTGTTTAGTGGCTGCTGTCTGCAGCAGTTTCAACCATAGTCATCCCTATTATTCACTTCAACACAAAAACACAGATAAACAGGTTTCAGGTAGAAAAATGCCAGCTCCCCGTTAATCAGTATTGGCTTAAAGTCTTCATTACCTTTCCGCTTCTTGCCCTTCTGTTCTTGTTGTACGGCAGTTTCAGAGGGAGAGGGGGTCTTCTTAGCCGAGAGGTCGATACCCAGCAGGCTGTAAAGCTTCTGTCTGTCAGGAGCTGGAAAGTGCTTTTCAATCAGGGACTGCAGCACACCTCTACAACAAAAATCACGTCATTATAGGGACATACATACGGAAGGTTAAGATTGTGTGAGAGAGAAATCAAATTAAGTTGGTCCGCACTTTGCCGTTGACACAAAGTCGTTGAGCTCTCCTCCTCCTTCTTCCAAGGCCTCGAGTGTTCTCGCTTCTCCGGTGGACTGAAGGCCGATCACGACACACTGCAGAGGAAAGGTATGCAACGTTACAGCAGGCACCACCACACAAAAAAACATTCAGGAGGACGCAAAGCTTTTGTCTGGCAAAGTGTTCGCCTCGCGTTTTGCGGTGTTGATCTTTAGCAAACGTGTAATAAGTTATAGCCTCGGTCGTGTTAAAAATCAAGCTGAAATGAAACCCTTTTATGTCACATCCCCAGTTGTACTAATCACCTATTTAACAATATACACAAAAAAATATTTATTTGTAATGTTCAATCAAAATCTTCCTGGAAAACAAAATATGACATGTGCTTACATCAGCTAGCAGCACCACCCATTTTCAACAAATAACATCCATCCATCAACTCTTTTCTGGTCTTTTCAACCATCAAATCAAATTCCCAGTGTTATGTCACGTCCGTCTGTCCGGTTTCACTCAGAAATCACCCCAGACAGAAGATCGATACTCTTGAAATGCCGTTTCTGCTCGACTGTAAAGCTCCACTATGCAGTCGGCTGGTACCAGGGTTTTTTTGGGCATTCCTTGTTATTTCTCACCAGCACTTTCACTACATTTTGCTGACATCATACATTAATGTCTTCATCCCTCTTCATGCACTTGTCACACATTTGTTGTTTTGCTTTTTTTGATAAAATGGGAGCTTTCTGCCAATCAAAACTATGCAGAATTGCTAACAGCAATTAATTGTATGGCAGAACGTACCGTTATTTATGCATTTCAATAGTAGTCTCACCTTTCCATTTTGGACCTCCTCTCTGGCGAGCTGCACCACTCTGCGGACTTTGGAGGCAATGCAGAGGTATTTGAAAAACCTCTGGTGAGCGGACCAGAACTGGCCCCACATGGACTTCTTCATGCGTTGCTCTGCATCCATCAGGTTTGCTGCCTGCTGGAACTTCTCACGTGCACTCACCCACTGAGGAGGAAGCACAATGACATCAAGCCGTTAACCGAGAGTACAAAATGAAAGAATCAGGGCGATGCGCTTCAAATGCATTTCTATACGCTTAATTCTCATGTGCTTACCAGTTTCACAGATTTGTTGTACATGTGGATGTATTTATGAGTCAGGGGAACCTCCTCAATCTTAAAGGTCACACCTGTAAAACTCAACTGCCTTGCGATGTACATCCCTCTCAGTTTCATGTCCATAGCTACTATCTCCATGGCGCCAACACCTCTGAAATTGAGGGAGACATTTTTATTTTAGGTTTTTCCACACTTCACCAATCAAGCTTAGAAAAGAGAAACGTACCTGCGCTCAACAGCTTGGATAAAGTTGCCAAATTCTCTGAAGGGTGTTTTATGCCCCCAGATGCCCAGACGGTTCATATAGGCCATATTTCTTGGTTCAGAGGCACCTTGATAGAAAAGTACATTTGAGTTTGGATTGCAGAGTTTTCCAAATAACCAATGTATTGCCTACTAACCTGTAGCACTTGCATACACAACACGAGCCTTGGGGAGTTTGTTCTGCAGCTCCAACACGGCAAGCCCTGTTTTTGTAGGCTTGGACGATCCAATTGGACACACATTTTTGGCTTTGTGACACTCGTCATACACAATCTAGAGGATATTTGGTTCAGGAAAGCATTCCCAAGAAGGAAGAGGGTTCACCTGTTTAAGATCACTTTGATGCAGTTAATTGACCCTTCGCTCACATGAAAAAGTGACACCTATTGGACTAACTGATGGCCGTTTGAAAAGGATACAGCTCCGTCAAAGTCCTCGCCACACCAGTGGAGAAGCTGCTGAAACCTGGTCTTGTACTTCCCTCCTGATTGGCTCTCTCCTATCAAGGAAGAATAGGTGGCGAATATCACACCTTTCTTCACACTCCCATTGTGTTTTGAGGAGATTTTCCCATATTTGAACTGAAAACACAACAGGCATATTCGAGTCACACTTTGACATAAATTAAGCCAGGAAACAATTTGTACCATTTTCGCCCGGTGCGTCATACAAGTGCCGTACCTTGTTCAGCGAGTGAACCTGGATGTTTTTGGCTCCTATGTCCCTTAAATCCCTTTCAGCATCGTACTTCAAGTCATTGGAGACACTAAACCTGAACAAAATTGAATATAGAAAAATAGTTTATTCTGTTGGTATAACATCTATATGATGAGTAACATTTTCTAATTCCACATGTTAAATATGATGTAAAGTATTTCAGGTATTTACCAAAGTGACCTCTTCCTCCCTAAAAGGTAATTCTCGTAGATGATCCCTGCGATGGTCCGGCCTTTTCCCACACCGGCTCCGTCTCCAATCAAATACGCAGCTCGGTCACCGTTGGGGAGGAATGTCTCATGTTGCTGTCAAGCACAGGGACAAGAAATAAACCATTGAAACTGCACAATTTGCCTTTGAAAAACAAGTCGTTTAACACAAAGACATCACACGTTAACCTAGAGTTTTCATTTTTGCACCAAATGATAATAATATGATAGATATAATAATAGATTTTCTGAATATGAGACCAAGTCATTTAATTAAGTAATTCAAATGTTATGGTGACGATGTCATAACACATGAAAACAAACATTAGAAGTTATTCAAACAGAAGCTATGGATGAAAAAAAAAGACCTTTCAAAAGGCTACTTTTTCATTTACAATCTTATTTTCATTGAGAATATTTTACATCAGTTTGTGCTGATAGGACTGACGATGCTTACCTGAGCTGCATACGTTATCGCCTCCAGCTGCAGAGCGGACAGGCAGCCGCGGTCGATGACCTCCTCCGAGATGGACAGTCTGTACCACACGTCTGGAGGGTTGACACTGGACAGGGAGCTGGTCTCCACCACGGGGTCAGGATGCCGCAGGCCGATCTTTACTGCATTAACAGACAGACGGACTGGTCAGTAGATCATTAACAATAGCAGGACATATTGTGTTTGATTTGACTGCACGCCATCGATCAACGGTGATACCGAGCACTGCTGTTATTGTCACTCGGTGCGGTCCATTTTCATTAGGCCTGAGCTTAGCATTAGCACAGTGACTGGGTGAATACTTCACAGTAAATGTCGGCCTGCTGCACTTCACCAGGATATTATACTCAGAACAATCATGATGAGACACTTTCCAGACCGTTGTTGATGTCAAATACATGCGTGGCTTGATGAATCGGGGAGGAAAAAAATTCTGCTTTATAATTCTGATACAGTCCACCAACCCAACAGTCGTACTTACGTTTCATTGGCATGTACTCTGCATATGTTTCTGCATGACCCAATTCGTCTTCCTCCTCTTCCTCAGGCTCATCCTCCTCCCGCATCCCTGGGATTTTCTGTCATCACAGATTGACATAACCGTTGATAATAAATTGCCTGTGACATGTCAAAAGATTTGGTGGCCATCAACAGCTTTTGACAAAAAAAACCCTATATAATAATAATTACCAGAGAATGCGAGAAGGTTTGCACTTTAATGTCGTCATTAATCCAGATCCTGGCAGGATCTTTTCCCAATACTTCCTTCTTGATCCCGTTGATCATTTCACCTTAAACATCAACAGAGACCACAGGCGTCATTTTAACAGTTAATGTACTGACAAATGTTTATGTCATAATATTAGAGTTTGGATCAACGGTAAATTAATCAACGGCTGCTGATGTTTTATTTTTCATTAGCTTCAGCCCATATTTTTGGTGCTCTGGACCTAAAAGGAATTTAACTTTTGATATATTTTATAAGCCTCTACATCACTACTGCTTGCTAATTGTTGTAATATTGCTCAACCAAATGAGTAAAAAAAGCAATCTAGCTGCACATTTAAAGAACAATAAATAACCTGTAGCTGTTGCCGTTGCTACTGGCGGAGCAATGTTAGGTGGAGGCTTTAGCCTCATGAGCTCCATCAGACTGTTGCCCTTTAGACCGGTGCCCTTCACATTGCTGGTCCGAAGGAGGTCTTTCAACTGAATCTGCTAAATGAAAATATATGATCAGCACAATCATAAGAAGCTGGTAGAACTGGCAAGGTAGCCTATCCATCACAACACATACCTGATCTCTGTTCGAAGGCACTACTGTGGACATTGAAGGAGGAATATTGGTGGAGGAGGGGGGGGTCGAACATCCTCGCAGGGCTGAATTAGCAACATGGACCACTTTGGTGACAGTTATGGTATGTTTGATAGGGTTTCCGACTGATTGTTTGGTCACAGAGGATCCTAGTGACGGCAACTGGTTCAGCTGATTTAAGACAAACGTGGTGGTTGACGGCTGAGGTTTGTGCTGTTGGAGACATTGAGCAGAGAGAAAATGTTATTTTAACGCACACCACACAAGAAAACATCAGCTGCAACATAACATTATGTCTTCAATAATTAATAAAGGCAACTCAATGCCCGGGAATCTCACCCTGACTGTAATTATAGGGACTGGAGCTGGAGGCTCAGTTCGAAAAACTTCCACTGACTCTGTCCCCACACCTACATCCAGGGCGTTGATGGAGATAGACTGGAAAAGGAACGGAAATCAGAACAGTGGCATTCAGTTAGGAAAACATTAATAAATCACTTATACTCTATGAGAACAAAGACCAGCTTACTTGCTGGGTTGTAGAGGGCTGTGCAGCATCCTGAGAATCAACATCAAATAGGCCAATATCATTTGGACAAATGCCACTCTCACTCAGGGCAGCAAGAAGTAAATCCTGTCCAGGATCCATCTGCAACAAGTATAAATAAACACACACACATTAATACATTAATAAAAAAAAAAAAGGTTTAGGACGATCAATACATTTGCAGGATCTAGCCTCTATAATGTGAGGATTCACAGCTTTTGTTTATTCTGGCAGTAAAAGAAATCTCTATTTACATAATTTACATTTATTTTCATTAAACTTACAGAAATCTTGAGAGTTTAAGATTTAACATTTAACATTTACATTACTTACTTTTCCCTCACATGAAGTAACTTTCCATTCAATAATAATAATAATAATATGTTGTTAAATGTCTATTTTGGAGTAGCCATGAATGCAAAGATCCAACAGTGCATGCTCACATTTACACATGACCCACATGTATAGCACAGGCACGATCAAACATGGAATGCTATGTAAACCTCAGAGTCCAGTTTCCAACTTAAAAACAAACCGGAGATACATTCAGTGCAATCGGTTTAAAATAAAACACCTGTTTTTTTCCAACTGTAACACAAAGGTTATTTCACTTCGATGTGAGCAGCGTATTAAAACCCATTTCAAATGTTCACCTCGGCGTATCTCTTCAGACGGGGCACGAAGAAGGAAAAAGAGACGTAAAAACGAAACACTAACCGTCTCTAGATATTTAAATCAATTCCATATCAATACCGGACGAGTGAAAGTCAAGCCATTTCTCACAGGAACGTCTGCACGCCGGGTCTGACTTGGTTCAAAGTGACCCAAAACAAGACACGTGTTTGCAATGCCCTGCTTTGGTACGCGCAACTTCCTGGTCCTCAAACGTAGCTCCCTCCCCTCCCGGACTCCTCGCTAGCTTGACCGGTTTCTATTAATAATAATGTATCCAAACCACAAGCTCCTCTAATGAATGAAGGGACCAGACAATTTAAACGCAGATACGTTCAAGCACGTTAGCGTAGCAAATTCGGCTAAAGATCAACCGCCACCATCCAGCTAAACCGGCCCGTTCGGAGCTGGAGTGACACGGCTTAACTTAGCTAACAGAAAGCTAACCCGCTGAACTCAAAACACGCCTTCTAAAGTAATCCCGATCACAGTGAAGCCACACACGTAATGTTTAATTAACACCAAACTCCACGCGACTAGCTTCACGTTCACGAAACAGTTTGCGGCATTCGTGCGTTAATTAACGGTCAGCGCCGGAGACTCGCTCACAATGTCGAGTTAGCTTTTAACGGTGAACCCGGCTGCGACCACGCACGAAGGTTACGCAATTAGTACTTATTTTAATATAACCACCCCGCACTGGGTTTAAACGTTAAACCAACATGTTTTTAAAATATGACCCACAAAAAAACTTTATTAATCTAGACGGAAGCTGTAGTGCAGCGGTCGCGACACAACGTGTGGGTGTAAAGCTCAAATATACAGAATTAAAATAAGATATAAACGTTAAAATGTGTGAGGAAGGTAGTCAAAGCAAGTGAAAGGCAAGTGTCTTACATACAACAGGTTAAAAACAGAAACGTGCAATAAAGAAGCTTTATTTATGCATTTTAACGAGTAATAGGCTTTTCAAAATTGAACGGTTTAAAAACAGTAAAGTAGTAAACAAAACTTGCGGTATGATTATTATTTTTTTTAGTTTTGAGCCTAAACCTAGTACAGTGAATAGTTGTATCCTGTAAAATGTCAGATACAATAATAACTATACGTTTCTATGTACATATCTTCAGTCATTTTCAGTCATGTAATGCCTTATTGCTATTTATTTTTAGGTTAATTATTTTTGGAAACGTGTTATAAAAAAACGAAATATATTATTTTGTGTGTCTTTCATGTTCAATGTTAAGTGGCTTTCTGGAACATTCAATAAAACGATATTTGTCAACACAAGTCGCTAGCGACGATCGCAAAAATGAAACTGTCTCATGATGAGGTGCAGTCCAAAGCTAGCTTGTTTTAGCTAGCGTGTTACGTTGCTATAACGAGTTGCTAACAAAATGCCGTCATATAGCGCTAACGTGAAGTTGACATAACGACCGCAATAACCGAAAGTGTCGGCATGTCCGTCCCCGACCTGTCCCAGTCGGAGCGGCGGGTCTCGGTTGGACCGGGTTTAGCTAACTGCCCCCTCGCATTGTTGTGATGTTGTTGACGGCGCTCTGTGTCATTGCTCGTCGCTAAGCTAACAGTAGCAACGAGGGGGTAAACGAAAATGAAGCTACCGCTGTCACAGCCTTGAATCTAAATATAACACTTCCTTTAAAGTATCGCCGCGATACGTTTGTGACATTAATAACCGGGACGTCGCTGTTTGACATAACGGCCGCCCGCGCGGAAATCAACCCACCTGACAGTTCAACGGCCGCTCTCGCCGCCTCGGTTCGGCAGTTTGTTGTCCTCTTCGCTCCGCTGCGCTCACGCCATCTTATTTTATCAAACGCTCAGCCGCATGCTGGTCACGTGACGTGCAGGCCCGTTTTCGCAGTCAAACTTCTCGACGGGCGTCGGTAAAAACGGGTCTCCGAGCAGCCGCGGGGCGTCCCCGCGCCACAACAAACCGTCAAAACCGAGAAAGTTAGCATTTCAAAACCGTTGGCTCAAACGACAAAACATAGCAGAGTCAGCGAGCTAACGCAACGTCACGTGACCACGCGAGATCTTGGTAGGAAGTGACGATGAACGTGTTTCTTCTTCGTTGTTCTCTTCCTTTTTGTTCCCCCCTCTACTTCTTTCATAGAGGTGGTGGAGGAAGTATTCAGATACTTAACTTAAGTAAAATTACTAGTAATATCACACTGTAAAAAAATACTCCAATGCAAGTACAATTCCTCCATTCAAAACCTTCCTTAAATAAAAGCATTTCATTATTATGAGCAAAATGGATTTCACATATTAAAATTACTCAATGCAGAACATTCCCCCTTGTGACTGAAAAATATTTTTGCTAAAAAAAATAGTTATAATAATAATATTTAATAATAAGTCTTATTTTAGATGTAAAACTGTTATAGACTCTGTTTTGTATTTAGAAATCTTGATTTGAGAAGTTCATTAGTTCCCTGTGAGATGTAGCAGAATAGAAATATAAAAGAGTTCTTGAATATGTAGTACTTGAGTCAATGTATAGTTACAAGTACCAAAAATAAAAGTACCCATTAGGCATAATGGTCAATTTCGGAATAATGTATACTATATTGTTGTATAATTATCATTATTTTACTTGAGTATTTCCATGTCATATAGCTCCATATTATATATTATTACCAGGGTGGAAGAAGCATTTAGATCCTTTACTTACAAAAGTAAGTAATACGAGACGGTGAAAATGTAGTCCTGAAAACGTTAAACTGTACATATATCATTTATAGCATATAGGTAAATAGATGTTTTAGTGTTACATGATAATGATACTATATGACGAATTTGTTATGGATTGGTGGTTGAACTCAATCATTTAATTAAGTACAATTATGATAATTAAACAGTGGTGTGAGAAGTACTTAGATCTTCTACTTCAGTAAAAGTAGCAGTACTACAGTGAAGAAATATTTGTTTCAAGTAAAATTCCTGCATTCAAAATTTAACTATTAACTTTCAAGTAAACTTAAACTTATGAAAATGAAAGTATTAATTATGCGTAACGGTCCATTTGTGATTAAAGGTATCAAATGACTGTAGTGTAGTTAAAAAAAGTTGCATCTGAGATGTATTTAAGTAGAAGTATGAGGTGGCAGAAAACGGAAATACTCTGATAACGTACCTAAAGAAAAATACATAAAATATCTAAAGAGGGAATGGTTATAAACACGTTCCGCCGTCGACCTGCAGGGGGAGACATCGCTTCGTCGCCGTCTTCTTCATGTGCGCGAGGAGAAAAATGGCAGAGGGGAGCTGCGGAGGCTGCGTCGGTTGAGCTGCTGGCAGTGAAACAACAACAACATAGGGCACACAGTCGCCGCGGGAGGGGGGCCGGAGTCACCGAGGGGCACCGCCTCACGACCAGGGGCGACATTAATCTCCGAACCGGCGCAAAGATTCATTCATTGTGTTTTGTTGTCCTCGAAACGAGCTAAGGAGTCGGGGAGAGAGCCACGAAAACAAGTCGGACATGACCGAGGTAAGTTTGCGTTGCTAGGAGCACCCTTACCGGGGCAAAGTATTTAAAAGAGACGCTAGATTAAGTGGAATATTAACGCTACTTTCTTTGAAGACTGGTGTGTTTTATTAAAATTAATATCAGACGTGACTATTTTTTTTAGGTTTTTTTTACTGTAAGTTAGTTACAGTAGCCGAAAATGATAGCCATTTTTTGTTGCTAACATTAGCTTCTCGTTACATGTGCCTGCTAGCTTGAGGACATAAACAGTATTTCTGGCGTTAGGCGACACCAAGTTACTCGTAGATGTGTCCCTTCTTTGGGCGCTTTTATAGTTTTAAAAGTAGCTGTTTTTATTTTACATTTTTTGAGAGGTAGATAATGAGCTAAGAGGCCTGTGAATTTAAAGGGACTGATGGGAGAGTTGATGTGGGTGTGTAGAGCCAGCATGCCCCCGCCCTCCAGGCCCCACCCACACTGGTGGAGGTGGACAGTACTTCTACTTAAGTACTCCACTGGAGCACAGCTTCAAGATACTTGTACTGCACTTGAGTACTTTGTACTCGACTACATATTAGAGGTAAACGTTGTACTTTTAACTCCATTGCATATTTCTCTCAGCTTACTTGCATTATCACAGGAGTTTCTGGAATATCAAACAGGGAAAGTCAGGGGATTTGATCATTCTTCTGTTTAACCTTCATTATAGGTCATGGAAATTCAGCTTTTTAGTCGGTGAAAGTCAGGGAATTTGACATTTGACTTAGAGTGGGAACCCTGTTATTAGATACACATAATTTGTGTTGAATGTGATAAAGGATGTCCTTTGCAGTTTGCGCTCATACAAATACAGTTTGTGTTTACCAAACGTGTGTGTAACCTTGAGGCCTAACTTTGAAGCCTTTCCTCCTTCAAAACGATTTTTTAAAAATGGCTTAATTCAACCTTGATTGAGAGCTGATATAACTGATTTATAGATGTTTTTGGTTTTTCTTTTGTTATGTTTCTTGACTTGTGTTACAATGTAATAATTATGTGTTCTTGTGTTCTCTCCATGTTCATCCTTTTTGTTGTATTTTATTTTTTACAGAACATTGAAGCCGATACCAACTGTTGTGTCAATAAAAACACGTGTTTTCTCTCGGCATTAACAGGAGAGTGTATACAGTAGCCATCCAGTCACTGTCCTAAGCTGCACCAAGTCCATATCAGCAGTTCGTGATGAAATCAAGCTGACACAGGAGGGAAGGTGCTCTCCACTATGCTTCCAGCAAAATGATGCTCAGCGGCCGGGAGAGGGTACGTTTCTCTGCAGCAGCTCTACATCTCGATCTCCGGCTGAGGAGACCGGTTTCAGACCTCCTATTTTTTGGGGGTATTTTGGTAGATGATGTAACAATGAGCAGTACATCAAAAGTGGATAAAATACTTTCTCTGCTCCCAGGCAGGAGAACAAACGCCATCAGCCCCACACCAAAAGACTCAAAGAGCGATTTCCCAGAGATGGAGAGCAGCTTCAGGCAGTGTTCACCCTGCTGGTCAGATGAACAGCCGTCGCCTCCGCAGCTCCACTGCGCACAGACCTGCCTTCGTTCCTCTGCCGAACTCCCACTGCATCTGGGTAACAGCTTGTCTCACGCTCCGCTCCACGCCAACAACAACGGCAGCGGTCTCCACAGCCTCCAGAGGAGAGGGGTCCGCCTCAAGGTCAAAGGAAAGAAATCCACGCTGCGAATGTACGTGCGTCCTGATTATCGGTGCCGTTTTAAAGGAGGGAATTTTACCAAACGGCATGATGCGTGTCATATTTATTCATGTAGTTGTAATAGTTGTGTTCTCTTTTTCCGCTACAGTGCCGGTGGGAAAAACTCACAAAACCGAAAAGTTACAGACTACTATCCAATAAGACGAAGCTCAAGAAAAAGTATTACGGAGCTGAAGGTAAGATAAAATGACTTCTGTTATACGTATACGATCTACTCCTGCCTGTTTTTGACAACATACATACATAAAATGACGAGAGAAAGCGAGCGCGTGGTAAAAGAGAGGGAGAGCGTGGCGGTTTGCTGTGAATGAGGGGGTGAAAGTTATTTCCTGATTGCTTCACTGCGGTTACTTTCCAAACCACAAATAAATAACCATCAAACAGTCAACAGAAGATTTACTGTTTAGACAGATGCTCTTGATTTAATTTCCCCACACAGCTGCAGTGCCTGGTTTGGTGTAAATGCAGCCTCATAATATCTTGGGTGGAAAACTCTCCCAACTAGACAACTGATTGAGTTTATTAAACAGTTATCAACAGTTATTTCTGATGTGGATGTTTGTTTACGTCTGGGTTTGTAAGATGGCGAGAGAGACATCCAATCTGCACATTGTCTGTAACGCATTCTCGTGTTTCTTTTTGTTCCCAGTGTGAAGAAAAGAAGCTCATAGATGATCTCATCACAAAGGGAATAGAAGAAGGAATGGAGGTTCATATGTTAATTCTCCTCATCACACTTAAAAACACATTTCTTTGCCGAGACTGATTTGAGTTCTTGAATTAAAATAAAGGTAGTTGATCATTTTCACGCTGTGAAAACGTCTCGGTCTCACCTTTAACGATGTGCTAATTAAATTAAAAATTAAACCTACTCCTGCTGACGGCCGATTTAGAGGAACATTCGAGGTCAGCTTTCAAGCAGTCGCATGATTAATCACATCTATGAGCGCAGTATGTGAAAGGGATTAACAAAGGGGGATTAGATAACAGGAAATTGAAACCAACCGTTTGTGGTTTTCCTTGTTTCTTCTCGTAGGTGCAGCATATAGAAGGAAAGGGCAGAGCGGTGTTTGCCACTCGGTGTTTCCAGAAAGGCGAGTATGTGGTGGAGTACCACGGAGACCTGCTGGAGATCACCGACGCCAAAAAGAGGGAGGCCGAATACGCTCAAAACCCTGCCACCGGCTGCTACATGTACTACTTCCAGCACCTCTGCAAAACTTACTGGTACGTTACTGCTTTTCTCCAAATTACCATTTAAACGTGTGGATCACTGACTCCACGCTCGGATCGGTCGACAGCCTGACGGGTACAAACTGTCACAAAGGTTTTACTTTTATGTTCTTTTGACTTTAACTCTTTGCCGTGTTGAGACTGACTGTGTGTCTTTTGCTCCGACAGCGTGGACGCCACACGAGAGACCGGTCGAAAGGGCAGGTTGATAAATCACAGTAAAAACGGAAACTGCCAAACCAAACTGCACGACATCAACGGGGTCCCTCACCTCATCCTCGTGGCCTCGCGGGACGTCGACGAGGGCGAGGAGCTGCTCTACGACTACGGCGACCGCAGCAAAGCCTCCATCGCAGCTCACCCGTGGCTCAAATACTGATCCTCGGGGATGGGGGGGCAACAACAAGAAAAGGGAAACATACAGTAACTCGTTTCTCATTAGCTAGTGTACAAAATGCCTTAGAAACAGAATGTGTATCCTTGTTCCAATATTGAGGAGGTGGGACGGAGGTTTACGCGTTGATGGAGTACTTATCACATTCAGATTAATGTCCATCTGCCTCGTCGGAGGACGTCTACTTTTTATTTATGTGTATATGAAACATTCTGGTTGTTTTGCAGCACATTTCTTTTGTACATTTTGTATTACCTATAGACCAATGCTTCTACAGCATGCAGGTGGTAGTGATGCTCTGCATTTTTATACTGCGTTTTTCTTAATTAGTCGTTAGGTACTTAGCAATACTTAGAAGGCCCTTTTTTTTTTTGGATCAGCAAGAACAACGAGATGCAAATTACAAAACTATATTCAGTTCAAGTGGAATTTTAATTTCAGTCATCAAAACTCATACAATCACAAGTAGAAGTGTAATAGTTACCAAACTCATGGGGCAGTTTTTGGTCTCGATTCCAAGAAAACGCTCGAGTTGAACACACAGGAATTAGTCATTATTTTTCATGCTTTTTTTAAATAAAAAAAAAATTGTATTTATTAATATTTAAGATGCATAATACATTTGAATGATCATGTCGTAAAGTTTCCTGCAGATACCTACAATATATTCTGTTGTGCCTGATGAAATACAATGTGTCTACTAGATCTAATATAAACAGAATCGAGAATTAAAAGTCTAAATTTGGCTCACATGATTATCAAGTCTCCCTTTAAATTTTCACTTAAAACTCACAACGCTGTCATGTTACCGCACTGTGTAAACATATTTATTCATGGTTTGGTGTTGGAAATCAATGGGTGGTTTAAATATTACTTTATTTACACATTTCCACTTTATTAGCAACGTGTCCAACATGTTTTTGGTGAACTGTTACACTTCTACTGCAAATGTTTCTGCAGGTTTTCCACACATCTGTTCCCACTCACAAAACGTTCATATTGTTCCACATGAAAGTGTTTTAACAGCTGAACCGCCAACAGGTCATTCCTTATACTTCCTGTTTGTAGGAGCTTTTTCCCTCCTCCTTCTTCCATGAATGTGTTTCCATGAATTTTAGCCAGAAGGTCAAATATACCCCAAAATGACTCACATTTATCTCGATTTGAGTTTGATTCATCCTCAGAATCACTAAGAGATTATTATAATTTATCTTTCTTTTTGCCAAAAGGTATAAACGGTATGTTTTAGAGTGAATTTATTTTTGATGTATAATACACAGTTATTCTGATTTACAGTATTTTAGCTTGAATAATCACACTACTTCACTTTTTTTATCGTCAACAAATACCAAAACCAACAATGTATCTCCCAAGACATGGATCTTAAAAGAAAAACACAAGACAATAATATAGAAACGGTTCAGTAATCTCCTAAAACAGCTGCTCTCTGTAGTTTAAAGAAAATCAAACGTGCAGGAAGAAATCATGCATTTGTTGGGGACTATTTTCAGTGGTGGATGAATCCATTTGTTGACGATGATAAAATAGAACATTACTTATACTTAATATACAATGTCTGACTTTAAATACAGTTTCAGGACATCTTCACCTTTTTCTAGCATCATAACACACATTTATATATATATATTTTTTTGTACACATTCTTTGTTCTTATAGGTGCTGGTTGTAATAATTCTTGTATTTTTAAATTATTATTATAGGATTATTTTGAGTTTGGTCTCCTGAGGTTTGGGGCTCCATCTTAAAGGAACAGTTGGACATTTTGGGAATTGTGTCTATTTGTCGAGTTAGGTGAAAAGCTGATCGAGACCGTTCTCGTATGTTTTTGTTAAATATGAAGCTTCAGCTACCAGATTAGCTTAGCTTAGCATAAAGACTGAAAACGGGGGAGAGAGGTAACAAAAACACCACCTCTGAAGCTCACTAATTAACCTGTTATATCTTGTGTTAATTACTTTCTTACTTTAAGCCTAATGGTGTTTCCTCATTTTCAGTATTTATGCTAAGCTAAGACATGAGAGGAGGATCGCTCTTCTCATCTAACTCATCAAAATGTCAAATGTTATTCAGTCTCTCAGATTTCCATGAAAGTGTTTAAACATCCTGAAATGGACTTTCCAAAAAAATGTTAAGTATATTGAATTCTGGGAGTCATTTGATTCCCTGTATTCAAATACCACGAAACAAAACATCAGTGTTAATACAAAGAGCCCAGGGATACAGTTGGTTTCAGGAAACACATTTAGCTTTTGACCTTCCTTCTCTAACAGTAGCATTGTGTTACCTGTGTGAAATGTTTTCATGTGAGCCTTTTCTTAAACAAACATGTTACATTTTTGGATTATTCCGGGTTTTTGTTTTGTTTTTTTTTAATGTAGAACTAATGTAATATTACCAGAAGGGGCAAAACTGGGGACATTTTTTAGGAGAGAATAGATCTTTGCTGTTGTAGCGTTGAATAAATCTTAATGCTGGGGTTTAGGCATCGATGAATAAAGATGTGATATGCAAGTAAAAGGCGTCGGCATCTCATTTGTTCTTGTGTTGAAATAAATTACCGGTATTATTAAGTTCAAATAAGTTTTGAATGAGTACACAATTTGATTTTTTCTCACAATTCAATACCATAAATCAACTCAATGATTAATGTTGTCATTTTGTGTGTAAGTGTAAACAGAATATTTCCTTCTGAGAAGTAGTGGCGTAGAAGTTTACAAAGTAGCAGAAGATGTTAGTTAATACTCTTTCAAAGTACAAGTTCTTCAAATTTGTACTTAAATACAGCACAAGCAAATACATTCCACTACTGTTAAAAAAAAACAAAGAAACACCTCAAACACGACAGAATATTTATTATTGAGGAGACATGTTTGAATAAAAGCCAGCTCATTTAATAAAGCACTGATACGTTCATCATTATATCTCTTAAATAATCAGTTTTAATCAGGGAAACACACGAGTGAGGGTGATCGACACCGACTTGAATAATGAACTGGAGTGTTTGGACGCGTTGCCTTGATTTGACCAGATTTCCCTTTTAATATGTTGATGTCTAAATTGTCCCGATCCCTTTGTCTTCCAGATATAATCTGGAATATGATACTGTCATTGTCCAGATTTAATATAGGATATGATACTGTCATCGTCCAGATATAATCTAGAATATGATACTGTCATCGTCCAGATATAATCTAGAATATGATACTGTCATCGTCCAGATATAATCTAGGATATGATACTGTCATCGTCCAGATATAATCTAGAATATGATACTGTCATCGTCCAGATATAATCTAGGATATGATACTGTCATCGTCCAGATATAATCTGGAATATGATACTCTCATCGTCCAGATATAATCTAGAATATGATACTCATCGCCCGGATATAATCTGGAATATGATACTGTCATCGTCCAGATATAATCTAGAATATGATATTGTCATCGTCCAGATATAATCTGGAATATGATACTCTCATCGTCCAGATATAATATAGGATATGATACTCTCATCGTCCAGATATAATCTAGAATATGATACTCATCGCCCGGATATAATCTGGAATATGATACTGTCATCGTCCAGATATAATCTAGAATATGATACTCATCGCCCGGATATAATCTGGAATATGATACTGTCATCGTCCAGATATAATCTAGAATATGATATTGTCATCGTCCAGATATAATCTGGAATATGATACTGTCATCGTCCAGATATAATCTAGAATATAATCTGGAATATGATACTGTCATCGTCCAGATATAATCTGGAATATGATACTGTCATCGTCCAGATTTAATATAGGATATGATACTGTCATCGTCCAGATATAATCTGGAATATGATACTGTCATCGTCCAGATATAATCTAGAATATGATACTGTCATCGTCCAGATATAATCTGGAATATGATACTGTCATCGTCCAGATATAATCTAGGATATACCATCTCATCTTCCAGGTGTAATCTAGATTATGATACTCTCTCTTCATTGTGTTGACGTATCTGTGAATATGTAAAAAAGCTGCTTTGACACTCGTCATAGTAATCCTGTCATTTTTACATTTATTCCACCTCGCAGGATGAGTATAAATCAAGATAAAGTAGTGCCACTACTGTGGAAGCACTCCGGCTCACACCACAGCGGTTCACGCTGCTCTCAGGGGAGAAAACACCGGTTAGTGTCGAGCATGAAGGGAAGCAGTCAAAGCAGAACCATTTAAAACATTAAAAACAAAAACCACACTTCAGCTTAATCGACTATCTGTCATTCCCAACTTCTCGGCCGTCTCTGGAACACAATCTGACGGATATTTAAATGTTCTCAATCTGTAACTTCAGGATTTTCTTCTGCTGAGTAAATTGAACCCACGTTTGTATTGAAGCCTGATGTAAATTATGCATAAAAGCACCTTTACTATGTAGGTATACAAAAATAAATGTACAGGTGCATGTTGCGTATCAAGTATTTTCTACATAATGTGAGCTAAAAAATTAGATATTTGGGGTACTGATAAATAATAAAGGTAACTCCAGTCTCAAAAGTTGAAATATGATATTTGAATGTTTTTCCAATTGTACTTAAATTCAGTTTTTCTGTTAATTTAGTTTTACCTCATGATTTATGACTTTTCATTAAATCTGCCCTTTAATTGAAAAAAACTTTTTTTTTTAAAGGCACAATGATTTGAGGAAGTATACATCAGGATTTGGTCTTTTTAAAAATAAATGAAAACAAAAATGAAACAAATATGGAATATTACCAGTTATCCTTTAAGCTCTAAACACAGACATGATCATTAAAATAGTGTCTCAGTTATATTAAAAAATAAGTTAATGGGTAAAGTCTCACGCAGGCAGCTTGTTTCTGGAGTTTTATACGGATGTGGCCTAAAGGTTGTGAGGTATCGACACTGACGACGTGACTCTTAATATACGGCATCTATTGGCTAAATCGTCTCAGAGGACATTTATGTATCATAGCTGCTTTGCTTCAGCTGGTGATAATGTGCAGTAATTGCTGTAGTTTTGAATATGTGCATGATGAGCAGCGGCAGCTTTGGCACCGTTAACGAGTTAAAACCAGACTCTGGCTCTGGATGGTCAGTCTTAATTCATACAGCATCTATTGCTCTTTGACATTAATGTTCATCTCATAACTGCAGAGAAGCGGCCATTTTTACTTATGGACGACCGTTTCCACAAGGACAGGAAGAAAAACAGATGAGAAGTCTGAATATTGATGACTTATTATTAACCTCATGTGATCTATCTGTTTTTTTTTCTTTTCTTGGCAGAGATGGGCTTCCAGACTTCATACTGCATGGTGTTGTATATAAATAACACGCATCCGTGTTTGTTTTTTTTAAATATGTTTCTGTACACGTCTTTTTAAATTAGGATTCTACGCAACATTTTACACACAAAGCCAGAACTCCTTCGATGTGTGGATCTGCAGTCTGAGTTTGCTGGTGACGGACCTACGAGCTGCTTGCATGAACAGACACATTTCAAATAAACGGGACACAAAAATGTTCAGAGAAGAAACTTTAGCAATTGTGTGCTTTGTTTTGACTTCGTGGATCATAATTTACTTTAATCGAATGGGAAAAACTAGATTTGTGTCCCACTTTTGTGTCCCGAGCCTTCATCATCTTCTTAACCCGCCGCTGTTAACGCACCGTTAACCAACTTTTCACTTTCCAACCCACAACTTGCGTTGGCCCTCTCCTCAAACAACATTCTCTAGCATTTCTTAAAAGTCTGTATGTGCCACCGATCTCTGAGATACACAGAGTGCAAGTATGTAGTATTCTCAGGTGTTTAAATAAGCTTCTATTTTCCATCTCACCTCAAGAGCACGTGCAGTCACTAGTGGAGGGGGGGAGGGGGGTTTGGCGTGCAATCAAAACGCTTCACAAGCCGGCCTTCAAGTGATGGACATGGGAGCGTTACAGAGTTTTTGAAGTTGGCCAGTCCGCCGGCTCTACATGTGCTGTAACGCCTCCTGGGCTTGTTCCGTGTACACGTCGTCCTTCCCCGTCCACGAGCCGTCAAACGTCCCTCCCCGCTGCGAGCTCCGCTGCTTGTCACGTGAGAAGA
Organism: Eutrigla gurnardus; assembly: GCF_963514095.1. Lineage (NCBI taxonomy): Eukaryota > Metazoa > Chordata > Actinopteri > Perciformes > Triglidae > Eutrigla > Eutrigla gurnardus. Next base: position 22,084,545 of record NC_139930.1, read on the forward strand.
AACTAAACCTAGAAGACGAGACGGACGGAGAGGAGACGGAGGCTTTAGTGTGACGTCCAGTGATGGAGGGATGATGAAGTGTGTGCAGTGAAGCGGCGTTAGCAGTTATGGTGCTTCAAGTTATTTTTTGGGGCAAATTAATTTGGATATTTTGGTATAAACCCTATAAACCAGTGGAAGAGTTATATCACGTCAACTCTTCAACTTTTGTTTCGTATTGTAATTTATTTTATTTTAGTTACAGGAAATAAATAAATGAATGAAATAATGTACACCGCTGCTCTGAATTTCCACCCAGGTATGAGTTAAGTAAGTAAGAAAGTAGTTAAATAAGTATTTGTTTACAGAAATGATACGCTGAATGCTACAGAGAACATTTACATAAGTTATGTAAAGTTATGTTTTAATACTTGACATTAATGCGGATGTGACAAACATCTTAAAGATTATCTCTAGAATTAACTGATGAGCGCAGCGAAGCGGAATAAATGATGAGTTCACGGTCAGTAACGGGTTATTCATCACTAACTATTTGGAAAAATGTAAACAGAATTATTAACATGAACTTAGAGGTGCAGACATGTTGTTACTGTGGTCAGCGAGGGGGAAAGACGAGACAGCAACGGACTACGTGTGAATTCTGACTGGCTGATGTTCGTGATCCACAATTGTCCCCATTGGACGATGACAATGAGACAGCCCCACAATCAGCCAATCAGAATACTACAAAGGTGGAGAGAAAAAAAGGGCTCAAAAAGCTGCCACATGCAAGGGAAGGGAGGCTGTTAGCTGAGGAAGTGACAGACTCTGAAGCCGACCAAATATAGAGTCATACAAGCGATATGAGACGTCTGATTGGCTGTAAAGTGGGGTCATCTGGGATCAAACCAGCCGCCACCATCGGCATAATAGCTGTGAAGATCCTGTTACACAAAGGTAAAGACACACAAGCACAAACAGGAAGAGATGTATAGAGAAGGGGGGGTGGGGGGGGGGGACGAACAGGGGGGAGACAGGGACCACATCAACCTTTGACCTCTCATGTAAAGTTCCCATTTAACCGAAAAGAAGTCATGCTTTGCCAAAACATGCTAATCAGTAACCGTGCACACAGACTAGCGAGCGAGCGCGTCTGACGGAGCAGAAAGAAATAAGAAAATAAGGATTCAAAACAGAAGAAACGGCACGAACAAACTCTCTAAAACCTCTCCCTTACGATAGCGTGACTGGTCATGTGATCACACATGTTTACTCCCCGTTTAAAGCTAATTAACTATTTGACAACCATCAACCGTTGTAATAATAAACTGAGAGGATTTGCAATTTTTTGTTTGTTTTATATGATTTGAAGTTGTGCTTGGCCAACAGTGATTCTGCTAATGAAAATAATAAGAGAGGAGTCGCCCCCCGATGGCCAGCAGAGAGAATGCAAGTTAAAGGCACTTAAGCTTTGGCTTCACTTTTCAGAACTGGAGGTTGCCGCCTGGTTGCAACACTAAAATGAAGAGATTTTCCAAGTGTATGAAATCTCAACAATATACAGCAGGTATTTCTGCAGCGTCAACACTAAGAACACGTAGAAATTACACTTTTCTTTGATGAAATGTAATATTAAGCTTCAGGACACTGAAACACAGTTTATCCAGCTGCTGCCTTACCTCCAGTTTGTTATCACAGGCCAAACAAACACAGGAAGCGGAGTGCAGATTGTACAGTAGGAGCCGTTTCCTGTCATAATCGCTGAACGTTGTTTGTTTTTTTAGTGGATACAGCTGAAACACACCTTTCCTGTGGTTTTATTTAAAATTTGGTGTCAATGTCTCTCTTTTATAAGTGGTGACATTGTTGTTAAGTGGCTTTCACATGATTAATGACTCAATATGAACAATATATAAATAATATCACGAAGCTAACATTGCTAGCCCAAAACTGTCCCACATGTCTGGTTCTGCTAGCGAAGAGATGTTGACACAAGCTTTCATTTGAATGCTTTTTGCAGCGTAATGATGACATGTAAATGTTTGAGCATGCAGAGACCGGATTAACAAGCCTGTCCTCAGCGCATGCAAAGCAGTCTGAGTGTTTCTGACGGCAGTCCGCAGGTGTTTTCTGAGTGCGAGTGTGATGAACAACATACAGGCGTTTGATTCCTGACTCCGGCTGGGCCGATGAGCGGGAGCGAGTCCTCAGTTCCGGTGAAGGAGACGAAGAGGGAGTGACCATCTCATCTTCTGTCTCATCGCTGCAAAAACAGACTCGTTATCAACAACACGTCGTTATTAGCTCCTCACGTTGACCTATATGTGGCTTTGAGTACCTTTTGTAGTAGGCCAGCTCCTCCTGCAGCATGAAGACTTTGGCCTTGAGCTCGTTCCTCTCGTGCAGGACGTCCCTCAGCTCCTGCAGGGTGAACCGGGGCCGGTTGGGGTCCTTGGGGTCCAAGCCTCCCACCTCCTCCTCGCAGAGCGCCTCCTGCCGAGAGACAGGTGCATCACAGAGAGGCGACAAAACCGGAGAAAAAAGGAAGGAAGGAAGGAAGGAACGAAGGCGGGAAGGAAGTGAGGATACCTTTGTAAAATATTGGAAAACAGCAGGCATGTCCTCATCGCACATCGCCTCCTGGTGGCAAACGTTGAACTCTAAGTCAGACATCGGGCCTTGTTCCAACACATTTGTTCGCCCTTCCCTCCTCCCTTTAAGCTAAAACTTTGTTGTTGTTTTTTTTTTGTTGTAAATTTGGCACATCAGAGACATTCACTGTCACCGTTAAATAAAAGGAAGACCTGAAAGACTTCACCAACTCATGCAGCGGACAGAAGTCACTCATGCACTGAGCAAAAAAACAAACCAATCAGGATTCTTTTTAACATGTAAGTCCAACCGAAATCAACATTCAGTTTTCCCTTCTCGCAGTCAAACACACTGTAACTTTCTTTTTAATCTATCGTCAATAAAAGAGAGATAGAAAGTGCAACCGGAAGCAGACTTAGTGAATAATATACATGAAGTACATGAAGCATGTGACTTAAACATGAGTTCTTGTAACAAATTGCAATATTCTGGAAATGTGGTTAAAATATGTGCTGCATTTGGATGGAATTTGACGATTGACTGACATTACGGCTTTCTATTTGCTGTATAGAAAACAAGTTTCCATCTGCATAGACTGAGAACAAGTTGACAATCTAATATAAAGACAGGGGACGCTAAAAGAGAACTGCAGCAGAAAACAACAATTTCATTTCAGTTGGACTTTCAACCACTGCTATTGATCACGGTGCATTAAAAGCACAACTTCAAGTGCTGTTAGCGGCCGAGCTGTGGAGGTGTTCTATGTTTAGAAAGGTCGCCCACAAAGTCTCACCCAGTTGGCCGACACTCTGTTAGTTCTTCAGCAACCATGCCAAGCCGTTTCAGCACCTCTCATGGGTCGTACGCATGTTAGTCTCCTAGCTCTTTGTGCTTCTACTCATACGGTCGCTCTGGGAGGAGAGTGCAGGTTTGGAGTTAGACTCGGGGACAATCACACCACTCGGGGTTCGCTAACTAGCACTTCTGCATTACCCAAAGCAACACCGCCTCGTCCTCAGCCTCCTCATCCCCGTCCTCGCGTCCCTGCGGACTGAGGGAACCAGGCAGGGACCGTGGGGGGGCGTCAAACCCACCCAACGTCAGCTCAGAGGGGTCAGGTCTGTCCGACCAGCCCTCAGCTCCCACCACCTCTGGAGCAGATTGACCCCGCTGGTGGAGTGAAAGACACTTTACTTCCTGTTTACAAAGCAATCTTATCTATTATCTAAGCTGTAGGTTTTTAGTGCGGACATGTGCTGGAACCAGACAGGCCTCTTTCACCTTTGGACAGTCTTTATGTTATTGAGTTGAAGTGGAACCAACCTGACTCTCAGCAAGAAAGCAAACAAGATCTCCAAAATTTCATAAGACTTTTTTTTTTTGGTAGTTTAACATTTTAAGATAAGATACAGAAAGATTGAGAAAGAGGAAAATGAACCAGATTCTAACCCACAATGCATTGTGCTTATTGAGTCAACAGGATGCCTACAAGTTACCACTTCTGATTCCTGTATAGCCTCACATGTAGCTCTTTTAATGGCTCCCTGTGCTGCGTTACCTCTGCAGGTGAGGGGGGCTGAGGTGGGGGTTCCTCAGGGTTCTGGGCAGGGAGGTCCCCCTGAAGGCGTTCCCTCAAGCGCCCGACTTCCTGCCGAAGGGCACTGACTTCCTGCCCCCGCGCCTGAGCCCCGGCCTCGAGTTCCACCTTCTGTTCGATCAGTGCTTTCCCTTGGGCCTCCACGACGGAGATTTTGTGGCGCAGGTCGTGGTTGATTTTCATGAGGCGAGACTGCTGCTGCTGGAGCTGCAGCGACACACAGACGGGAGCAAGGGAGTATGGGTAATGTATTTTTAAAATATATAGATGTACAGAGGCTGAGAGGAGGGGACATACGTTTGTATTCTAGTTTAACGTGTATTAGGAACGTGTATCATATGTGTATATGTGTGTGTTGCCCTGAATATGAATTAATTTAGTGTAAAAACAGCAGAGATTAATCTCCAGCTGCCTTGGTGAGGTCTCTCTTCATGCCATAAAAGAGGCTTTTGCCATATTTGCCCCCAGATGTATTCAAACATTCAAATCTGAGTATGTTTATCAAACTAATCCCTGCAGCTCCTCCACGGAGATAAAAAACCACAAGAGATAAGTCAAACAAACAAAACAAAAAGGTGACATCTCTGGAGTGCCGCTCATGTATGTCTCCTTACTGCTTCTATGTCCTCGTTCCTCAGCGTGAGCTCGCGGTCCTTGGCTCGAATCTCGTCCCTCTGCTTGTCCACCACTTCTTTGAGCTTCTTCATCACCTGCCTCTCTCTCTCCGTCATACCTGGCGACCACGGAGACGAGACGCACAAACGAAAGCAAATATTAGCAAATGTAATCCTTTATAATCTGTTTTCATGTGTGTGTGTGTGTGTGGAGCAGGTGTGCTTGTGCACTGAGGCCGGTTTGTGTGTCGGGATGACTGTGTCCTCTGTGTGAAACCACGAAAGAGCCTCTGATGCGGAGAGCAGACTGGCTCGCGGTCAGACACAAGAGAAGGCCTTCTTTGTGTGTGTGTGTGTGTATGTGTGTGTGTGTGTGTGTGTGTGTGTGTGTGTGTGTGTGTGTGTGTGTGTGTGTGTGTGTGTGTGTGTGTGTGTGATGGAGAGAAGGGGGAGGTGATACACAGCGAGTGTCAGTGAGAGTTTTCTGCAAAACCACAACACAAACACAAACAGCAGGTAGCAAATAATGGAAGTCTTTCCAGTTTTCATCTTTTAATAGTTCAACAGTTTGGGAAGTGATTCGATAATATTCTGCTGAATGAGCATATTTAGTTTATTTAATGTTATCATGATCACTTTGTCCAGTATTTTTATACTTCTATATTCCGACACTCTGGTATTCTTAATTCCAACACTGGCTGAAAATAACAATTATATGTATTATTGATCAACCAAGAGTTTTATTGTCTTGATTAATTGTCTCCAAAATTTACAGAAAAAATAATGACGTCTTCAAATGTCTTGTTTTGTTTGACCAACAGTCAAAATCCTTTCAGTTAGCAATTATTTTAAGTTTATATCTTTGGAATATTTGTAAAAGGAAGCCCCAATCTGAAGGTCTCTGTGGTGAATCTGCTGTGAGAAACGTGTCTCCTCCTCACCCTCGTGTCTCTGCAGGTCCTCCTCACTCATGGGGTCTTTGATGGACATGTTGGTGAGGAGGCTTTGGTTCTCCTCCTGCAGCTGAGCGATCTGCGTGAGGAGGTCCTGGGCTTCTCCTCTCCACACGTCCTCCACCAGCTCCAGCTCCTGCACTCCGCCAGTCACACACACACACACACACACACACACACACACACACACACACACACACACACACACACACACACACACACACACACACACACACACACACACACACACACACACACACACACACACAGTATTTGTACTTTGTTACTTCCCACCTCTGGCCAACAATAAATAAAAGGAGTTACAATCATGAAACATACACAATAATATCAATCCAGAAACATTATATATAATAGTAAAAACACACCTTTTACTTCAAGTACTGTGGTATTAGTATTTTTACATGAGTAAAATATCTGCATACTACTTGGACATTATGTCTGTCCGTTATCTCTTCTGGTTTATTTGTGTTTTTCCTGTAATTCGTCTCCCTCGTCACACATGACGACATTACGCACCCGCTAACATGCCCGCTAACATGCCCGCTAACATGCCCGCTAACATGCCCGCTAACATGCCCTGAGGAGCTCCGTGCACGGATCCGATTATACACCGACTGGTTTAGTTTAAACCATTAGAAAAAGAAAAGAGATGAAGTTCACAACCTTTAATGTTGAAAGAGTCACTAATATTAATATAGTCTGTCTGGATAATTATAATTATATGTGGTCACTTGTTTTAGCTTCTGTGTCCTGAAGTCTGAGAGAAAAAGGAGAACATTTATACATAATTGTGTTGTTTGATATTTCATCCGTATTTAGATTTAGATCATTGGGTTGTTTTTTTGGCAAAATAAACTAATCTACAAAGTACCTCCCATACTTTTCCTAACTTCTTTTTTTTTTTAATCCAAGCGACATAACCAATGTAAAAATATTACATTTACAATTTAACAATGATAATAACATACTATAATATTATTTTTAAAAAGCTAGCACTACTATTAATGAGTTTACAAAATAATTGTCGATTGATTTTCTGTCAATCAACGAATCGACAAAATAGTTTCAGCCAATAAATACAATATACAAACTGTTATGTTTGTTTCTACTGTGACATACGTACAATTTTCATATACAAGCATACAAAAACTCCAACATGCACTCTCATTGTAATGCTTGTATTAAAATATATTTTAGAGCTGCATCGATTAATTGATCAATTGACAGAACATTCACATCACAAATGTGTTTATTTATTTTAGAAAAGGTGAAGAATCAATCTTTTCTTCGTCATTATTTTGTATTTTTCTAACTCATGTTGATTCATAGTCTCATCATTAGTTTGTTGGACTCTCCTGGCTCGTGTGCAAACTGTGCATTCTTTTGAGCGAATACACAGCAGCACAACTGACTCTTCCCCCCCAGAACTCTGCGTCGGTGAGTTTAGCAGCATGTAGACGTGATCATGTGGGAAATATTGTAAACTCAGTGTGCCCTCTCGGTCGCAGCAGAATCAGCCGTCACCTCCACAAACATCCGTGTTATCAAACTCACGAGACACAGTTAATCAGTGAACCGCTGACCGAGTCGGCTGTGGCTCGCCGTCACCAGAAACTCACATATCAGCCTTTTTATAGCAGTCTGAGTCGTAATCCTGATTTAAAACAGCTCCGATATGTGAGACTCGGGTTTAAAGTGATCTCACCGGCTACTGAAGTACCACTTTTATGTACTAATACTACTTCACCACATTCATCTTATCAGCAAAATTTACTTTTCAAGCTTTAACATGAAAAACAGAAGCAGTAACATCCATGTATGCTCTGTTCAAAGCCACCAGACTCCTGGCAGAACGCCGGTTTTGTTGTTCTACCTCAATCAGTTAGTTGGTTTGTGTTATTGTGTGAATTTTGTGAATCCGAACTTAAAATTACCAGTTTTTCAAACAGTCTTGGTTTTGACTAAAGAAAATTGGACGGCTTACGTTCCCCGTCAGAAGTGGCTGTCTGACTAATCAAGTAGATCGGTAACCTATAAATGTAAAATAATGAATTAAAGAAACGTGTCAAAAGGTGTCCAAGAAGGTTAGAATAACACAAACGCTTAACACATGAAAGTACTTAAAGTGTATGTTTAATTTGCAGAACCTTTCAACGTGACTATATGCAATAGTTCCCTAAAGTTTTATAAAGTTAAAATAAAGACCAGAGAGTCATGACTGCAGCTGCATCAAAGCCAAAGTGATGTATTTTAACATGCGAGTGCAATTTTCTGTTGTTCCCTTGCTGGTACTCCCATCTGAAACTCCATCTACTGTAGTACTTATACACCAAGTATGGAGAAATACCTCATACAGCCCAACTCAAAAACACCAGAACTCCAAAATCTATTTCAAGGGACTTTGAATGAACGGACAAACTGGAGACAATCACATGTTTTGACCAATATAACTGTGTGAGTGTAAGAGTTTCCTGCTGAGTCGGGGATAAAATTCCCATCGGCGGTCATCATCTAAACAAACAGGAAGTGTCTGACTGCGTGAGTCAAATCAAGTACATTTCTGAGAAACGTAAGACAGAAACATTTCAGCTCCTCAAATGTGGCGATTTGGTTAAAACTGCGACGCTGGATCATTTTAAGGTTGAGATGAGATTTTGAATGACTGTCACCAGCATTTCTCACCATCTTCTCACTATCAACAAGTTTTTAAAACCGCGTACTCACAGGGAATAGTTCTCTGCTCCGAGTACTTTTACTTTTGATACTTTAAGCACATTTACTTGCATGCTTTTGTTTAAGTTTCAATCCAGGACTAACAGTGTTACTGGTACTTTTACTTACCAGTACTCAGGACATGTATTTTAGTGGAGTATATCTACAGAGGCACTGGTACTGTTACTAAAGTAACAATTTCAATGGAGGACTTTTACTTGTGATACAGTATTTGTACAATTGTACTGATTCTTTTACCGGAGTAATCATTTAGAGTTGAAGACCTATAATGGAGTATTTTTTACAGCAGTACTAGTCATTTTAATTAAGTAACGTTTTCAATGCAGGACTGTTAATTGTAATGGATGATTTTTACAGTGGTACTGGTACTTTATGGTACTGGTACCAGTAATTTTCAATGGATGGAGTGTTTTATAGTAGTGTAGGTACTTCAGCAAGATTTTCAATACTGGTACGTTTATTAAAATAACATTTTCATTGGAGAACTTTTACTTGAAATTTAGTATTTTTCAGTGTTACTGGTACTTTTACTTATCAGTTCTCAGTACCACTGATAATTTAACTTTGTGGATAAGTTCACAGTGGTACTAGTACTTTTACTAAAGTAACATTTTCAATGGAGGACCAATAATAGGATTTTTTAACTGCGGTTCTGGTACTTACTTACTTAATTACTTACTTACTAACAGAACATTTCAATCTTACTTGCAGTGGAGTGTTTTAATAAGTAATAATATGAACAGTAGTACTGGTACTTTCACTAAAATAACATTTCCATTGGTTAGGAGTATATTTTACAGTAGTACTGGTACTTTCACTAAAATAACGTTTCCATTGGTTAGGAGTATATTTTACAGTAGTACTGGTACTTTCACTAAAATAACGTTTCCATTGGTTAGGAGTATATTTTACAGTAGTACTGGTACTTTTACTAAAGTAACATTTCCATTGGTTAGGAGTATATGTTACAGTAGTACTGGTACTTTCACTAAAATAACGTTTCCATTGGTTAGGAGTATATTTTACAGTAGTACTGGTACTTTCACTAAAATAACGTTTCCATTGGTTAGGAGTATATTTTACAGTAGTACTGGTACTTTCACTAAAATAACGTTTCCATTGGTTAGGAGTATATGTTACAGTGGGAGTGGTACTTTCTCTTCAGTGAAACTTCTCTGACATGTGGACTGTTTGGATGTCTCCTGATGGTGAAACCCGTTTAAATGTGAGCAGCTTTAATTCGGTGCATCACTGAGTGATCGGGCCTGTCAGTGCGAGACCTTTCGGTGCTTCTTCTCCTTCTCCAGCCGGTCCATCCGCTCCAGCCGCAGCTTGTCCAGCTCCAGCCGCAGCTCCTCCGTCTCCGGGCTGATGCAGTTGCGGCTCACCATCACCTCCAGGATCTCCAGCACCCGCACCACCTTGGGCATCAGCCTGGACAGAGCCTCGCAGCCGTACTGGTCTATGATCCGCTCGAACTCCTGGCCCACCACCGCGGCGATGTCGTACACGTCCATCACCGTGAGGTCAGCGACATTCTTCTCCAGGGCCGAGCCGGAGTCCTCCATGTCGGGATAGTTCGGCCCTCCCCGGTTTCCTATTATGTTTCCTCCGTCACAGCAAACTTCCTCTCCCTGGAACAACAATTCTGCTAACTTAGCTAAAACTCCGCCGCTTCAACCTTTACGACTACAGACAAACGTGCCGGAAAGCAGCAGAAAACACCGCGACTATGGTTCTCCCATCACTGACGACGAGTCCGGACGTTACTTTGACTTGTTCGGGGTAAATATCGGCTGCGGCCCATCGCTGTCCTGCCCGAACTGTCCCCTTCCAGTGGACGGACACTATCGGCAAGTCCGCCATATTGAAACACCACATTTCCGGCTCAACCTTTCAAAATAAAACCAGGCGTTGACGAGCGTGTCGCACCATTGCAGGGAAATAACTATACATTTAATCAAGTACTTTAACGCCAGGTTTCTGTACTTAACACCTTTGATCCAAGACATTACAGAGACAAATATTTCAGTTGTTACTCCACAACAATTATATGACAGCAGGACTTATTTTACACATTGAGATTTTAAATGAAAACTTATAATTATTAAAGCAATGCAATTCAAACATGGAGGCCTAACTGTCGAGATTTCTGTCACTCAGATTTAACTTTTTGAAGCTATCCTCAAGTCTACTCACCTTTATTTTGAAGGTAATATATGTGTAATTCCGGTCTCTGTGTCGCCAACCTTCTTCTGACTTGACGCAGCTCCATTTGGTTCCTACGGGAGACAGCAGTGGCCACTTCCATAGCGGTGAGATTGCAATTTGCAGTGCGCATGACAGAAATAACAGCCAGAAGAGGGCGCTGTGAGGATACATTACAGCATGAAGACACCTTCACTGGTGAGGAGGAGGTACTCAAATCATTTACTTTAGTAAAAGTACTAATACCCAGAGGTGTCAAAAGTAGTATATATATACTTGTGTTAAAAAAAGGAGTAAAATCAGGTGTTCTAAAGTTGTGAGCAGATGTAATAATATTTTAAAGAAGTTAGTGAAAAAAGGAAGGAAGGAAGCTACAATAAGTTCCTTCTACTGTCCGGATATCTTCTGTTGGACCAAAGAAGGCTGAAAAATACACGATAAAATGACAACTGAGTAGCTTTTCAGGAAGTTTAATAAGCTTTAATAAGACCAAAGATTTACACGCTGTGGCTTCATCGTTCTGAATCTTACATCCTGCCTCATAAGTCAGTTTAACATTTAAGCAATGTGGCTAGTGGGACAAATATTCCAGAGGATACATGCCGTTTGATTCTGCCTCCAATGATTTCAGGAGTTTTAATAAATCAACTCTGCCTCCAACAGAAATCAGAAACACAATATAGGCTTCGGTGCAATTACAAATATAAATGGGAAAATATTATTTGCACATTTAACAGATCATTTTTCTTTTAAGCGCCAACAACCTTTTTTTTTTTTATACAAAGCCTGAGATAAAGTAAGATTTAAAATCAGGGTTTTTAACATATGAAAGGATATTACTATTTCCGGTGATTGTTGAGTAAAATGTCTTCTTCGGGCAGGCTTCAGGACTCTCCTGTTCCAGTTTCACCTCGTTTGAACTGAAATTAAAAAAAAAATAAAAAGACTCATTATGCATTATGTATGTATGTATGATAATGAACGTCCTGCTCCAGTTGATGGGTTTCACCACTTACCGCGTTCTTCAGCAGGTTTCCAGATTTGGTGAAGATGTTGGATCTCCTGGAGGCCGGTTTGACGGTGTCCGAGTGGTTCTCCGGGTTCGCCCGGGACAGAGAAGGTGAATTAGGCCGGGAGCCGCTGGAGGTGTTTGTTGGGGGCTCCAACAGCGAGGAAGACGGAGGATTTAGGTACGTTTGGGTTGGCGAGTAAGGCTGGGAGGGTGTGTAGCTTTGAGAGGAAGTGGTAGTTAGGGACGGGGTGTAGGTCTGAGATTGGGTGTAGGTCAGAGAAGGGGTGTAACTCTGAGACGGGGTGTAGGTCTGAGATGGGGTGTAGGTCTGAGATGGGGTGTAGGTCTGAGAGGGGGTGTAGCTTTCAGATGACATGGTAGTGAGGGACGGGGTGTAGGTCTGAGACGGGGTGTAGGTCTGAGATGGAGTATAGGTCTGAGATGGAGTATAGGTCTGAGACGGGGTGTAGGTCTGAGACGGGGTGTAGGTCTGAGATGGAGTGTAGGTCTGAGGCTGCGGCTGAAGCTGCGGTGCAAAGGGATTGCCCGGCCCGTAGGTCTGGGTGTTCAGGGGTTGCGTCTCTGGGAAGGACTGAGGTGCTGGCGTGGAGCTCAGCAGAGTGGGCGGCGGCGGCGGCGGGAAGCCATCGTCCTCGTCCTCGGCGTCCACGCCCACGGAGGCGTCGAGCTCGTAGTGCCTCTTCCTCAGCCCCCCCAGACGGACTCGCTCCTGCTCCAGCTGGCTCTCCAGCTGCAGCACCTTCACCTGAGATATCCAGAGAGAACAAACAGCATCAGAAAAACACCAGCGGGGGACGAAGTACTCAGATCCTCTACTTCAGGAAAAGTACTTATACCACACTGTGAAAACACTCTGTTACAAGTAAAAGTCCTGCATTGAAAAGCTCGTAACCCTGAAAAGAAGTGGACAGAGACAATTTCAGGGTCGCTAGCACTTTCACGAACAAAGTTAAAAACGTCACTTAGTTAAATTCCACCTGTGAAAAACGCAGAAAACAAGTAGATGAAAGTTCTGGACTCACCTGAGCTTCCATCTCCTCTGTTTTCAGTTTGATCAGAGACAAGCCAGAGAAGTCCATCACACCTGTGAAGAATCACAGAGTTAAAGCTGCGGCTCCACCAATGGGAACATTTTTACACGATCGCCGGACTTTTCGTCCGATACCACCAGCACGTCGTCTACGAGATGGATTGACAAAAAACAAATCTCCTGGCTCCTTCTCTCACCCTGGTCCGAGATCTTCTGCTGCCCGTGTTTGGTGGAGGTGACGACCACGGCCGCCATGTCGTTGACATGCCTCGAGGCGTGCTTCAGCGTGTGCAGCTTCTTGTTGCCGCGGTCGGCCTTCACCTGAAATCAGAGTGAATTACGGGACAGAATCAGAACTGAAGGAGCCTCTTGGGGGAGAGGTTAAAAAAACCTCAAGCAAGTCCCGTCGCCTACGACAAAGCTTTCAGAGATTACCAGAACCAGGACCAGGACCCAGACCACTGAGAACCTTCACAGATACTGAGAATCACAGCAGCATTTAAGAATGGTTACACCACAAGGGTAGGATGGTCAGCAGGGGAGAATAGGACGAGACGGGGGGAGGATTGGACCAGGTCTAGGTAGAAGACCACCAGATCTGAGTAGAATAGGTAAAGAAACTGAGTAGAATAGGAATAGAAGCAGATCTGGGTAGAATAGGACTAAATCTGAGCAGAATAGGACTAAATCTGGGTAGAAAAGGAACAAATCTGGGTAGAATGGGACTAAATCTGGGTAGAATAGGACTAAATCTGAGCAGAATAGGACTAAATCTGGGTAGAATAGGACTAAAACTGGGTAGAATAGGAACAAATCTGGGTAGAATAGGACTAAATCTGGGTAGAATAGGACTAAATCTGGGTAGAATAGGAACAAATCTGGGTAGAATAGGACTAAATCTGGATAGAATAGGACTAAATCTGGATAGAATAGGACTAAATCTGGGTAGAATAGGAACAAATCTGGGTAGAATAGGACTAAATCTGGATAGAATAGGACTAAATCTGGGTAGAATAGGACCAGATCTGGGTAGACTAGGAACAAATCTGGGTAGACTAGGAACAAATCTGGGTAGACTAGGAACAAATCTGGGTAGAATAGGACTAAATCTGGATAGAATAGGACTAAATCTGGGTAGAATAGGACTAAATCTGGGTAGAATAGGACCAGATCTGGGTAGACTAGGAACAAATCTGGGTAGACTAGGAACAAATCTGGGTAGACTAGGAACAAATCTGGGTAGACTAGGAACAAATCTGGGTAGAATAGAACTAAATCTGGGTAGAATAGGACCAGATCTGGGTAGACTAGGAACAAATCTGGGTAGACTAGGAACAAATCTGGGTAGACTAGGAACAAATCTGGGTAGAATAGAACTAAATCTGGGTAGACTAGGAACAAATCTGGGTAGACTAGGAACAAATCTGGGTAGACTAGGAACAAATCTGGGTAGAATAGAACTAAATCTGGGTAGAATAGGACTAAACCTGGGTAGAATAGGACTAAATCTGGGTAGAATAGGACCAGATCTGGGTAGAATAGAACCAGTGATTTGAAATTAAACTTCCTAGAAGGTGAGACGGTAAATGTCTCTTTGGTGGAAGTGCAAACAACTCGTGCTCATCTGAAATGTGAAAACATTTTGTTAGAAGCCACATTATGACAACATATGTTAAAAGTCCCATAAAATAAACCTAAAACTACTCAAGTAAAGTTCTAGTACTTCATAGTTACTTGATCTCGTCACCCTCACGCTTGTGGACGTGGATCTGGTTCCCATTTACGCTCATTGTTACACAGCAGCAACATTTGTGGTGAAAGACTGCTTTAAATACCTGTAGAGTGACCAGACAGTTTCTCAAACCAGCAGGTGCTTTGACTGTAACTGGTACCTTTGAGGCAGCGACCAGCTGAGCCGTGCTCCCGGCGATCTCGTGTGAACACGCGATGAGCTCCTCGTACGTTCCATTCTCACCCACGACCCGGTCGGCTGAGTCCCTGGCAGCAAGGAGGGAAGTCCACGTCACAGTTTGCTCGTCGGGACACGTGACTGATAATCACCATGTGTTTGGATACTTACAGCAGCTGCGTGGCGCCCCAGCCCACGGCTTTAGAGGCGGAGATGAGTCCTTCTGTCCAGCGGGAGTTTTTGGCATAAAACTCTTTGATAGACGCCGCCCCCTACAGGAAGGACAAACACAAACGCGTCGGCACAAGCAGCGCTGAACTGTTGGAACTTTTTAATAGCACATAATGCAAATAATATCTTTCTCGTGGTCATACATGTCAAAGAATCAAGGCAAATCTGTTATTATTTATTAAGTACGTGAACTTATTGACATATGACTTTATTGGTGCTTTACAGCAAAAACTGTACTTTTATTCCCTTTGTTGCATTTGGGTCGATATCATGCCAATTGCATTCATATTTAATAATACATTTTATTGTAAAATAATTTATTCTATTCAGTTTTTTTTATTTCTTATTCCTAAAACAAAATCATTCATTAATACGGAAAGCACTTTGGATTGTAAAAGAAGTACTGTAAGTGCGTCTAGATTCTTTGAAGGAGAAGTTTCGGAGACTCACCCTGCCTCCTTCCACGATGTCTTTCTGCAGGTCAGTAGCCGCCGTCACCAGCATGTGAACGGCCTGGAGAGGAAAGGACGCCGAGTGAAAAGCCAATCACAGAAGGTCACAGAAAAGTATTTTTCAAAAAAAGTCGGAGACAGATTTCTCACCTTCATCAGACCTGAACAGGATCCCAGGATGCTGAGGTGAAACGGGACAACAACGCCACACAGATTACAGGTAAGAAGGAGACGCAGAGAAGCTCAGATTAACTGTTTCATGCAGGATTCATCTCACCTCTGGTTGACCTCCAACTTGATGCCAGAAGTGTCTCTCTTTGCCTGATTCAGGATCTCCTGAGAAGCAAACGTTTAACAACAGGAATGTTTAGTGTCCACAGGTGTGTGTGTGTGTGTGTGTGTGTGTGTGTGTGTGTGTGTCCTCCTTACATCCATTCGCAGCACAGCCTCTTCGATGGCGGTCGACGTAGCGATCATCTCTTTGTCCACCATGTCTCCCAGCTCCTCTTTTCGCACGTCCTGTCCTTTTGGACGCAGATCCTGAACATCAATCATACAACGTATCAACAGGGTTCCCGCTCTAATTCATGCGTCAGATTCCCGGACTTTTCCCTGATTTTCACCGACTAAAAAGCTGAATTTCCATGACCTATAATGAAGGTAGAAACAGGCCATCTTTGTGTTGGGAAGAAGAAGAAAACAGCCACAGGTTTAACCCATTTACTTGTGAGCTTTAAGTACTTTTACACATTAAGTGTATTTTGATGCTCATACTTAAAAAAAAGTACACAATTTTGAATACGTGACTTTTACGTTTAACAAAATATTTCTACACTATAGTATTACTACTTTATTACCAAGTATTGTTTGTAAAGACATCATTAAAGTAGGAAAAATAAACAGAATACATTAAAATATGTGTCTTGGGGATGAGAGAGAATGACAGACGTGGGTGAAATAAATATGAGAGAGGAAATAAAGTGCTAACACGCTACGCTAAGACAGGGAACAGTAAACCATGAGACATGGAGACGTTAGTGCATGTTGATGTTAGCATGGTGAACTCTGAACTCACCTGTCCCAACGCCAGGATGTGCTGGACAGCGTAGCGCACCGCGGAGGGATCTGCTCTCGGCAAACTGGCCTGAAGCTTCAGATCCTTCAAGAACTGAAGGCAGTGATTGGCACAGTCCCGACAGGTGTCGGTCAGACCTGCGAGGGGCAAAGACACGGGAGCATCTCAGGTCAGGTACGGGTCTCCAACAGTCACGGCGTGAATGTTACGCTCTCTTACGGTCGGCCTGGTCGGTGGGAGCCGAGTGGGAAGTCGCTGATCCGTTCACAATGGTGTCGGCAGCGAGATGAGAGAACTGTGTGACCGCTCTCAGCAAACCGCTGGCATCTAAACACAACCGGAGGAATTCAACAAAAGTACATTTACTTGTACTTAAGCAGAGGCGTCAAAAGTACAGACATTCTGAACTCAAGTAGAGTGTGTTATTAGTACTTTGACTGAGGACCTGAATACTCATTCCATCACTGTGGAGGAGCCTTAGACACACATCAAGATAAATACACTTTATATTATTATTATTATAATTCAAACCCTAAGTCACTCACCGCTCATGTTTCCCAGGTAGACGACGTGGCTCTGCTGCATTTTGTCGATAGAAGTCAGAGTGATTTCAGCTCGATTCACCAAATAATCTGAAAAAGAGCAAAAAAAAAAAACGATTTTCTTTAACCTTCCCTATTTAGCATTATAAGCAATTGATTATGAATTCAGTACTTTTGACTGTTGCTTTCTAGTTTTGCTTGTTTTTTTTATATTGTATTTTGGATGTTCCCTCTCGTTCCTCAAAACTACAAAACAACAATTTAAAGACACCAATCTGGACTTCTCCCACTATTTTCTGACATTTAATAGAGATAATAAAAAACTAGGGGGAGAAGCGACGGGGGTTTTACCGGGTGAGCTGATGCAGCTGACATGTATGGGGTCGTCCAGTTTGGCCACAGCGTCCAGTATGATGCCCTCCGCCTCCACCACAGCACACTGCAGCAGACAGAACTGCTCCTCCTGCAGCTTGTGGGTCAGCTCTCCTTCACGACAGGCCTGACGTAAATACACATCATTACTAACCGCTCTGAAATTCACACACCGGCTTCCCCGTGCAGCTCGTAATGTGTGTGAGCCGCACCTGTTGCTGCAACTGAGCGTGGAGGCTTCCCAGCTCCATGCTGCTCCTCTGCCTCTCCTGCTCCAGGGAGCCCTGGTGGAGCTGAGCTTGCTGCCTGAGGGAGTTCAGCTCGGCCTCCTGCTCCCTCACGGAGCGCAGCAGCACCTCCCTCTCCGCCTGCAGCCCCGCCAGTGAGCTGCTCAGCTGGCTGCCGCTCTGGGGAGCAAAGCATGCACCGATTATTGGGTTATTCGCTTGTAGACGTGATAAAAAAGTGAAACTTGACACGTTCTTACCACTTCTTTGCTCTGCAGGGCGCCGTTTGCACGACCGAGCTCTGCTCGCGTCGAGTCCAGCTCCCGTCTCAGCCTGTCGATCTCCAGCTTCTGCTCTGCATTGATGGCAAGCTTTGGAGAGGCAAGTTTAATTTTTATTAGCTTCTTTCAACAAAGAGGCAAGAGCTTTACGAAAGACATTAAGAAAAAGGTATTAAGATGAAATGCAAACTGGAACGCAAGGCACACAAATAGGATTCAAAGAGAGTAAAATAACAACAAATTACACTTTAATTTAATCATACAAAATAAAGAGAAGATAGGTTAAAATTTAATTAAACCGCGTACACCGGTTAATAAGAATTACAGCACAGCAGTGAGAAAAATGTATTATTAGTCATTAATTTAATTTAATTTAGTAGAGGCAGTGGTCCATAGAAAAGTTTTCTGAGAGTTTGTTCCAGATATGTGGAGCATAACCACCGAATGGCTCTGGGAACAGTAAGCAGACCTGAACCAGACTACGTGAGAGGTCTGGACGGAGAGCTTCGTTTTCTAAGTTGTGACGAGTCGGTACCTGCTGCTGCAGCTGAGCTCTCAGAGCCTCCAGCTCTCGGAGGAGCCGGTCTCTCTCCTGGTCCATGGAGCCGTGCTGCTGCTGAGCCTGCTGTTTCAGCAAGGAGAGCTCCATGTCTCGGTCTCTGGCGGAGCGCAGCAGCACATCGCGCTCCGCATGCAGGGCCGCCAGGCTGCCGCTCACCTGAGATCCTTCCTGAAGACAACACCAAACACAAAGTGGATATATGAAGATACGATGAATCACTGAACAAAGCTGCACTTGTTTGCTTTGTGGCTTTTTATGGCTTTGACTGCTTCATTCTGGGATAAAACATCACAACAAGTCTCCAGCATTGTTTCGTTAACTGATCAGCATGAAATATTGCACAATAGAACCTCACCTGCAGCCATAAGGGAACTTAGCTTGATTAAAATACAGTCTAAAATGAGCAAAATCATGATTTGCATTTGCCAACTTCTGGTACTAATTTTCCAGTTCTGGGAGCTACAGATATTTCAGTCAGTAGCAAACAAGTTGAACCCTAAAATATAAAGATTGGATTATGTTCCTAGAATTTGTCTAAACCGTTTCCTGATGGTGGCGCTAGAGGATTTGTTGGAACAGCTTTACTGAGTCTTTTTCCTTGGTGCGATTCTTGATTTCCACCATTCAAACTAAGCCGTCGCATCTTTCATGCTTCTAATAATAGTTTGTTTTTGTTGTTATTCCACATTCAGCCTCACCATCTCTTTATTTGCCAGAGCACCGCGGAGATGGACCAGCTCTGCTCTTTGATCCAGTAGTTCTTTGTTCAGGCGCTGAACATCCAGCTGCTGCTGATTCATCTGAGAAAGGAGACACTTGATCAATTCAAATGGCAGCCTTCGTCTTTCAACCCAAAAATCCCTCCGGTGGGAAAAACATGAGGTGGTCAGGAGGTGATAGTCGGTCAGAGGTTCTCACCATGTTTCTTTTCTCCTGCCGTAGATTTTCCAGCTCATTTTCCAGCTGCTGTTTGTTTCTCAGCAAATCGTCTTGACCATGTTTTGTACCGGACAGCAACTTTACAGTTTCTGCGTTCTGCACAAAACGCACAGGGAAGAAAAGAAGATCAGAGTGACTCAAGAAAACTTTAGCCATTTGGAGAAACACAGTGAAGGAAGGAGAGAAGCAACAATGGCAGGGCAGGTCACCTTCTTCATGAGGTCAGCGTGGCTGGTGATCAGCTCTGCATGCCTCTCTTTGAGCTGAGTGAAACGAACCTCCGCTGCCTGAGCTCGGTCTGTTGTCGAGAGGAAGACGCACAGTCAGAATCGGCTGCACTCTGGTTTCAGCCGGACGGGAACGCGTTTTACTCACGGTCGGCCTCCTTGAATCCGATCTGAGCCCCGACGTTGGCGACGTTGGCGCAACGCAGCGCTTCCACTTCCATCCGCAGGTGCTCGTTTTCCACCATGGCCATCTGCTTGTGGGTGCGCTGATCCTCCACCTCGGCCTCCAGGTGATTCACCTGAGCCCTCAACTCAGTTACACACCTCTGAGCCTGAGGAGAGGCAAGTGATTCAAAACAAATCTCTATATATCCATCTATATATATCACAACGTTTGTTTTCACAATAAGATGTAAGAGGCATTTCTCCCTTTGTGTTTCTTTTGATGTAATTAAACTGTTTGTACACTAGGGGGCAGTCACCTACATTGTGACTATTTATAGAGGATGGCTAATTGCGGCCAGGTGTGCTGCATGCCAGGAGAGTAAACAGTTTTTCGACCTTGAACTTGGCATCTGCAGGTCACGCCGTAACTATGGTAACTATGGTAATCTACCTAACGTGTTCTCATGATGCACCTGGATGCAGACAAGTATACGTGGAAACAATAAATGTAACGGAAAATAGAAACTTAAATACAAGCCTGGACCTTGTATGTGCGCTACAGCCACTGATACAACATGGATAATAATATACAATAATATACCCAAAATGACCGCCTGCTGCAACCAAGTTTACCTCCTTCTTGATGAGCTGTAGCTCGGGTTTGAGCGCCTCCAGCTCTCTCTTCAGACTCTCGTTCTCTGCTCCCCTCGGCTCCACCTCCACATCAGGGGCTCCCATCTGGTTGAGCATATAGTACTGCCACGAGAGGGGGGGGGGGGGGGAACGTTAGCCGCGACACCAGAAAGAGAGGTGGAAAACCTGCTTTTGTACTTGCACGTACCTGAGCTTCCCTGAACTCTGGCTGCTCCACTTCCTCTTCGTCGTGGCGCTCCTCGTTAGGCATCACCACCACCGGCCTCTTGTATTCACCCAAGGCAGCGGCGCGGAGGAAGTTCGGAGGACTCTGTGTTACACACAAGTACTGTGTTAAACTAAAAATGTGAGGTAGCTTTTTATTTTTGTGATACTTTCCCTCCACTACATCTCAGACGGATGCACATTTACTACGTTGATTATTTTAAATACAGAACATATGAAGAGATCATAAAATATGATGGTTTTAAGTAGTTTATAACACTTCAAGGTTCTGGCTTTTAAAATGTCCTAAAATTGTTAAAAATTTTAATTTATGTGTAATAATGATGAGGTTTGGAGGAAACAAACATGGGTCATTGTGACGCCATTTCTCACTATGTTTTTTAAAAAACTGCACAATCAATCTATAAATGGAGAAAATAATTAATAGATGATTAATGAAAACATTCATTGGTTTTACTTCAGAATGAGCTTCAGCACGACCAACTACAACAGTAAAATCCTGCTTTTACGTTCATACGGGAGTCATGATGATCTTAAGTAAATGAACTGAGTACTTACATCTGGAAGTTCTGGGATCTGGATGATGGTTTTAAAGAACTCGATTTCTCTGGCTCTGTCGAAGAACTGCGTGAGGCTGCAGAAGGAGACGCGGCGGTTTACAGACGGATACCGTAAGAGACATAAAAGAGTGTCTTCACCTCCTGATGCTGGTAACCTACCCGTTAAATAGATCACGGAACCGCTCTCGATGTCCAAGCAGAACATCTGGAGCAATGCCTAGAAACCAGAAGACAGAAGATTTATGAATGAAAAAATATATTTTTTTAATTTTAATTTTTTTGACCACAAGAGATTTGCTTTACAAAAAAATGAACACATTCAAACAAGACAATAAAAACACAGCAGGTGCCAAAATATATAAATAAATTAAAAGGGGTAATTAGGAATAAAAATACTAATTCATATAAAATAAAAATAGGAATCATAACTGAATGAGATTTAAAATAAGGCCTCATTAAACAAATAGGTTTTACAGCTGGCTCACAGAGGCTTCATCTAACACCGTTCGCTTTGAATGAATAGAAGGAAAACCACTCACGGCTGTGAAGTTTGAACATGGTCATGACACTGAAGTGGTAGAGGAAGCTGCAGTCCAGTATGAGGGGGATCAGAGGACTCAGCCTGCACTGTCCGGCGGCAGTCGTAGATTTGGCACCGTTGGCGTCCAGCTGACGCAGAACTTTGAACACAAAATCAAAGACAGAATCAAAGGAGTGTGGTGGCATTCTGCATGAAACCACACAACAAGTGTGTTTCACAGCCTGATCTGTCGTAGTCCCACACACACAGTTCTGCTGCCACAGATTCTCAGAGCATTAATCCGCCACTGAAAATAGTCCCCAACAAATGTGCTCTTTCCTCCTGTTTGTTTGATTAAAAAACTACATTGAGCAGCTGTTTGAGGAAATGACTCACTCTGGTTTTGGTATTTTCGTGAGATTAGGGGACAATAACAAAAATCTCATCATTTTTAAGAGATTTGCCATCATATGACAAAAAGGAAACGTGACTATGTACAGCAGAGAGAATCTCATCCATGTGGACTCACCCGTCTCCTCCATCTTCAGCCCAGCCTCCCAGTAATCCATGAGCTCCTGCGTCAAATCTAACCTACAATACATTAAAACCAAGCGTATGAAGCACTTTTAACTGCATCTTCCATGAGAAACAATGTAGTTCAGTGGGTTTAAAACGTACGCTTTGGTTACATCGTTTCCCGTTTCTCGGTCCAAAGTCTCGTCGCTGGCCTCCAGGTTGCCGGGGATCGCCTTGTGCTGTGGATTTAATTCGTAATTATCTGTCTGAGTTTGTCACATATCATAATATAAACCATAAAAAACAAATGTTAGTGTTACCTTTGCGTGGAAGTCCAATTTGAGGCAGAGGTACTTGGCTGACAAGGCGACAATGTGGCCGTATCGATCGTGCAAGTTTCCCTGGAATTCAAATCAAAAGTTGTCACTGATGTATTTGTTTATTTGCAATATTATACAAATTTATGAAGTTAGAGGAATATTCCCCTAGATGAAGAATGGGAAGATCCTTCCAATCTCCTCAAAAAAGAAGACCTTTATTTAAGAAGTCTAGCATTAAATTCTATTTATATCCATTTAAAACTATTGAATGCATATATTTACATTTTTTTATATTATGCTACATTATACTTCCACTTCAACTTTCACATAGTTGCATTGGTGCAGCACCTTCCACCTCTGCTACTCACCCAGAGGATGCCCATGTCTTTAACGTTGCGGCAGTATCTGTGAGAATCTCTGACAGCCTGTTGAACAGAGAGGAGGGACAGTGGAAAACATCAGGACAAAGAAAAGACGTAAACATGAAAAAAAGAAGAAGATCCAGGTGGTGCACAGATTCAAACCCACATTCCTGTGCCCGTCCCGGAGCAATTTGTGCAGCAGGTAGCAGAACTTCCAGCTGATCAACGCGTTGCTGGACAGCGGCAGGTTGAGGGCGTAGGACCAGTAGGTGGCGGCTCCACCTTCCTTGTGTGTTCCCAAGATGATATCTGCACATCTGTCAAGGAAACTCAGTCTGATGCACAGTGACCATCTTCATTCATGTTATGATGAGACTGAAATATCTCCACATTTCCTGCAGATTCACATTAGAATCCTCATGACTTCCCCTGACCTTCTCTATAGCGCCACCTGCAGCTCAAACCTTTAACTGTTTAGGGTTTTCTTTTTTTTCTAGCAGTAGGGCTGCGGATTAGTCAGTAAAACATTTTTTTTTTCATGTGAAAAAGGATACTGCGCACATATTTCTCTTTGGGAGGTGTTTCTCCAGAGACGAGAGTCTTGCTGATATTGTGGAGCTGAAAGAAAAAGAGACTCGACTCAGATAAAACACTTCAACTTTCCAAGTCATCAGGCTGCCACCGCGGAAATATACAAGACCGTAGATGTAAAACATTTAGATGAAGACATAAATGCTGTCATAATGTATTTTAATGGTGAGTTTCGCATTTGATTTTCTGGTTTTAAACAGCGGTCAATAAATATTCACCAACAAAAAAAAAATCACTTAACAGGTACAAACTAGAACATGGTGAATGAAAATGAACAAAACTACTCCTCTGATACCAAATGGTTTACTTTGAAGGATAAAACCGTACCTGTTGTTTTCCGAACTGCTCTTTCTCCGCAGCCAAAGCCTTTTCCGTCTTATTGTCGCTTTTATTCTTCGTTTTGCTCATGTTGTTACTGGAACTCAACCCGAACTAGATGTGAATCCGCAGAGATCCGGCTCCAGGTCTCAGCTCCTCGCCTGTGCTCCTGCGACTCCTTTAAATCGCTCCTTCACCTCGGAACATCGCAGTCTTCCTCAAAACAAAGCCGACCGACGAGTAAACAAAAGCCGTATCGCTTGTGCGTAAAAGCTCTCCAACTGCGTAAAAACGCGCAGCGGGAAGAATTTAAAACAAACTGCCAAATCAGTGCATTTATTCACAGGCAATAAAAAAACTGAAATGTAGTTTCCATATGAATGTTTTTTTATTTAATAAAAAAATAAAATCGACAGCGATCAACGTTTCCTCTTGAGGAATCTGTATGCAGTGAAACTGGAAAAACAATAGGAGACACACCACTGAACAGCCCTGTAGGACTGGTTCCACATCTCACCCTCTCCACACAATACAGCCATTTAAAAAGCTGAGACAGGGCTGTAAAAAGACATGGATGTATGTGCCACCACATAAAAAAATAAAATAATCAGGGTATAAAATATTACAAATCATGACATGAATGTATATTTATCAGTTCATCATTTCCCTGAGAGACGGTACAACCTAGCTGTGTGCATCTGTAGTGAAGTAACGCTGATTTTGAAGTTTAAAAACATGAAGTCACTTTGATAAATACTGAAGTTCACACTAAAACTTGCAAAAATCAAACCGTCCACATAGCTGGCTGCTGTCGAGGGCAGGATTTGGGTGGAGTTTCACTGGCCTGTTGGAGGAAAAACAATTCTTAACACACCCAAACTACAAGGAGAAGTTCAACCGAACACTTAACACCCTTGATGCCACACCCCACGGATACAACCGGAGAGAGAGCAGAGCTCAATGGACCTGCATTTATTATCACTCAAGAGGCCCAGCAGCATCGTGTCACTCCTCTATACCTTGTATGTGGAGGTGTTTGGGTGCTGCTGCTGCTGCTGCTGATGCTGCTGATGCTGCTGATGGTGGTGCTGATGGTGGAGAGGTGCCTGGCACTTCTGAGAGTAAAGTGTGTCAGTGGCCCCACAGTTCATAGCTGGCACACTGTTACTGTGAACGGAGCTGTGAGGTCTCGGGCTGCTGGGCTCTGAACCGACGAACCGCCTGGACTCGTCCAGCAGCAGCTGCTGCAGAGACCAGCTGGACAGCGGATCGTCGCCCTGGTGAGAGGAGGAGGGGGGGGGGGGCGGGGGGATTTAAATGATCAGCTTTTAGCTCAAAGAAGATTTTTGACATTTTGGGAAATGCTCTTATTTGCTTTCCTTGGATGGAGATGAGAAGATTGATACCACTCAGGTATGAAGTGACAGCTGTTAGCTTAGCTTACCTCCTTAGATTTTCTAGAACAATTGATTTTATCCTTCTTTTTCATGCGTTTTCCACATTAAATTATTTTCCAGGTTTTCCAGAACGTGTGGGATCGCTGAGTCCCGTAATTAAACCTGTTATATCTCTTTTTTTTAATCCGTACAAAAACTAAAGAAAAACAACATATAAAAGTGTTGTTGAGTGAGCGAGTGTATATTCTTTGGAGAGAGCCAGGCTAGAGAACAAATATGTCATTGTTTTTTCCTGTTCATCGTTTGCGTCTTACATCAATCGAGTGCGTCGTGAAGACTCCCAGGTCACCGCTGACGTTGGCGTGCAGGTTGGCAGCCGGCGGCGAGGCAGCATCATGTGGAGATCTGGAGTTCTTCGCTCCGAGCGATGAAAGTGAGCGGCCGTGTGGACAGACGCATCTTAACTCGTCCCGACTGAGACACAAACCAGGACAAATGATTCGGATCAACGCTGCTCCTCTCTATATCATCTAATACATGAACCAAGACTCGCTCACCTGCCAGGTAATCCCTGGCTGGTCTTCTCCCGCAGGGTTTCACGGGCACTTTCCAGGTTCAACTGCAGAAGCTGCAGGTCGTTCCGCTGATTCTCACACACCTGTAAAACACACAGACAGCATTGGGATTATTGATGTACTATTCAGACCGTCAGCTGCAAAACTTCCAGCGCTTAAAAGTCACAGCGAAGCATCAGTTCTGTGTCTCGACGTACATTCGAGTGAAACTAAATATAAATTTGATTTAAATTCAAATCGGTACCATCTATAACCCTACTTCAAAACATCTGAGCTATCCCTTTAAATAAGGAGGAGGGTGAGGAAGAAATTAATACATCAAACCACATTCTTTGGAAATGTAAACAGTTTTTTTGTCAACTGAAGTCCAAACACGCATGTCTGGCCCGTGATGTCACTCTGCTAGCTACATTAGGCAAGGCAAGGCAAGGCAACTTTATTTGTATAGCACATTTCATACACAAGGCAGACTCAAAGTGCTTCACATCATAAAACAAAGTGAGAAGAAAAAGAAAAAAAAAATTACACCACTGTTGCCATTTTACTCTGTAACTTTGTCTTGAATTCTCTATTTATTTGTTCCCATGAACTGCTTCAGCAACTGAATTTCCCCCACCGGCGATCAATAAAAGTTTATTTTAATCTTTAAAAACCCAAATTATTTAAAAATGTGATTAAAAAAGAATGTGATTATATACTTTCTTGTCACTGAGACCGGTAATGGACATGACTGTGACCCAGTGAAGAGGCTGCAGGAGCTCTCTGAGGTATGCTGTCCAACCAGAAAGACGTCTGACGTCGACGGTGTCAGCAGCAGGAATTAGGGAGGAGTGTCATCACTATTCTTTGGTTGCTGCATCTTCTAGCGTTCCTGTGAAGCTGAGGGGATTTATTTTTTTATTTTTCCCTCTGTGAGAGTTTACACA
Source organism: Eutrigla gurnardus (assembly GCF_963514095.1). NCBI lineage: Eukaryota > Metazoa > Chordata > Actinopteri > Perciformes > Triglidae > Eutrigla > Eutrigla gurnardus. Next base: position 22,111,251 of record NC_139930.1, read on the forward strand.
TCAGACACCGTACCTGTCGAAGGCAGCGGAGCTCCGACATGGTGCGTTCCTGTTTGGAGCGAGCCAGTTCCAGCAGCTCGTCTCTCCAGCTGTCTCCCTCCCCTGGTGACAAACATGAAATGTGCTGCTCTTATCTCAACAGGAACAGTTGTTTCTCAGGCTGCATAACGGCGACCGCACAGATCAAAATCTAGAGACTGCAGAGATAAAGCAGGATTCTAGAGACACGGTCCTTATCTCCACATATCCTTTTCACTGCACTCGCCGACGAGTGTCGTGCTGAAATGATTAGCAAGTCTAACAATCGTTTAATCGTACGACTCTTTCATTAATAATAAAATACCAAATTCTTTGTTTGGCTTTTTACTGTTTTCAAGACTAACTTATTAATAAGAACAGCCACAAACATATTAATTGATAATGAAATGCTGTAGGCCTCATAAAATGTTAGTTAGTTAGTTCTATTTTACGTTTACCATCATTAAATATATATGATATGTGTTGTTTTTTTGCAGGGAAGTTTCTTTCCCCTGCAAAGGGCCAACATAGCAGCACCACGTACAATATTAAACAAAGGGGTTACAAAACGCACATAACTAATAAAACATGGAGAGAATAATAATCACAAAACACAAGAGACAGAAAGGAAAACAGAAGATTGGGTAAAATAACAGCTGTAAATATATTACAAGCAAATTTAAAAATACATATGCAGTAGATTAAAAGCCTGTCCTGCAGGTTAATGTACCTGACAAAGCCAGATCTCTACGAAGCAGCTGGAGCTCCTGTTTCAGACGGATGATCTCTTCTCTCTGAGTGCTGCTCTGTGTGACCTGCTGCTGCAGCTCCTCTGCAACCACAGGACACAGTGAGTCAGTGAGTCACAGAAATAGAGCCCCTAATAGCGACATAGCGAAGGTGTGTGAGTGGGGGCATATTTTGGATAATGTTTGGTGACTTTGTATGAAGCATACTGATGTCTTAACATGTTTAGATACATTTATTCCATGTTAACAGCGACTATAACGTTTTAAGAATTATTTCTCACTTCCAACACACCGTGTCCTGAATGTACTGCACTTTGTGTACCTTTCAGGTGCACAATCTCATGCCTGGCCTCTCTGCAGCGGTGTTTATTTTCCTCAGAGTCTCTCAGGAATTCCCCTTCCCGTGAGCGGCTCTCTGTTAGCGACGTCTCCAGATCTTTGAGGCGCCCTTTGAGGTCGGCAACGTGTCCAGAGGCCTCGGTCACATCTTTGTCCTGATGGAGGGCGGGTAAAAACATCACATTGACCAACTAGCAGGATATTAGAAAAACCGATCACATGTTCAAGGAAGTTGCAACAAAATAATAGGGAATTGAATTGAACCTTGAGTTTGAGCATGGAGCTCAGTTCTTCCTCCCTGACCTGCAGAGAGCCGACTTGAGTGGACAGAGCCATGACGGTGGAGTTCAGACTTTGGTTCTTCTCCTAAGAGGCACCACAGACACATAAAACTCAAAGCACAGACACCAAGTCCTGCTTTCTACTGAGTATGAGAAGAATAACTTCAAAACAATATTTTAATGCACGCGATAACACATGTTTAATAATTCATTCTTATCCGCCTACATAAAAATATACACATTACAAGGCTATGCCAACATATCCCATAAAACGACTATCAAGTATTATGTGGCTTTAATTTTCTTGTACATTTTTGATTATGTACAATATAACCAGCCTTTGACTAGCATCACATTTATTCGGTAAAGGTTTATTAAAAACATCAAATCTTTCCGCCGTGATCACTCCTGGTGCTATTCTTCATTCAAGATGTGACCATGTTTTTTTTCTTGTATATAGAGGATATAAATGTGCATAAATGTTTTCATTGTACCTCAAAGTCTTGACATTTTTTACCAGCGTCCTGCTGTTTCTGTTCAAGCTCACAGAGCTGCCGTTGGACTACGCCGAGCTCCTTCTTCACCTCTGCCTCCCTGGTTTCCGCCACCCACACACGTTTGGTCAGGACTCTGATCACCTCGTTACGCTTCTGCAACTCATCTGCACAGACAATTAATTAACTGGACATTAGTTGATAGACAAACACAAGTAAAATGTGCATGCTAAAAGTTATAAAACTCACTACTATGCTACACACAGCGAAAGAGGACTGGTTCCGTACGACGTCAAAGAAGATATCCTTTCGTTCTCACCGTCCAAACGGGCGCACCTCTGCTCCAAGGCGAGCACCTTCTGGCGGTCTTGTTCCCAGGCGTGAAGCTGCTTGTGATGGGAGGCAGCCATGGTGTTCAACTCCCTGTCCCTGTCCTTCAACTCGGCAATCAGCAGCTGGAGCTCCCTCCTCTGCCTCAGGATGGTGGTGCCACTCGGGTCATTCACGGGTAACTTTTGCAAAGAGAGAGAGATGGGAAATGTCCCGATTAACAGAGCCTATTTAGGATATTTCCTCATTTGTGAATGTGTCAGATGTAGTGTGAAGCCGGCACATGAACTCATTGATTAACTCAAAGTGTGTGGGAAACATTTAATCTCACCTCAGTGTCCTGTGAGCTGGGGGGGTCTGCGGGGGGGCGTGGTCTACTTTTGGCCCACTGTGTTGCTCCGTCCATCTTGAAACCACTTAGGACAGAGGGATGACTTGTATCTTCCTGAAAAGTGGCACACACGTCACACTCAGACAACACGAATGCATTTTATTTCATGTGGATTCAACAGTGACGTCACTGACCTTTTTAACTGGAGTGCTGTGCCAGAGCTCAGTGTCTGAAAATGTAAGTGGATGTTGTTGGATGGTCGGAACAGCCCTTTACATTTCACACAAAATACTTTAATGGATTATTGTAGGTGAAAAAAATGATGGTGTGCATATTCACCATTTTGGATGGGAAACGATGCCGAGGCTCTTCCACTTGAGGGAGACAGTCTTTTCCATTCGTCCATCACATCATAAGTTAAACGCTAATATTACATTAATACCCAATTCCTTCGTGTTTTCTCTACAGTAAGCCCCCCTGTGTTATGTTATGTTACCTGCATTGTTGTCGCATTGAGCTTGTGGTGGACATCTCTTGCCCATAAGTCAGCTAACTTAAGTTAGACAGGCTAATGTTGACTACAAGTTACGTAAAAAAGTTAAACAAAACTCAGCAAAACGTACTGAGTAATTCGAGCCTTTGTAGCATTTTAGCGATAAAACGTCATTAAAATGCCGTTAGCTGGGTATATACATATCTAAAACAACCGTAATAGCTAGCTAGCTAACGTTAGTTTCATGAGTTTAACTTTTGGACGTAAATACGCAGAGTGGGAAAACAAGGATCGGACGGTGACGTCACGGCAACTGACACCCGCAGCTTGTTTCTTGCAATATTAAAATAATAAAGTCAAATTATGTAACTAAACTAACTACCTTTGTTGATAAAATTCATTGACCAAGCACACGAACGCCTATTAAATTTAAATTAATATTTTACTTCCGCATATGTAGACACAACCTTGAAATACTCAGCCCAGGAAGACGACAAAATGCCGTTAAATCTGTAATTAGATTTTATTGTCGTTGTTGCTTTGAAGGACTATCATTAAATCATAATAAAAATGTGCATACACATTGTCGGTAAAGTTTTATCTGGCTAAAATTTAATCTTATTGATTACTTTTTTTTTTTAGCATTTTATCAAACGGGTAAGTGTGGTGCGATGGTCCTCCGGTCACCAGGTGGCGCTGCTCCGCGTCGGTATTGCGCAGCCACTCCGACAACTAAATCAAGAAGCGCTTCTAGGCGTGCTCAAAGTACGCCAACTAAACCTGATTCAACAAGAATGATTTTCTAAAAGTCAAACTAACGGTAATAATAATGCGAGCGGATTTGCTGATGAGACATCGGTTTTAAGAGAATATTTCGCGGGGTATGTAACTCGAAATTCCTTCGTTCTTTATTCGGCTTATTTTAGCAGCGGAGCCTGCCCAGTTAGCGGTGCGTTAGCTTGTGTAGCATGCTAAGCTAAAGCCCCACTGAACTGGTGCTGGCGGTGACAGCTGGGGTGAGTCAACGGTTACCCGATGAATGAAACCACTCAGTTAAATTAGGGGTTATTTCACCGCCACTGTTATAGCGGCCGGGATAACTGTGATATTTAATGCATAGACATAATTATAACGAACATTTGTTGCTAGGAGGTGTTTCTGTTAAATAAAAACAGCCGCATGTATTAGCCAGCTAAAGCTAGTTATTTTTTGCTGACTTCTCCTAAGCAACCAAGCCAACTAGTAATTGCTCTCCACTGCTGTTGTGCGTTAAATTAACTTCCCTCCAGTCGGGGTAGACCCGCGATTCTTTTCAGTCCCCTAAAGTCCGTGTCACGATGTTGGCTCGTGTCACTGATCAGTGTTGGCCGGGCAGGCTAGCATGATGAAATGTTGGCAGGAGCCCTGTTCGCTCATGCCTGTCACACTAGAGTAAAGATAAACCTGGAGGCATTTTATTACTGTTTTTTTTAAGGTTGAGCTGTGGAGTGGAAACACTTCTCCTGAAGTTATATGGTTATTATTTACACTGACCTCCAGATGGGCGACAAATTAGAGGGGGAAAACAACATGAAGTGTCCTGTCAGGCCTCCTGAACAGCTTTAGTGCTCTGCCAAGTCTGAACTCTATTGATGCGATGAACAATTTATATCCACAAGATATTCCTCACTAATATGCACAATAGGGGTTGACCAATGTGGCTTTTTATGGGCCGAAACCCATTATTACTCATTTAGGAGAGCAATAACCAATATTGGAAACTGATATTTGTCTGCAGTAAAAAGTATCAAAAGGTTGGAGGCTGAAGCATTTTAGTTCTCATTTAACATGTTTTCTCATTTGATCCTCGTGTACTTGTACCCTGTGCATTAAAACGTGTTTGTTTATCCATCTTTTATCCAGATAATTTGTGATGGCTACTACTGAGATGGAATCTGGCTCTTTGGAAAGCAGACCCGAACATAGGACAGTTGTCACTGACAAGTCCCCACTGAAAGTACTTTACTGTGGAGGTACAGTATATAGATTTCTCTCAGTTTAACCTCTTCCCATAGTACCTTGCCATACTGTCTTGCTACATTATATACTATTAGCGATGAAATGATTAGTCAATTGACAGAAAAATAAGAATTTTTCATAGTGAGACGCCTCCAAAACACTCAATGATGCTTTTTTAAATTTCTTTTATCAATGGCAACTGAATATTTTGGGGTATCAAAAAAAGACATTTGAAAACATCACATTTGGCTTTTTGAAGTTGTGAAGGCCATTTAACTCATGATCAACTCTTATAGCCCTACATGATTGAGTAATGAGTATTAGCATTACTTAATCAAATATATTATTCTGTTGTATACTAGACTTATTGCTGTTTTCCACACCACTGCCTGGGATTTTGTCTTTTAATTGCCCTTGTCTACTCAACATTTTTACTTCTATTCTAGTTGTATATACCTCCTTTTATTTTTTACATCTCTATTTATCTGTAGTAATTTATGTCTTTGATCTGCTGCGACACCTGCATGTCTCCGCCAGATTATCTTATCCTTATATATGATGACGCCTTTCCAAAATGTGACAATGTTATTTTTTTTTGTTTCTTTCCAGTGTGCTCTTTGCCTACGGAGGTAAGTTTTATTATCAGACCAAATGCTTTATTGGACAGGTATATGTTGATTTGACTCTATTTTCAGTTTGTTCTCACATAGTTAAAGAACAGTTCCCAGGGAAAAATAGACATACAGCTAAATGTAGCATGACGGGTAACAAACACATACGTATTATGTGCATGCATTGCAGTGTATAAACACAAGTCAAGCTGTATATATATAAGCTGCTCTTTAATGTATAACTGACTCTACACCGTTGTGTCTGCAGTATTGTGAGTACATGCCCGAGCCAGCCAAATGTAGGCATTGGCTTGAGAAGAACTTTCCGGATGTATTTGCTAGGATGACTGTTGGTGAGTGCCATTTAAGATTGTAGCACATACATATATATGCATGCATGCTTGTGTGCATTCAAATTACACAACTATCTGATGGAGATTAACTATGAATGCTTCTGCTTGTTAGGTCATCATATCTAATGTTTTATATGGGGGTGGGGGGGGAGGGTTGGTCAGTCATCAGTTTTGGTTGGTTTTAATGTCTTCTCTCGTTTTTCCGAACTTCTGGCCCAGCAGCGAATGCACCCAAGCACGACCCCGGCACTGGAGAAGCTCCCCTTGTAGGCGAGGAGGAGGAGAAGAAGAAACAGAAGAGAGGTAAGTTGTCAAATGTTAGGACATTTTCTTATCCTGATCAACCGTATCAGGCTTGTTGTAGAGTGTGACGGTGTTAGTTATAGATTAAAATATAATTCCTAGGAAAGGTGTCCAATGTTTAATCCTGCCACAGTGTTGGAAAAACTCCCTCTTAGCTACAGGAATTAAATGTAGATGAGAGGAAGACCTTGGTGTGGGTCTTACTGAAGTGGGTCAGACCCTCATCGCCATGTGCAAGACTGGGTTTCGTATGCTTTCTGCATTCTGGTCTGGGGAGACGCTGAGATCTTACCTACTTGTAGGAGAATGTTGCTGGTCTGCAAATCTTCCACACACATTCTGCTGCTGCTTGGCAGGAGGACGTAATGCAGGGGTGTCGGAACTAATTTTAGTTTTAGTTTTTCTATTTTAGTTTGATCTCAAGTGGGCCGGACCAGTAAAACCATTGCCTAATAACCCATAGTTAACGACGCCTCCAAAATGTACCCTTTTCTCTTTGGTGCGTTCTGAGAACATTCACAAATAATGTTCATCTCAAGGGGTTATCCATAAATAAACTTCAAACTAATGAACAAGATTTATGTTGGCAAATTAATGTGTCAAAGCAAAGTCATTTTCATGGTTTAGTTGACATTTGAATGCAATGTTACCTGCTAACTTGAAATATTATAGTATCTAAAACCGGGTTTGATTTAATGAATCGAGTATTATCTGTCTGTATAAGATGTAGCCGTGTTGGTTAATTGTGTTGATTAGCACTATTAATCTGGTTTATTTTGTATTTTTTAAGGTGGAAGAGGTCAGATCAAACAGAAAAAGAAGACTGTGCCTCAGAAAGTCACGATAGCAAAAATCCCAAGAGCCAAGAAAAAATACGTCACAAGGGTGTGCGGCCTGGCAACATTTGGTGAGTTTGTGTTCTTCTCCACCTTGCTGTGATTCTTTCTCTGAATGTTTTATTCTTCTCATAACGTGACTCGTGTGTCGACTCTTGCAGACATCGAGCTCAAAGAGGCTCAGCGATTCTTTGCCCAGAAATTCTCCTGTGGTGCCTCAGTGACAGCGGAGGATGAAATAATCATTCAGGGAGATTTTACAGATGACATTATCGACGTCATTCAAGAGAAGTGGCCTGAGGTGAGCTGTCTGACATTTCAATGGATCATCATCTTTCCATCTTTGTACGTTGATGTACTCGTTTCTATTTTGCCCTCAACGTTTTTTTCACTGGATGAGGCGGAGCCTTGAATTAGTAATTTTTCAGAACCTCTCTGTACCACAGTGATGTCTGGCTTGATTACCATTTACTTATTATTAAGTGTCTCAAATCAGTCTTTAAACTTGAAACCGTTATTTTAAAGAGAGATATTTCCAGACAGATGAAACTGAGCGGGGCAAATATTTAATCGGGACAAATAAACTGTTGCTGTCCTTTTTTCCCCAAATATTGTCTTTGTAAAACAATTCCCCCCGGTTTTCAGCTCGCATGTCTTTCAGCGTCTGTGTATTTTTCATGGGACACTAATAAACAAATATTGAATTTGGTCACTCTTTGTCTTTTTCAGGTGGATGATGAAAGCATTGATGATCTGGGTGAAGTCAAGAAGTGAAGACCAAATATGCACTTTTACTGAAATGGATGTGACCTGTAACAACAACAACAACTTGGCCAAATGTACACATTAAGTCATTTTATACCTATTTTATTTACTGTTCATAAAAAGCTGCGGACTTGGCCACTCACTTGGCATTTTTCGTTTTCTCTTTTTTTTTTTTTTGTTATTAATAGCTGCTTTCTCTCGTTTGCCAAAGGTGTGGTACGACGCGAATCCCTCCCAAATGTTCTTCACTCAAGCAAAACTGTAGGCTAATAAATTTCAGTCTGCTTCGCCTGTATCCTCTTCTTTCAACGTTCTTTTTTGCTTTTGTTAAATGGGTGTCTATTTTTAAAAAGAAGGATCGTGAGGAAGAAGTCCCCTCAGTCACCAACATGGCCGCAGGTTGCTTGTTTTTCAGGCGTCCTGCTCCATCCCCACGAGTACACCGACTCGCCTGCATAATAGTTTTATAATGAAGCCGCGCTCACCAGACAGATAACATTTACAGTTGTTTCCGTGCTCCTCTGGGTGAACACCGCCTCCCCAAAGATAACACACGGTGCACAGATGTTCAGCTCATGAATTAACGTGTTTATCTGAGAATCATTTGCATGAGCGCAAACATGACCTCCCTCCCTACCTTCGGAGTCACCTGGTCCAGCATATCTGTGTTGACCGTACGCAGCGGCAGCCTCACTCAAAAGATGAATCTCACGACTTCAGCCGTGTGCTGCGCCTTCGAGGCTCCCATCCTGGACCAGGTTTTGCCCCCTATACTGATCTTGGAGTTCATGTTTGGACTGATGGGGAACTTTGTGGCCCTGTGGATGTTCATCTTCCACATGGACACGTGGAAGCCCAACGCTGTGTACCTGACTCACCTGGCTGTGGCCGACTCCATTGTGCTGTTCTGCTTGCCTTTCAGGGCCGACTACTACAGGCGTGGAAAGAACTGGCTGTACGGCGATGCCCTGTGTCGCGTGCTGCTCTTCCTGCTGGCGGCCAACCGTGCAGCAGGAATCTTCTTCCTCACGGCCGTGGCTGTTGACCGCTACTTTAAGATCGTCCACCCGCAGAACCGGATCAACCGGATGGGTCTGGGCTACGCCCTTTGGGTCTCCCTGGGTCTCTGGGGTCTGATTTTTCTCGCCACTGGGTACCTTCTCGCCAACGAGCACTTCTTCTACAACAGCAACCGTACACAGTGCGAGAGTTTCAACATCTGCATCGGCTTCAGTCCCCTCTCCACCTGGCACAACACCTTCTACGTCACCCAGTTTTTCCTGCCCACCATCATTGTCGCTTTCTGCACCGTCAGAATTACTTGGCAGCTGCGAATCAAGACCATGGACAAGAAGGGCAAAATCAAACGTGCCGTTCAGTTCGTCTTGGCGGTAGCTTTGATTTTTATCGTCTGCTTCTTTCCCAGCACCATATCGCGCATCGCCGTCTGGATCCTGAAGGTGTGGTACGACGAATGCCATTACTTCCAAGAGGCCAACCTGGCGTTCTACACGTCTGTGTGTTTCACCTACTTCAACAGCGTCCTCAACCCCGTTGTCTATTATTTCTCAAGCCCTGCCTTCAGCGGCACCTTCAACAAGCTCCTGAATAAACTGCTGAGGAGGAAGGACAGCGAAGATCAGACGGTATCAACTGAAATTTCCACTGTTGATGGTAGAAATATTTAAAGATGGGGGGCTGTTGTTTTCTCCTCTAACATCGCAGGGATACTCTAGTGAATGCATAATGCATGTTAAAAGCCTGGCAGCTGATACAACTTCTAACTATCCTAGTTTATAACTAATTAAATGTAGGAAAGAGGTTTTGCTTATTGTGAAGACAATTACCAAATTAAAAATAATTATTAGCTAAGTGAGTGAGTGTTTTATTAGAGCAATATTAAGTTATTAATGAAAAAATTCCAACAATATTTATTGAATATTTGGCTTAGTGTGTATATCCACTTTTTCTTGGTAAGGTAGATAACAGTGTTTTCAATTACCAGTGACAATCACTGAATTGCAAACACTGACTAGCTATCTGATACCTAATAGGTAAAATATTAACCGCATAAATCAGTGAAACCCAGAGTGAAGTTTAGATGATGCCCAAGTCCAGCAAGCATGCAGGAAATTACAAGAAATGATGTAAAGCTGGTATAATTAATTTAAGTTTTCTGCCTTTTGTGATGCTGTTTGCATATATTTGTCACACATTTCCAGTCTTTGTGTCCTGTCACATTTTGTTTGCAATAAATAAATATTAGTACAGCCAACAGAAATCATATATAACCGTTTGTGCCATTTTCTTCCCACATGAAATGGCATACGAGATATTGCAGAGATGCATAAAAACAACAAAGTAAGGACTTAAAATATGTGCAATCGTTTTTAAAATGTTTTTTTGTGTGTCTTTTTTCTTGTTATAGCCTATTTTTAATGATGAAATATAAAACATATAAATATATGCTAACTAAATGTGACTAATATCTAAAGGTACAAGGTTCCACTTTAAATGTTCAACCTCTTTGAAAAGAAATTCTGCCACTAGTTAAACCGTATGAGTTTGTTTTTAAATAAGTCTCTGACCTTTTAAGGATGGATTTTGCAAAAAAAAAAAAAAAAAAAATCCTGTGAGTCATAGTGAGAAACTTTCTTGAAATAATAAGTTTTCTTGTGATACTAGCTTTATTTTTCTGTGTCATATTAATCCTTACCTTGCTTTGCAATAATACGTCTATCTTGTGTGACACGGAGTCCTTAATATGCGACAGTAATTTATTTCGTGATAAAAAGTGATTATTTTGAGATACTAAATCAAATGACATACAGAATCTTCTATTCGTCATCATAAGGATATTTTCATATCATTTTATTTTATTTTACTGACTGATATGGGCTCGGTCAGTTTTAATTTTAATTGTGTGGCTCTTCCGAGGCTAGAAGTCCTTTTTTTTCATGTGGTTGTCGGATGTTCGAGCTTACTTTGCGGTCCGTGAAGGCAGCGCTGGTTCCCAGGGTGACGTCATGCTGGGGCTAGGCTCGGGAAACGGAGAGCCGCTGGAAAAACATGTAACGGTAGAGATACGCTGCGCCCACCCCACGACATCCTCCACTGAGACTCAGTTCACCAGCAGAGACCAAGTAAGCTTCCACGGCGACCACTCACTCACCTGCCCGTTGTTATTCAGCTTTAATGTCGCCTCCGCAGGTCGTTAGTTTTTCCCACGTTAACCCCAGTTTATGTTTCCATGCTAATCTGAAGCTAGCTAGCTAGCAGTGGCAGTTGGGAACGCATTCCAACAGGGACCAAAGAGCCAAACACAAAATACGACACCGGGGAAGGAAGTTTGAACTGGGACTCTTTGTCCGATAACATGTTTGGTTAAAGCAACCTGCCATTAAAAAAAATAATTTTAACGTTTAGCATGTTTTAAAAAAGTGTTCACACCTAAGTTGGAGGATGCAGCAAGTAGAATGAGCTCATCCCAGATGACGCGGGCCAGCCTCCTTATCTACCGGTCATGAAACAAAGCGGGGATTTTATTTTAAAATGTTTCTTCATTTCATGGTTGAAGTCGGATTCGCGTGTAAAGATAAATGAGTAGTAGGTTGAGATGCTCAGGGGGGACTTGGGGAGCCACAAGGTGGGATCTGACAGCTCTCTAGGTGTGCTTGTTGTTGTGGCAGCACCGGCGGGGCGGAGCCAGCGGCGTTGAGGTAATGTTATGCTGCTCGTATTGGATGATGGTTTGCGTAGAAATGGTCTTGAAACGCAGTTTACTGCTGTACTATCACAAATTACAATAACACATTAGCAGTAAAACGTTTGTTTTAATTAAGTCAATAAAAATAAAACTTTTTATTGGATTATTGAATGGAAATGTGTGAAAATAGCAGCTCAGCACACTAGAAATACTCCACTACATGTTCAAAACCCAATTTGAGTAAAAGTAATTATCAGCAAACTCTACTTAAAGTACTTAAAGTATAATAATTGCTGCTTACTAGGAATCGACTGATGTGGCTTTTTCAGGGCCGATACCAATAATTATTAATCTAGGATACAGATAATCAATATTTTAATCCGATATTTGTCTGCAGTAAAAAAAAGAAGAAGAAGTGTCAAATGGTGTCCAAACTGTTAACAGAAACAATTTGTTGAAATTCCTTAAAGCGTATAAAAGTTCAGGGAATGACTGTAATATCAGGGATTTTCTGGAATATCTGCGAATTTTGTTTATAGTCTTTTCCAGACGGGGAAAGATGTTTTTTAAACTGTGTGCTATAAAGTTCAGTGAATGCATCATAGTCTATAAGATAATCATGTGTTTGTAGCATCGCCAAACTGTGAGAACCTTGCGTCTGCCCTGTTTTCAGCTTTGTGAGGATGCATTTTCCAACCAATTTTAAACACTTCACGGAGAATTTCAGAACACATAAGGGAACACTTTGTCCCTTCAGTTTATCACTTTCATTTATAACATTCAACATCAACTCTTTAAGTGCAGTTTGCTGAGATACCAGAGTTTCTCTCAGTAGATTTTATTTTAAGAATGTATTCTCCCAAGTGGAAGGGTTGCCTGGGCAGTGGTGCTGCAGAGAGCTGCAATATGCAGCCAACAAGACGGTACAGTGGTACACCAAAGACAGTAAAAAGTAAGATATGCAAAATATTGCATATGCCTTGAGAGATAAAAGTCTATAAATAGTAAATTAAAAAAAGGGGGTAAACACATAGGCATCATAAAGACAGAGAGAATCATAAAAGCCATGAACCAATAAAGTTCAACCGTGCCTCTTTCCTATTAAATGTATTTTTACATTTACAGGCAACCTGAAGGCCATAGTTTGCATTCAGAATACAGAATGTGACTCTGTGACTAAAGCTGGCAGACAAATTTTGTTGAGTGAAAAGTTAAATATTTGCGATGAGATGTAGTAGAAAGTAGCACGTTGAACCTCATGCATACTTGTTACTTGAGTAAATGTACAGGGGGCAAAATTGAGCCCTGTTATTAACATTACATTTAATTTACAGTTCTTGGAAAAAATAAAAAACTCCAACCTTTGAAAAACCCAGAATGTCGTTTAACAATTCTTGTAAATGGTCTGTTTTTTGTTGTTGTTTTTTCAAACAAAGACAAAGACAGGAGCTGAATATGGCATTTTAATCAGGTTCAGTTTGTACGCCATAGACCCAAATTAAAATGTTTAATTTGAGCTTTTTATATATGATATTCTCTATAATTCCATACAAAAATATAGACCGAGACGTCATGACCACGCCCGCTTAGTAGACAGGAAGTGTGTCCCAATGGTTGTGTTGGAATGCGGCAAGTTTTATAATTTATAAACAGTGCTAGTTGCATGTTTGTAAATTAAAAACAAATCTGCTGGTGTGAAGTTAGAAAGAGGCTTCAGGCTAAAATTAGCTGCTACTAGCACCACACTCCTACTCCCACTTGCATTGTGGGTAATATAGACACCAGGAATTAAAAACATAAAAATGGTTGTGCTGTATCCTTTTTATCCTTTTTTTTTGTGTGCGAGTCTGACAACGTCTGGATATGAAATTGGTGGAGCGCTGTCAAAGTGTGGAGGATGATGTGTTGACACATAGCCTTTAACTCGGTGACACGTAATATCTGTCCTGACCTAGTTCACTCGGAGTGAATCATCTGCTTTATGAATAAAATGGAAGCGTGGTCCGGCTGCCGCCCGGCGACACCTACGCAGTACGTGACCTGCAGAGAGAGGAAAGTCTTACATTCGTGTCCAAGCTGGAGAATTTAGCCTCACTTTATTTGATAAGTGCCGCATTCATCTTTATGGCACTTAAGAGTACAAAGTGAATTCATCAGACGATGCAAGATCAGCTGGACATCACATTTCTTACATGGGTGATCATAAATAGCTCGGTAATAAACAGTAGGAGGTTTCTTTAATATTCCAGGGTTTAATAGTCGTTGTATTTATAGGCGTACGGTGCTTATAAAAAGCATTCCCCCCATTTCACTGAATGAAAGTAGATTTGTATTAATTGGATAATAATCCATTTTGTAATTGACAACTTTTTAAAAAGTTACCCTCGAAGCAAAAGTGCTGTAAATTCTGTGGTAATAGAATAATATTTCTTGTTATAATAATACCATTAAATATAGTTAGTGAAGAGAAAAACATGCATGAATAACGCATAAGTGAGAAATACATTAAGCTGTGTAAATATCGACTGTAATGCGGTTCACCTGGTGTTTTTTTTAAACCAGCTGTCATCAATGATATTTGTGTACGACTCCACAAAAATGTTGTTGATTTTCCTCTTGATTGATTCTATGCAATGTTTTTTGTGTTGTCTTCCAGTTCCCTTCCATCACATTGTGACTTTATGGGTTGGTGGGGAAGGCCTAAACCCCGCACCGTGATCAGGCCAGACGCCCCACAGGTTCCCCGCCGACCCACCTCCTGGACTAACAAGGAGCCATGAGTACATCAGGCAAGCTCAGCGGGATCAAACCCCCCAGCAAAATAGTCCGTCCATCTGGGGCGCCGTCAAAGACGTCTCCACCCTCCGGTGAGAATTATTGAAATCATTACACTACATTTATATTATCTTGTCATTTATAGTGCCAAACAAATGTTATGCATGAATTAATTTCACCTGGGTAATTGGGACACATAATGTCATCATTGCTGGTCAAAAGTGATTACTGATGCATTTAAATAGGAATAAACAGGGGATTGTGTCTGAAAACAAAATGTTCTATCTTTATGGGCAACAGTGTGTATATAAACGGAGAATGTGATGAGTATTTTAGTACATACATCCAACAGGAAAACACAAGAGTGCATTTATGTGTGAAAATTAATATGAACCCATAAGCAAAGGGAATATAATGCACCTTTATAACTGAACTAAACCACAGCAGGATGTCGATTTGGAGGATTTCAAACACATCCTGTAGTCAGCAAGTAAATGCCCTGTTGAAGTGTTCTTCACGGACCTTACCCTCCAACGTCCATGTGACGGGGGGAAACTACAACACGGAGGGTTTTTATGGGGAATAACATGACCTGTCTGAAGAAAAACTTTAATGCTAATGCATTTGAGAAGTTTAACTTATTTTGTTTGGTATAAGAAATGGTTTTGTTAAAAACATGTATTTGTATTCCTCAAAGTAAGGGATTAAACAACAACTGTTCTAATGACTGAAGCAACAAAATCACGTTATTATCTTTTAGGGGAACTATTTTCATAAACAGAATCTGAGATGTCCAAAATTCATAGTTTTTAGCTTCTTAATATTTGTATTATACTTTTGAAACAAAGACAGCATAATCAGAAATGTCATTAGAATGATAGTTAATTATAAGTATACAACTGATACATATAGAATATATGAATTGTGATGCAGGTGCTCCAAAGTCAGTTCCTCCAGAGAAATCCCCCGGCAGAGTGACCTCACCGACCCACGAAGGAAGTGCGGACTTCCAGGTCGGAGAGAGGGTCTGGGTCAACGGCAGCAAGCCCGGCTATGTGCAGTTCATCGGGAGCACGCAGTTCGCTCCCGGGCAGTGGGCGGGGATTGTGCTGGACGATCCCATCGGGAAGAACGACGGGTCCGTGGCAGGCATCCGGTACTTCCAGTGCGAGGATGGCAAAGGGATATTCACGCGGCCTTCAAAGCTATCCAAGACTGTGCTGCCGGAGAAGGAGGCAAACGGGGGGCAGGCCAGTCCGGCACCAGGGGCAGTTCCTCCAGAGAAACCAGGGGCCGCTGTAACAAGCGAGCCTGAACCTGCTGGCGCCACCACAACCGGTAACATCCAGCAAATACGTCAGCCAAAACACGGATGTCTGTTTTTCAGTGAGGTAAAGGCCTTTTTCTTTGTTCAGCTCAGGGCACCGGCATAAAGACGAGCGCTGCTCTCAACCGAATGCTCACATCCAGCGAGTCTGTGTCTAACGTCTCAGACACCGAATCCATGAAGAGGAGGAGGGAGCTGAGGCTGGGAGACCGTGTGCTGGTAAGGAGGCGTGGTGTAAAATGTCATATTCAACCAACTAATCACAAGTAAAATCCTGACAGTGATATTCAACAGTGTTATTTACATTTACATTTAGGTCATTTAGCAGACGCTTTTGTCCAAAGCGACTTACAATAAGTACATTTGTCAAAAGAAGGAAACAAGGAAACCACAACGAATGCTATCGAATGTTATCATGTATTGTGACTTGTTAAGTGAAGTGTGTGTAACAATAATTTACTTCACTGATACGTTTTGAGTTTGAAGGCCTGAACTTCAAATGGAGAAATAAAGAAAGCAGTAAATGATTGGGTTTTTTTGCGTGTAGGTTGGTGGTAACAAGGCAGGAGTAGTGCGGTTTCTGGGAGAGACAGACTTCGCCAAGGGCGAGTGGTGCGGCGTGGAACTGGATGAACCGCTTGGCAAGAATGATGGAGCTGTGGCGGGGACCAGGTAGAGACCACGTGCATATAATCTCATGGCGTAACCCGTAAAGAAAGTGTTCCCGTCTGCCGAGGGTTCAGTTTGTGCCCGACCTGCTTTCCCTCTCAGGTACTTTCAGTGCATGGCCAGGTATGGTCTGTTCGCTCCGGCCCACAAGGTGACGCGTATCGGCTTCCCGTGCACCACGCCGACCAAGGCGAAGAGCTCGCGGAGGAAATCCACCCTCAAGAAGAGCCCGAGCGCTTCCTCCATCAGCTCGCTCAGCTCCGCCACCTCCTCCATCAGCGGCAAACCCAGCCGAGCAGGACTGGTGAGACTCACTCAAGGGTTAACGTTTACTGGTCACGCAACTTTATTTAGTCAATTTTCTTCACGTGAAACTTTTTTTCAACCTTTAAGCTGACGGAGACATCTGCCCGGTACGCTCGCAAGATCTCTGGCACCACGGCGCTGCAGGAGGCTCTGAAGGAGAAGCAGCAGCACATCGAACAGCTGCTAGCGGAGCGGGACTTGGAGAGGTGTGAGGTGGCGAAGGCCACGAGTCACGCTGGAGAGGTGCAGCAGGAGATGGTTCAGCTGAGGAAGGGACGGGATCAGGTCAGATACGTGTGCATGTCACCTGCAACCAAAAAAAGAACATAATGATAACAGCCATGAATTCAATAAAAACTGTTTTAAAAAGAGTGGGTGCATTGTGTGCATTCACCAAATCATGTAGTAGTTGGTGTTATTGATTCTGTGTGTTTACAGTATGCTGTGGAGACGGAGGCAAAGCTGGATCAACTGCGTTCGCTGGTGGAGGCAGCAGATCGAGAAAAGGTGGAGCTGCTGAACCAGCTGGAGGAGGAGAAGAGGTGAGTCTACCTGTCGCCTGTGCATGACACCTGTTTCTAAATTAAAGTCAGGGCAGTGGACAACACGTCCAACATCGTTTTTAAGTACGTGCCGTTGGAGGAAACGTTATGATTGTCCATGCGTTTGACAGGAAAGTGGAAGACCTGCAGTTCAGCGTGGAAGAGGCCTGCATCACCAGAGGAGACCTGGAGGTAACATCCCGTTATATAATCCGGTCCTCAATTAAACATATTCTCTCACTCACTGCAGCTCTCTGTCTCCCGCTCGTCAGGCTGGATTTATTCATGACATCCGTGCCTGAATTATTGACAAACCTGAAGGATAATTGAATAACTTAAAGGGAATGTTTGGATTGTTTGAAGTGTGGTCGTGTGAGGTCTGTAGGAGGTGTGTTACCTACAGGAAGTAGGCAAAAGCAACGTACTGACATCGGACATAAAACCATCTAGTCAGGCTTTAAGGAATGAGTTTGCGTCTGGCAAGTGTTTTCTCTCTTTTCCTGGTTTCGGTGAGAGTTTGATTGACAGATGGTTCATCCAATCACCTGCCAAGTATTTGTTTTTCTTCCAAACAGGCTTCTCAGATGGTTCTGTGTTAGGAACCATCTGGTGCAGCATGTTGGCTGTGGACGGGGGGGCAAAGCTCTTTTTATATTCACTGAAAAAATCTGTTTAAATGTAGAATATTTTCACTGTTTTAACCAGGAACTGAAGCCGTGAGGTACATCTCTATTTAAAGCCACCAAAAACAGTAATTTTAACCAACAAAACTAACTGATCAAGGCAGCGGTAGACCAGCAACTGCCGGTAAAATTACTGTTTTTGGAGTCTTTGAAGAGAGCATAGATAACAGCGTCCGCTTCCCGTCTGACGGCTAAAGTAAATAATTGAAAATATTCTAAATATAGTGTACACTCGAAATGATATTGATTATTTGAGGTGAAATCCATCCGAAGCAGTTTGATTGCTATGCTTCTGTTTGTTTCTCCAAACTCCATCTACTGGAGGTGACACACCATCTCCAATTAAAACATCCAAACTATTCCTTTAACAAACTTATTATTATTATTATTTAACCTGTCTATATAATGGACACCCGAAGCTTGTATGCAAGTTTCTAGTTTATGAACACCCATATATTTTTGCTTTTACTGGCTCCGTTCATATTTCTGAGGGACTTTAAAATGCTAAACTGACGCTTTGCATTTCCCTGATTCGATCAATCATTCTGTCTCAGGTTTTTTTCTTTTTCCATTTCCTGCACTCTTTGAATCATTCATTTGCTTTTCTTGTTCAGACGCATCTTCCCTCCCGCTCCTGTGATTCATCTATTCATTCATGCTTAATTCCCTCACCCTCTCCTCTCAGATTCTCCCACCCGTCTGCAGCACTTACATGACCATCCCCTCATCATCTTTTCATCCACATGCCCGTTCTTGAAAGCTGTTTTTTGTCTCGCCTCGCCCCTCAATCCTCTCGCTTGCTTTCATCGTCCTCTCGTCTGCAACTTCTTCGGTCCGTGGAGGAAATCTATGGCTGAATTCATCACTTTTCAAGTACCGGAATAAACAAGTGCCAGTAGAAATAAAAGTGGGTGAATCAGAGTCAGAATGAGATGATTGAAATAATTAACTCCTGATATTCCTCAGAGCAGAATGAGTGAATAACAGTCCCTCCCTTTGTTCGCTACCGACTGATGTAACTGAATTGCCTGGAAATCATCAGTGCTTTTTTGACTTTCTGGCTCTTCTCTTTTTAAAGTCTTGTCTTCTTTCCGTCCCGCGGCACACAAAGCTGGCATGTCAGTGTTGCATTGGTGTTTGTTCTCCTTCTCTTCCTGCTCTCTCTTACTAACAGACGCAGACCCGACTGGAGCATGCCCACATAAAGGAGCTAGAGCAGAGCCTGCTTTTTGAAAAGACCAAAGCTGAAAAACTCCAGAGGGATTTAGAGGACACTAGGGTAATGCCGGCAGTCCCGGTCGCACAGCAGGACTGAGCGATGTGCTTCCCCCCCCCCAAACTGGGCTTTAATAATGATGACACAGAATATATTGAAGGAACCACAGCGTGCAAATATTATGCAAATTTGTCAGATTTATCACAAGCCACTCCCTCTTATGGCCTTTGTCCATGATTAGTCCAGACACGGGGGCATTAACATCCCATCAGACCTCGAGCCTTTCTAATAACCAGGTCTGTCGTACTGAAAATGATGCATGGGTGCATGAACTTTTCTTTTAAACTTAGTCAGAAAACGCTGTGTGCTTTTGAAGATGTCAGCCATCATTTTTCTTCTCAAGCAAATCCCATGAAACGACCAAAAACCAACAATGTGTTTGTCTTTTTAATAACCTTCCAACATCTCGAGTCCGCCTGCTGTGCTTGTGAAACTTTAATCTTCCATGTTTAGTTTTGACTTTAGGGACAGAAAACAACTGGCCACTGTGATATTTGTGCCTGAGAAAATAGATTTATAAGAAAGGAAGAAGGAAGAATGCATGTGTACTGATGCACAAGAATGTACTTGTAGCAAAAAGGTTAGTTATAAACTTTTACGGCGACAGGACAGTGTGTGTGCGATTGAGTTAAAGTATATAGAGCAGTGTGTGTGGGTGTGGTGATGAAGGGAAACAACAGCGAGGCTCATTTATGTGTTTTAAATGGAGTGGGATGGCTCAGAGACAAAAGAGGCACCAGGCCGTGATGCACACAATACACGTATTGTTGTTGTTTTGTTTTTTTTTCATGGGATTTGTTGACAAAAAGAGAATGAAAAATGTTCTTTAAAGCTCCAAGCTTTAACTTGTCTTTCTCCCGGTGTAAGACGGCAAATCCTGAGTTGCACCAGATTCTCTTGTTTGTGGCTGAAACGTTGGTCTGGTCCCCCGTGGAGAGGGTTTTCCTTCTGTAGCCATCCCAATTAAATGATTTGAACCTCTGTCAACATTAGATGGAGGATATGAGGTTTACTGATAACATTCTTGATTTAGAACATTTTTCTTGTATGTTTTGAAGGTACCCTCTTAGACGGTGTTCTATAGTTTGTTAATTTTATTACGCTGAGTTGTTCAGGCGTCATAAATTAATAGTTTTATTCTAAAATATAATAGGAGGACTTTTTTTTTTTCTTTAACCAAACTTTATTTTGGATTTCCACTTAATAATCTTAATATCTTAATTTAAATGTCTCACTATGCAGCTTAGACTCCAAGATAACAGGAAATATAAGTAATAAATAACTTGACGTTATTGTGTAATTACTTAAAATGGTCAGAATCAATAATCAGACAATTAATATACTACAAAGATACAATTGAATTAAAAATAATGGATCAAACATTGCTTTATTATCAATCTGAGGATTTGCTGCTTTTAGGCTTGTTTAATTATTGTAAGTTAAATAAATTTGACGCACATTTTTCACTATTTTCTGATGTTTTATAGGCGATTAATCAAAAAGATTATAAAAATAAATCCGATCGTTTGAGGCAGTCCTTTGGTATTCATAGTGGATCAAAACACACAACGGCGTGGCTGAAAATATTTCTAATTTAAAGTTATTTTAAACTGAATGATCTCAGATATAATCAGGTCAAAGCTCACGTGTGGTTCACACTACACCACCCAGGTGTGCTCTCCTCTTCCTGGCCTTCAGGTCTCCTTTTCTGCGTTATCTACCGCAGGTGGCCACGGTGTCTGAGCGCTCCAGGATCATGGAGCTGGAGAGGGAGGTGGCCGACCTCCAGCTCAGGCTCCGGGCGTCCCAGCAGAAGGAGGACGCCGCCTCTCTGTCCCAGCAACAGATCAGCAGTCTCAAGGCCCAGGCGCAGTCTCAGGAGAAAAAGGTTCAGCTTGTATAATGGATTATTCATCGCCGTCATTATCGCATCATTTATGGCATGATATGGAACTGGAAGAACTGTCATTTCTATTTACAACCCTCCTTTTAGCTCCTAATGTAAACATGCTTCTTCTTTCATGGCGAGGTTTGCCGAAGCTACTGTGGCGATGCATAATTTATGGCTGGGCTCGGATGTACATGTGTATAATGTATACTGTGTGTCGCCGACAGATCAGCGAGCTGAGCGTCGACATGGAGAGCAAACAGAAAGAGCTTCAGTCTGTGCAGCAAGATAAGAGCTTACTGGAAGAGCAGCTGACCAGCCTGGTAAGAAAGGAGGAACGTCGGTGCATAAGGATCACAAACAAACACAGAAGAGAGATAATGTGACATTTCACAAATAGGGAAGCTCGGACATTAAAGCGATGGATTTTTAATCTCTTATAACCACGTAAACCTCGTTACATAAACGTGACGGCAGTTTTACGTCACTTTTGCAAAAGTCACAACGGTAATCTCACCGAGTTAAACCTTTACCATGAACCAACCTGCCTCTGGTCCAGTACTGGCATATAGAGTCCTGTATAATGTGTGTTTTTCTTCCAGTTGTGCTCCTTATATGCAACCCTGTCTCCTACAAAGTCACCTTCCTGGTCTATGTTTGAAACTATTTGAAACGCTTGGTTTATGTTGGAAATTGCGGAAAAAAACTAAACAAAAAACTACTTTGTAAGTTCAGGCAATTTATACCCCTAACCTGCTAAAACATTGTTTTGAAAAAGATCTGCATGAAACATAAGAGTGTTAAAATGTGAAGAAAACTGTTTTAATGTTTGCATTTCTCACTTGTTTTAAGATAATAATCCTGTGAAGTTGATTCTAAATTTGGACTTGAAAGCAAAAAAAGCGAGCGCTTATCTGCACATCTTCTAGCAATGTGCAGTTTAAATTCTGCTTTCCACAACAAGCTGAGAAAACGGAGCGATGTTTGTCATCATCCTCACCGGCTGATGGTTAATTTAGCAGACGTGGATCGATGTTGAAGACATGGTAATAAACATGCAATGATGTAATTGAGCAAATGTTCTTATATTGAAGTGTAAAGCTGGTTTTCGGCTTTAAAATTGCTCAAATCATTATTCCCAAAATAGTTGATTAATGTTCTGCGATCAACAAATCAATGAATTAAGTTGTTTCAGCTCTTGGAGTGTCACAGAAATGTAATTACGTCTGAGACTTAATTCAAACGCATTTTGTTCAGGTCCCATCTGTAACTGTAGTTTTTCCTTTCCGTCTTGTGTTTTGTGTTTTTTCCTCCTGTGAGATGTTTTGCTCGTGGGTGTTTTTGAAACTGGCCTCATTAACGGAGGCATTTTATCCACAAAACTCGCATGTTTTCTGAGCCTGGTCATTATTAGCTCAAGGTACAAGAATGTTACTATGTGAGCGATTAGCTCGTAGTTACGCTGATGTTCCTCCATTTTCAGAGACAAAAGCTGGAGACGGCCGAGGAGGAGAACGTGAGGACGGCGACGACCATGCAAGGTAAACGACTTTTAACGCTCACTGGAGAGAGCTGAGAGCTTTTCGGTGTGAAGTTGATTGTTAAGAGTTTTATGTTTCTGTTTTTCTGTCAGAACTGGAGCACGGTGCAGAGCAGTCGAAGAAAGACCTCCAAACCCTGAAAGAGGAGGGTCAGTGCAGAGAGAACGCGCTGGCACAGGTGGGTCATCGTTAGTCGAAGGCAAATACCGCTATAGACGTATTTTATTATATAAGAAATCAACATCGGCGAACGCTATATGTGGAACATTTTCCTGAAAGACTGAAAGTGACACTTTGCTGCGTTGAAAGTTACCTGATGTTATTGCTGAAAACAGTAAACTGTAGATCAGTTTAAACAAAACAAACTGATTGAGACGGCGTCGGACCAGCAACTCCAGTATGATGACAATTAGCCAACAGTCTATAAGGGAGTTAAAAACATGCAACATGCACATGAATGCAGCAGTAATATTAATCCAGAAACATCAGATATAATAATAAGACACACGGTTGAAAACATCGGTGTTACATCTCAATCTCATGGAAGCAGCGGTCTTATTGTCGTGCTCACATCGCACACAGAAGAGGCTGAAAACCTCCGAACAGAGCTGAAGTCCTCTGAACGCAGCTAGCGGTCAGGCCACGATGAATCAGTGTGTTGGCATTTGCCGATTCTTCACCGAGATAGCTCAGTCTGCTTCTGGCCGTCGACACGTTTCAACTGGAACAAGAAAAGATGGAGATAAAAAAAAGGTTTGGTGTGGCTTTAAAGCAGCCTCTCTTTTAACAATCCTCCCTGAAGTACTCTCCCAGTGTGCTTTCAGTCAGCCTTAATGAAGCTCTCCCACTCTGCAGCTGACTATGGCCACAGGCACCTTTCTTACGTTGTAAAAACATTACGAACACATACACACATTCCCATTTGGGTTTGATAAGTCGACGTGCCAGATTTCCTTTTTCTTTTTTTAAAATTCATGCTTCACAGCTTTGCAAAGTCTGAAGCTGAGGCTGTTTGGTCATCGTGATGTGTTCAAATACCGGTACTCAAAAACTGTTTCCGTCATCAGACAAGTGTTGCCATTATAAACTAGTACAAATACAAAGGTATTAGCATAAAAAAACATTATTATTATTCATACTGGCCCATTAGAATGAAACTTTATATATCACTGGATTATAATTATTAATACAGCTGGTGATATGCTGTTGGTTAGGTTGATTGTTTTCATTATAATTTTGTTGGCAATACTTTTTGTGAGTCGTCTAAATGTGTAAAGTAACTAGTAAATAAATGTAGCAGAGTAAAGAGTACAATCCTTCCCTCTGAGATGAAATGAAGTGTAAAGTTGCATAAAATGGAAATACTCAAATATAATATAAGTACTTCATTTTTTAAATTAAAGTTAGAAATGTTTGTTTAAGCTAAATGTTTCATTGATGTTAATTATGAAACATTGAGAACATAAATGGTCTAATAATACATATAATAAGAGAATTAACTCAGATTTGAATGTTTGTTAAATGAGGACTAACACACACGTGAGGCGGGTTAACAGCAGGTACATAAATAATGTCTTTCTACTGCTTTAGTATTTCTAAAGAAGACCTCATTGACTGTGTTTTGTTCCCCCTGAAGTCAGAGCTTTCTGCTCTCGCTTCACGGGATTCGCCACAAACAAATGTAAAAGTGAAGCAGCCCAACAAGCCCGAGGCCGACTCTGAAAAGATGGCCTCTTTTTTCTTTTTTTTTAAATGACCTCCGATCTCTCCGGTCTATTTATAGAACGCTAATGTCCGTTTTGACTTCATGGAGCTGATTTCCTATCTACGTCTCACCACCCTGGTGTTTTTTCAGGCGACTGAAAAGTCGGAGAGGACGAACCTCTCGCTCCAGAAGCTGACCAATGAGAAGAAGACACTGGAGACTCAGGTGAGCAGGAGGCCTCAACAGGAAATATGTGTCCCTGAAGTCACCGTGCTGTCGTGTTTTATTCCTTCATAGAATAGAATATAACGCAACACATTACAGTACATTAATAGAGAACACTACATGCTGCTGCAGCACCGTGCATGAGCGTTACTTTATGCGTCCACAGCCCCGTGAAAGAAACGATGCACACATGCACATACGTAATAACAAGTTCAGCGTTTCTGGCCCGTGGGGTTTATTACGTAATACGTATTCACATCAGGATTCCCACGCTGACCGCATGTGACTGTCCGACTCATCGCATTCAATAAGTCACACATGAAATGCTTTGGACCGTCTCTCTTTTATTCTCTCTCTCTGCAGCCACCTGTAACATGATTTTTTTTTTTTGGTCATTGAAACCAAGCTGTTCCTCAAACTGTCGGTCCCCCTGCAGCCGCTCACTCAGCCTGGTTCCCAGTCTCTCTCCCGCATAAACTGAGCTCCAGCTGGTCCAGATGTTCGCTCTTTACGACGGCGGGGGAAATGGAGATAGGAGATTAGAGACTGGACGTAAACGTGCTCTCTGTTTTGGTTGCATCTATTTTTAATCTCCCCCCGCGACATAAACCTGTGCTGTGCAGCATGTTTTCAGCGCTGCAGCATAAACTCTCAGTGCTCTTCCTGCTGTTCTAAGGGATTCAAGGGGCTGATTTTAAAGTGGAAACAAGGACAAATAAATACAGATAAACAGAGAAAAATAAGAATCTCAACTATACACAGCACTTGAACTAAAGAAAAATGCAAAAAAAGCAGTATACACACAGTAGTGTACAACAGATATTGTACGTGTCAGTGTGAATTACTCACTTAATACATTTTCAATTTTTTGTATTGATAATATAAATAGAATATTCATATTAGACATGAAGACATGCTTTCTATTATTTATGTTTTTATTCTATTAATCATCCATTAACTGTTTAGACAGCTGTTTAAGATGCTTCATAGGTGGAGTTTTAGTAGTTTAAAATACCGTAATAAGCATCTCACGTCTACTTAGAACCACATTATAATGTGTTGAATGATAAATAAGGAGGGTTAAAATAAAGTATTATCTCATCAGGCTGTGAGCGACATTATGGTAGAAATATATATTCCCCAAATAAATAACTCCATATCACTGCTTTAATACAGAACTAGAAAGTCTATTTTTACCCCTTGACATCACTCTGAATTTAATTTCAAATTATGAACTGACGTGTTTAAACTCACTTAAAGAGGGCGAAAGATCGTCATGAACGCAAACTGAACTCGGCCGTCATCAAAAATGAAGAATAGGAAAATGTTTTTGCAGCTACAATGAAGAGAATGGAGTTTAGTCTCTGTGGAGGAAAACAAACGCACACGTTGTAATTTATTCAGCAGGGAAGCTCTTACATCTGCTTCTTCTCTCCGCTCAGCCATGTTGCTGTATGTGATGTAATAGTGTGTGTGTGTGTGTGTGTGTGTGTGTGTGTGTGTGTGGTGATGTCGCACATCTGTCGGATCCAGAGCTGAAACTTTGAAAGTCGGTTGTTTTGTTTTTCATTAATGTTGCATTAAAACTTGTGGAACTTTATTAGAGAACACGAGGACAGAGATGACAAGGAAACGAGGAATAGTTGAGAGAAAACTCTCGTTACCAGCTTCTCAGTTGTGGTTATTATTTCCTGGTTTTCTCTTTTATGATAGTAAACTGGATATTTTTCGTGGGGAAAAACAAAAAACAATGTGAACTTGAAGTCAAACTGGTTGATTGACGTCTTGCCTGAAAGTCAAAGCCAGTTTTTTTTTGTATTTATATTCATCATTCCTCTGATCTTTTTATGTTTAAGTGGCTTCTGAGTTTTGGTTACTTGCTGGTCTTCTTTTTTATAATAGGCTGAAAATCATTCGGTCAACCAAATTGTTATAGACAACAATTAACCGTTGATGGAAATGTTAGTTAGTTGTCCGTCTACAGACGCTGCAACCCTAAAACAGACTTAGAGACTACAATATGAATGGCTTGTTATTGTTTTTAATCATGTTGAACACCGTGAATGATCTTTTAGCAGAGTGTGTACATACGGTGTTGGAGAGTGAGCAAACGAGATGGGGTGGAGGGGGGAGGGGCTTATTCTGGTGGGGCTTACATAATGGAAGTGTTCAGCTTCTTTAACCCAACTGTGTGAGAGAGAGAGAGAGAGAGAGAAGCTGTTGAGGCAACGCGCCCTCTGTTTCCCTCTCGCAGCCGTGCACGGCGGGGGATGAGAGCTGCTGGTTTATTGATGCCCGGCTTGTTTTAGTCTGTGCATGTGACGCTGTAGAGAGAGGGTGACATAGCGACGGCGTTGTTGTGGAGCAGTGTTAACACAGGTTTGAATCCGGCGGTGGTGAGCTGTGCAGGCATGGACGTGGCTGCTCTGCATCAGGGTTACTCCAGTAACGTCTACTCGCCTCACTACCAGGTAAGGTCACCTGAGCAGTGCAGCAGATGGAAGTGCATTTTACCGTCACTGAAAGCAGGAAGAGGTGGTGTTAATTTCCCTAATTGGCTCTCGTAAATGATTATCTTGACGTAATTTGTTGTGATGAAGCCTGCGCTTGTGACCAGAGCAGATAACCTCTGTGAATTCTGCACATCTGTGCATGTTTGTGTATGTTTATGTGTGTAAGTGAGCATGCTCTGCACACTAGAGGTGTAGATAAATACTAAGGTGTTTAGAAAAAGTCAGAAACTTGCATTTAAATGCATCTGAAACAATGCAGACAGAAACGTGCTGCAGAAGGGTGACAGTGTGGATCGTTACACATGAGTTAAGATGTATTTAATCTGCAGCCAGCTGCAGCAAATGCATTGATTTCAAAGTCATTGTTGTTAATTAATTATTGGCTGTTGCTATTTTAAAACTGCAGAGATTGCAGCGCCGCACGTGTCAGTTTGATGATTAATGAAGTGGGGTTTGTTTGTTTTTGAATCCCAGATATCTGAATTGAAACTAAAAGTTTGCCTGAGGTGACGTTGGATGAAGTGACGTCTCCGGGGATTTTATTTTTAGCTTCACGTGGATTGAATCCATTCTGCTTTTTTGCTGACTCACCACGAATGCATCAGAGCGTTGTGTTTTAAGAAGTTTCACTCAATGACCCAGAATTTCTCTTTTCTGTCCGCAGCTTTTTCCTCCGATGCAAAAGCTTTTAAATGTTATTAATAAGTGTTTTATGGGGGAAGCGGGTGCATTTTTATTTTATTATAAAGATGTGACAGGAAATGAGGGAGATGCAACAACGGTGTCTGACTCGGAGCAGGAACGTTCTGGTTCATCGTTGGAATCCTGACCCCAAAATTTAGGATTGCCCCTACTATTTATATTTTTGATCAAAAATTCAAATATATTTTTAAGCAAAAATGCAAAATGTGTGCTAGAGTCACATTTTTAGTCAAATATCATACTTCCTCTCATAAAGTCATAAAATAGACATGAAACCTTTTGATTCTCAAATGACCATCGCAAATAAACGTCAATTAATCCGCTTAGATATCATAGAATAAATGTAGAATCATCACATATTAAGCTATTCAGTTATCTGTACATCCATGGGCACGCTGCAAACAGCAACTGCTGATAATTTCTACATCCAAATATAAAGGCCTCTAAAGAGAATAGCAGCACCTTACCATGTTTGATGAGCTCCCGCTCCCCTGATGGCTTTGAATCTTACTGTAGTCATATTGGATGACATGAGGATGGCGCTCCAGACGGGATTTAGATTACAGGAGCACCAGCCACCTCGCCAAGTTGGTAATTGTAGCTGTAATTAAAATGGGGGTGTGTGGGGGAAAGCGTCCCCACATATGTGCTGGTGTTAAAATCACCCCACCTGCCCCAGAGAAATAAATCCAGTCCAGAATGGGGCGTCAGTGCTGCTAATGTTATTAAGACGAGCAAAAGAGAAATCGTACCCATCCTGTGTCTGTTCCTCCTCAGCTCGAGGCTTTAAAACAGCAGAACTCCAAATACCAGGAGGAGCTCAGTCTGTCGAAGGAGCGGAGCAGCTCGGAAAACCAGAGAATCGGAGTCCTCTGCAAGGAAATGTGAGTACTCCTGATAATCCTGTGTCTTTTTTCTGCTGCCGTACATGTCCTATAAAGGTCAGGCCAGTTCATTATACTGGTGTGGTTCATCTTTCCTGGGGGGCCTCGCCCGGTGATTTAAAAAAGTCCAGCCTGCGTTTTTAAGCTCTTATTCAGCTCAGAGAACGGACCGTGCAAGTGGGGCTCACTTTAATTGAAATGAAGATGTGAAAACTGTCTTAACGTTTTAAAATGCATTTTTAAATTGGCTCCATCTGTATCTCTCCAGAGAGATCCTTCCGTAAATATGCTCCCAATTGTTGTGTAAAGCCCATAATGAGCCAGAGGGTGCTATTATGTGATTCCAGATATTATGGTGGAGTACAATGCACAGTACTCTCTTGGGGTAAAATGGCTTCGATGTTTTTCACTCTAAAATGTTGTACACCCTTAAACTCTAAGATCTTTAACTATAAATTACTTTGCTAAGATTTTCCCAATCATTTATATCACTTGTCTCTCCGCTCAGCTCTGTTAAACTGCCTTTAAATAAACACGCATCAACAAAGTGCAGTTTTCTCTGTCTGGGTCGAGCACCGATACTCTGGCCTGCATGTGTTGTAGGATTTCCACCGAAATACCAACTAACTGGCCTGCTGATGCTGCCGCCTCTTTTGAGTGAAGCTCCCTTCTGTCTGTGCTGCACCTGTGCATCTAGCACTGGGCAAAGTGAATTTCAGCAGAGAAAATGTCCCTAATGTGGTCTCCGTGTAATGGATTAATATGCATTCACACTGTATGGAAATGGATCAAATCAAAAGGATCAATGGAGTGGCTGAAAATGCATCCAGATAGTAATATTTTGATGTAAAAGTACTACGTAGAAGATGGTCCTTACATCATGTGAATGGATGAAAGCAAAACATGATGAAGCATAATTTATAACCGGCTGTGTCGGCAACAACTTAAATCATATTTTGATTAGCAGTAGAGCTTCTACTGATCGTTAAACTGAAACTGTTACCGATGAGGGGTTAAAACATACTCCATCCTTTAACAGCATGTCTTTAGTTGACTTTGTTGTGTTTGTGGTGGATCTCCAGCCCGATGTCGAGGTCTATTTATAGACCCCGTGTGTTCGAGTCTTTACATCATGCTGCCACACCTCCCCTGAGTCATCAGGGCCCCGTGCTGTGATGTCAGAGCTCCAGATGGTTCTAATTGGCTGAATAACGGTCATTAATATACGCAGCGTCCTGAAGGAGGAGCAGCAGATGGAGACGTCAACAAATATCTTTAGTCACGGTGAAACTAAAGCGGCTTCATCCTCCTTTTCAAGGAGCGCCTGAACGCCTGATTCATTTAAAACCTCACATCCGTATGAAGAGGAGTCACGGTCGACACCTCCGTGGCTTTGTTACAGTTTCCCACCCTCAAGCTCCATCCCGTCTCCGCTCAACGCCGCGTTCCTCCATCCTTCCTCAGGCTGCTGCTCTTATGTAATCGCTCCGTATCTCCTCCTAGGACCGCTTGGCTCCAACATGGCGGCTACTCTCATTATGACATCAGTGTGTGTGTGTGTGTGTGTGTGTGTGTGTGTGTGTGTGTGTGTGTGTGTGTGTGTGTGTGTGTGTGTGTGTGTGTGTGTGTGTGTGTGTGTGTGTGTGTGTGTGTGTGTGTGGAATCAATGTGGCTTTTGTGGCATCTGACAGAGCAGCTCAGATGTGTGATTTATGTTGTTTTTGGTGCTACTGTAGGTCAAATCTTGATTCGTTTGACCGTTAAAACAAGCTGTTTATATGAAAATATATATAAACACTAAGATTTGCTAATTAGCAGTAAAAGCAGAGTACAGTTGAGGCCAAAAAGGGATTATTAGTTTTGCAGGTGTTATAGCTCAAAATAAAGTAGTCAGTAGGATTCATCCTCTGGGGAACAGGAGTTCCAGGACTATTAATGCAGCTGTAAGATGTCTTTTTAAGATTTTCTTCTGTGTTTCATGAAAAGAAAAAAAAAACATTGTCAGTTTCTCCTTTGGTGAAGCACAGAGCATAAAACTACAATAATAAACCATTAAATTATAGATGAGGCATAAAAACAAGTTGCAGAAGCTGAGGCCCAGCTGCTTCACCCTTCTGTTTACACTCTGAAGGGGAAAACAAGTGGCAGCAGCGATGGTTCATATATAAAGTATGTGGAACAAACCATATTCTGTTCCTAATAGTACACCTCCCTGTTGTGTTTGGGTGTGGAAGCTACAGAAGCATGGCTGATGAAACTATAGAGCAGGCAGCCGGAGCCCAGACCAAACTATGAGTCACACACAGCTCCTTCTTCTTATTTGACACAAATCCTACAAATGACCCACATGCAGCTAATTTCAATTCCTCCATCAAAACATCGTTTGGTTTCTAGCGTCCATAAATATCTCCATTCATAAATTCCCAGACAGAACCGTCTCCGCCGCCGTCTCCGGGTCTAAATTTGATCATGTGATCCGATTACAGTGTCAGCTTTGTAATATGTCGTTGGTATTTTCCCTGCATGGCGACTGTATCGCTCTGCAGAGCGTATAAAGGTTGTAATCCCTTAAGATGTTTAAAGTAGGACGATGTAGAACTGGACTTAAAGAAATACCCTGAAATACTCTAATGTGACCTCTTTAAAGTCTCACCAATCTAGCTGATAATTTCATATGTATTAGACTGAAAATATGGGCCTTTGTGTGGTGAATTTATGTGTAACCCCCTTATTGTTTATTACACTGGTTATTGTCAATGTTTTCAATGTTATTTAAATGTATTTTGATTTATTTTTATATATAGATTAATGCTAAACGTTTTAATTTGTATGGATGGATTTTGTGTCGGAAAAAAAGTGGTGAAAAATGATGCCGTGCTGTATTTGTTGATTTCAGTCTCAGTGTCCCCAAACACTGTGCAGTCTCTTCTATCTATTTTTATATTTCTTATTATGCCAACGAAGGAGACACAGTATTTCTAAAGGCGTGTGCTGTCATAAATGACAAAAAAAATAATTGCATCACCAATTAATATGTAATTTTCTCAAATTAATGACATGCAATGACACTTTACAGCTCAGATCAGATCAGGAATCTTTTAATTTTTGCGCTCAAAATAATTCAGTTGTTGGCTTCACACCAGATTTAAGCGCTGCCTTTAAGTGTGTCACCTTCTTTCTCTTCCCCCTCAGTGAGGAGCTGAAGCTGGCCTCCCAGAAGTCTCAGCATCTTGAGGAGGTATTGTATTATTATTATTATTATTATTATTATTATTATTATTATTATTATGTACACGGCTTCCTTCAGCTTCATTCTGCTCTAGAGATCAGGGTTTGTTAAGTCAGAAACGGTGATTTGATGAATGGGTTTTGGCTCCGCGAGGATTTACTTCCTGCTGTGAACGAACTCTTAAAGCTCAGACGGGTTTAGCTTCTATTTAAATGCCTCTATATTTGTGTGTGTTTGCCTCTCAGCACAACGAGGAGCGCAACAGTCAACCGCCAGACATGAAGACCAGGTGAGAGACCAGGATTGTACACACTTTAAAGTGATAATCTTTTAAAGTGATGTGTGTTACAGTGAGACTATTGGCAGCAGTGTGTTTTCTTTAGTGTGTAATTGTTGTGTTTTCGTCACCTTAGAACAAGCCTTTTTCTATTCATTATGTTCCATGTTTCTACAGTAGCCCAGAATGGACAAACCAAACAGAGCCATTCACGTTTTCGTATATTTTTTGCATCTGAGACAGACTGACAGACTTTTTTTCACATCTGATAAGACGGTTAGATATTTAAGATGCTTTATTTCTGTTTGTTTGGTCTTATTTTAATCCGTTTCTAAGTCTGGAAACAACAGAACGTTTGTGTCGTATCGGCTCTTTGGAGGATCAAAACGTCTCCACGTAACCTTTGGAGGTGCATGTTGGGTAAAGTGTGAGTGACGGTTAGTGTCGCGTGTTTGATATATATAAGATCAGAGTGACAGGAGAAGGAGACGGGAGGCGCGGAGCAGCTGATAGATCTGTGGAGTCGGCCGGAGGGAAATAAAGAGGCGACGAGCCATAATTAGAGCAGAAATAATAGATTTGGAGGCAGAGATCGTTCTCAGGTGAACATGAAAAAAAGGACAGGAGATGTGATTTGGTGCAACGACCTGCTTCACATCCACTTTGATTTGTGAAGAAGGCTGGAACATAGACGCTGTCTCAGGCTGGGGCTCTGATTTGGGAGGCAGGTGGTTAAAATCCACGGCTCCATTAATCCACTGCAGCCGAGGTGGTGAATTTATATGGATTTCCTGGGTTCTTATTGCTGATTTTAAAAGGTTTAATGAGGAAGGAAATGCATTTAACTTGCAACGAGGTGAGAAAATGCAACTAAATTAGATCAAATATGCAGAGAGATTTGCATATTTTTGTCTCAGAAAAAACGTTCCTTCTATCTTTTTGATCTTCAGCATCTTTTCTCATTTCTAAAATAACATCTCAGACGGACAGAAAACATTTGGGTTTACTTGACCTCATCATCATAATGCTACTTTCTGAAACATTCTTCTCCAGAGAAATCATCTGTAACCAGGAAACCGAGGGAGAAGTAAACTTCCAGAAGTCCACGGGAGCCTTAATCGCAGACAAAGACCGGGAGCTGGAAACTCTGAGGAATGAGGTACTTACTCGTGACGCTTCGCATCATTTCTTTTAAAACCTCACTCTTGTGTTTTCTCATTCCTGCGTTTACTGCGTCTCTGCAGATCGCTGTGCTGCGAGGAGAAAACGCCACGGCCAAGGCGCTGCAGACGGCCGTGGAGACGTTGGAGAGGGACAAAGCTCAGCTGCAGAGCCGCGTTCACAGCCTAGAGCAGAGGCTCATGGGAACGCAGGCCTCAGAGGGAGGAGACGGGGAAGCTCCGCCCTCAGGTGAGGAGACCGAGGATTCGAGTGTTGATGCCTTTTCTTGTAAGGAGATTGTTTTTTTCTTTTCAACCTGTTTCCTGTCTGCAGGCGATGCAGCTCTGGAGCAGCTGAGGGAAGAGAAGGAGTTCGCTGAGGGGCAGGTAAGACTGTCGGGATGCTTCCCAGAATCCACTGCTCTCGGCCCTCATCTAATCGGTGTCTCGACCCGTCTCCACCAGATCAACTTCCTGAACAGCGTGATCGTGGATCTGCAGCGGAAGAACGAGGAGCTGAAGATCAAACTGAAGAAGCTGGCGTTGGCCGAGTTCAATGGCAAAGACGGGACGGACGGGTAAGAAACGTACAGCGTCATAGAAACGTACAGCGTCATAGAAACCTACAGCGTCATAGAAACGTGCAGTGATCGTTGCTTCCTTTGGATATTATTATTGTTGATTAGATACTTTTGTATTTTGGGCTGCAGGTTTTCTGCTCTCATGGCTGAGATTTAAATCTTTAACAACGCAAATATAATCTCAGTCATTACCGAAAACATGGGCATCGTAGTTTTTATCAAACAAACAGGGGGAAGTTGTTTGTGGGGGACTATTTTCAGCTGCGGATTAATCCACGTTTGGAGCTCTAGCAAGTATTGCACTAGCAGGACGCTCTTTGCTCTTTGCCACGCAGGTTCGTTGAAGGTGTGTCGAAGCGGGAAAAGAAGGCGACTCCGCGTCTGTTCTGCGACATCTGCGACTGCTTCGACCTCCACGACACCGAGGACTGCCCCACTCAGGCCCAGAGCCCCGACTCGGTGCCTCACTCCACGTATCACGGCAACCCGGCCGACCAGCGGCCCTACTGCGACATCTGCGAGGCCTTCGGACACGCCACCGAGTCCTGCAACGATGATCAGACCTTCTAGCGGCTCCAAAAGAACACCCTGCGTTTTAATCCCCTTCCCCCTTTTTTTCCTCTCCCACATCCAGCCCAGCTAAACTCCCAGCAGATTCCCCCCCATATTGTATTTTTATACCGTATTTATGCATATCACTGGTAGCCACTGTCCTGATCTAAACCCTTAACCCTGCAGCTCTGCTCTCTAAAGATAAACTGTAATGGAGAACGCTCGTCCAAATATGCTGCTTTGGTGCAATATTGATGTTTCTAACAAAAAAAAAGGGATCCGTCCCGGCACTCGTCGTTTTTGCAGAAGTTTGTTTCAAAGAATAGTTGTTTTTTTATTTGTTATTTAGTGAAAAACGATGCGACTCAATGAAGCACAGTTAAAATCGAAGGGAAAACGAAGCACCTCTTCGACTCTACATTCCTCAAGTCTGTACGGCTGCCAACCAATCAGAGAGCGATACTGCCATGTCATATGACTTCACTTATTTTCAATATTTAGGGATATTTTCCATCTTGCCTTTTTTTCAGGCGAGAGACGAAGTTGGCAAATTAAAACAATCATTTGTTTTATTTAAAGTTATTTTCTTTAATGCATGATTCAGCATTTGCTGACCGTCTATAAATACTGAACAGTTATTTTTTACTATTCATGTCATTACGGCACTCTTTGATTTGATGATAATTCTTCTCAAAATATTATTACTCCTTACATTTTAACAACTTTATTCACAGAATAATACACATTTCTCTCAAAATAGTACTTTACTTATAAAATATGATTTTTCTTGAAATATATTATTTCTGAAATACGACAACTTTTTTTATTCTCAAAATATTCTCACATTTCTTGTAATATTATTATGATTTTTCTCTCAGTATAACATCATTATAGATATATGAAAACTTTATTCTTGAAATATTATGACTTCATTTTCAAAGGATTTTGACTTTTCTTGATATATTACGACTTTATTGTTGAAATATTATGACTGCATTACCAAAAACAAAGCCAAATTGTTTCTCTCGTCGTAATGAAGCTAAATGTTAATCTATGGAAAACCAGTAAAATGACATTCAGTCTTTGTAGCTTCCAAAGTTAGCGGCTTTGTTCCAGAGCTTTCACCTGCATCTCACGGTCCTCCTCGGTGGAGTTTACCGGCTGCAGATGAAGACCATGAGATGCAAATGACGAGCGCAGGAAAAAGCTAGTAAGTGGACCTTGACTTAAAGGGACACTCCGCAGATTTTACACATGAAGGTCAGTTTATTTGTTCACTTGTTTCGTGGCTTTTACAGCATTTTTTCGGTTTTGACAGAATAATTTCACAACAAGGTCCATTTATTTATGTATTAGTTATTCTGGAGCTTTCATCATAATCACACTATCTTCATCAGCAGTTAAATGTTAGTGTTGGTGTTTCAACGTTTTTTCGAGCACTTTAGAGACTGTACAATGATGTCGGTGTAAAACGTGATTTGAAGTTCATCTGCGTTTGCATGACCGCGTGGCAACGCGATCCAAAGCTCCAGAGCAGCTACTAAACGTGTGTTTTGTCTTCTCTATAAATCATCAAGCAGGTTAAAATCCACTGTTACGGAGGATTTGTTGTAGCTGATGAAGAAGCTGTTGCATTTTGTTATTTATTGTCTAATCTTTCAGTAAGCGGTGATATTCCTACAGGAGCATAAGCTAGCACTGATGACGTCTGTACGAGAACGACTAGTAGCCTCACGTCACAGGAGGAAACTACAGAAGCCTCGACTAACTTAGTTTTGCACTGTCCACTTTAAAGATTCACTAGAAAACAAACAGCGCTTTAACTTTATGATTCACAATTTAAATAAAAAGTGATTTCTACCCTGCAGGTCGGTGCAGATTGTTCTGCGCTGTCCCATTTCGTACTGCCCTCTTTTGAAGCTGATGTTTGACGTTTTTGGGAAAAATGCGCTTGAGAAGATTGTCGCTAAATGTGAGGCTAGTTAAAGGAGCTTAGCCTAGCTTAGCACAAAGTCGGTAAACGGGGCAGAACGGTGAGTTTGTCTTTGTGTAAAGAAGATATTAGAAGGTTCTGCTGCAGGTATGATTGAGGTCCTATAGGATATTTAAAACTCTTGTGTTGGGGAGTAACGCGGTTGTGTAAATCCTTTTAGTGCCTCCAGGGGGAGCTGTGTGAAGTATGATGAGTCGCCTCCAGTGACATAACTTGAGGCGAATCATCAGCTCCTGTTGGCGAGAAAATACAAAAACTCTGGAGGTGTGGCGTCAGAAAGAAACTAGCTTGACCACAAGCTAGAGGCTACATTAGCCGCCACTAGCATAGCGAATGTCTGATAGAGGAGAGAAATGCGTTAAATAAAAAGACATCTCTGGCTCCACTGAGTTGATTTTGACATAGTTTTGTCTTAAACTGTCCTAATATTTGATAAGATAACGATGATGAATCTGCTGATCGCCCCGTTAACGGCTGATTTAGTGGTTCGGTCGTCTCATCCAAGTCAACAAACGAGCGCATTTCCCAAAAATGCCAGAACTATTCCTTTAAATTAACCCCTGTGTTATAGCGGCGTGTACTTGTCTTGTTCTTAAGCACAATTTTGGATCATATTGAATCTTCCAGTGTAACGGTGTATTATATAATACATGTGACTAACCATTGACACGAGCCTTTTTGTAAATACTAATCAGAGGCTTCCTTCTGATGAACGTGTACACAGTGCCACGAGAAACAGAGCTTTTATGTGGACGCCATTTTATTTTTCTGCCCTGTTGATAAGATTGACATTGTATAAGAAACACAAAAATCCCATTTGTATAGACTTTAAAAACCTTGTGTACTTTCTAAGTGATGTCTAATTATGAGTGTCATGTTTTATATATGTAACTATTTCAGGCATCTAGAAAAATGGTTTCAAAGCCATTTTCCAGATGTTGACGTGGTGTAAAATGTCGCTCTTTCTATGTACTGTATACTCCTGAACAGTCCAATAGAAATAATAAGGAAAAAAGCCTGTATTTGTGTTTTTTTTTTGTCACACTAGCATCAGCGGTGGAAGAAGTACTTCAATTTGTAGGTACAACTAAAAACTCCACAATATAGAGAAACTGTTTCAAGTAAAAGTACCGCTTCCAAAAAGTATACACTTAAAAGTACCAATAGTAAAAGTATAGAGGTGTCAAAAGTACAGAAACGCTCTACTCAAGTAGAAGTACACATACTTGTGTTCAAAAAGACTAGAAAGTATCCCTTTGTCGATAATTCCCCTCAAATGCAGGAACGGGCCTGCTTTGAAAATGTGAGGGGTAGGAAGTATAGATATGTTTTAAAATAGTAGGGAGTAAAAGTAAAAAAGTTGTCAGAAAAATAAATACTCAAGTAGAAGTAGCAACAAAGTATTTGTACTTCATTACTTCCCATCACTGCATTTCTGTTTCTATTCATTTTGCAATGACTGTAAATTGTAAAATAATATACTTGTGGTAGACGGGTACACCTCCTTACACAAGTATGTACTATTAAAAGTAAGTAAGTTATATTTTGAGAGTCTGCTACATTCCAACTAACCACTGAACACAAAACACCAACAACTTTTGTGAATTTTATTAAGAAAACAAAACCATTGGACATGATAAAAACCAAGCACTACTGATGGAATAAATAAGTCAAACCAAATCATAAATCTGTACAAGATCTAAAGTGAAACAAAATGGTCCCAAGAAAAAAAAAACATACAAGATTTTATATCTCACAGCTGTTTTTTTTCCGTTTTTTTGTTTTTTAAACACAGTTATGAGCAAACTATAAGCAATCGGCTCAATCAGGTGAAAGCTACAACATAAGTGAGATTTTTTTATTTTATTTTTTAAACTGAGTGTACATAATGCTGTTTATAACTGTTAATGTCAATACAATAGCATTTTTAAGTTCCAGCGCTGCTGGACTGGGAATGAGGTATATGCTAATCCATCCTCTAAACTGAGACAATTGTTTTGTTTTTTTATTTCTTTTCTCTCCATCCATGCAAACGCCGATTTGCTGAAGTCGGATCAAGTAATTCTGCGTCATGAAGAACTTCTTATAGCCCCTGTTACGTCATGAAGTCATTGGTTTGTAGTGATTCAATTGATTTCAATCCATAGTCACGAGTGAATATTA
Source organism: Eutrigla gurnardus (assembly GCF_963514095.1). Classification (NCBI taxonomy): domain Eukaryota; kingdom Metazoa; phylum Chordata; class Actinopteri; order Perciformes; family Triglidae; genus Eutrigla; species Eutrigla gurnardus. The sequence goes on from NC_139930.1 coordinate 22,149,849, forward strand.
ATGAAACTTAAATCTTGTACGTGTGAGGTCGTACATAAGAGGTCACAGGTCTGAATCCGCGGTAAAAAACAAAACAAAACGAGAACTCGATGCCGCGCGCCGGAGGATTCAGCCAATAAGACAGCACCTTGGAGGAGGATTCGAACTCGAGCTAAAAGACTGGACCCTTCCGTCGACGATAAGTAGTGACACACAGAGATGAGAAGTCGTGGTGGTTGCGGACTGGACGGGAAAACCAGTCGTCCCAGTAACTGGTCTGGTTTCTGCTTTGGGGGGGGGAAATAAAACCCGCCACCTGAAGCAGACGCAGACCAGCGAGCTGATTTCTGAGGTTTGCGGATGTTTGAAATGTCCAGAAGATTAAAAACTCAAGTGCTTCTGGGTAGTGTTCGAATTCCAGTCCGTTTTAAAAAAAGGAATAGTTTCCTCAGTTTGGGTTGTGGAAAATATGAAGCGTGGGCACAGAGGATGGTTAGCGTAGCTTAGCATCAAGGCTGGAAAGGAAAGGCTCATTAATTAGCGCGATGTGTCTTGCATGCTAGCTGTTCCCCTTTGTTTCCAGTCTTTATGCTAAGCTAAGCTGGCTCACACACAAAGTGCTATCGATCCTCTCATTCGTCCTGCGGAAAGAATATTTCCCAAAAGTTGAACCGTCCCTTCATTAAAAAACAAAAAAGAGTTGCAGTTGAATATAAATATTGGATAATAATCATTAGTGATGATTATAAAAAGGCAAAAAACAAAACATGGCACCAAAATGATGTAATTGAAAACCTTTGCTTGACCTAAAACGTAGCAACTCAAGGCACACCTTCGGGATCTACGCTACCTACAGCCGTCTTCACTACTCATCCGAGAGTTTTACCGACCAGTACCGTCGTCGTCCTCGTCTACGAACCACAAACTAACTCACTTTGAAAAAGGAAAAATAATAATCTAAACATGTGAATGGAGAACTCTTCATGGATAGAGAAAAAAGACTTCCACTACAGCAGCAAATCTATCTGTGATCGATTGTGACATACCATAACAGTGCATTGACCCTCCTGAGAAAAAAACCCTAAACGTTTCCTAAACAAATATAGAACATTAGTCTAACAGGAGGCGAATCGGGAGGATTGAAGTGACGTGGTCTTAGGGGCGGAGGTTCCCCCCGGCGGCCGCTGATCTGAGACCCGGTCAGCCTCTCAGGTGTCCTGAGCCAAACCGTGAGCAGTAAAACGTTTTTTAAAAACCGTCTCAGAGCAGCGTCCGGGATCAACCTCGGTCCTAATCTCAGATCCCCAGTGTTAACTCTCTCTTACTTTTTTTTTTTTTTTTTAAGTCACAGATGCAGGTCAGTGTTTGTCGTCTGGCCTGGCGGTTGGCTGGGCTCGGCTGACGGCGCCGCCCCCTGGTCACAGAGGGGGATTGCGGCTCCGGGGGGTTCAGAGCTTCTCTTGGCATCGGTGAAAAATTTGTGGAGAACTGGAAGGAAGCACGGAGGGGGACCAGCGAATAGAGGTAATATCCATTCTCCCTCTGTGGCAGAGGAGAGTTAGGGCAGGAGGAGGAGGGGGGGGAAGAGAGACGTCCATTCTCCCTTTGGTACTGAGAGGGGGAGGAGGGGGAGTGAGAGGAGAGCCGGTGCATCCATTAGCCCTAAATCTTCTAGAGTTAATGGAGGGAGGGGCAGAGGGAGGAAGAGGAGGAGGAGGAGGAGGAGGAGGAGGAGGAGAGATACGACCCCACACATTTAACTCTCCTCAAAGTCCTGAGACGAAGACTCCGCTTTGCTCTTCTTGCTGGGCGGGGCCTCCTCCTCCAGGTCCTACAGGAAGAAATAAACAACACATGAATAAAATAATAAACAGAATTGTTGGTGCATTCAAGGCCCAATTCCCTCAAATTCAAGGATCCAACGTGGCAGTCTGAGACTCGGATGGTTTGTTACAGTAACACAGATGAGGGGAACGAGAGAAAAAAGAAAATATCATCGTATGTAGTTGAAGGAACATTATCAAAACGTTGAGTTCTGTTCATTTTGGGGGATTTTCTTGTTGTCCTGGTTGGTTTCTGCCTCAGTACCAACACAATGGAGGACAAATTATATTGTTTGTGGTGCTTAAAGTCTCCTCCCGAAAATCAACGTTTTAATCCCCGAGGCTGGTCCACAAACCGGTTTCTGGAGTTGTTTTCTGTGCATTTTTCAAGACTGAAATACGGATTTTTATCATCTCTGCATCAAAACGTGGACAGAAAACTCTGCGTGAGTAACCACATGGCTGGATCTCATTACTGAGGTGAAGTGAGACATGATTTAATAACCGTTCACACCTTGGGTAGAAAGTTTGAAGACGTGTTCGTACCTGAGTGGCTTTGCTGTCCGACGAGTCCTTCTCCCCCGAGGACAGACTGTCTCTCTTGGCACTTTGTGCTCTCTCTGAGGTCTCTGATGGCGGGGTGGTCTTACCTGAGGATGTCAAACAAAATCAGAACAGGGGCACAATTTACCCGACCCGCAGTGAACACACCGCGATGCACTCGTCTCCTGACACTTTGGCGACACAGTGTGGTGACAGGAAGTAACTGCACAGCGATGCGGAGGCTGAGACTCCAGGTTAACCAACACAGGAGAATACAAACTGATAAAATGTCAAAACTAGACCCTGAAATAATTACTGGATAAACAGAAAATCCTCACTTCTTACAGCAGAAAAGCAGCTAAATTGTACAATATAATATTAATATAAGACTGTCAGCAGTTTGGAGAAGTCACCTTGGCCTTCTGGGAATGTAATGGGCACATTTTATATTGTCTTTTACATTTTCTAAAGCAAACAAGTAATTGAATATTCATTAGTTGCAGCCCTAATTTTTCATTGCTGGCTTTGGCCTTTGAAGCCGTAATTAATGACAAGCGTGCGTGTGAGGGATACTGAATCCATTAACACATTTTCTTATTAAATTTCATCATTAAAAGTTGTCAGATAGCAAATTCTGCTGCCTATCTTATACTATTTGATAGAGCTCATCCGTTGAATAACAATATATTAGGTTGGGGCTCTTGTTCAGAGCTGAACAATTGGTGGATTTACAGGATTTACTTCCTTGTTCTGATGATCTATGCAGTTGTCATGAAAAACTGACAAATAGTATAAGGAGTCAGCTGACGTGATTACTATAGTGGTTGTACGAGAAATCTCCAAAAACTATGACCCTGCTTTTATTCCTTTGGGGCAAATAACCATGTGATCAACTCGTGCTGCGTTTAAGAGCTTTACAGAAACGTTGGTAGATCCTAACTCGATACATTTCCAATTCGTCTGTTTTTTTGGAGAAAGACGAGAGAACCTTAAATGAGGGTACTGAACTAAGGGGAAGTAGACGAGATGAGAGCGGCAAAACAAAAACAGGAAGTGGCCTTTCATCCGCCGCGCTGCACGGCCCCCCGCCTGCCGTCCACTGAGCTGGAGCAGCGGCGGCGTTAAGATGTCAGATGCCTCACCCCTCTTGCTGTCCGGGCTCTGCTCAGCCTTGGCCTCGCTGCTCTCACGGTGAGACGTGGCGGTGGGCTCCGGAGTCGGGCTGGTGCTACAACTGTTTTCCTGTTTCACCGGGGACGAGTCGGCGATGGAGCTCTGGTTGCTGTTGTCATCTGGAAAAACACGCAGAAATTAGTCCCTTCAATTGGTGTTTGTTTTATAGTTTTGTGTTTAGCTATTAGAACTTTGGGAGATAACAAGGTTTCAGAAAAAACTATTTAGCAATTTCAAATGAGGCTTCGAGCTGTAAATGTTTCAGACAAAGTCTGCTGGTACTACATTCTGTATCCACGAACAAGTGTTGTGTGTGCACTTGGCATGGTTTGCTAAAAATAATTGCGATTAACGATATTATCCTGAAATTCCTCAAAATGTGCTTAAAACTCTTAAAATGGCACCAAAATATCCTGGAATCACTTGACGTTTGGTTACCAAACAAATAACATATCATTAATTGTGTTTTTAAAAGGTTTACATCTCCAGGAGGAACCAACTGGCTTGGAGCCGAGAACCAAAGACAGAGTCGATTTGTTAACAGGAAGAAAACGATATAATAACGCCGGCTGCGTCCTTCCAGGCTTTGGTTACATACCGTGCATGTCCATCATCCCTGGAGACGAGCTGTTCTCCGGAGTCGTCAACTCCGAGCCGTATTTCTCATCTTTACCTTTCTTCTTATTTTTGTTCTTCTACAGTGACAAGAAAAGGCACAACGTTCAAACAAGCAGTACAAAGAACACAAATCTATTCTGCCAGAGAACGAAAGGCTGAAACTGTTCTTCAGCGTTTCATACAGAGCGCCTGTTCAGAACCAGTGCTTATGTGCGTTGGTGCTTGTGACGTTTAAAGAGGCTGAACTCACGTCATCTGATTTGGGCTCCGTCACCGGCACCCACTTGTAGATGCGAAGGGACGTATCCCCAACAGTCACCCATTTCTTCTCCCTGCGTCAGAGAGAGAAAAAACATGCTAACTTACGATAAATGAAAACACGGACATTAAAGCAGACAATGCACTACACCTCCTCGGAACAATTACCGTAATTATTCTATAATCATACTGCATAAATACAACAAAACATGGCTATCACAGTGATAGGAGCTGCAACTCATTATTTTTCTCTTGATAACTTTTTCAATTAACCTCTTAGTTTAAATAACCATTTAAATTTTCCCAGAGCCAATTATTACATCGTCAAATTACTTGTTTTGTCCGACCAAAACCCACAGATATTACATTTAAAATGATACAAAGAGAGGAGCAGCATATCATATAATAGAAGCTGGGCCATGAATGGAAAACATTATGATAAACACAGCAAATGACATATTATGGTCACAATAAATAGACTCACGCTAGTACTGAGTCCCAAAGGCTTGTTATGTCTTTCAACACAATCTCGCTATGCAGATATAATACTTTTAAAAAGGCATCACCCTGGCTTTGGGAGCATTTTCTGACAGTTTATAGACCAAAAGGGGTAATTGAGAAAACCACATGGGCATTAAACGAAAATGTAAAAAACACGTTAGACGCAACGCAGGAAATAATTTAGCATTTAGTCTATAAAATGTCCCAAGTGCCTAATTTAACATGTTTAAAATGTCTGCTCAGCAGTCTAAAAACCCACAGAAGAGAAAGAAAACAAATATTCACATCAGCGATGCTGGAAAGAAGAGGATTTATTCTTAAACTTAGACTTTTTTATTGTTTTTTTAAATCAGTTTAAAAAATATTCTGCAATTTAATCTTCTAATTAAGTTCATGAAAAATGTGAACTTCAAAATGTCTCAATCGCATATTCGAGTGTCTTATTTTTTGCTTAACGAAATGTCTCAAATAATTATTGAAGCATCTCTGAATTATTTTCTGTAGATTGACGAATTGCTTGACTCATTTTATCTTTAAGCAGAGGAAGTATAAAGTTAATTTACTTTAAGTCAAAAGTAGTAATACTGCAATAGGCTATATGTTACGAGTACAAACTGGCATCAAAATCTCACTTGGCAGAAGTATGATTATCTAAATGTGTCTGTACTCATAATTCAGTTGGTTTTATAATAATACTATATACTGATATATTATTGCATTTAAATCACTGCTACATGAATGTGTAAGCAGCATGTTTGAGGTTGAGTATGACTGGTAAGTACTTGAATATTTACTTCAATATATTTTGTGTGTAACGTTAAGAACTCTAAATTAAAAGTAAATACTGTCGTTGACTGTATTGGGATACAATGTCCATCTCATAAATGTTAAATGAAGTATAAAATCAGGAAACTCGATAATAGTATAATCATCTTAAAGTAAATGTTTGGTACAAGTAACTTTCAGCTAGTTTGTTAGCATAGTGTTAGCTTAACTTATATTACAACAGGAAACAAAAAAACAAGATAAAAAAATAATAAAAATATTTTAAATCGTATGTTTATCAAAAAGGCAAACAATTCATCTCCACAGTGTCTTTTATTTAAAAAATAATTTAAAAAAAGGAAACCGTTAAATTTTCAAACCACAAACTTCTGCTGACTTTGACCTGGGGGACGTTTGATTAAACCACCTGATAAAAAATGGAACGTATGAATTCTGCCACCGGGCGGGGTTACACGCCGAATCGAACATATCCTCGACGTAAACACGTGTTGGTTTATTAAAGTATGTTTTTTTCCCGTGGTGTTTAACGTTAAAAAGAGCGGAGTCGCTACGTGTTCGGCTACGGTTAGCCTACTTCCCCTCTCCCAACCCCCACCGTGCCTCCGTCTCTACCAGACCTTAAAGGGCGACTCAAAGCGCTTAATTTAAAACTCCACACGGACTAAACTCCTCCGACTCGAGAGCGCCGTCGTCAAATTGTTTCCGAGTCAACAGTTATCGGAGGTTTCGGTCCTAAAAGACACGGAAAGAAGAACCCCGCGCCGCCTGTCTGCGCTCAAACAGCGGGCAGCAATGGCTTCATGTGACTGCATCGAAATGGCTTCTGGGTTCAACCCTTTTGCCGTTAAGAGAAAAAACCCGGGTACTACATGTGAGATATGAAGCAGCCAGACGACGGGCTGAGGCGGTGCACCGCACTAGTGCGCCCCGGTGCACCTGAGCCGCAAGTACATCTGCCGTGAATCCCCCGTTCAGAAAAAAAACATCCCTTTTTCTTTCAATTTCATCCCTCGCTCCCGTCTCCTTCCCTCTCCTCCCCCAACAAGCCGAAGCCTTTCTCGTGTTAGATAACGAAGCCTGCTCTTTTCCCTTCTTCTTCTCCTCTCTCTTACCATTTTCGTACTTTCTCAATAGCGGCCATGACCCGCTTGATGTCATCTTTCGCCCTGCTCCGGGTCTCAGCGCGGACCGACCTGCCCGACATTGCCGCGGTGGGTATAATATTTTTTAAAGCTCGCCGGCAGTTCAGACACAATGCAAACAGTAGAGCGCACAGAGGAGCAACTGCGCATGCGCGGGCTGATCGAGAGCGAGGAGGAGGAGGGGGGGGGGATCTGGCTGCAGCTGCACTATGAAGACAGATCTGTCTCTCCCTGCTGTGTGTGTGCCGGAGAACAAAGAGGCTGCTGCTGTTCGCTCACACAACTATAACTACTCTCAACTACTAAAGTTTGAAGGTTTGAAACTGGAGGTTCTGCTCGGTAAAAGTACTGATACCACACGGTGAAACAGGCCCCAGACATGGGGAGGGGGGTGGGGGCCCAGGCCAGCAGGATTTGGTTTGGGGGTCCCCTCAAGGCAATCCGTACCGTGCCCAAGCACGTTTGACCAACATAGTCCAGCTTGTTTGACCGGTTGGGGTGCTCTTGCACGGTTGGGAGCGGTGGGCTTCGTCACGGTACAGTTCACGCACAAGCACGGGTACGCAACGTGGTCATGGCGTGTAATCGATAGGCCTTTCTGCACACTATCGCTCAGTAGCTCAAATTGCCCCCCCATTATAGAGACACTTTTACTGAAAATACTGTTGATGACTGTGCAAAACAGATGGATTCTGGGTCGGACTTGGGCACGCTTCAGACTTGTGGTGTGAGCGGTACCGGAGCGTGACACACGGCAACGCTGCTTCCTTTTGAAAATCTGCTCACATGCAGAGGTCGAGTGTTTATTCTAAATACATAGAATATAGAGACGCAACGTGTCGGTAAAGTTGCAGTCATGTTCTCTGTGTCTTCTCGCCATAGTGATGACTCAGAAAATGGCAGTTTTTGGAAACTACGTGAAGCCATGCGTGTGATTTGTATTACGACGTATAGATGGAAGTACAAGAGGCAACACACACTTTGGCACACAGGAGAAGTTTCAGTTGGTTGTGCAACCTCACCACTAGATGTTGCCAGATCCTACAAACTGCACCTTTTAAGACCTGCAAAAGCCTCAAAATTTACAAGTGGGGTATTTTTTTTTGAGAAGCACAGAACATTGAATATTCCAGTCATCAAACTTAAAATCATTTGACTTTGAGACAAGGTAACCGAAGTGCAAAAAATGCTGACTCATTTCAGGGTTTTAGGACTCATCCCTGTATGCACGACTTCCTGGTCTGCTGTGTGTTCTTTTAAAATATGCACGACCGTTGAAACGTTTGAAAGCTGCTATCTTGATGTTTTTCTTGCCGCTCATGTTTTTCTTGTTGGTTATATAAGCTCTTGAGCGTTCCCCAGTAATCCAAACATCAGGTTTTAGATCTCTCTTGACGATCATCTCCTACCTTGCCTGCAAGTGCATCAACCGAGCCTTAATCTTATTCACGGTCTCATAGTTTATTCGGTTTCTCTGATTCTCAGTGGGAGCTATTGAACATTGGAAAGCAGCAAAAACCTACTGTGTAAGAAAGAATGAATGAAAGAAGGAAGGAAGAGAAAGAAAAAAGAAAAACAGGTCAGAGGTCATAATGTCAGCCAGAGTCAGCGTATTAACTGTCATATATAATGAACTATAATTTTTTTTCCTTTTATTAATGAGAAAATTGGCAGTTGTCATCTGTCGTATAGCTTAGAACAACATGTAAATCAGCACATGACTGGAAAATGAGTAGAGTTACTATAAATTCTTGCTATAAAATGACCACGTTGATCTCTGATGGCACAATTCACAACGAGAGGAATGGTTACTGAAGGAGTTTTTTTTTAATCAAATTACGCTTCGTGGATGAAAGATGTTATGAGAACCTTCTATGATTTTATTTGTAACTTTATTTTATACGAGATGCACAACATAGTCTTTGTAGTTCGATTAACTGAAGTTCATGTAAAGTTGATCTCCCTCTTTTAAAATAACATAAGTTTTCTTGCTTTCCGTTGAAGAAATTAAAAGTGTCTCCTCATCTGAATTATAAAATCCACAAAATGCGTTATATTTCCAGCAAAAATCCAGTTAAATCCAAGTGTATTTCCATAATTCCGACAGCGCCTGAAGAGGGCAGGACGTTCGGGGCGGACGAAAACGTGCTACGTCATCTGTCCGCGACACGTCAACACGCAGGTGCTAGTAGCTAGTAACGGGCGAATAAGTGATACTAAAAGCTTCCCAGGGAGACTCGGACACCTTTTTTGGCAGCTTTTTGAGAAGTGTAGCTGCTGTTGTTGCTTTTAAAACGACCATTTTTAAAAAATTCTGTTTAATTTGCTGAGGACGAGGTCTGCGGGGACGCCGAGTCAGCAGCGCCAGCGTGCGACAACACTTTTTGGGCTGCTTGAATTCAGTTAAACACCCACCGTGACACTAACGACTGCGGCTTTTAGGCTCTTTCCCGTGAGCTTCAGGATGGAAGAAGAAGGTGTGTTGTGTCTCGGTTCCTCCTCGTATTCTGTGGCTCAGAGTAATTGTACATTAAACGTGTCGGTTGTGTCCTCAGAGCTCGTGGAGTACTTCAGGGTTCAGATGAGGGAAGACCCGGACATGGCCTCGGCGGTGGCCGCTATCCGCACCCTGCTGGAGTTCCTCAAGAGAGACAAAGGTGTGTGTTGGTTCCCAGCATCATTGTGTCTGTTTGTGCGTAGTCTTTAAGTAAAAGTACCAACACCACACTGAGAAAGTACTGCATCCACCTTACTGAAGTAAAAGTATGCAGAAATGTCCTTAAAGTATTCATTGTGCCGTAGAATGTTAATAATGTGTATGTTGCATGACAACAGTTGTCACAAGTACAGACGTTCTGTACTCAAGTAGAAGTACACATACTTGTGTTAAAAAAAGACTCTAAAAGTAGAAGTACTTGTTCAACTTCTTTACTCAAGTAAAAGTGAAAAAGTACTAGCTCTGAAATGTACTGAAAGTAAAAAGTATCCCTATGAAGGACATTTCTACTAGAAGGGGACGAAAAACTCTTCAGCAAAGCTGTCGAGACAAATGTAGTGAAAATGTGTTTTTGAGTGTTTTCTTGTGAACAACAAACCTTCCAGGTGAGACCATCCTGGGCCTGAGGGAGAGCCTGAAGTGGGCCACAAACTGCCTGACAGGAGTGGACTCGTCCGTCGCCGTGTCCTCGGGTGGAGAGCTCTTCCTGCGCTTCATTAGTCTCACGTCACTGGAGCATGAGGTGAGTGGCCTGAAACCACCTGCACCCTAAAACACACCGATAGTCCACCCGTCCACCTTCCAGGGGGGGCGGGATGGCTCCGACCTCGATTTTACCAGGAATGTTGTGGTAATTTTGCATTGTTTTGTTTTTTTTCAAAATCGATGTAACTTGAAGCTTCACAGATCTGGAGATCTGCCTATCTATTCTTCCTCGTCTTTGATCAAATTACGAGGGTATTTCTTCGCTCTGTCCATCAGGATCTGTCTCGCTGTAAGAAGGTGATGGAGGAGAGAGGAGAGCTTTTTCTCGAGAAGATCTCGATGTCGAGGACCAAAGTGGCGAAGCTCTGTCACACCTTCATCAAAGACGGCGCTGTGAGTGTTTGGTTTTCGTTTTTGAGAACATCACAACAAGATTTTAGGTTATTGTTTCCTATGCTGTGCTATAACTACATTTACTCAAGTACTGTACACAAGTACAGTTGTGAAGTACTTGTTTTTTCATTTTGTACTTTATACATTACTCTACTACATGTCAGAGGGAAATATTGTACTTTTTATTGACCTTAGTTACTTAACAAATTCACATTATTAATATGAAATAAAAAATTAGCTCTACCTTTACCAGACCATTATACTCAACAACAATCAACAATCTAAAAATATCAATTATCTATTAGGAGTCATGAATAAAATTGATCCAGTTTAGTATCGCAGTGTTTTATGTGTGAATATTGCATCCAAACACTGAAGCCATATAGTTTATTGTATAAACTATAAATACTGCAGATGTAAATTTGACCCGTGTGGTAATATTTAATTCTTCACTCCACTAGATGGGGCAGAGTTTGTTTTTAGGAGGTTTTTATGACCGTGTTGGTCCATCTGTCTGCTTGACTGGCGACAAACCTTTTTTACTGCAGACTGAAGAACGATAACAATGACGCAACGTGTCACTCTGCATTAGATGCAAAATGTTTAAAGAACCAAGAATTGTATTGCCAGCAACTGCTTCAGTGTAAAACTCGCCTGTCGTGGCTGAAGGTCACATATAGTTGTGAGTTTCAGAGGTGACCTATACCATTTGTACGTCACACGCCGTATTTAGACATTTCAATGACATTTAAAAAAACATCCTCTGGCAGAAAATCCTGACTCACTCGTACTCCAGAGTCGTCCTCCGGGTGCTGGAAAAAGCTGCAGCAGAGAAGAAACGCTTCTCTGTCTACGTGACTGAGTCGCAGCCGGACTCGGCTGGGTGAGTGAATAGTGTCAGTCACACTTTAACTGTTTTATTCTGAAAGGACACACTCACTGAATCAGAGATGTCCTTTATTAATTCAGGCTGCAGATGGAAGAGGCCCTGAGAAAACTCAATGTCCCAGTAACGGTAGTCCTGGATGCAGCTGTGGGGTGAATTTATTTTTATTATCGAGTTAAAGCCCTGTCGTACTTTTCTTGTACAAACTTTAAACGGCGTGTCTTGTTATTTTCCACAGGTACGTCTTGGAGAAAGTAGACCTCGTTATTGTCGGCGCAGAGGGAGTCGTCGAGAGCGGAGGGATCATCAACAAGGTGGGTTTCACTGAATTGGGCGTGACGGCTGCACAGAGAGACGAAGTCACGCCCGTTCTGGTGTCCTCTATAGGACCTGATCTCAACAATATACACACACGGTGGTCGACAGCGAGAAACACATTTTTATCCTGTTTAAATTGTGTCAATTTAAAAGAACTTTGCAGTCAATGAAGTATGATTTTGTTTGTAGGTTTGTTGTAGTTTCTAATTATGTATTTTCACAGTTTCAAGACGGTATGTATGAGAAAATATATTTTTTTGACATCTTATCTTGGCATAATCTTCGCCCAATGACAGCTGGGATCGGCGCCAGCCCCCCCGCGACCCTGAATACAGGATAAGCGGTAGAAAATGGATGGATGGATGGATCTTGGCATAATCTTTTAAATTGACAAACAATTCAAACTGCATAAAAAAAATCTCGTCTCTCACTGTGGACTACTGTACATATTTTTTCCATAATAAGGTCCCATGGAGGTTCACTGGACTAAGACTCTAATACAAGTACTGGTGGTTAAACGTCTGACCTTTGCCGTTGCAGATCGGCACGTATCAGACCGCCATGTGCTCCAAAGCTCACAACAAGCCGTTCTACGTCGTGGCGGAGAGCTTCAAATTCGTCCGCCTCTATCCGCTCAACCAGCAGGACGTCCCCGACAAATTTAAGGTACGAAGGGGCAGAGATCGCCGCGTCTTAGACTCGTGTGTTTCCCCGTGTCTTTACAAGCGTTCTCCTCGTCCTTCACAGTACAAAGCGGACACGCTGAAGACCGTGAAGAACCTGTCGGAGGAGCATCCGATGATCGATTACACGCCTCCCTCCCTCATCACCCTCCTCTTCACCGACCTGGGAGTCCTCACCCCGTCTGCTGTCAGCGACGAACTCATCAAGCTTTATTTATAAATCAATAAAAATCCAATTTATCAAAAAAAGGTAAACAAATGTCAAAGCTTTAATTGAATTCTGCTTTTTTAACGACACAGCGGATCACGAGTCCTCGTCCGGCGGTTGTCCCGTGTTGCGTTTCGACTTCGGTCCGCTTGTCACCTGCTTCTCAAAGTCCTCCTCGCTGATTTGCCCTCTCTTTAGTTTCTTGAGGATGCGAGTGTCATTTAAAAGCTCCTGCATGTCTTCGTCGTCGACGTCTGAGCCCTGTGCATGCGGTAAAAAAAGGGGGAGAGCCATGAATAAATAAATCCAGCCCACCGACGGTTTCATCAATAGATTTAAATGTAAATACCTCATCGTGCTTCCTCTTGGCCGACCTCTTCTTCCTGCGTTCTTTCCTGGTCTTTTGCTTCGACCAGGCTTCTTTCCTGACGAAGGTCCTTTTAGGAAGGGGGGGCCTTTCTTTCAGCTCGGCGAGCATCTTCTGCCTCTGTTTCTGCCTGTTCTTGTCCTTGTAGCGGATGGTCTCCGTGTCCACCGTCGTCCGAGTGAAACCGGGCAACGTCTTGCCCTTCAGCTCGGGCATCTTCGGCAGGCGTAGGAGGGCAAAGCCGCGGGCCAAGGTGGCGAGGTCCAGATCTAGGGTGAAAGACATGAAGCACTGTGTTATGTTTGCACTTTGTGCACACACACACACAAAAAGAAAGTTGCCGTTTTCACCTTTGATCCTGAAGATGAGGCTACACTCGTGTTTGGCGTAGGCCTGAACATACGACACAAAGGCTCTCATGCTGCGGTCAAACATGGCTCGGTCTGCCAGAGACAAGGCCTGCACTTTTGGCAGAATGTCCACAACTTCACCCGTCAGCAGCATCTTCTGCAGTGGACACTGAGGAAAAGGCAAATATTGTTAAAGTAGCACGTTCCTTGTTACAATATTATACCAATAATCATCAACATATCCTTAAAGCTTTTAAATGGCACCAAAACCAAAAAGAACTCACTTTCTGGTTGATGGATAAAAAATTGACGTAGGACTCCTCCATGGGCAACAGAAAGACGAGGGCGTTGCCCTGGTTACCGATACGTGCTGTACGTCCACATCGATGCACAAACGCACTGAGACAAACACAGAGTGCACATATTCATGAAATGCAAATGTGGATTAATCCACAGGTAAAAATGTTTGATTTAAAACTACAGTAAGATGTTTTAAACTTCTTTAAACTCGCTCACTCACCTGGCATTGCTGGGAGGATCGTACTGCAGCACCCAGTTCACGTCGGGGATATCGATACCTCTGGCCATGACATCCGTGCACACCAAGATCCCACTGCAGCACGAAGCACGCGTTAAAAACTGACACACAAATCCAACAGAGCGGCAGTGACGCACAACTAGATTTATCTGCACGGCAAATTTCACCTTTCCAAGGCCCGGAAGTCTGCGAAGATCTTGTTGCGCTTGTTTTTCATCTTGCCGTGGATGCAGTGGACTGTGACCTTCTTTACCAGAGTCTCCAGAGCGCGACCGTAGTACTCCACACATGCACAGGTACTGATGAGGAGATAACAGTTCATATATGATATCATATCGTATGCGTAATGTTGGGATTAAGCCACAGTTCATCTCTAAATTGGCCGGTAAGCATTTTTAGATTTCTGCCTGGTCAGTGTGTTTTCTTTTAGTTGGAGCAGTTTGTGTCGTGGCTGCCGTCTACAGTTCTGTTATAATCTGCGTCCTCCAGCCATCTGCAGCTCCATATTTATCTCTTCTTACTTCTCGTTCCCGGTTTAATCAGAGAAATTAACACAGACGTTCTCTTTTGGCAAGTTTTGAAGACGCCATCCTCTCACTAACTTTACTGGCCAAAACCAATAGAGGCTTTACATTCCAGAAAGGCAGACTAAAGCCAGCGCTGAGTCACCACAACATACATGGCTAATAAAAAAAAAACACAGTTGAACATACCTGAAGAAGACCAGATGCTTCTCTCTCTTGCGTTGCCTTAGAAACGCCACCAGGTTGTTGAACTTGTCTTGTGATCTACAGATCTGAAAAGACAACATCGTCGTTTGTGTCTTCTTTTTTTTTTTGCATTTTAACGCGAGGTGGACTGATGGGACTCACTGTGTAGTAGTTGGACAGTCTGGATGGCGTTTTCTGGGTGGCAGTGGTGGCGGCTACGCCCTTTTCTTTGACGGTGATGCGTACTGGGTTCCGGAGGCCGGCCCTCACCAGCTTCTCCAGCTCCTGAGTCTGAGTGGCTGAAAACAAGCCCGTACGCCGCTGTTTCGGCAGGTGGCTCAGGATGGTGTTCAGACTGGACACAGAAACACGGACACGAGAACTCCGTTAGCGGCACAAAGACCCGAATCACCTCAAATATTTAAAAGTCCCAGTGAAACGGAAGCGAGAGCTGTTCCGTACCTGGCCTCGAAACCCATGTCGAGTAGTCGGTCGGCCTCGTCGAGAACCAGCACGTCGAGGCTCTTGACTGAGCTGGCCAAGTCCAGACCGTCTGACTTCCTCTTGAACATATCCACCAGGCGGCCCGGCGTCGCAATCACGATGTTTGCCCTGAAAACACGCAGAGAGAAGAGGACGGATTCAGTAACTGATTCTTATTTTTGCTTGTATTCATCATTTTAATCTGTAATCTATATACACAACTTGATAGAGACCAATGCTTTTTATTGTTCTATCCTTAACAAATGGACTATAGTTATTGCATTAACTGATGTTACCTTGTCCACAGACGCGTTCCTTCTGTGACATTTTATTTTGATCAAAATAAGCAAACCTTACATCTGTTATTTTTTAATTTGTCCCGACAACAAAGTACTGGAGCGTGAACGGTGCTTACCCTTTATCCTTGAACTTCTCCACATCGTCTATCGGGTTGGTGCCGCCAATCAGTAAAATCTGCCTGAAAAACCAACATACATGAAGCCTTTTAATGGAGCCATCATCTCCATCTCGAGGAATTTCAACAGTCAAGATGTTTTCTCTCTCTCATTGGATCTTAATTTGGGTCCTTCTTAGTGACTTCCTACTCACGTAAACTGTGGAAATTTCTGGATGAACTGCGCAATCACTTCGCTGATCTGAAGAGCCAGTTCTCTCGTGGGCGTGACCACCAGGGCGCCGACCTGCAGACGAAAAAACAAACAAACATTCGAAGCTTCAACAGAATATCCGAACAGCATCCCTCTGAGCATCCAGGAGACTTTGAGCGCCCCACGGTGGATGTAAACCTCGAGCTTTGGTTTGGTCCTCACCTGCATCTTCTTCAGCTTTTCTTCTCTCTTCAGGAGCAGCTCTATGATAGGAATGACAAAAGCGAGCGTCTTCCCGCTCCCGGTCACCTACGATGAAAACGTTTCGGTGAGCTGCACAGGAAATCCTGAAGGATGTTCCAGAGAACCATTTTCTCCCAGAAGGTATGTAGCAATTAATTAATTGGTCAATTGGAAAACTTTTTTCAGACAAAATGATCAAGAAACTGTTAAATTGATCGATAATGGGAACACTGTAAGTTGAAGTTCTAATACCATCTTTTTAGAGTGGCGACGAATTGAAAGATCTGGTTTAAAGACACTTGTGCATTCTGAAGGAGGATTTTCAACAACCTGGCAACCCCAAAACTTAACTAGTTATTGATTATAACGGATCTATGGCGCGTGGGTGAATTATTTGCGATTAGTTCATCTCATGAACATTTCATGTTTATTACAGAGTGTGTCTGCTGGGTTGATAATACTAGTATGTGTAAAAATACTCTGTTAGAAGTAAGTTTTGTAAGTACAAAAGTATGAGCATCACAATATCTTTTAACGTAACAGTACTAATTATTTCAGAAACATTTATTTTATAATTATCGATGCATAATAGTCTGCTATGTAGTTTTACCTCAAACACACGATGAGTAAAAAAAAGTCAAGACATTTGGCTGCAACACGTAGAAGTAGGAGTAGCACGAAGTACTCGAGTACAAGTACCTCAAGATTGTACTTAAGTCCACTTACCGCCTCAGCTGCCACGTCCTTGTTGCTCAAGAACAGCGGGATACAAGCAGACTGCACAGAAATAATAATATTAATACATCAGAATGTGTTTAGTGAACATTGGAGAGGCTAGTTTGATGGGCTAACGTGTTAAAGAGAGGCTCCTTTAAAGGGCTAACGTGTTAACGACAGGCTCCTTTAAAGGGCTAACGTGCCTGGTTTAGTGTTAAAAGGTACCTGGACAGGTGTCATGTGCGTGAACTTCACTTCAGCGAGCGTTTGTAAAATCCCCGTGTTGAGTTTTATAGGTAAACTGTCCCACGTCCCGTCTGTCGCGTCGTCCATGTTGGAAGTGGAGTTTCTATGCTAACGTTGTTAGCCTCCGCTCGGCTGCTGGTCCCCACGCTGCTGCCGTTTCCGGGTGCGCTGATGTTTACAACCCGGGCGGGTCCTGAAGCGATGACTTATGTTCCGTGTACGTATGCATTTAATTGTTTTTATTACATTATTATATTTTAATACTATAGATACGATAGTGGAAGACAAATACAGTTCCTTTACATAAGTGCAATTTATTTAAATGTTTTTGAGACATTATTTGGGGGATTTTATTTCTCTTTGATGAAGCCAAAGGTGGGAAGTAACAATGTACAAATACTTTGTTACTGTACTTTTGTAGCATTTTCAGGTACCCTCACGAGTATTATTTTTCAGACAACTTTTTACTTTTAATTGCTACATTTTAAAAACAAATATCTGTATATATTAAATATCTTTCTACTAACATTTTCAACACAGACTTGTTACTTTAGTTTAATAGGAGGGTTCTCACATGTCATCACAGGTAGTTTTGGGATCACGATGGGGAGAAAGGAGTAAACAGCTGTGGTCAGCATGTTTTTTTTGTAGTTGTCCATCTGGCCCATTCTCGATGTCTCAGCAACACCTGGAGGACTTTCTTCTAATTTGGCACAAACGTCCACTTATCGTAAAATATATTTACACTTAAAGTATCAAAATGAAAAGTACTCAATATCCAGAATGCCCCCTTTCTCAGTGCTATATTATTACAAAATACTGCATTATTATTACTGATTCATTAATATGTAACAGTGATTTGGTTGAGACCCACTTTATATATGGTTTGTTGGTAAAATTCTTAATGTTGTAACATTGAAAGTAATCAAATGTAGTGCCAATAGTACATTGTAAAAACCTGTTTACAAGTTAAAGTCCTGCATTCATCTTCTTGATAATCTATATTTAGGAATTAATTTTACTGTTCAGGTGGAAGAGAAGCTTCTGTTTTGCCGCAGCATCGTCAACATCATCTCAGCGCTCTTCTGCAACAAGTTTGAGTCAGATTCTTGAACCCCTCAGTGGACCGTTTGACTCGTCACAGCAGGAAAAACACGTAATGCTGATTAAATTAAAAGGTTTCAATTACAGATTTAACTTCAAGGCAACGCAACAGTTGATATTCCCCACACTGGCACGCTGTCTGAAGCTTCTCCCCCTGGTCATGAGTCCCACAAAATCCACCACCTGTTCAAAAAGACATCCAAGTAGTCGTACAGAATATTGGCTTTATTATGAAACTTGGGGCTTTTTTCCACAGACAAACCATTCTACATTTGTACAGATCCATTTATCAGATTTATTAGCTTGTAATCACAAAAAGGAGAGACAGTGTACAGAGCAGTTTACCCGCCAGAGCTCACCAAAGATTGTTTTTTTAATACAAAACTGGAGCATATCGGTGACATGCAACACTCACGATGTCGCTGCTGCGTGCTCGTTGTAAGCTACTGCCTTGGACGTAAGATTTAGTTTTACCATGACGGGGGTAAAAAAAACAAACAAAACAGGTAAAGATATTAATTTGAAAGGCATCATCCAGCTACATGTCACTGGATATGCTCCAGGAAAAACAAACTGTTAAATTGTATACAATCATAATTTAAAATCCCCGACCCCAACAAAAGAACTAAAGCAACTCAAGCACACAGCAGTCCTTAGGTGTCAGACCCGCCCCATCCACCCGGCCTGCCTCAATCAACATGTAACAAGTATTTCAGTATTTCTCTACACTTTTGCTTTGGAGTTTCACTCCTAGTAGTTTAAAATCCAAACCGGCCTCAGCTCTTCAAGGTCTCACTGCTAAGTGGAAGTTTTCGAATTGAAGCGTAAAAATTAAATCAACTTGTGAACTCTTAGATCAAGAAACCACTTGCCTGCTGCCATTTACTGAACTATGCAGGGAGTCGGTTTCCCTGCAAAATATGTCCACTGAAGCCCCCCACCCCCGCCCCCCTATCCTTCATCCACAGCACAGATTGCTATGAATCAACAGACAGAGCTACAAGCTGTAGTTTCCCTTAAAGACCAGCTGCAGTGTAAATCCTTCCAATATTTAGATGTATCCATCAGGAGTGCAATTTGTTGTTTGAGAGCATAAACACGATGTACAGTTGTCACATATCCACCAGGACGTTGTCTGACTTGGCTCAAAACAGTGGAAGCAAAAACCTCCTGAAGACGAAATCTAATGCGTTCCGTTTGCATGTAATTTGTTATCATTTGAAAAGAGTCCCATTTATTATCTATCCTGCTGTGGAAACTCCACACACGTTTACCCATTTATGTGCATTTCTAAATAGTTTTCATCCGACTGCTTTTTACAGAAAACCATGAGCCTTGCAGTCATTCAAACAGGCAAAACTGTACTGGCAAGTAATTCTTATTTTGCTGTAATTATTGAATAGAGATTTTTTTTTCCCGGTTGAACAAAAAAAGAAGAAACTAATAAACTGATCTATCCAGAATCTTTGGACCGTTCGCTCCAAACAAACACTAATTACATTTAAAAAGAAGGAACCAAATGGGTAACAGGAGAACAAAACATCTGAGATCCAATCATGTGGGCTTTACTCAAATCTGGCAGTCTCATTTCCAGAGTGTAAATAACTGTCTTGGTGTTTGGGAGAAATCAGTGGAGGACACAGACGGATCACTTCATCGCACTAAACCACCCGCCGTACTTCAAAAAATCTCTTCAGGTAGTAAATCTGTCCGAGTGTCATTGCCACCAGAACCAGAGCTTCGAAGAACGACCACAGCACCACTCTGCTGTTTGTGTTGTCGTTGACTAGAAGGAAAGGAGAGGAGACATTTTTGGGATTTCCACTCATGACAATTAAAAAAAAATATATGCTCATCGGCTCTGGACTCACTTGCTCTGTGTATCCTCTCGCGAACCTCCATGTACTCCTGCTCGTGCTTCACAGCTGTCATGGCAACTGCCAGCTCGTTGATCATCTCCTCCAGCTTGTTTTGGTGGGCTAAAAACAGGCAAAAGTAATCAATCAGTAACGGGGCCGAAACACAGCTGATGTGCACCCCCCAAAAAAATATCTTAAAAGACATGCATGAGGTATGCGACACATGCATAAACAGTTTTGCAGTTGTGACTTATGTCGCGGGTGATGCCGTCCCATCGCCAGAGACATTTCTAGATCAGACATGTTTTCGCTGTGCAAATAGTCAAGCCATTCACAAACAATACAACTTCCTACGCACTGTAGAAATGCACAGTATTAGTTTGTACTATGGAAACACTGGTTAAAACTCTGCAGCGCATCACAAACTCAAAAAGTCTATTTCACAACAGACGTTTCTTGCCCTGAGCCCTACCATCCCAGCTGTCACCACCTACAAAGAGGAACAGAGTGCCCACAGTCACACAGAGAGACAAAACCAATCGCACACAGATCAGCAGAATACAGGCAGAAAACGGAGGTTTGCGCTCTCTGATCTATCTGGGAAAAGCTGGCTGAACGTATGAGATATGGAATTTCTCTTTTTGTAGGCAGACGTATAACTAAAACCCACACATACATACCTTCCGTCTCCATGTCCTGGCCCTTGGGAGCCTCTCCGATGTCGATCGTGAACATGACTATCTTGGGCGTCATGGTTGACATCTTGTTGCTGAAGCAGAACTTGTAGGTTCCGTCCATGTGTGCTGCAACCGAGTATTTCCCGCTGGACTCCCGGTCGCCTTTGTAAATCTGCTTCCCGTCAGGCCCCGTTATCTGCGAAGGACGGACGGCATGGAGATCATGAGTAACACGGCGGCACTGCTTATGACATATGGCAGCAACATCTGCGCAAACAAAAACACTCAGTCACCAGAGGCCACGGCAACGTCTCCACACAAAACGAGTCAAGATACGTGCTATTGTTTTTAACGGTTAGATGACGCGTAACACACCTTATTAACTACATAATTAGCTAGCATAACTTAGCCGGGTACCGCTAACACTGCACTTCCTGTAACCTTAATGAATAATTCAATTGATATCGTCACGCACGCCACAATGTAAAGCTGGCAGAATGATAACAATTTAATATTAAAAAATAAAGTTTAAAATCACTTAATCGTGATCATCCTGGACAGCAACTATTTCGCTTTTAACGCTACGAGACGTCGGAAGCTAACGTTAGCTAGCACAGGCCTTGACGTTGTGTATGCTAATCGCATGTTTTTAAGTTTAAAACACGTATTCCCCCGCGTTGTGCGGCCGGTTTTATTATCTCAGGGAAGTATCCAACCTCGACGTCGATGTCCAGGAAGCCTCCTTCGGCCACCTCGAACATGAGGCCCATCTTTGTGCCGGAGTTGACCCGCTCGTAGAAGCATTCCTCGGCATGGGCGTCTATGCTAACGAAGTAGCCGGATGCAGTGGCGGACAGGACGGCCAGCAAGACAACCAGCTCCGACAAGGTAAACATGTTTCAGAAGGGTTTGTGGCGGGCGTCGCAACACGTATGGCGATGTTCAAAGCGTCCTCGCTTCGGTGTATCCCGTAGGAATGCAGTGTGTCAGTCTGTATGAGTGAATTGTTGCAGGAGACGAGCCGCACCAGCCTCGGCTGCTGTGTATACTGCTGCTCTCTGACTGCCACGTACAGGTTTAAACGGCCACCGGCGAGGGCCAAAATTCATGGAGTGCGCTGCGCGAAAACCGTCAAAAATGGAGAGTCAGAGGAATCACTTCAACATCTGGAGCCCCACTGAGCCAGAGGTGTGAAGTAACGTACAAATACTTAGTTACTGTACTTAAGTAGAATTTACTGATGTCAATTTTTTCATAAACGTTCTCATTATTCTGAAATACTAAGTCATTATTTCGAAATACTAAGTCATTATTTTGAGAAAGTTTCTCCTTTTTTTTCTGACCGTGGCAAGATTCAAGATTCAGTTTGCCTTGCCAAAAAATGCCAGTAGAAATGTCCTTCATAGGGAGATTTTTAGTACATTTCAGAGTCTTTACACAAGTATGTGTACTTGTGTACTACTTGAGTAGAGATGCTCCTAAACTCAACATAAAAACTGCTCAATACACTGTACTATTTTTTTTCAATGTTTCTAAATGTTTCTCCTTTTTCTTATATTGCTATAAATCACTTTTACCAGTTATTAACAGTCTGGTTTTTCTTGTCCACAACATTTCATTGCATTGTAACTGCGTGTCTACGTGCATATGACAAATAAAGCTTGAACCTTGAATGACTGTACTTTTGACACCTCTGCATATAACTCATTTTCAAAATAAAAGTAAACTAAAAGTAAAAACACCACCTCAGCTATAAATGTACGTGTGAAATGTAAACATGTTCACAGTGCAGTAAAATGTTCACGTTATATGTTATAATGCATAATGTAGCATTATACTGCTTGTAGAGGTTGTGCTAATTTTAACTCCTTTATATTATAGCCTACTTTTATAAGCTACTGTTTGAAACGCAGGGGATGTAATGTTGCAGTTGCATGATAGGTTTACCTGAGCTAACTTGCACAGGTATCCATCCATGAGCTACATAATTCATGCCCAATAAAGGTTTAGACATGCTGAACTCGCATCAGAATGAAAACTTTTGGCAGTGTTTCTATTTTGACACGTTAAAACAATCCCAG
Organism: Eutrigla gurnardus; assembly: GCF_963514095.1. NCBI lineage: Eukaryota > Metazoa > Chordata > Actinopteri > Perciformes > Triglidae > Eutrigla > Eutrigla gurnardus. The sequence goes on from NC_139930.1 coordinate 22,172,345, forward strand.
GGATAAAGACTTTATGACGTCCACTGGAGGTTTGAACTGGAATTAATAGGTTATTAATAGGATTTCTTTGATTGGCTACACGATTACTCCTGGCACTAACATCTACAGAAAAGCAGTGATAGAAAGTAACCAAGTACTAGTATTTCAGAACAATTTTGAGGAACGTGTAGTTCACTTGCGTTTCCATTTTCTGCTACTTAATACTTTTACTCCACTACTTCTCAGGAGAAATATTGGACTCATCACAACTTCGTATAACATCTTAATATATATTAATATGTAATGTATCTATTTTTACAATGAGAAATTTAGCTCCACTTTCTTCCGACAAATGTACTGATTGTAAAAAATGTAAACGTAAATGTTAGGAACGTCTGATCACGTAGTTTGTGCGGTCGCCTCGGTGGCCTGCGGGATGTTTCTATTTTGACGCTATAGCGGCAAAACCTACCGGAGACGCTCCGCACCGCTGTAATCATTAAAAACGCTGCCAGTGAGCATGCGCGAAGAGAAAGTGGCAGGACTCTTTAATTTGCGCCTCGCTGTTTGCCGGACGGGCCGAGCTCCGTGGCTTTATTTAAAAGCGGCGAAGCGGCAGCGAAGAAACGGCCGCCCAGGGTGAAAAAATCCGGGCGCCCTCTCTATTTTGTCGCATGTGTGGTGACGTCCAATAATCGACTCCGCTGTGTGAAGTCTCCGGGGCCGAGGCCTAGAGACTTTTTTTTTTTGTAACGCATACATTTTTTTTGTTTTGTTTCCATGCCTGGATTTCGGTGCCCGTTTTGACCGGGTGTGGACCGATGAAGCACCGTATTCTGTGATCGAAGCGGAAACGGTTGGAAACGTTAGCCAGCTAATTGTAGCTACTGCTAACTGCCAGCGAGGAAGTGAGGAACGAAAAAAAATGACATCTCGGAGGTAAGAGGGGGGGACTTGTCTGGAAAACAATGTCTGCTGGTTGTGTTAGCCGAGCTAGCTAACTTTTAAACTGAACTCAGATGTCCGGACGTCGGCGTGTCCGTAAACAAGCTCCGAGTGTGCCGAAGGTTCTGGAAAAAAAAAAGCAAAACTGAATAGCTAGTTAGCTAAAGACCGCTTCATTTAGCATACACCGGCAAGTTGGAGCTCAGTCACAGGATGTTTTAGCTCAGTAAACACCGTTACTATCGGTCCTCACAGAGTAGAAAGTACTTACAGTAACGTTAGTGGAAGTAGTTATACTGCGGAGAAACACAATTAATATATAAAGCACACACGTAAAGACTACAAAACCTCCTGAGTGTCGTGGAAAATCAGAATCCGTTTTATTTGCCAAGTAGGTTTTCACACACTAACAGTGGTGGAGTTTACATTGACACTACTGTACTTAAGGACAAGATCGGCAAGTTAGTACGTCACTGCTTTTTTTTTGTATATATCTTAAGTTGTTCGGTACTTTGTATATTGAGAATTATTACATTATGTGTTATCATCAGTAATTAAAGCTCCACCGTTGCCAGCGGTATCATTTAAAGTGACACATTAATGCATCAATAATTATCATCCAATAATATAACATACATTCAGAACGAGTATTTTTATTTTCTTCAAGATTATGTCAATGCTCATACTTTTCGTGGAACAGAGTATTTCTACACTATGTTTTAAAAAAAATGAAATACTATATTTTCCACCACTGATAAAAATGATGTGTAGAGAAACGATAATGTTAGGTACATAAAGCACAAACGTATAATTTAAAGTAAATATGAATTAAAAGTTAACGACCACAATGCCTGCTTCGTACCATGAATCAGTATCAAAGTAATTTTTCACATACAAAGATGGTATACATATATGGGCGTTTTGTCACATGATAAAAAAAACCCCAAAGTGATAGAAAATAAAACAAGCAAGTACTGAAGATGTGGAGACGGACTGCTTGTACACAACACTGAAGGGTATTATATTCACATAGAGGGAGTAACGAGACGGAGTGAAACACTGGCTGAGTCTGTCGGAGGATGAGACCCAGATATTATGAACCAAACAGACAGACAGCCTTGTTGTGGGGGGAGAGTCCTACTATAGTCCAGCAGAAAGAAACCTCAATAGAAAAGACAGAGAAGCACACATGTTTTATGTTTGTACTGTATTTCCTGTTTTATTATGTTCTGTGTTCGGGTCTTTGTGTGTTCTGTGTTTTATTTGGGCAGCAATAAAACTGAAAGGTGCAGTAATGGGCGAAACTGTCTTTTTTTTTTTTTGCATTATCAAAATATTTGAAGAAAGAGACACAACAATAAAGTGTCAGAAAGTAAATACGGCACAAATATTGAACACAGCCTTGCACTCGGCACCGAGGCTGATCTTAAAAGTCCCTCCTCTTTCAGGTGGTTTCACCCCAACATCACAGGAGTGGAGGCTGAAAACCTCCTGCTGACTCGTGGAGTGGATGGGAGCTTCTTAGCCAGACCCAGTAAGAGTAACCCAGGAGACTTTACCCTCTCAGTACGGTAAGTGATGCATACAATACAACACACACGGCACTACTTTCTCCTGTTCTCTACTACTGCATTTGTAGTGTAGGACAGTAGAAATCAGAAGAACCGAAACCTCAGATAAGACTGTTGGCTTTGTGCTTTTACGTCCTGTGCTCTTATTTTGAAACTATTCTGATTGCCTCTACTTACATGTATGTACAGTTTTGAATAGAGCTGGTTATTTCATGTTTTTCATTGTTAAAATCACCGCTCTCCCCGTATCAAACTTAACTGAGTTACTGGAGCTATAGACGAGCAAACTAAAAGCAAAACAAAAAAGCATCCGTGCGCTCCAGACTGTCCAAAAATCCTCTGTTTTTATTTTAACCAGTGTCAGGTTTGAGTTTATTTAATAGTCTTTTCCAAACTAAACTTAGTAAGTTTTAGATAAAATTGTCCATTAGTGAGAAAATATAATATTGTATGTTTTTTAAAGCTGTGGTTTAAATGTTAACATGCAGGTAATGAGTTTAATCCATAACCCAGTTATTACTTTGTGCGATAACAGCCAGTAACGGTTTAAAAAAAACACCCGCAGCGTAAGATGTGAGAGTGTTGAGTGTAAACAACATTATGACTCCCTTTTTAATTGAATGTTGTCTGTTGGCCGTAGTTCATGCTGCACTAATCAATATTATTATAATCACAACTTATTAAATTCCTATTCAAACCAGCTGTGCACTTCCTTCTCATTCACCTCCAAATACGTGCTGATGTTGCTCCAGATGTGTAAATAGGCTGCTGTTTGCGAACACACAAACAATTTATAAGACGATGTGATGTGCCCGTAATGTGTTTTAGTGCCTGAAAAAAGTCAAATGATGCTGGAACGTGAATAAGAAAATGTCTCAACACCAAATTTTGCTCCATCTTGAGCATGAACTGTGTTGAATGAAACCAGCGTTGTCCAAAGAAGGAAGCCTTTTACTAATAAAAAAGAGTTTGTGGTTTTATCTCAGGGCCTGTTGAGTCATACATTTTTAAGATGACGTATCATTAACTCAGTTTAGCTGATGCAGCCAAAGTTATTTGTGTCCCAGTCTCATATTTTAGCTGCACAGTCTCTCATCTCGCACCATATTTACTCTGCATGGAAACAAAACAAGTTGTGCTCCTCCGGTGGAGACATTTCCTCAGGGAGATTCGTCCCCGCTGGTTCGAACCAGCATGTCGGTCTCCTTTTTTGCGCTTTTTCTGCCAGACTTTACCAGAAGTCATTCAGGGTTATGTGCAACTGAGCTTCACATCTGCCACAAGTTCTCCTTTTTTCCCCCGAGATAATGGTGGTTACCTACAGTGACTCAACACAGTTTGTGCTGCCTGTATCTGGTTTGTGTCACACAAAATGTGGCGTTTTCCTTTAATAAGTTGAATAACAGTGCCTTTTGAATGATTTCCTCTTGCAAATAACAGATGGCTGCCATGTTGTTAGTTTTTTTTATCATAATACATGCACTCTGCATCGGAAAGGCTGCAGCATACAAAACATGCATTGCTTTTTAGGTTCCAGGAGTCTGTTTGTGTCCCGGATGTTGATGATGATGATGAAGTTGTCGCACCTTTGACCTTTTTTTCTTTAGGCGAAATGGAGCTGTCACCCACATTAAGATCCAAAACACAGGAGACTACTATGACCTTTATGGTGGGGAGAAGTTTGCCACTTTGGCAGAGCTGGTGCAGTATTACATGGAGCATCACGGGCAGCTGAAAGAGAAAAACGGGGACGTCATCGAGCTCAAGTATCCACTCAACTGTGCGGATCCCACCTCAGAGAGGTGAGTGATGCTGAATGTTACAGTTTTATACAGTTTCCCTGCAAACCCGAGGATGATCTTTATTCGTGGCATTTTAATATGAAAGCAAAGAAACAAAACAACTTTAAACATTATCCCAAAATTGCTTAGTTTTACAGGAATTGGGTCTTTATAGACGTTGTAATGTTTAATTGCAGACAAACATTGGCAGCAGAGAGGAGGCTGGTTCAACTCACAGCAAAGCATTCTTTGAGCTACATTTTGACATAAAAACCAGCTCCATGCAAAGTACAGAAATGTTGTTCTGTGAGGTTTTGATTTCCAGAATTGATATGCATCTCATATAATGTACAATAAAACAAATCTAAGCTTGTCACTTCACCCCCTGTTGTAAGTGTATTTGATGGATTTACTGTTCATGAGACAAGAATTAAACCCCACGGTCCGTTTGCCTCACTTCCTGCTGCTGGGAGACGACTTTTCTGCGAGGAGAGCGGGCAACTTCATGCTTCCTCTACAAACTCTTGTCACATAGCGGGAAAGCACATTGCTATCTTACTTTCATGTCCACAGAAAGGAGAGAACAAGCTTGTGCTGTGATTGAAATGCTACGCAGAGGTGACAGAAAAAGTAAAATGCGGTGGAGACGGGTGAGGAGGGAGCTCTGATTTAGAGGGTGTTAACCATCTTTTATTTCATGACGTAGATTAGTCCCAAATGGTCGACCCTGTCTCAGAATTGGCCTCGAGGATTATGGCTAATTTATACAGTAGGTGGCGTTTTGAGCCATTTTCAACCAGCTAACCCTTGGGTGTCTTTTTTTTTACTGCCAGATGGTTCCACGGACACTTGTCAGGCCGGGAGGCCGAGAAGCTGCTGACGGAGAAAGGGAAGAACGGCAGCTTCCTGGTGAGAGAGAGCCAGAGCCACCCGGGGGATTTCGTTTTGTCGGTCCGGACGGGAGACGACAAGACGGACAGCAGTGATAACAAACCCAAAGTCACTCATGTCATGATCCGCTGCCAGGTGAACGCCCTCTGCATTACCTTCCTACATCTAGAAATGGAGACGTTGAGCAGGTTGAACGTTGTTCAGTCAAACATACTTTAACATGTTATAGGGATGTTATGTCTCTATGGCAACACCTGGATTTGCAGTTGTTATAAAGTTCCTGCTGTGGAAGATGCAGACGCCTGGTTTCTTGTGCATACTACTACTACTACTACTGCTACTACTACAACGTGTACATTTTAGTGATTGTGAGACAGTTTTGCTCACGCGACTGTGTCTTCTTCTCTTAGCATGACCTGAAGTACGACGTTGGCGGAGGGGAGAAGTTTGACTCCCTCACCGACTTGGTAGAGCACTACAAAAAGAACCCCATGGTGGAAACTCTGGGCACCGTTCTTCAGCTCAAACAGGTACCTATAAATGTCTGTTTCAGCCAATTTTTTAAAGCTAAGGCAGCAATTTTCCTGCTTGTGATCCGCGGCACTGACTCTCACTCTCCTCCCCAGCCCCTCAACACTACTCGCATTAACGCTGCCGAGATCGAAAGTCGAGTTAGGGAGCTGAGCAAACTAGCGGAGGCCACGGACAAGGTCAAACAGGGCTTCTGGGAAGAATTTGAGGTGAGCGACTCTCAACGCACAACTTGCATGCTAAATTGTGGATTTTGGATATGTGTTGAATTATATTTTCTTCCCTGCACCCTTTTATACTGTTATTTTAGATTTGCAGTCTATATTTGAAATCTTTTCTACTTAAACTGCTGCACAACAATGTCTTGGATCTCGCGTTAGAAAAAGTTATCTTATCATATCTTATCACATTGCATCCTATTGTGTCGTATAGTACTGTATCATATAGCTTATCACATCCGTTCGTATTTTATTGTGTTATTTATTGCATTGTTTCTTATCATATTTATTGTCTTATCGTATCGTTTGGAAACCTGCTGATACCAGACTTTTTTTCCATCCAGACTTTGCAGCAACAAGAGTGCAAACTGCTCTACAGTCGCAAAGAAGGCCAGAGAGCAGAGAACAAAAACAAGAACAGATACAAGAACATTCTGCCTTGTGAGGAAACCCCGGCTGCTCTTTCACGATAACAACCTTTCCCTTTCACTCGAGGTGATGTTTTAAAAGCGCTCCTGTTTTTGTTTCTGTTTCCAGTTGACCACACACGAGTGGTGCTGGATGACAGGGAGCCAAACGAGCCAGGCTCTGATTACATCAATGCCAATATCATCATGGTAGTACCTGCTGTCATGGTAAAGTCACTCAATCTTCACGAAAAAACACACCTCATTTGTTCTGTACTTGATTATAAGATGTAGAATTGTTATGCTCAGTGTTTTTTAGTTGACTTGTTTTGCCTCATCATGCTGCGTTACTGTTGTTGACTGTGTTTGTGTTTCTGATTGACTGTGCAGCCGGAGCTGGACCCAAAGTGTAACAGCACAAAGGTGAAGAAGAGCTACATCGCCACTCAGGGCTGTCTGCAGAACACCATCAGTGATTTCTGGAGGATGGTGTTTCAGGAGAACTCACGAGTCATTGTGATGACCACCAAAGAGGTGGAGAGAGGAAAGGTGAGCAGAACTGTGATCCAATGCAGTCCTTCCTAAAACTACTAATACTGTTTGAATATGCTTCCAATGCAGTTACAAGTTATTAATATTAGTTTTTCATGGCAATCCCAAGCCATCAAAAAAGTGTATCACGGCCTAAAACTACTTTTTTAGAAGTAAAAATCCTGAACTCAAAATGTTACGTATTTAAAAGTACAGAAGTATGATCAGCAAAATTATTCTCTGCGCTGCTGCTCCCCGCTGGGAAACCAGGACTTATTGCTGGGTCCACTAGAGGGACGGGTGGCACGGGAGAACCAGAACCAGGACTGAGCGGGGCAGACCCTACTGCTGTAAAATGAGAAGTTTTCTAAAGGGATTTTTGTGCTCAGAAACACTACCACTTTTGTCCACAGGGAGCACCAAAATCCAAACAATATAAAAGTTCCTAGCTAGTGTATTTTGATGCTTATACTTTTGTACTTTTACTGAAGTAACATTTTATATGCATGCATTTTATCTTTAAGAGAGTATTCCTCCATTGTGGTATTATTTTCTGTGCTCATTGGCTCGCTGCATCAGGAAGACGTGTCAGAATAAATGTGTTTGTGTGTCTTCAGAGTAAATGTGTGAAGTACTGGCCCGACATGTCGGCTCTGAAGGAGTACGGGGCGATGCGCGTTCGCAACGTCAGAGAGACGGCCGCACACGACTACATCTTACGAGAACTCAAACTGTCCAAAGTTGGACAGGTAAGTTGTGTTTGTGTGTATAAACATTCTGTGGACTGTAGATGCAGAAGTTAAATCAACATGTCATTGTGCTGCTGCTGTTTATCAATAACAGATTCTCATGGACCGGTCCAGATCCAACATTACTGCTGCTCACGTTTTCTTTCGTTGTAGAAAATGTGTTGGAGATCAAGTGACTGGTGTTTTGGAATTTGAGCTGTAAATTTACTTTCAACCTCCATTTTTAATTAATTTTGCCTCTTCTAAAATGAGTTCCATGTGAGCCACCAAGTCGCCACCAATAGAACAACATTATATAATATTCACTTTCTGTACACAACAGTTCGAAAAAATATATAACGCAAAAAAATCCTTAAACCCCTCAGTATTCATGTATTGAGGTTATAGATAAACTGTTCTGAATCCCTTTCTAAGTTCACTTCACTTGTTTTCAGGGTAACACAGAACGTACAGTTTGGCAGTATCACTTCAGGGCCTGGCCGGACCACGGAGTCCCCACCGACCCCGGCGGCGTACTGGACTTCTTAGAGGAGGTCAACCTGAAGCAGGAGAGCATACTGGACGCTGGGCCTATAGCGGTACACTGCAGGTACACACTCACACACTCGCGCACACACACACACTCACGCACACACACACACACAGACACGCACACACACACACACACACGCATCTGTAGTATTCATGCCGGATATTTTCGCTACAGCATGTGTGTCCACTCGACTCTATTTTCAGCCTTTTTCTTTGTTTTCCCTATTGTACCGTGAACATACCGAATGTTAAACCCAAAAACCGAGGTATGTATCAAACATGCGTGTAACTGACACCATCTGTGGACATGGAGGTGTGTGTTCACCTCAAGGTCTTTCTCTCACCTTCTCCAGTGCAGGGATCGGCCGGACGGGGACATTTATAGTGATCGACATCCTGATAGATGTGATCAGAGAAAAAGGTGAGTCCTGCAGAAGTGCTCGTCACTTCATGTGTCTTGTATCCGGATAAAATAAGCCTGTACTACCACAAGTTATATAGTGTACACTGTTTACTTTCACCGTTATGTCACTGTCTTGTAATTTGAATTTCGACTCTCTCTCTCTTTATCTGTACTTATTTCTGTCCTTGAGCGGTTGCAACACATGAACGTCTGAATGCTTTAGAGCCAAAAATACATTTCTGATATGTACATCATATCTGGAACAAACTCCCAGAATACTGCAGGTCCACTGCAAAGCTGAAATGGGGCTGTATAAATAAACTTGCCTCTAGGGAATCGATAAAAGCGTATCTTATCTGAAGCAGTTGGCCTCCAACTATCTATCAACTAACACAAACACGTGGGTGAATGTTCCATCGTCGTCGCAGGCTCTCACTCAAGCCGCTGCGCTTCATAATGTCCCCGTGGTAACGGTGTACGATATCGTTTTCCCATGCTGCAGGGGTGGACTGCGACATTGACGTGCCCAAGACCATCCAGATGGTTCGTTCTCAGCGCTCCGGGATGGTGCAGACCGAGGCACAGTACAGATTCATCTATATGGCCGTACAGCACTACATAGAAACGTTGCAGAGACGCATAGAGGAGGAACAGGTGGGCAGCAGATCACCCTTTTTTTTATTTTCCCTTTTTTTTTTTCCAGCTTCCCTCTCCTAACCTTTTGCTCTGTTTGTTCCTCTGCAGAAAAGTAAGATTAAAGGGCGTGAGTACACCAACATTAAGTACTCTTTGTCTGACCTGACTGGAGGAGAGCAGAGCCCTTTGCCCCCTTGCACTCCGATTCCCACTCCCACCTGCACAGAGTAAGTAAAAGGCTGCTGTTTAACTTTTATACTGCTTTTAAAAAAGCCTCGTCAGTGGTTTCTCATCGGAGTGTGTGCGCGTCTGTATGTGTGTGTGTGTGTGTGTGTGTGTCTATGTGTGTCTGTGTGTGTGTTGGCAGGATGAGGGAGGACAGCTCCAGAGTGTATGAGAACGTGGGCCTGATGCAGCAGCAGAAGAGCTACAGATGAGATTCACCTTTGACCCCAGTGCTCTATCAGTTCCGGGTAAATTAATAAGAAATCCTATTTATTATCGACTCCCGTGGCTGTCTCAACTGCGGGGAGAAGCTAACGGATACGAGGAAGGATTTGTGCCACAGCGGTCATCGTTTTTTTTTTTTTTTTTTTTTTCATGATGATGAGAATTTAGCTGAGGGGGGATTATGCATTATAATAGCTATCATGGTAAATTCCGTGTAATGTAATAATACAATTTCCAGCTTATTCTGCTGCTCTAAAGTGGCAAATCTATTTTATTTTTGTTATTCTGTTTGCTTTGGAAACGTCCCGCAAAATTAAAATAAAGAATAAAGTGCAGGATATCTGCAGATCATAAGTAATGATTGAGAGGGCTTAAATATCAGACTACACAGTTCAATTAAATTAGAATTAATTTGATGTTTGTAGTAACATTAGCAGTAGTCGTCCGTGCTGTCAGGCACCGCCACGTTTAGATGGTTCTACTGCCAACAACGCTGTAGACCAGAAGGCAGGTGGAGCAACGACACGGTGCTTCTATCATCAGGACAGGTAGCAGTCGGCTATTCAGGAAATCGTTGCATGTTATACCTTTTTTTTTTTAATGCACTTTATAAAACCGTTTCACCTAAAGGTCTGCTTTCTCTTTGCTGGTATGAAGTAAATCAAGTATTAGTTAAATATATGAGATTACAGTTATATTTGTTTTGTTTTTTCTCTTTCAGGATCTTGATACCTGACAGTTTTTTTTCGCCAGCCACACCTTGACGCCTGAGACTTGACCGTAATGACATGGAACAATGGACACACACACATTCTCTCACACACACACGCACACACACACACACACACACACTTGAACCACGAGAGAGACCAGACACCAGGGTCCTCCTGCTCTCGCTCATCTCACATGAACATTTGCCCTCCAGTTGAATTCTAAACCACTGTGATGATCATCAGACGAGCCTTTTGAGAAGCCTAACATGCTAAATCCTGCTACTAAACCACAGTTTTGGGGGTTTAGCCTTTGCAAAATTTTCACCCCAACAAGGGCTGCAAAACAGCGAGCACTCTCCTCAGAGGGGGAAAAACTTTTCTCTTTGTTTTTTTGTTTTGTTTGTTTTTTATTAACCAAAGGAAGGTTATGTAGGTTTGTTTCATAGATGGATGTGAGGAGTTTTCTGAAAAAAAAGGCCTGTGCCAAAAACTACGAATGATTTCATCCACGTTTCTCAGCCAATTAAAAGTCTCTATTCGGCCCGTCGTGTGCGGCGGGAGACGAGACCTTATTCGTGGAAGAAAGTGGGGGCAAGGTTTCCAGTTTTATTTTCACTGTGTTTAATGGAATCATGTTTCTTGAATGAAGAACTATTGACATTGTAGTGTAATACCATATTTACTGTTGATTTGTAACTTCCAAACATGAATTTATTGTTTGTTTGTTGTTTTTTTTGTTTTGTTTTTTGCGCCACAACTGCCTCGAAGAGAAACTTTAATTCAGGCTGTTTGGAGTGTGAATTAACATTTTGTGTTTTGTCGTCCACGTGGGTTTAATTTGCTTCTTTTTTTGGGGGGGGATACACAGTGTTTGTATGTTAACCATTCCTGAGCTCAAGCCGAATGCCCTTATTGCTGCACTTTTTATTTAGCAGCGTTAACAGTTACAGTCGAGCCTCGATCCGCCTGGTGAATTTATAAACCGTGTAGTCGGGGGTTTAGACGGGAGTTTCCTCACGCCTGCACTCTCGTGTGAAAGTCGGCGTGATGACACGTTAACATTTCAGGGCATCTCAGTCGCAGGCATCGCCACAGACGCACGGCTGCCACTTTTTTTTAAAGTGCATATTACTCTTTTTTTTTCCATTATTTCTTGTTTGTTTGTTTGTTTGTTTTTTAAAGACAAATGCCTCTTGTGTACCATTGCCTATTTTGATCACCACATGTACTTAATTTTAAGAGTTACTGTTTTAAGAAGCAGTCGCACGTCTCTCAGCTTTGGGCGCTATAGATAGTCATCCATGTGGTGATTGATTGTTGGCCCTGTGATAGTCGGCTTGGTTCAGTAGGTCTCACACACACATACCTTTCTTGTCTTTCTGTTCATGTTTAATCAAAGTAAAACATTTTAAGGGAATATTTTGACATTTTGAGAAATGCTTTTCTCGCAAAGAGTTTGTTTCTGTCGTCCCGAGAATCAGGTCTGGTTATGTTCTGCGTTCTCCTCTACTGTGCATTGTTTAGGTTTTGAGGGACGGGGTCTGTGTCGAGCGTACAGGAGGTGGGACATGGCGTAAAAACTACGCAGTCACGTTCATAATTTGGTCAAAAACCTTAAGAGTGTCACAATTTATCTGCCTTTTCCCCTCACGGACAAAAGCTCCGGCATTTTCTTTTGTGTCTCCGTTTAAATGACCCTTCTTAAGATACTCGATTACAAAGACGCTGCATTCCAAGTTTTGCGAACGTTGTGGATGGAGAAAAGATGATTGGTTCATGTTAATATATTCTTTAGCAAACATTAGATGTTTTTACAGCTAACAGCCATCTTTAACATCACTTAGCTAGCTAGGGCTTTCTGGCGAGTGTTGCTGAGGCGGAGAAAGGTAGCAAGGAAAGTTAACTCTCTCCGGATTTGTTTGAAAAGTGGCCGTTTCAGCATAAGAATGTTCAGAAATCATGCGACTTGTGAGGAAATGGGTCCAATATTTACTTTAGTGACTATAGAGCGAAAACATTCAGTGGTTATCTGTGTTCAGGTCGATTGTCCCGTTGGAGTAAGACTCAGGAGCTGCTGCTGGTCTCGTTAGGAGATGGTTAGCCTAGCTTAGCATAAAGATGAATAACATGCTAGTTTAAATTGTACAAAAATGTAAAAAATGACAAGTCGGCACATGTTGAGTGTTTTTGTCATCTTCAGAGAGTCGGGCTCGCTGTTAACCCCGCTTCCAGTCTTTATGCTAAGCTAGGCTAAACGCCTGCCAGACGCGAGAGCGCTAGCCATCTTTTCATGTAAAACTCACGACTAAGAAAGCAAACGTTTGTCCCAAAATGTCAAACTATCCCTTTATCGTCGTCTTCACAATCAGCCGCAGTATTTCAGGATTTTATTGGGGGGGGGGGGATCTAGTGAAAATCCACAACACTCATTTCACACGTGCAGTCCTCAGTGTTTTTTGTGTTTTTGAATACCTTCCCATCACGACGCCTTGAGAAACTGCAGTCTCACGATCGAGCTGAATGAAAGAAGCGGCTCTCGTCTTTGCCTTGAGGGTCAGTTCTCAACAACCACTGATGCAGGATTCTTACTGTAATGTTTGGGGGAAAATTCATTATCAGTGGTTATTTGGGGGGGGAGGGGCTGCTAACGCCTGGCTGCTGCTTCACAGCAAGTGTTCTTTGAAATGATTCCCCGCGGGTGAACACCATCCACTGATGGAGATCTGGTGTAGTGTGGTGTACTGTATGCAGTTTTATCATCAAAGCGGATGATGAGTTTGTACTTGTCTCATGTTTTCGCGGAGGTTCGTGTCCCGTGGCGAGCGTGAGGATGCGTCGTACGTGTTGTGAGAAAGTATGTTCTCGGATACTACTCTGTTTTTTTGTCTTGTTTATTTTTTTCCCCCCCGGATGATAAAACTGCTTTCCATTTTTACCATGTAAGCAATTTAGATGCATAGACGTGCCTTCTATGCATATGCCTATGTGTATGTGATAGCTATTATTAAAAAACAAAAAAACAGTGCTCTTTTGTTCCACCGCCATTCAAGAACCTGTAACACTTAAATGTGAATTATTTCATCCTGAACAAAAAAACACACAAAAACAAAAAAATGGTGATCGCAATGCAAACAAACTATATTTTTTAACATGTATATTGTACATGAGTACCTGGTAGAGGAGAATGTACTTACTAAAAACATATCTACTTGCCAATAAGATATACTGTATGTATATTCCTACAGCTTTCTCTCTGTGACACAGGGAGAGACCTCTCACAAAGCTTCAGAGGTTTATTGTATGACTTTCAATGCAGTTAACCATGTTAACTTCCTCAGTAACAATAAACGGCAGGCTCACGCCTCATGAAGACGCTTCTTTCTTCTGTTTGTGAGCCATTTACATCTTAGTGTGGATTTTCTCTGATATCTTTTACATATATAAATATATATTTTATATATACTTTAATGCGATAAAAATAAACCTCTTACAACTTACCATCAACACTGAAAACCTTTTCTTTTGCAGAGTAACTTGATTATGTTTGTTTAGTTTTTTGTATAATTGCATTAGACCTCATGTGGAGACCTTTAAGCACAGAACAGGGATCAGTATTAGTCTATCCTAATCCTGTTTGTCTCTTGGGACAAGGTACAATGGAGCTGACATGAGCTCAGTGCTTAATGAGGATAACTACATTTAGCAGGAAGACCGAGACACACGAGGAATATAGCGCTGTGGGGTGAACAAAAAGACGTATTTGAATCACATTTACAACCTTCGTGCGGTGGTTTAGTAGTTTAGTTGCATTCTGGTGTGTTTGACTCATTAACGATGATTGAAGATTTTATTAATTTGGGGGCTGGCTAGCTAGCGTGCTTGCTAATTCCACCATGATTACTTGCTACAGTCACTTTGCTTGCTCTACATTGTTTTAATACGTAGCCAGATTTTTTTTTCCAATTTTAACTTAAAATTTGTGACGGGCCATTTGACTAATGGATTATGCTAATGCTAATTGCTAGCATGCTGGCTACTGCATTTGACTGCATTCTCTGCTACTTTCTACCTCTACCCGCCCCCCATAAATACGATCCATGACTTTATTTTTTTAGCATGACTGCATAAAGTTTTAATGTAAATCTGAGCTACAAACGCACACAGAAGATTTTCTCCTTCTTAAACAGTGTTTCACACATAAAATTGCCACTTCCTCCAGGCCCACAATGCATTTCCATGAGAACCCTCCAGACTTGACCTTCCCCCATCCATCCACCAGATGGCCTCAGACTTTTCCCAGCAGCCCCAGTCCCCCGACTCCTACATCCACCTGATAATAACCCCTCACAGTTTTTATACCAGCCCATCTCCACCTGCAACTGATCTGGACCTCCAACCTGGACCCTGAACCTTTTACCCCGGACCCTTCATCTTTCACCTGCCAGTAAGCATCTTCATCTTCCCATTACATTTGGGTAATTTGGGTTACATTACATATTTTATTTTAAAACATCTGACTGTTTGAATAGTCACGCTCCTTTTTAACTCTGTTTTTGGTCTCCACCGACTCTGGATGAGAGTCCCTGTATGGATGATGATGATATTGTAGGCTAAGAGGAAGTTAGCATCACACTGCTTCCTTTGACATAAAGACAAATAGTGGGATGATTTCTTTTGGATTATTGCAGAAAATAATCTCTGTCGCAAACAAAGGTTTAACATTTTGTTTAGCAAAATAATCTTCACAAATGATCACGTTAATTGGAGCGATTGGAGGATGTAAAAAGCTAACCGTAAACAAAGTCGGTCACCTTAACCCACGAGACGGACTACTGTTGTATTGATGATGATTTATAGTCTCAGTTATCCAACTTTGCTGATAATACTTGCACACTTTTACTTCTTCCAGCTCCGTTTCCACCGGACTTCACACACAGCCGGCGGATTTCGACCTCAGCAGCACTCGTCGGCGTTTACTCTGATGGTGGATGACTCATGTTTGGAGATGCCGCTCAGGGGTGAACCGGTGATGCATTTAATCTGTCAGATTGAGTCTGCCTGCATTTACAGGGTGGCAACAACGGTTATGACCTAATTGCATAGACTGCACAGTGCACCACTTGCAAATCATCCAAACTCAGGAAGTGGTTTAATCTGGTAGTCACGTATTTATGGAAGTACAATATCGATACTTACTGTGAACACACAAAACCGACACAGTCCTCTTTGATTTTATATATTTTATATGCATGTTTGGAACGATATTTGGTTGTTAGTTGAGCTCTAATGCTCACAAACTGGGGTTTGAGCATTTATTAATGAACCACTACAATACTGCTGTAATATAAAGTACACAATTAGCTATCTAATTTGGTTACGTTCCATCGAAATATAACGTTATCGTATCTGGCCTCTCAGGGATTCTGTAAATCCTCATGGTGGCGCTAGCAGATATTTCTGTATTGACCAAAGTGTTAAACAGACGACGCTAAAAAGCACGTAAAAGGTTTTCATTAGCAAAGAAAAAACAGCTGTTTTGAAATGAGGAACATTTATTGAATCACACAGAAACCCATAATTCTGCAGATTATCATTTGTTTTAAAAAAAAATAATAATAATTTGGAGATGCATGGTTTTCACTTGACAATTAGGTCATGATTGCATGCAAGACGGATTTTAGGGAGAGAAACCAGAGTGATAAAAGAGCAGCGGGAGAGAGAGCCAGGCAAAGACAGGGAGGCATAGCTAATGACAAATGACGGATAAATGCCAAATTCATGACCACGCATGCTGAGAGCTTAAGGTCAATGACGTGTGTGTGTGTTGTGTGTGTGTATGTGTACACACACGTGTCATGTGACTTCCTGCCTTCCCTGCATGCACACATACACATGTTCAGTAATGTCATTAATAACCCTGGTTATAAAGTCCTTCAGAGAAATGGTCGTGTGTGTGTGTGTGTGTGTGTGTGTGTGTGTGTGTGTGTGTGTGTGTGTGTGTGTGTGTGTGTGTGTGTGTGTGTGTGTGTGTGTGTGTGTGTGTGTGTGTGTGTGTGTGTGTGTGTGTGTGTGTGTGTGTGTGTGTGTGTGTGTGTGTGTGTGGGGTATGAACCAACGTAGCGGAGTGGTTTTGGCAAAGCGCCGAGTCTCTTGAGTCAGAGAGAATGAATGAGTGAGCAGTCGCCTTTTTTCCCTTAGCAAAACCTCAAAACCTCCCAGAGGACCTTCTTTCTGTCTGACAGAAGGACACTGAAATACAAAAGAAGAGCAGAGGGAAAGGGCTAGGCGAGAGGGAAAACTATGACAGGGGGAATTCATTAAGAAAAGAGATAAAAAACGCAATAATTAAAGCTGCATTCATTGATTTTCTTTCTTTGGCACGAGGCTGACAAACAAACATTGCAAGTTCTCTTGATAAGCGAAAAAGAAAAAAAGAGCTATGTCAGCTATTTCCTCTGGATCTGGAAGTTATAGTCCCGTTGCTTTCAGGACGAAGTCACATGACTCACTTGGAGCACCTGCTATGGCTGAAACTCTACGATATACTTTATACAAAAGGTAAAGTTTCATGGGACCTTATTTTGGAAAAATATAGTCAACAGAGCGATACATAATGTTTTGATCCTGGTCGACTTATGCCATAAATGATTAAAAATACATTTCAATTACGTTAAAATTACTTAAAAGGAAGTAAGTAATCAGTATCAGACTGTGAAAATACATAATTAGAAAGACTTTACACCCAATTTCGTGTTCGGTACCAGGATGTAACATTACTCGCTGGATGAAACACATCAGATAACATTACATTTGTAAATGGAATGTAGCTACGTTAGCTACGTTAACTATGTTAGCTACGTTAACTATGTTAGCTAAGTTACCTACGTTAGCTAGCTAACGGACATATTTGCATCATGGTGACATAGATTAAGGGAGACAAGAAATATAGTTCACTCAGACAAATTGCAACTTTGCTGACAAAATGATTTAAAACTGACAAATGTGTTCGTGGCACAATTCAAACGGGATTTACAGTCGAAACAAGGTCCCATGGGGAAACTGGAAGGGGGCGGGACTTCACCTCTCCGCTGTGAGAGGATTAGCATGCGGATGTTAGCGTTTAGCTCAGAGCACCACTGTGACTAAGCACAGCCTTGCAACGCTGCTAGCATGACTCATCGTGTTGTCAGAGGACCGTGAGAGAAAATAACTTCCACCGTCACCTCTGAGACGGAGGATGATTAAAAAGCCTGAAGCCTCCCTCACGTCTTCTCTGGTTTAAACATTTGTTCAGTTTAAGCCGTTAGCTTGTTGTAACTTAATTTACCCGTTCATCAATGTAATTACACACTCCTCTTCCTCCTTCCTCACCACTTTGCCGCTATACAAATACAACGCTGGTTTTCATCCCCGAAGCTTTTCTGCATCATTTGCAAACATATTTCCATCACATCAGTCTTCTCATTACGCGGTGTATCATGCTAAAGCTACTACGGATGGGCACTACTCGGGTACGAATCATATTTACATAACCGGAGCTTAATTAGATAACTATGTGAGGAAAGAATCAATATTTTAATTATTTTAATATACATAAAGCCACTATGAAGGAAAAAAGTGTAACAATTAAATCGCATTAAGTATCATTCATACGCATACATATTTTCTAAATGTGTTTATTACACACTGTAATGTTTTTATAAACAGCTTTAATTCTCAAAGACATCCAAGATTTATATTTTATATTTTTTATTCATGAGTATGAATACATAGTGGTATTGTTGTTGTTTTTTTACTTTCATAAAATATCTGAGTACTTTTTCTACCAACTAACTTGGCTTTTGAAAAATGAAAAGGAGCGTTTTTTATTATCATTACCTTAAGTGTTTTTTTTTCTGTATGTTATTTTATTTTGATGTCCTGCATCACTTCCTGTTTGTTTGGCCTGAAGAAGCATAATGCACAATCAGCCTGACAGAGAGAATGTAAATCTGAATTTTTTTCATAAATCAATGTTCTGTCCCGTTAGCTGAACCAGTCTCCTCACATCGTGTTGCTTGTTTTGGCAAATTTTCAAGGCTGAGTAAATAATTTACTTCAAGTCTCCAAGCCGGTGAAATGTTTGGCCAATTAAGTATTCAATGAAGTGTAATTACAGAGCAGGCAGGGGGGGGGGGGGGGGGGGGGGGGGGGCAGTGATTAGACATTACAACAAAGGAGCCACAAGGGGGCAACAGTGGGCCGGACATGACCCTGCACACTAAGCTGAACCTTTTTTTGGAGAACAGAAAGGGGTCCTCTGGGACAAACTAACCACTATTCAATAAATCAAAGTGGTTCCGCAGACGCTCACTTTAATATGTTGACATGAAGAATTTCACGTGTGTCAGCGTAACATGTGTGACGCTTTGCTGCTCCAGTGAACGCTCCAGAAAATGGCTTCAGGTTAACTCTCGGCTCTACGTTTTGCTGAATAATAGAATTACATAATCATTATGGTCTCTAATTGCACAGGGCACGCAGGCCTATTGGATTTGTATTGTATTGCACATAATAAGTGCAGCTGTTTAGCTTCAGGCAGAATAAAGGACCAAGAATAGATCTATTAGAAAGCATTCCCCCATATGGTTGCATGAATACAAGCTGCTTTGCGGCGCTTCATGTATACAGTCGGAGAGGCAGCAGAGCATTTAATCCGTCAGACAACAGAAGGAGATCAGGTTTTTTAATCGGTGCAGAATTCTGATTTTTTTTACACAAGTAAAAGTACATTCATGTAAAAAATACTCATCATCAGCAAAACTGTGGAGTACAACGTCTCCTGTGACTGATATGTGATTCTATGTGACTTTATTAGTGGATCCTCGTGTTCCTGTTTAACTTCTTTATATACAGTCAGCTAGTTTAGTCCAGCGGGTCCCAAACTAGGGGTTGGGCCCCTCAAAAGGGGCACCAGATAAATCTGAGGGGTCCTGAGGTCATTAATGGGAGAGAAGAAGAAGAAGCCTGGAATCGTATCTTTTAATAAACTACCAGTACTCAGAGTGCTTTATCTGATACCGATATCGTTATTTCATGAATGAAAGCATGTTTTTTCTTACTCCGCCTCCACAGATTCTATCACCACCGCATCACCAGAGACGTGGACGGTCCGTCTCAAAGCCAGTGTTTGGTTTCTCCGTTCCGGGCTACGGGAGAAACACGGCGGTGCAACGTGGCCGACCCCGTCACGAGATGTGAAGGGTTCTTTCATTGCCCTTTAATGTCAAGAAAATGAAATTAGGAAAGTTATTTTCCATTTCTACTCGTAGAGCCCCCTAAATTCTACACAATTTTAGAAGTACTTGAGTACATGTACTTAGTTACTTTCCACTACTGCAGAGTACAGCACAGTGGATGGTATTTAAGCTGTAACCATTTTCTTCTTCTTCATTTTATGGCTCACTTTGCCAGCAATAAATGGCATCACCATTTGTCTGATGAGATGAGAGTGGACAGATTTAGTTAAACAGAGAGAGAGAGAGAGAAGGGGGGGGGGGGGGGGCGACAGGGGGAGAGAGGGAGGCTTTTACTCCAGTGTGCGTTGAGGAGGCTGGCAGTGAGGAGGAGGAGAGGACCAGAGAGGATGCTGGATGCTGAGACCGGAGCTGCCGCCGTCACACGCTCCGTCACACTGAAGAGGCTCGAATCCCGACAGAAAGAAAAGAACGACCGCACTTCTGTTTGAAAGCCTCGGGTAAGATCAGACATTTATTACTAAACGAGTTTCGTTGATCTTGTTGTGGGAGAAAAAAAAACACCCTTTTTAGTTTGAACTTTCAGGTCAGTTCACAGCAGCGCACGCCTTGCACATTTTAAATGAAGTAAAATTGAACGAATGAATGAAAATGTTAAATAAAGCACATTTTTTGCAATTATATTTAAAAACACATTTTTGCCTGCAAAATGGGATGATTCATGTCGTAGTGTTCAGACGTTTACGTTTTATTTTAAGGATTATAGACAGTTGATGTTATTTGAGTTCCATGCTATGATGCCAGTTTACCTGAGGACGATTTAAACCTTATTATTAAGCAGAGGATGACTGATACTGGATATTTGATGGTGATTAAAAAAAAGAAAACATAAATATATTTTAAATATCTGGTAATATTATATGGGTAGTTTTTTTTATTTTTTTTTACTTTATTTTTATTATAACTTCTGTGATACATTAATTGACAGCTGACATGACATTGTTCTTGTAGCTGCTTTATGTGGTCATTATATATATTTTCTTCAGGATGATTGTGTTTGAGGGCATCACGTGCTTCATAGCTAATAAGTTAATATCTTTTTTATTTGTTTGTGTGTTTTAACACAAATACATCACATACACAAACATTTTTGATAAACCACCTTTAATTTTGCATCATGTTGATAATGTTTCTAAATGATATTCTAGACTGTAGTAATTGGGGCGGGGGGGGGGGGCAGCTAGTTAAAAAAACCATCTGCACCTCTAAAGCTCACTAATTAAATATCTTGTTTATTTAATCAACAAAAACAGACATAAAATGCCTTCTGGTGTTTGTGCTGGACTATTTATACCTTTTGAATTGTTGTTTTCACATTTAGGTTTTCACACTGATTAAATTTACGAAATCTGACATGTTAATTCTTGAGTTTATGATAGCTACAGGCTGATAAGCTTAGCTTAAGATATGCAAGATATGCTAGATTGTGGCTACAATGAGAGAAAAAAGTCGATGTTAGACGCAAACAGACACAAATTCCCACCAGGCGGGGCGAATGACGCCAATAGACACAAATGACCCTGCAGCCAAACTCGTGGAAGAAGGTTCGCAAGGTGAAAATTCGGTTTGCGTTTGGTGTGAACTCACCTTGAGAAGTGTTTGACAGGTGGATTCCAACACCTTTGGCTAGAGCCCCCTTCTTTCAGTCTTTATGCTAAGCTAAGCTAACCATGTCCTGGCTGTAGCTTCGTATCTAACTGACAAAAGTGAGCGTGGAATGGTTTGTCCTCATCCAACTCTTGGCAAGAAAGTAAATAATCACATTTCCCAAAATATCCCACCATTCCTTCAAATAAAAGAGCAGAGATGGATGGTAAATGTGTGCAAGGTGTGCGAGGAGAGACGAGGCGTCTTTACCCTCATGTTAAAGTCGCCGGTCAGCTGCAGAGAAACTAAAGCAGCGGGAGGTGGAGGAGCTCTCTGGCTAACATGTAGCGGCAGCATTGAAGTCAAAGCTGAGAGGGCAAAGAGACGAGGAAGAAAGGGAAGCATGCATCTTTCTCAGCGTGTCTGCCCGTGAAATTGATTTGGAATACCAGTTTCTTATTTGGTCTATCATCCTCAGCCACGATTGACTTTATTGAGTCCCCCCCCTCTCCATTCCCATGCTCCCTGTAATCCCCGCTGAACGCTCCTGTTGACCCCCAATCGGCCGTATTGACCGTATTGTGTGTGTGAGGTGGGCGGCGATGGATTATACCGGCTGCTGAGCACTCAGGTGCTGACTGATGTGGCTAATATGCTTGAGCAGAAACGGTTCACGCCGACTCACTCCCCCTTCTTGCTGAACTCGGGGATATATTTCCTACTGTGGGGTTTTTTTTCTCTTGTGTCTGTGGTTTTCAAGAGGTGGGAATTCAAGACTTAATTGTCTTGAGTGCTGAGAAATGTCTTAGTGGCAAAATAACTGAGCTGGCGGCATGAATTTAATTAGACCATAGTAATAGAATGGGAGTAGAACGGATATTAAACTGTTGGCGACCGTTGCTAGGTGTTATGAGGACAATGCATGTCAGGAAAGTGTTGATGCAGCTCACTGGGTATATGGGGCGCTAGTTAGCTAGCTAGCTTGTCCAAGATAGAGGGACCTGTTCAAATAATTTTCTGCAGCAAGTGCAGCATTAAAGCATCACTTCATTTAGCTTCACTAGTTAGCTAGCTAGCTTGTCCAAGATAGAGGGACCTGTTCAAATAATTTTCTGCAGCCAGTGCAGCATTAAAGCATCACTTCACTTAGCTTCACTAGCTAGTTAGCTCGCTTGTTAATTCCACCGTACTTTAATGCTTACAACTTGTCTGTCATCTGCTGGTATAGCACTGTGATTTTCCACACTGTGACAAGACTGTGTGGATGAAGCAATAAGGTCAAGCTGAAATTATAACACACTTTTCAATCACATTCGTCATATTGAGAACCTTTTTAACAAGATATGCCGAAACAAATTACAAATAATTAAATTTCTTCCTGTAAAAATTGAACTGAATACTACTATTACAGCTAATAACAACCGTTTTCTACCAAGAATAACACGACATCCATCATCATCATCAATCAGGAGCTTTTAACAGCACAGCTAATCTATTGGAAAATATCTGATCAAATTCCTCCCGTAGACAGGAAGTGTACCATTTCAAACCGTTTGCAGAGCTTGAAATGTTAAAATGCATCTTTGTTAAAAGTATGGAGGTCAACGTGTTGAATGGATGAGAAACACATCTGATGTTCACACAGGAGATCAGAGTTCATGTCAAAGACCTTCTTCCCCAAACTATAGGCTTTTCTTTCAGTCGTCTATTTCTAACCATGCCTTAAATAACACAACCAGAATACAAACCATCTTTAAGATGATGGCTATCAATTAATTGACTGGAAGAGAAGCCAACTTCAACCTTAGAGGCACCTTAGATTAGAAGGTCATGGATTTATCACTGCATTAAATAAATCACAATCAAATAAAAATAAAAAGGCACAAGTAAGGTGAACGCATGCATCTAGATACAGGGCCACTTACTAGTGTAATGAATAGTCCGCTTAAATTAAAATCTGAATTTAAAAGCAAGCTCGTAAAAAAACCCAATAATACAACGTAATAAAACGTCAAATAAAACAAAAGGTCATTAAATAAAAACCAGACAAGACTTAAAATAAAACAAGACATAAGAATCCATAAAAGTGGCGGCCGTGTGTGTGTGTGTGTGTGTGTGTGTGTGTGTGTGTGTGTGTGTGTGTGTGTGTGTGTGTGTGTGTGTGTGTGTGTGTGTGTGTGTGTGTGTGTGTGTGTGTGTGTGTGTGTGTGTGTGATAATGGATGAATGCTGGCATGTCATGTGCAGCGCTTTGAATGGTCTTAAATCCGCCGTAAAAATGCAAGTCAATTTATCATTTAAAGCGGTGTCAGGTTTGAGGTCAAGTTCATTCTAATCCATCAAAGCAATCAATTGAGATTTATGATTTTCCCGTTGCTTCCAGAAAAGGGCCATTCCCCAGGAGCCCGTCCAATCAAGCGTTAAGCAATCAGAACGGTTGAAATGTACGGTAATTGACTTTCCTCCTCCTCAGATTTGCAGCTGCGGCATCATTGTTAACCAACGCTCGGGAATTCTCTCAGCACAGCAGGAACGGCAGATGTGCAGCACAAACCCACTGTGCCCCCAAGTGTTTAGTGATTAGCTGTATATCACTGGCACTCTTGAATTGTTCACAGTCTAGAAGGACGAGGGAAGACGTGTATTTATGTGTGTGTCGCAGAAAACACAGCCGTAAACAGAAAAGCACTGTGGCACTTTTAATGCGCTGCGATGTATATGTTTTCTCCCCGTGACCTGGATATTCTGTCAGGAGCTCCAGGCCCAAAATGTCTGACACATAACCACCAGCAGCAAAATGTGTTTGTGTTGTGCAAGCAGCATTTCCGGTGCTGAGAAACGAAGCCCAGGCTGAGGTGCCAAAAAAACGTCAGTTCCTCAAATGGCTCCTTGAGGGTCCAAAAGCGAGAAGATCCCCGTAGACCTCCATGTTAAAATGGCCAACGTTACTGCAGAAATCAACCTGTGTACAGCCTGGTTCAATCACGATCACCTCTTTGACCATTTGACAAAATTCCACGAGTTTCGTGACGTTGACCAATAGGAGCACAAGACAGCTTTTCTGAACAAAAGCCTGTGCCACCATTTTCAGAAGTCACTGTTTGTTTACATTCTTCTTCCCGGAAGTCCTTTTTGCTGACATCATGCAGGTCGTCAGCTCTGATTGGTTTGGGGAACCAACGGCTCTCGGCAAAGTCACGCCCAGATATTTACAGAGAAGAATTAAGACTGATTGGACACCATCAGCGAATCGGATCAGTGAAAGTAAAGGACAGTGACACGGACGAAGCTGACATCCACGGACTCAGTTTAGATGGTTAAATGTTGAGAGTGCAGGTTCATCCCATACCTCATTATTCCATCCTCTTTGCTCTCAGCAAACTGCTGACTTCCTCCTCGTAAAACCAGACAGACAGACAGACAGACAACGAGCCTGAGGTTTGCATTCTGTTTAGTGGTTCCAGCGCTGCCTCTGGTGTATAAACACACGCAAACAGACACACAGAATCTGTGATTTCCACTCACCATATGGCCGCTTGCTCTCACACTGAACTGGCCATGCAGATTGAGCACTTGTGTCATCCACACACACACACGCACACACACACACACACACACACACACACACACACAGAATTACTTGCAACAAATTGAAGGATTTCAGTTCATCAGTCTTAACCTCCGAGGCCAACAGGGTGCCCCGAATCCAGAAAGATCAAAACCAGCCGTGCTATCAGCTCTGTGAGGCTGTACTTAACAGACACAGCGGTGCTTTTTGCTAAAGTATTATTAGAGTAAGCATGCTAGCATGCTCACATTTTATTATGGCGTATTTGCATGCTAAGCTAAGTAGCACTAAACGCGAACTACAGTTGTGGCAGGAAACTTGTTGTAAATCAAAAGTCCGAGATCACCAAAAATTGTTACAATTCATCCTGAAGTGAACACAAATGTCCAAATCAAATTTGACAATTCATCCAATAGTTGACAAGACATTTCACTAATTGTCACCCCTTATGTCAACCTCACGTCAGGGGATCACCAAAATCACTGGAACTCATTGTTTAGGGGACACGAATGTCTGTACGAATTCGATGAAAAGTCAAGATGATTCTTGAAGGGAATGTGAATGTTTGTACCAAGTTTCATTGCAATCCATCCAATAGTTGTTGAAGTGGTCGGACGGACAAATTGATATTCACGTTAGCGTCACTGTTAGCCGTTAGCCTGCTTTCATCCCTCGACCTACTTGTTTCCTCAGAAAGCCATCAAGTCTCCCGCTCTCACATGTTTTGTTGTGCTGCCGCCTCCTCTCCCCGCACACTAGTCATCCCTAGAAAACTCTGTGACGTCAAAGCTCTCAGCCTCCCGTGTTGGGATTGAAGACTAGATTAGTGTCACATCTACGGGGGGGATAAAGTAGGTGGTGATGCCTCTTTGCAGAACTAAGCTCCATAAGCTGCTTCCTCGCTAGTCTGACGAGCCGCCGCGGCGAGTCGTGCCGAATGGGAGCGTGAATGGATGACGGTGGATTGACGAGAAGAAGTGACAGCTGCGAGGAGAGGAGTTCGGTCGTGGGATGGACGAGTGTGTCGCTCGGTTGAAATGTTCTAGTGTAATCCAGAAGGGAGTGTGGGGACTCCTTGGGGACTGTTCTGTGTACCGTGAATAACCGTGGATGAGGTCACCTCACCCTGGTAGACTCGTTTCAGAACAGATCCAGTACCCTCAACCAACATTTGTTCTGACTCACCGGCTTTTTTTAGAGGATATCTGCGTCATGGTCTTGGCTTTTTGTTTAGTTTGTTTCCCGTTTTATTCTGAAGTTCCCTGCCTCTTGTTTTACTTGCTGTGTGTTTGCTGTGATTGGTCTCGTCAACCTCATCTTTCGTTGCTATATTTTGTTACACATCTGTTATACCTGCCTGCTTTCTCTGTTATTAAGCTATTTCTGCCTAGTCTACGCTTGAGTCCTTGTCCTGCTCCCCACATCAGCCACCATGACAAACTAGAGCCCATCCTGTATCCTGTCATTCTCTCTACTGGCCATCAGGGGGCGACTCCTCTCTGATTGCAATGAAGTCTATGAGTAAATTACCCTACTTCTCTCTTGATTCAATCCTCTTGTCCATTTTGTACATTATGGTCCATTTAGAGTCAGACCATATAGAATATAATAGAATAGAAAATAGACCAGAAAGCAGGCTATGCTTTAGGGCGGGGCTACCTTATGATTGACAGCTTGTAAGATGACTTTAACACTTACTTTGTATCTTACTCACTTATAGTTGACCTTCTATTATGAAGCTAGCTTAGCAGCTACTGACCAGAATACAGATGGATCCAGATCCAGTAACAGTCGCTGATCTGATCTAACTGTTTCCCACAAGCTCACATTTTATCCTGTAAAACAAGCGATTTCACATTAAATGTCAGAGAGAATATCTCCGACATTTGAAGAACTCTCAATTTGAGTTTACTTGTATTATTACTGACTGACATTATGCTCAAAACTATGAACATACGAACCAAATGGAAATTTTCCTTGAACATGAGATGACAAAAAATAAGCTATTTTTTAATGTCTCTTTGTGTAATTATAGCTATAGGATAATTGTGTAATTCAATGGAGTGTATACTATGTATTCATTAGGTGAAAGCACATTTTACTTGTGTTCCTAAAACATGAATATATATATATATATATATATATATATATATATATATATATACACCAGTCTGAAGGCCTTTCGGCGTTACAGGACACACAGGGGGATGACGCAATCTGTCAGTTTTCCTCCCTGGAGCGCTCACACAGTCTCTCACTGTGTGTGTGCATGCGCGTGTGTATGCGTGTGTATGCGTGTGCATGCGTGTGCGTGCGTTAGTGTGTGTGCGTGCGTGCGTGTGTGTGCGTGTGTGTGTGCGTGTGTGTGCGTGCGTGTGTGTGTGTGTGTGTGTGTGTGTGTGTGTGTGTGTGTGTGTGTGTGTGTGTGTGTGTGTGTGTGTGTGTGTGTGTGTGTGTGTGTGTGTGTGTGTGTGTGTGCACGGCCCTGCAGCTCTTAGTCAGCCCACATTGTCTGATGGAGCTAAAATGCCTTGGCTTCCTTTTACTTCACGTCAATTTGCAAAGCTTTTCTGGGCAGCTGACCGTGTGTGACAGGTCCTCTCTCTGCACACTCTGTCTGTATGTGTGTGTGTGTGTGTGTGTGTGTGTGTGTGTGTGTGTGATTTTGCATTTTTTTTGCATGCCAATTTGTGCTAATGCTAATTTCAGTTTGGTGAACGTCTTAGTTACAGAAGACCTACTTTAGTGGCAGCTGAAAAACAGACAAAGATACAGACAGGTAAACGGCGAGACAGACGAACAGAAAGACAGACAGACAGACAGACAGACAGACAGACAGACAGACAATCAGAGACAGACAAATATACCGTAGCTAAAAAGACAGACAGATAAACAGACAAATGGAGACAGGCGAACAAGCAGAGAGACATAGAAAAAGACAGACAGTCAAATGAACAGACAGACAGACAGACAGACAGACAGACAGACAGACAGAGAGTCAAATGAACAGACAGACAGAGAGAGAGAAGACTGATAAACTGAAGGACACAGAACAGCACACTTGAGGTTGTCCTCATGTGACCTGGTAGCTTTTAAAGTGATGTTGTCCTTAAGGTCTAAGGACAAAGGTTCTTGTCTTAATACAGATTGTTAAAAGGCTTGAGGCAAATTTGTGACACTGGGCTATAAATAAAATTGACTTGACCTGACATTTGCTAATCACCATTAAACACAAAGAACAGCCGAGGCTGATGGGAATGTCATTCGTTTTTCAGGTATTTGATCACTAACATTTCTTTAAAGATATTTCTCTAAAAAACACAGATATCTCCTTGCTGGGGGGAATAGAGGAAACGTCAAAAGATCACCCGTCGGTTCATTCTCTGGAAACCATGAATGTGTGCATGATCCATGGAATAGTTGAGATATTTCTCTTAAAGGACAAGCATGTATACCATCTGGTGGCACGAGTGGAAAAACCAGAGGACAACCAATGACATTCGGGTCCATCCTCTGGAAACCATGAATGTCTGAAGACAATCCATCCAGTCGGATATTTCCATGTGGCTTCACAGACTGAAGCATCCCTAGAGCCACGTCGTCACTGTGGCTAAAATTAAAAACTCACTACTTTTCCCAAAAAGCTCCATCTTGAATATACGCGTTTGATTATTAAACATCAGATTAGACATGAGATTACTCGCCTCGCGTGTAATTTCCCTGCCTGCATTTGATGTTTCCTTTAAAGGTTACAATGATTTGAATCCTCCTCTAATGTGCATGAAAACACACCGCGAGCCAGAAGATGAAAATGACCCCGTTCCTCCTCGTCGGCATGAAGTGGTTAACACTCTGACTCACCTCACGAGTTATGACCTATAATCTCAAATGGACACACACACACACACAGATGTGACCACCTCTGCTCCCTGGGGGTTGAACCGCCCCTCAGTCAAGTGGCGCTATAAAACAGGTGTAAATCAAACCCGGCTTCGTGTGGTGACGCGTGTCCTTGGCGTGGCCTTCTTCAAGAGGTGCTGGAAGGAAACCGCATCATCCTCCCCCACATCGTGAACACAGTCGGGACTGCAGATGCTAGATGAGTGTATGACCGTCATATTGGCCTCAGGTGAAGACTGGATACAAAGAAAACGGGAAAAACAGCAATGCTTGGTTTGATGGGGACACAAAAAATTCCAAACCAGCTTGGGCTGGAATTAAAAACACTTATGATGTGTTATAATTCCTATAAAACCCTTGTATTCAAGTGCAGTAATCCATCTAATTTTGAACCAGGAAGTATAAAAAAAGACGAAATCAGATTTTTTTTTTATTACCATTTTCTAAAATGGAAATACTCAAGTTCTTCTAATTTGCACTTGAGTAAATATACTTTGCATTCCACCATTGATGAGTACTTGTCAGTGCTTCGCCCCATTGAGGGTCATGCGGTGAAAACAGGGCTGATATTGATACGCTGTCATGTGTGAAGCTTTCTGTCCTCTGACATTGAGGATGAGATACGAGTGGCGTGTCCTGCTGCAGACCGCATTGATCCGCTGTAAAGCTCCGATCAATGGTCAATACAGGCATGTGCACGTGAGCGTGTGCACGTGACAGTTAGGAAGATAAAAAACTGACGCTGACTCTAATTCATGTGGTTTATACAGTACTTTATAGTGGAGAAAATGTGTTTGTTTGGTTTATTTTACCTGAGTATTTACATTTTATGGGAAAACTCTTTAGCATAAATCATTCTAGATACGCTTTTTTTTTAAATGTTACCACTGAAGTGTGAGGAAGCTTTCTCCAAATCTGAATGCAAAATGTAAAAAAATCCTTTCATATGTTTTATTCTTGTTAATGCTTTTTTTCATTGACCCTAACCAGAACCTCTACCTGTTCCTAACCTTAAACCAAGTCTTCACCCTAACATGTAATCGTTTACATTACGTTAAGGACGTGCAATTGTCCCCATTTGGTCTCAAAAAACAGCGTCCCCACAATGTGAGTTTGTTATCAAATGTCCCCAGATGACCGGTAAACCGTGCCCACACACACACACACACACACACTCCCCCAACATCAATCTGTCAGGTTGCCACATTGTCCACCACGATGGGGGAACGGGTTGAGAGATGACGCACTGAGCCCTTAACTAAGCGAGGCATTAAAATCCTCGTACTCAGCAGCTTCCGCCTGATCTCTGGTGATGTTTAATGCTCGGACGCAGCCCTTTAACGTCCGGTAGCCACACCGTGGATTATTCAAGCTCTCCAGGCACGTCAGGGGAGGAACGATGACATAGGCGGGTCATGTCGGGGGGGTTGGTCACCTTCAACACCCTTAAAAACGGGGAAATAGAATGTGCTTACAATGGAGAGGAAGTTGTGCATATATCGTTTCATATTTTCTGTCCACGCTGTCAGCAAAAACAGTGTGCAGGATCAGTCGACCAGGGAGGCGTTGAGTGTCTCGGCACCAAAAGGCGAGAAAGTCGAGGTCATGCTTTCCTCTTAACAGTGTTCTTGCTAAAAAGATAATGAGCGCGCGGTGAAAAATGTCTTCAGGCGTGCATGTTGCAGACCACACTACAATAACAGTTCACAGAGAGTCAGCCTCAATTAATGTTTTCCAGCAGCTGCACCAAGTACCTGCTCGGACGCGACCCGGCAGATGTTTGGGAATCTAACGGCCGGAGGAGTCGGCGTGGCGGAGCTGAAGTAAATCACGGCTAATCAAATTAGCTGCTCGGAGCTTTCAAAAGGAGTGCCTCTCCAGCCGCGGCTCACTGGCAGTTGATCGGACGGTGAAATCGCTGTCTCACGAGCGGAAACAACACGCGGGACTGTTTTAGAGTCTGACTCGGTCACTGATTTTATTCTGTGAACTTTTATCCGCCTGAATCGACGGCAGTTTGTACCTTTCATCCTGTCGTTTACGTAAATCACCGTCTTAGTTCTGCCTGCTAGCATGCTAACATCTGCTAATTGTTGAGTCTGATGGGAATGAGCTAAAGTATAGGAAAAGTTTGACCTGATGATGGCGCTAGAGGAAAAGTTTTTAAGTGGTTACATTTCATCCTGTTGGCAACATGAATATGTATACTAAAGTTTTATGGCAATCCACCCAAACTTTTACTCCCACAAATGACTTCTGGCTGACTTCGCTGGATCTTTTGATCCACGTGCCGCCAGCGTGGCTCAAATGGATGAAACACTCATCGATAAGAATGTCTTGAATACATTCACATCTCCATAACACTGAGGATTAAAGGGGTCATAACCTTCATCGATGCAGAAGAAAATAGAAAGTGCCAGTAGTGGCGTTCCATGAGCTGTGTTCAAGCTTTCCTCTTCAATAATGTCCATGGATGCTCTGCAGGACGCAGCAAGTTTAAATCCTCATCACCGTCTCAAAGCCGTCTCCATCAAATATCCAGTAACTCCAACCCCTTGCAAAATAGTTGCACAGGCTTGCATTTCTTAAAACACCAAAATCATGAATGGAGTTTGGTGCACACAGCAGAGTTGCAAAGAATACTGCAGAACGATATTTGCTGTAGAAAACCTGTTATAAATACTTAATGTACGTGAAGTAAACGTGATTGTTATTCAGGGTTTCGTGACGCAGTCTGGGGGTGTGTCAGTACACTGTGACATCACTGCTGGGCATGGCCTGTTGCAGCAGATTTAAACATTAAATCAGTAAGGAGGGTTTTTTAGCCCAATTCTAGTTAAATCATTAAATGATTTTGTGGTAATATAAAATGCACCTTAAACAGGTACAATATTTAGCATATTTGGCGTCATGTTTTGAGTTCGATGTTGGTGCCCATTCTCTAAATAAAGCCATGATAACAGAGCAGATCTTCTGTCACCTCTGGTGACGCCACAAGCTGAATTCCTGATGCCACGGTTTGCCCACGCAGGCTCCTGCCCGTCATGTGAAGCCCAAAAATATAACAAACTGACACATTTGCCTTGAGTTCGCCAGCTGAGTGCATTTTGATTTTCGCTGGCAGGGAATTTGGCCTCTGCTCGGCCAGTCGGCCACAAGTGACTTTAAACCTCAAAGGCAGCTTTCCAAACAACCAGCAACACTCGAAGGTTTACAACCCAACAGTTCAGAAATGTTGTTTGTGTTGACTTTAGAATATGAAATAAAAAGAGGTCATTTTTAATGCTCTTATTTTGTAGACGGATAATGGGGAGGGTCAAAATAGTGAAAACTAAAGACTTCATAATGTAACATTCTAAACATGCACTGTTAGAACAATTACCAGTTGATGCGGCTTGGAAACATAAATGATCAGCATTTAAAGTAAAATGTAATCCAGGTTCTTTATGTAAAGTGAGTGTGTCCTGATAACTAATATGAGTAATATTCAATCAACTTTTTATAATAATAATAAAGGCTCAATGAGTAATATCTGACCACGGGTTCCAAACAAATACAGGCCAGCATTTCATTTCTCTATCGCTGGTTCCATACCAGGACAATAATTAGAAATTAAAGGCAAAATCATTAGACAATGGAAACGGAACAAAATAATATTAATAAATAAAGCAACAAAACTAGTCATTGTAAATTTACATTAAAATAATACAATAAAATGAATCAATTGTTTTTATGAAAATAAATAAGTCTTACAGGCAAATACATATACGTAGTATTTTTTTCGTGTAACCCACAGAATGTGAGCTGTTGTGCATGTTTGCATTTACTCGGCGTCGCTTTAAGGCCAGAATATTCCCTGTCCTCAGACTTTAGTGTCTCGCTCTCCTCAGCGATGCACTTTTTTGGAGATGCTGACCTTTTTTTTTTTTTTTTTTTGCTGTGTTTTTACTTTGCATGCCACTTAAACTGTGTGTGTGTGTGTGTGTGTGTGTGTGTGTGTGTGTGTGTGTGTGTGTGTCTGTGTGTCTGTGTGTGTGTGTGTGTGTTTTGGGATTCAGGATCGGGTGGACGATGAACATGTCTGGCGGCCCCCCGGGGGAGGAGCTCACGGATGAGGAGAAGGCGATCATCAACAGCGTACTGGCTCGTGCGGCCATGATGGAGGCCACGGAGCATGAGAGGATTGAGTGAGATGGGGAAACTATTGTCTCTGTTGCACAGAATCACATAAGTGGACCGTGCACAGATGCTCGCTGAGTTGAATGATTTATTTTTGTTCTGTGTGTAAAACTTCAAGTTTGCGTTTTGTGCTTGAATTTATTTGTGTGTTCTCAGGCGTCTCTCCAGTCGCCTGGATAACATCAAGAGGACGGCGTGCGGCGACGGCCAGTCGCACTGCTTGTTGTGTGGGGCGTCTTTTGGACCACAGGGGGTCACAGCTGTCCTCTGTGTGCAGTGCAATAAAGTAGGTGGATCTTCTTTCTGCTTGAACAAAGAAAGAAAAGGAGGCAGAACACTCGCAGAGAGTCCCCAGAGGAGGTAGCAGGGTTTCTGTTTACTACGTTTTCTATAGTGTCGATCCTGAGAGGGTTCCTATGGCGATAGGCGCCCAGCGGGCCGTACGCTAACTTGTCCTGACGTGTGCTCTGCATCTCCTGGTCTCATGCAACACATACTGCTTCTTGTTGCCCTCGACACATAAGTGGAGGTTAAGTCATCTGAACAGTGAAAATGCAGCCAACGTATATAAAGTATATATATTTGTGCACAGGTGCCGTCACGATCGTCAACGTAAAAACTACATTATTTCTTACCTTCTTCTCTTTATACTTCTACTGCATTACAATTCAGAGGGAAATACTGTGAAATACTTGATTTATCTGACAGCTTTAGCTCAATCAATGACGATACAAAACAATCAATAAAATCGTTTTTCATTGGTGTGAATCATCGCAACCATGAGCGGCCCTTGACCTTAGAGTCACGAATGATCACAGCAAATATTGGGCTGATTGGTCCAGCAGTATGTGAGATTAGCTGTGGAAAGACAAGGAGATGCACACACACACACACACACACACACACACACACACACACACACACACACACACACAGGCGGAAACATAATCTCCTGATGGAAATAACAATTACACCTGAAGCTACTGTTTTTTGATTGATTAATTGTTAACTATTCTGATCTTACGTGTCATTTTTCATGTCAAAACATTTCATGTTTCATATTTGCTGCTTTCCCTTTTTTAATAATGTTAATATTTGAATCAATAATGTTGAGGTTTGGACAAAACAAACATTGTGAAGGTATCACTTTGTTTCACTGTGACGCCATTCCACTTTTTTTTTTTATGATTTTAACAAACCAAATAATTGATTGATTAAATAAATAATAATGTTTTGGGGTATTTGCATCTCTGCAGCACATGTGCAGCAAATGTGGGATTTCGAGCAACAGCAGGACGAGTCCTATGTGGCTGTGCCGAATCTGCAACGAACATCAAGAGGTGAGAGGGACGGAGAACAGAGCAGCTCTGATCCAAATTACGGCGCTAAAATTACGCCATTATGTAGTTCATCCGCCACCAGAACATCTCCTCATATCAACCATTTTCTAGCTTTTAGACCAGAATTGCAGCGACCTGGAATATTACCTTTCATTGATACCTCCTCAATATATTATAGTATTGTAATTAATATGAAACATGAAGACTCAGGCCTGCTTTCTGTTTTTCTCACTGATGTCCTTATAAAAAGCGGTGCTGTGATTTGTTGAGGCCTCAAGGAGCAACACTCCTTAAATAAATGCTCTCTGCTGTCAATCAAACGCAGAATAACGACAAAAATAAAAAGTGGTCATGTGTTCATCCTGTAGAAGTAAGAAGTGAAGAAATAAACCCTCTTTGTTTGTTGTTCACAGACAAAACTACAAATACATTTTTTTCACTATGTTACTGCAGATCCAGAAGCGTTCAGGAGCTTGGTTCTTCAAGGGGAGAGTCCAGCAGGTCCTGCCTGCCCCCCTCCATCTGTCCAGCCCTCAACAGTCCAGCACAGAGAACAGTTCTGGTCCAGGAAGCCATAATGGATCACAGGAACCTACAACACATCACCACGGTACTATATTTTTATCGCTGCAGGTCTCCTCTGTGTTGCTACAGCCAGGAAACGTCTTTGCATTCAGATCGACCACTGAGCACAATAATAACAATAAAGTAAAAAAACGTATTAAAATCAGTACCCATTATTTCAGCATGCACATATACATCAGTATATAGAATGCAAATGTAATATATAGTAATTATTATTCCGCATACTTTCTGCATTCTGCTTTTGCTTTTGGTACATTTAGTATGTTTTGATGCTAATGCTTTTGTACTTTTACTCAAGGTAACGGTTTGAATGCAGGACTGTTAATGAGCAGAGTATTTCTACACTGTAGTACTTTAACTTTGGCAGTGATATTTTCATGTTTTCTCCTCAGAGTCGCAGCAGCAGCAGCAGCAGCAGCAGCAGCAGCAGCCGTCCTGTGCATCAGAACAATGGGATCAGACAGCAAGAACAACCGCTGACAGCAATAATGACAGTCAGTCCTGTCCAGCCGTTGTAATGAAGACTGAGAGACATGTGTTCGCCTCCAAACCAGCTCGAGCAAATGCGCAGCAGGTCGCCCCGACCTCAGGTCAAGTAGTTCTCCTTCTATGAATAAACGTTCATAGCATTTAACATCAATAAGAATATGCATACATTTTACTCATACGTTTATTTTCTTTTTTAAATTAAACATTTTTAAGTTTTAAATGTCAATAAGATTTTTTTTGTTATTTATTAGTTTTTTTGTTTGTGTGAAATATAGTTGAGCTGACAGCATTAATTGCTCCTGCTGCAGATGTGGAAAACAAACGCTCGGAGAGGGAAGAGCCTCCAGCTGTGGAGGAGAAAAGACAACCTGTCGTCTCCGGCTCCGTTTCGTCTCATGTCCCTGCAGCCAGAATGAATCCCCCCGTTAATCACGCCGCCCCCCCACGACCTCCAGCTGATCGAACAGAGGATGACGACGACGACGACTACGACTCGGACGACGCCAGTAAGACTGATTACTTTCCCCCTCTGCTTCATAGAGTGTGAATACGTCTTTACCAATCCCAGATGTTTACTTTTTTACTCATTTTATCACTTTCAATCATTTAAATTGTGCTTGCAGCTGTGAAAGAAATTCCCAGTGGAGCGATGAAGAGTAACAAATCAATGTTTATCTGCTTTAGAGGGAAATTGGTTTCTCCAACCGTTCAGATAAAATGTTTCTGTTTTTATTCCTGCAGCCACTCTGGGATGTCTGGAGTTCAGTCTGCTGTACGATCAGGAGAACCACGCCCTGCACTGCTGCATCGTTAAGGCTAAGGTAAGCACAGGTACACATGACGGAATAAGATTAGACAAAAAGACAAGACAAATCAGGATAGGACACGACCAGACAACAAGGAGACAAGACGGGACGGGTCACGTGGAACCAGATGGGAAAGTCAGGACGAAACAAGAAAGGATGTAAGAGGACAAGAAAAGATGAGACATTAAAAGACAAGAAAAAGCA
The DNA here is from genome assembly GCF_963514095.1 of Eutrigla gurnardus. NCBI lineage: Eukaryota > Metazoa > Chordata > Actinopteri > Perciformes > Triglidae > Eutrigla > Eutrigla gurnardus. The sequence goes on from NC_139930.1 coordinate 22,208,634, forward strand.
AGACAAAGATGGGACATAAAGGCGGGACTAGACATAAAAAGATGAGCAAAGACAATTACCAGATGGAAAAGTCTGGACGAAACAAGAAAAGATGTAAAAACACAAGAAAAGACATAAAACGACGAGTAAAGACAAGCCAAAGATGAGAGAAGAACAGACAATACGAGAAAAGACGAGACGTAAAAAAAAGGAATGAAGACAAAGGTGGGACGAAACGAAACGAGACATAACAAGAAAAGACAGGACACGTCCACACATGGATACTTACCACTGTTTCTTCACATGTCTCTCAGGGTCTCAAGCCGATGGACTCTAACGGTCTGGCTGACCCGTATGTGAAGCTGCACCTCTTACCTGGAGCCAGTAAGGTACCATCATCCTTCATTAGAACTTCAAGCATGCGACCGATGTCGTCGCTTAATAATCACTTTTAAAACGTGTTCGTTCTCAGTCCAACAAGCTTCGCACCAAGACGCTGAAAACCACGCTGAACCCCGTGTGGAACGAGACGCTGGTCTACCACGGCATCAACGACGACGAGATGACGCGCAAAACTCTCCGGTAAGAACCGCCGCGCTCCTACTCACTCCAAAATCCTTCCGCGTATTCCTTCTTGCATTGAAGAGTTTCACGAGGTCTGTCTGCAGGCTGTCGGTGAGCGACGAGGACAAGTTTGGACACAACGAATTCATCGGCGAGACGCGAGTCGCTCTGAAGAAACTCAAGTTCAACCAGAAGAAGAACTACAGCGTTTGCTTGGAGCGAGCCGTCCCGGTGAGACCGACACTCGTGTTGTTAAAGACGGAACTGTGACGTAATCAAAGGGTCAGTTAGGAACTACTTTCTGTCCGAGAAGAAGGGTTGCTCTCGCTCGTCTTTCTGGCCTTCGTCAGGTAAACGGCTGAAGGTCAAAACAGAAGGTTGTGACTTAACATTAATATTTCAGCAAATATTTCAAAATGAAAAATTGTCAAAATAAAGGCAGAAACCTGGACAAAGAACACCAAAACTTGTGCTTTAAAGTTAATTGGCGATCACGGAAACACCTGGTGGTAAATTACCATGTCAACAGAGCTCATTTTGGGTTACCATGGTTACGCGTCTCCAACCAGCAAGGACACTCAGCAGTTCAGTCCGTAAAATGATACATAAGACTGTTTTGATAAATATAACAAATTGCTTTCTTGCTGAGAGTGAGATGAGAAGATCGATAACCCTCTTATTTGTGTAGAGGATGCTAAATATGAAGCAATAGCTGCTCAGCGTAGCTTAGCTTAGCTTAGCATAGCAATCATCGGATTTAGCACAATTATACAAATGAGATGTTAGCGTTAGCTTCAGAGGTGCTAGTAGCTGGATTTCTTTCCCCTTGTTTTTCAGAGGCAGCCAGGTTAGCTGCTTCCAGTGCTAAATTAAGCTAATCAGCTGCTGGCTGTAAAGCGGAATAAGCGTATTTCCTTTCGTATTTATTTTTCTTTTGTGTGCAGAGATATGCCATGATAACAAAGCTTGCAGTGATGATGATGATGATGATGACTGTGTACAGGTGAAGAAGGCTGTGGGAGGACAGGCCCGTGGCATGGCTCTCTACGACGACGAGGTAAGACCCCCACATGAATCTGATAATGTCGTTTTTAACTTTCTTTTTAGGCAACAGTATTGTTGTTTTCTCTACACCCGATTCCCTCAGTGTAAGATAAATACATGTCATCTTATGAATAGGTTGACATTGAATTACTAAGTGTCTGCTTCTCCAGGCGAGGCAAGCTCACAAACAAGACACTAGCGTGTCTCTCAGGGCCGAACACAAAGTTCTCACCTTTAACCGAGACATAATACAGACGCCGTGACGGCTTCCTCTAGATTACTTTTATGCTTTCCCAGGAGGGGCAGGAGGCAGACTTGCTACTGCACTGTTAGTTCATAACTGTTGTACTGCTCAAAACTTGATTCTCACCATGTACATCGGGCATCAATACATATTCCTGCATAAGACATCTACCATCTCCAGAGGTCTCCTTGCTTCGACTCATAATATTCCATCATATGCCGTCAGGATGCACCGATCCAATACTGACCTTATTAAGCAGCTCAGGTATCAGACGGATGTGATTGATCCACATTAAATTACATCATCGGTTTACATCCACCATCCCGCTGCCACCAATACTCACTAGAACAGCAAATGTGAAAATAGTCCCCAACAAATGCGCTGGTTTTGTTTTAATAAAAAAAAAAAAACAACTACAGTGACCAACTGTTTGAGAAACTTATTGTATAATAAACTGTATATTAAAGCCTTATTCAAAAAACAAAAGCATCTTCAGCCGAGCAGACAGGAAGTCAGGGAGACGGTTTTGGTCTTTTTGTTGATGTTATGTACAGAATATTATATTGTTATTGGAGCTGTGTAATACCAATATTCTATTAAATATCAACATTTCCTATTTCCTAGTTCATACGTGTAATAATATGAACTCAACTGTTTACTTATTATGTTTGTTATTGATTTATTTATTCATTGATGTATTTTTTGTTATATTTGTTCAGTTTACTCTTATATTTGCTGCTGTAATACTTTATATCCTCCCTGCTGGGATTATCTTATCTTATCTGATCTTAATGATATTGCATACTAATATACATTTAGATCATCCTTGAGCATGTACATTATCCTTCATTATAGATATTATGATAATCACTGTATAATCCCTGCAGATATGAGCAGAGGGCAAAGGAGCATTCGAAATGGAATACTGTTACTTAGTGTGTGTGTGTGTGTGTGTGTGTGTGTGTGTGTGTGTGTGTGTGTGTGTGTGTGTGTGCGTGTGCGCGTGTGCGTGTGCGTGTGTGTGTGTGTGTGTGTGCAGCTAAATGAAGGCGATGATTCGGAGGAGAGGGGTCGCATCCTGGTGTCGCTGACGTACAGCAGCCAGCAGGGTCGTCTGATTGTGGGCGTCGTCCGCTGCGCTCACCTGGCCGCCATGGACTCCAACGGATACTCCGACCCGTTCGTCAAAGTGTGCGTGCTCCGCTCATCTTAAACCCTCCAGATTAGGATCAAAGGAATAACTGTTGGGGTTATTTCCCCCTTCTCTTTGTGCTGCAGGTGTCTGAAACCAGATATGGGGAAGAAAGCTAAAAACAAGACCCAGATAAAAAAGAAGACCCTCAATCCAGAGTTTAACGAGGTCGGCCGTGCTGCTCTCCTTTTGCTCACCCAGATCTAAGTGTTAGGGGTTTTATTGTTATAAACTCATGTCATTTCACCGTGTTTCAGGAGTTCGGTTATGAAATAAAGCACGGCGAGCTCGCCAAGAAAACCCTTGACATCTCCGTCTGGGACTATGACATGGGAAAATCTAATGATTTCATTGGTAAGTGCGTCTTGTAATCACATTTCCTCATCCATCCATCCAACGTGTCGCCTTTAGTCCAGTCTGAAATATCTCCAAACCACTGGATGTATTGATGTTGGTGCATATATTTTCATGGTGCCCAGAGGATGAATCCTAACGACATAATACCTGCTAAAAGAATGACACTCCCATCAGCCTCGGCTGTGTTTGGTGCTAGTTAGAACATGTTAGCATGCTAACACACTAAACTAAGATGGTGAACATGGTAAACACCACATCTGCTAAACATCAGCCTGTTAGCATGATCCCTGTGAGAATGTTAGCATGCTGACATTAGCATTTAGCTGAAAGCCCTCCCGTGTCTATGCAATAGATGCTAGCTCCTTGACTGTTGGAACGTCGGTCTGCCTTAAAATTTGATTCACATATTCGTGTTCTCCTCAGGATCAACTGTAATAAATTTGGTGATCCTCAGACTTTGCATCTTTGGTTTAGGACTAAATACCTGCAAAACTACTCCCCTCAGCCTCTTACCCTGTGATTGGTGCTAGTTAGAGCATTTTTAGGAGTTAGCATGCATGCTAAACTAAGATCTAAACTAAACATCAGCATTTCAGCATTGTCGTTGAGAGCTAATTTTCCTCTCTGCCTCCAGGAGGATGTCAGCTGGGCATCCAGGCGAAAGGGGAGTGTTTGAAGCACTGGTACGAATGCCTCAAGAACAAAGACAAGAAGATTGAGCGCTGGCATGTTCTGCTAAATGACAACACTGTCCAGTTTGAGGATTAAAACGCCTCCCTCTTCGATGTTTTCCCCTGTCGCCCCCCTGTAGCGTGTTGTCTTCCAGTGACGGGTAGACGGATATCACCCTCTTGCTGTTTTGTCTCCAAAGTGCAACGAGCTACATCTCCAACAGTTTTCAGGTGACCAACATGGATGTTGACCCTCGGGGCTCCTTTTAAATAAAGAGCAACCACTTAACAACTATTTTTACTGTTATCATACCATAAACATTGTCATAAATTAGATTGAACAGAGTGATTATCATACTTTATGGAGCCGATGAAACCCTTGTAGTGATTGTTATGAACACAGTATGTTGTAATGAAGTGCGCCTGACTCAACACGGGGAATTCCCACTTTTCTGTCTGACCTGTGTCTCCTCATATGAGATCATGTGATGTGCTACCAGCTGATCTTTGTGCCCACGTCTGTTGGACTGTTTGCATCACCAAAACATTCACTTCACTTGTGTTATCATGCATATGTTAAATATTAAGTGGGATGATGAATGAATACGAACAAATGTTTATTTTTGTTTTGCTGTTGATGTGAAATGCATTTGAGTTTTTTTTACACATAATATTCAGGCTCATTATCACTTTCCCCAGTGCATGTGTGAGCTCTCTTCAGGAGGTAACGCTTCTGCATGAAAAACAAATTTGATCACGCAACACACTTTCACAAAAAACATCCATGAGGCGTTATGTTTGACTGACTGAGATGTTTTCAGCTAAATGACCTTCATATTGATGCATGTCATATTGTAGCATCCACGTGGCTAATAAATAAAGACACCCTGGCACTTCCTCTGCCCCTCTGTGTGCTTGCGACATGTTGTGACATGGCACAAACCTTGGTCTGCATCAGACGAGGTTTCAACCAATCGGCTCGGGCAGACACGCAGCGGAGAAACTTGTGAACTTTGACTTCCCTTGATAATGCTCACCTTACGTTCCAAGTGGGTGAAAGTTTACAGACTTGTTACACTCTGGAAGGTCTGTGCTTGAGTTTTTCACCATCAGCAGTGAGAAACATTTGGTCTAAGAAAAAAAGGTACTTCAGCACATGCTCACAAAGAAGCACGAGTGACATCACTTGAGGCAATTTATTAGATTTCGTTTCCCAAACAGCTGGAAAACTTTCAAATGTTTCTTGCTTCTTTTTATAGGTGAAAATCCTCCTGGCTCCAAGTTGGATCAGAGGTGTTCATGGCTAGTCATTCTGCATAATAATAATAATAATAATAATAATAATAATAATAATATAAATATGCTGTTATATCTATTGTAAAAGAAATCAGAATAATATTTGAAGGCTATATACATGATATATTTAGTCCCAATGGAATGGAAGTTTGAGTGTCTTTATCTTCCATATAAAATATTTTTGCATTTTTGTTTTGTTACAATTTCGTCATGATTTTAGCCAAACCATGACGTCTTCCTAAACCATGACGTCTTCCTAAACCTTACCAAGTAGTTTGTTCAACGTTGTTCAACGTGTTTCAAACAGAAAGTGTGCGGGGAGCGCGATGCGGAGCATCATACCGAGGTCCCACACACACCTGCCTTGTTTCTAGAAGTTGCAGTTTGACTGATGGCGTCATAATATTATTGGTGTTTGGTCGGCACTAGCTTACACAGGCACACGTCATCATTTTTTTTTCATATATATTGTTAAATCGGTGGGCAACGTGACTGGGGATGTGACCGAAAAGGATCAAAAAGTATTTTTCATGTCATCTCCACTTTAAGCGTTAAATTCGTACATCGTGTCCCACTAATGTATCTTAATGGAGCTTCTGTCATCTATGGATCCATATCAATTGATTAGTTTGTCGCATTCTAATGGAAGCGTGTATTTGTGACACAATATATATCAGTCACATTTGCGGGTGTGTGTGTGTGTGTGTGTGTGTGTGTTAATCGATATGTCCCGGTGATGAGCGCGTGAGAGAGAGAGGACTGATGTTTAACTGGACTGGCAGGTCACATGATTTGGATTAATCTGATTATTATTTCACATTCACCAGCGAACACCATCGCGCGCCTCCTCTTCCTCCTCCTCCTCTCGATTTAAACCGACCTAGAGTCGGTGCGTCTGTCCTGGAGTCCTCGTTGGTTTTGCAGGTGTAACAGCCTCATCAGCCTGTCGCTCGCGCGCCACTATGACGCAGATCGCTCCTCTCCTCTCCGTCATTTTAACGTCTTCGCTGCTGAGCTGGACCCACGCTGAAGCCTCGATCTTCTGCACCTGGACTAAAGTTTTACCCAGCGGAGGAGTCCACTACAGTTTCCTCCGGAGCGACCCCCGGCAGGCCTCTCCATCTCCGCGGCTCTACCACAGCGCCTGGTCCGGCCAGCGCGCTCCGCTCCGCTGCGTTTGGAGCGACGACGCAGCGCTGATCCAGGACTATGTGTCCGCGTGCCGGGAGCGCACGCGCGAGTTCTCCCATCATCCGGATGAAAGTCTCGACGTGGAGTCCATGTTGGAGGCAGAGGACCTGTGCGTCTCTGTGGCTTCACTGGGGGTCGGCGGGTCGGACTCGGGGAGGAGGCCGGTGAGGAGCGTCGGTGGTCACGGTCAAGCTGAAAGGTCAGAGGTCAGGAGCCGTGTTAAGCGGGGGTTCATTGTGCCAGGGACCCTCTGGTGCGGATCTGGCAACAAGGCGCCATCATACGCAGATCTAGGTAGGTCGGTCCCGTGCTTTACTCCAAGGTTGTGTATTAATGAGCCTGATAAAGATGAACCACGATCTATAGATGATCAAAGGAGAAGAACAGAAACATAGGTTTGTTATTACTTTTATCAGATTTAGCTTATTTTTCATGTGAAATACTGAATATTTATAAATAAAATTCACCCTAATAAAGATCTGTGGATGAATAGTTCACAACTATTCTATTATTGTTATTATTATTATTATTATTATTATTATTATTATTACTCAATCAGTTGTGATTATAGGACACAGAGTTGAATGAAATCACACAAAAGCTTCATAATAATCAGAGATAGTAAGTTGATGTCCATTGTTTACATGTGCCTGAATAAAAAGTCACATAAGGGGAACTTAAAGGGCCACTCAGTCAGACTTCAACATAACTGCTGAAGTAGAAAACATAAGCCCCGCCCCTTCCGGTGAACCACAATGCGATCTATGACTAATGATTTTCTGATTGTTGTTTGTCAATTTAAAAGATAATTTTGTACGTTAATAAAGACTCATATATTAGCAAAAAACATGTTTTTGAAGAATATAACCAACTCGAGCAGCAATGGTAAGGATCAGGTCGATCAGGTTGTGGTAATAGTAATAACAATGCATTGATTATGACTCCGTCCCTCTTGCAGGAGTCTTTGGCGACACCGACAGCTGCTGCCGTGAACACGACCAGTGCAAGAACACCATCCTGTCCTTTCACTCCGAGTTTGGCGTCTTCAACAGCAACATCTTCACCATGTCGCACTGCGACTGTGACAACGAGTAGGGACTCAAACAACGCTTAACTTTGACTGAATGACGCCGTTTTCATCCGCTGCTTTTCTAACCAAAGCGATTGGCTGCTGCAGGTTTCACCGCTGTCTGATGGAGGCCAACGACAGCATATCTGATGTGGTGGGTTACACCTTCTTCAACCTGCTGAAGATGCACTGCTTCGTCTTCTCCCACAGACTCCAGTGTGCCAAGAGGAACTGGTTCGGCATGTAAGTAAAGTGAATTTAGCAGCTCCACGGAAGAGAATGTAGGTTTGTCCACACTGTCAACCAGAGGTCGAAAGTAACTAAGTACATTTACTCAAGTGGCATACTTGTACTTGTAGTTTTCAGAGGGAAATATTGTTTTTACTTTTTACCCCTGCAACATTTATCTGGCAATTTTAGATATTGTATTGTTTATATTTTATATAAAATATTACATATTCTGTTTATATTGTCTACTGTTTTACCTTTATTCTTCTTTTTTTTACTATTTTCTGAACTCGATTCAGTCTGTCTCCAGTTTCATGTTATTTTTATCCTTTTTTTTCATCCTGTCTGTTTGTGTCAGTCATTTGTAAATCACGTTGAAGGTGCTTTATTAATAAAACTTGATTGATTGATAGAAAAGCTAATTCTAACTGGCTGCAGCTTCATATTTAGCATCCAGACGTGAGAGTGGCATCAATCTTCTCTTCTAGCTCGGAGACAGAATGTGAATCGTGTATTTCCGTCGTTTAAATATTGTCCACCTCTGTTGTGACCTCCAGGTGTAAAGAGACTCAAATGGCTCTCTATGCCGAGGTGCATCCTCCCACGCTGTATGAGTCTTCCAATCCAGCAGAGGACAGCATGAACAGCTCCATCACAAACACCAGCAGACCCACAGAGTCCATCGCTGCTGCAGCATCCACAGTCCCAACAACCTCAACACCTGTCACCGCAGTTACCAAAGTCACCACCTCCAATTCAGGGAGACACACAGTATCGGCACCTGAGAGTCGACAAGACCTGGAGAACTCGTTACCCACCAGAAAACAAACTCCGCTGGTGCTGGACATCGCAGGTATTCAACACGTCTCCTAAAAAAATCACATTCCCATGGAACAAAAACTGCATTGTGAATCATGTGTCAAGATAGGTGTATTTTTTCTTGGATCTCATCTGCTTTTGACGTATCTGCATCGCATCTGCTTCCCTCCACAGACATGCAGTGGTCATGTGACGTCTACAAGGATCTGGACGAGTGCAGGAACAAGATCCTCCCCCAGCAGAAGAAATATGGCCTCCACAACCCCGAGACCAGTACGCTGTACCACTGCAACTGCACCAGCAGGTAGATCAAGACCAGTAACACCAATAATCCTGAGAAATGAGCCTTTTTCTGCTCGCATTTTGAGTTTCTTATTGGCTGGAGCACCTGATCGGGATGCTATCTGCAGACCTGAAGATGCGTCGCACCGTGTTTAGATCAGATACATGCAGGTGCTATTTACAGGGTCAATGCAGATGACGTGATGATGGTGCACTCACCTTCATTTCTTTGTGAGACGAGGCAGACATGGTGCTATGTTTCATAACAACAAAACTAGGCCATGCACACATACGTCCGGAGTCCCACGGTTACATAAAGTGCGACGGTTCTCTCAGTCTGTACAGAAACCATTTGACGGCCTTGGACATTATCGTAATCTCATGTTTGCACACATGGTGTCTCAATTTTGTGTTTGGTTTTTTTTTTGGCATGTCTGTTGGTGTCTCACGTGTTTGTCTGTCCTTCCAGGTTATTTCAGACTCTGACCAAACAGAGACAACTGAGTGAAGTGCAGGCTCTTCTGCTGGGACATGTGTCTCCATCCTGCTTCCTGCCGCAGGACTGCACAGCAGGCGGGAGGTAAGTTCAGCAAACAAACATCGAAACTTCAAATGATGCAGCTGCTTTTTCTATATAATATGGTATTGTCGTGTGTCAATATTAATCTATAATCCTGCAATTAAAAGCCGTCTTAAAGAAGTAAAAGCACTCATTGCACAGTCAAAAATGTCCTGTAAACTATAGTTTAGTCTGAAATAAACGTAACTTGTTAAATAAAATGGAGTAAAATATCAAGAACAAGTACCTCAAAATTGTACTTATACACAGTACTATTTCTTCTTTATTCTACAGCTGTGCTGCGGTAGTACTGGTGAAAGCAGACCTGGACCAGAGGAGCAGAGCAGACGTGGAGGAGCAACGCCATCTACAGGCCGTCACGCTGAAGGTGCAGAGGCCAAACACCAGGAGAGCCAAGAGGAGGGACAGAGCCGTCAGGCTCCACAAACTGTGTCTCCGGATGGTCCGGCCCAAACTCAACGAGACCAAGACCAGGACACGTGGTCGGGATGCGCATCGTCCAGCTGTGAGAGGAAGGCAGCTCATCTGAGTGTGAACTTTACGGAGAGTCAAAGTGGTCGATATTACACAGATGAGTGAGATGTTTTTCTGCTCATTTTCATTTCATGCCAGCACTTTTTTTTTTTTAAATCTCACAACATCCAAAAATACCAACAAAAACTTAACATAAAATACACATAAACTGCTGGGTTATAATAAAAATCACCTGCAATAAACTCAAAAGAATCATAATATTGTGCTGAGTTGTAAACTTTGCATGGTCATATAACATGTTTGATGCATCATATGATTATTGAATATTTCATATTGAACACTTTGGCTCCCCATATAATATTGTAATATAATGTCTGCATAGCAGTGGAAGTCAGTTTTAATCTGTCATTCCGTATATCTTCAAAGCTGTTCGATGGATTGCTATCGAAAGAGACATTCATGGTCCCAAGAAGTAATCCTACTGATTTTGATCATCCCCTGACTTTTCCTCTTGCGCCACCATGAGGTTAACATATGTGGTATTAATTAAAATATATGTTGGATGGAGAATATCTGCAAAACTAATGGCAGTACCTCAGCTGTACTTTGTGTTTAGTGCTAACTAGCGTATGTTAGCACGCTAGCACACTAAACCCAAAATGTTAACCATGGTAAACTCTACCTGCTAAACATCAGTATTTTAGCTTTGTCATTGTGAGAATGTTAGCATATTGACTTTAGCCTTTAGCAGTAGTCTGATTATAGGCCAATAGGTCACTGCCATCGAGGTTTCAGAATTCAGTGTAAATTATATTGTGAATACTTTTTGGCTACTTGTTGTATGAGTTGTAGATGCAAATTATGTTATTAGCTCAGCTAAGCAAGAACAACAATCCTGTAAATATCTGTACATAAGACACGGTGAAATATTTGGGTTTTGATGCAAAAAGGAACTGGACGACTGATGACATTTACAAGAAAAGTTTGACATTTTGAATTTTGCTCCAGAGGTGTAAATCGACACCACTCTCCATATGCAAAATATGAGGCTACAGCAGGTTAGCTTAGCTTAGCACAATTTCCTAGCCTCCATAGCCTGACTTGAGAAATTGTCTTTTGAACACGTTTTTTTGTTGTTGTAATGATTATGTCTTAAGTCTTCATGGTAAATATGAAGCTAGCTAACCATCAAGATTGTAAATAATATCTTGTAAAAAACAGCTAATTGTTGCTTTTACAATTCCAAATTTGTACAGATTATGTCTGATGTATGTACGGTACATATGAAGCTAGCTGACTACCCTATCTTAGCATAAACACTGGAAGCAAGGGGAAAATAATGGCCTGGCTTCTAAAACAGCAAATTATCTTTTTCTGGTGTCTGTACAGTAAAAAAATTAAGTAAACCGGTTAGCTAAAATGAGCATTAAGACTCTAAAGCTCATGTTCCTTTTATCTGCACAAATTACAAGCGCTAGTTTATGCATTATAACCAACCGAGCTAGGCTACGTGTTTACAGTCATTATGCTAAGCTAAGCTAAACCTGAATGTAGCTTCAGATTTATTCAAACTATACAAAGTGTTTTGCTTTCTGTCATTTAGACCACAAATGTTAGTTTTTAAAACATATTTATTGTTTTATTGGAGTTTGTTTGAATTCAAGTAAAAGTAAAAAAAACACAAGAACATGATAAACCGTGTTTATTTATTCCACAAAGAAAAGCAGCAACAGTAACATAGCAGCAGTGAGTAAAGGCCTGCTGTCATGAATATCTGTCAGGTAACTCAACTCCTCTCTGATGTCATGAGAAGTAATTGAAACCTTGCTGAAGGCTGCGGCCGTGGAGCCGACCGGATCCCCGCCTCTCACCGGACTAAAACTTGGCTGTTGAGGAGAAGCTGGGCTTCGGGGAAACATGGCGCACTCTCTGCGGATTAACTTTCCGCAGGAAAAACGTTTGGAGGCTCACTACTTAGCGTTTTTCATCGATAAGTAAAAAAAAGAAGAAGAAGAAGAAGAAGCGCCGCGGACTGCGGAGAAACTGCGGCGTCGTTGCGGGGCTCGTATTGTTTCGGACGGTGTGTTTTTTCCCCGTCCTGCTGCCTCACCGGGATGAAAGTTTGTCGCCGCCGGATTTAGCCGAGAGCAGGATGGAAAAGCCAAGAACGAGGAAAGAAAAGGTAAAGCTGCCGGAAAACGGCGGTGCGTGTTTTATTTAGCGGTGGGGAGAATCCGCTGTTGTGGCTGGCGTGGCGGCGCAGACCCCGCAAGGCTGGGAGAAGAAAGAAAGTTCACACACACCAACAGGCAGCTCACATCCCATGATGGACTGCCATCCTGGAGGGTTTATTAGGAAACCGCTGGCAGGAGCATGAACACCTAAAAACGGTTTTCTCTATTAATGGCTTCATGTTGTCTATAAAATCTCTTCAAAATGCTGATAAATGTGGTGGAAGAAGGAGCTCCTCGGAGGTTTTACTCAAGTACAAGTAACAGTGCAGAAGTACTTCTACAAGTTGACAGCCTATTGACAGCATCGTGTACTTAAAGTAGTACTTGTTGGGCAGTAAGACTACTATAGTAGTTACTAGACAGCATATCATTGGGAAAAGTGGAGTAAAAAAGTACAATATCTCCCTCTGAAATGTGATGGAGTAGAAGTATAATGTACCATAACGTTCAAATACTCAAGAAAAGTAGGCTAAATGTACCACAAAATTGCATTTACGTATATATATAGTATTTATGTACTTTTCACCATTGAATTTGTAGTGTTATTGTCGCTTAAATGTGTTCTTTATGTGTACTTTAATGTTGCAGCTGATGAGAGGTGGAGCTTTTACTACAGTGTGTGTGTGTGTGTGTGTGTGTGTGTGTGTGTGTGTGTGTGTGTGTGTGTGTCAGACACACTGCCGGGTCACCAAAGGATTGATTCAGTTTTATCTTTAACAATGTTTAATTTTGTGTTATTAATCTCAATCCGCAAAGGTATCAAATACATGTAGTTGAGTATAAAGTAACAGATAAAGTAAATACTAGCTTTGTCATTCTCTACCACCTTGGGTGGTGTTGACCCAGGCCTTCACCTGGGGGTCCTTACTGGTGGGGTAGACCCCAGCCTTCACCTGGGGGTCCTGTCTGGTGGGGTAGACCCCAGCCTTCACCTGGGTGTCCTGTCTGGTAGGGTAGACCCCAGCCTTCACCTGGGGGTCCTGTCTGGTGGGGTAGACCCCAGCCTTCACCTGGGGGTCCTGTCTGGTGGGGTAGACCCCAGCCTTCACCTGGGTGTCCTGTCTGGACATTCCAATGACGTTGCTGTAGGTGAGGTGGATCAGTGAGTCGATGTCATGCTCGTTCCTAGCATACAGTGTGATGTCATCCGTGTAGAGCCCCCGCTCATGTATTGATCCATGTGCCTAGAGGAGCTTCCAGGTAGTGCAGAGGCAGGTTATTGGCCAGTAGTTGGAGTGAATCACTCCCTTGTGGGGGTCCTTCGTGATCAGGACTCTCTGACCTTGGGTTAACCACTCTGGGTGGGCCCCATCCATCAGCAGTTCATGGAGTCCAATTAAAGTTTCTTTAAATAGCAGGTGTGGATCACATCAGGGCCTGGTGCTGTCCAGCTCTTCATTCATGACACTCTTTCATTCTGATGGTTACTTGGGTCTTGTCCTGGGAGGGTGCTGTGGTCTGCCCACAGATCCACTAGCCCCTGAGCACCGGTGTTATGTGTTGCCTCCTTCTCCCGTATGTTTCTCCAGTATTGTTCAGCCCTGGGTGGGTCTGTCCGCATGCTATTACCCTGCCACTGGGATGGTGGCGAACATCCTGTTTATTCTCCTCGCTCCTAGTTCTCGAGTGTGCCTCTTCAGGCGGGTAGCCAGAGCTGCGGGTCTTTGTTTGGCGGTCTCCAGTGCCTCTAGTATGGAGACTTTGGTGTACTTCGGTAGTAGGTAGTGTAGGTAGTTGTTTACTGGCACCCTTTGTGTAGCTCTGATAGCCGGCTCACATGTCGCCTTGATCTTGGCCTCCAGCCTCCTTCTCCATGGGGGATACTGCTCCTCTTATGGCTTATGCTATCCATCTTTTTTATATATATATATATACACACACATAGTGGAGTGGCCTTTAATGCCTCTCCTTCAGTGTGATGTATATTAACAGACCAAAGCGGTGCGTTCAGGGACACAGTTTCCTGTCTTTCAGGTATTCAGCCTCCCAGTTTGTGTCTCTGTGTTGTTCTCCAGGAATGTTCTCCCTTTGACCTGTGTGTGTGTGTGTGTGTGTGTGTGTGTGTGTGTGTGTGTGTGTGTGTGTGTGTGTGTGTGTGTGTGTGTGTGTGTGTGTGTGTGTGTGTGTGTGTGTGTGTGTGTGTGTGTGTAATCTTAACAGGACATTCATGTTGTGTTCCTGTGTTGTTTTGAGGTGCAATTTTGAGGTACTTGCACTTAACTCTAGTATTTCCGTCTTCTGCTACTTGATACTTGTACTACACCATACTACTACATCTCAGAGGCAAGTAATGTACTTTTTACTTCACCGCGTTTAATGAGGCACATTTACAAGCAACCCAGCAGTATATAAAAGTAAAAATAAATTGTAAATGAATCAATGGAAATTAAGCCCCACATTTACTGCAATACCAAACGCATAATACATATTTTTCTGAAAACGGGGCTTTTCTTTTTTTCTTGCCTTTTATTGAGATAGGACAGCGTGAGAGTGAAAGGGGGGAGAGAGATGGGCTGACATACAGAGAGGGTTGGATTCAAACCTGGGGCCGCTGCAGTGAGGAATTATCCTCGGTTCATGGGGCGCCAACTCTACCACTGAGCTATCCAGCGCCCTGAAAATGGGGCTTTTCTGCAAAATACTTTTACTTTTTGCTACTTCTAATTATGCTTTTGTTCTTTTAATGAAGATACATTTTAACTGCAGGACCTTTTCTTGTAACAGAGCCTTTTCCCACTGTGGTGTGACTATTTTTTACTTTAATTAAAAGATCTGAGTGCTTCGTCCACCACTGCATACGTCAGTGACAACAATGGAAACGTCCTGCTGAGTGACTAAGTACTGCTGTCAACTGGTCAACACTGTGTGTGTGTGTGTGTGTGTGTGTGTGTTTAATTAGCTGCTGCAGGAATATCAAACAGCTCAGACAACGAATCACATCCAGATGAAGTTGAGTAGTTCATATTTCATACAGTTCACACTTAAGGTTCAGATCTTCACCAAACTTTAAAAATAACAGTTTTCTTAACATTAGTGAATGAAATGCGGAGATATGTACATTTAAAAACAGTACATTCATACATTCCTTACTCCCTTCGTTGGTGTTGGGACCTTCAAGTTGGGAACCAGCGGTTTAACAAAATAGTTTAAAAATACCCACCTTAGTCTCTGAGAGGCCAAGCTCATGTCTTCAGATGTCTTGTTTTATTCAATTATTATAAAACACAAAAAAGCTGAAAATATTTGGCATTTTTGCTTCATTGAATGACCTCAACAAATGACTGATTATTAAAAGGAACACGTCATTATAAAACAGACTGTTTTAGCACTACATGTGTTTATTAATGGAGGCATAAATGTGAAAAAAATTGACAGCAACGCTCTGAGGCTTTATAAGAGGGAAGAGAAGCTTCTAAACGCTGCTGTAATGAATATTTTTATATGAAGAATGGATCAAATGGCTGCTGTGAAAGGTGTTGCGCCCACAGTGACTTATCGCCCTGTTGTGCTGTTCAGCTCAGCTCTACACAGCTTTATAGTGTGTTTCAACTCAGTGGTTTTACGACCAGAAAGTTTTCTGTTTTGCTTCACTCTCACTGTTCTCATCGCCGTTGTTTTGGCAGCAACAGGCAGCTGGTTTTAGAAAAAAAAAAAATCCCCTGTTCACCACCAGCTCGGCAGCGAACAGCAGACGGACTCGGTTAGAGACGAGGTGGTGAACATGGTGGAGCATTTAGCGGCTAAAGAGACGGATGTTACCCTCGGGAGCTGGTGGAGACCAAAAACGGAGCAAACAGAAGGGTGGAAATGCGAACGTTGCTCCATGTTCGAAGCGCGTGTGAGTCGGGTTGTACTTGGACACATTGTTGTCGGACCACGTTGGAAATCAAAAGTGTGCCTGCAGCCCGAGGTCTAACTTTCAGCCAATCGTTGACCTCCTTTATACTTTGGTCCCGCCCTCTGAGCTGTCAATCACACCAGAGCCGTTGAGACGAATGTTATTATGCCTGCAAAAATAGTTACAAGAACTGAATTTGAACATTTTTAGGCATTCTGGATGGAATGTTTATTGAATACGGACAAAACGTAAACCCATTTTGGTCAAAGTGTTTATGTAAGCTAGGTGGCTGATGGTGTCGATGACGATGACATGAAGTAACACAGGTTTGGTCCTTTTAAGGAAGACGTTTAGCAGCAGCAGCATCATAAGAACAGTAACAACAATATACAACCGCGAGACCACCAATGAAAACGTACGTTCGGGATGATGAGAGCTCCCAGTGTGACGTTTGAAGAAGGTTGGAAGACCACAGTGTATACGACCTACTCGGTAACATAAACCAAGTTGTTTCAAAACTCCTTCTTGCGCTCTATTAACTGTGTTCAGCAGTAATAGGCTTAGAGATTTAGGCTCAGATATATGAAGCCTTCTTTGTTTATTCCAGCAAACAAACTCCACCCGTAACGTGTTGAATGAGCTCTGCTTCATATCACATTTGTCACGTTTGAGTGTGTGTTTCATTTCAACGTGACGGATTCATGAAACGCCCCGGTGTGCCGGAGAGAGGGCAGCTGAAAAATGGCGGCCGATGCAGGATGGTGAAGTGTTACTGTGTCATCGTCCTCCTCAGGACTGCAGCTCCCAGCGTCGACACCGAGGTCTTGTGTTTTATATGATTTTCTCTGTGTATTTGGGATTTTTTCTTGTTGTTGCAATGATTCAGTATTTCTTCAACAGAATCTACTCCTGACAGCATTTATTATTATTATTGTCCATTGTTAAAACACATTAAAGTTTTGTTGAGATTAAAATAATATTTTTTTTCAGGAGAGAAAACCAAGAAAAACATTGTTACAGCAAATAATACTAACAACAAAAACAGAATGTTGCATGATACAAAGACTCAGAGATAATACAAATAAAATAAATATTAAAGGAACGAGAAGCAAATATTCGTTTACGCTAGGAAATAAAATGATAACACTTGTCTGTTCCCAGTCAATTTCATGGACATATCTTTTGTATTTCGACACTCATTTTTGGAAAAATGGAGAGAAAAATTCTGAGACAGTTATTTTAGTTAGAATTTACATAGTTTGTCCAACTCACAATTTATGTTTTAAATCGTGTGTTTTGTCGGATAGACAGTCCAGAACACAAAGATGATCGACTGACGAGATCAAGAACGTCAGCAAATTGATCAACTGGTCATCCGCATCAGCCATTCTTCTTAAATTAAACTTAAATATACATTTAAAGATGTAATAATAAACAGTGACCAAAATCCTGAACTCTTAATTAAAGTGTGAGGATTTCATTATGCAGTTAAGACGTAAATCTGGCTTTTAACAGCAGCTTCATCATCTCCGAATGATCACCATCTGTCAGTTGCACGCTTAATGAAACGCGTCACAATAAACAGTGTTTAGAGAAGTTGTTCCGCAGCAGACCTCAAGAAATTCATCTTTATTTTCAGAGCAGGATTTACAGTATTTACACGTCAACACATAGTTATGTATTTTATTTATCTTCTCGAAGAAGATGCATGAAATTTAAATATAATTTCCAGAGTATCAATCGTCCAGTATGGTAACGTGTTAACCGGGACAGGAGGCGGGACTTAGCGTTGGGAGGAAGTTGATTTAACGATTGTATTCATATTTAACTCTGATTGGTTGATGGATGATGATTTTATTGGTTGAATTTGGAGACATTTTAGTTTTACATAAAAAAAACCAGAAGATTTGTTTTTTCTCGGTTTATTGTTAAAAAGGCTAACAATATGAGTGAGGATGTGACCTAAAAGGGTTAAAGAGGCGTTTTTCCATTTCAGCTCCACTTTAAAAGATGAACAAGAGTCTCTCTGCTCGACGGTGTGTCGTCCTCTGCATTAGTTGTCGTGCATGAGCGGTTTTCTTGCGGTTCGATTCGTGTGAATCATGTCGTGTGCAGCTCCGAACAGCTTCGTCCTCCAGCTCGAAGCCGCTGGGCTGATGCATTTGCAAGTTTAAGGAATCCCTCCAGTCTGCATATTTTAAGTGTGTGTGTGTGTGTATGTGTGTGTGAGAGAGAGAGTGCGAGGGGAATAGAGAGAGATAATGAAGGCCTTGGTGTAAGCTCTGGTGAAAGGACAAATTTGGAAACGCCAGATCAGGGAGGGAGAGGCAGCGTCTGGATGTTAAAGCTGCAGAGGACAAACCTCAGTGAGCACGTTTTACACCAACGTCTGAATGAGAAGAACAGAAGCCTCGCTCGGCCGTCTGAGTCGCCGTCTGACTTCCTTCTCTCTCCGTCTCTCGGAGGAATTCAAGCCGAGCAGAAGAGGGAAACGTGCACGCAGCAGTTTGGTGTCCCGTTTGCAGAAAACTGAAGTATTGTATCATGTAAATCAGTGCGACTTATGTAACTGCAGCCAAAAGCACGTTCGCTTGCTGTCTTCCTTAATTCAGTCGGGAAAAGGCCTTTTCTCATAAGTCTTTCTCTCTCAAGCACAAATCAGTGATGGTTACAGGATCTTTGAGGCAGTAATATTGATATTAAAATCTAAATAATTTAGCCTGAGAGAGATGCCGTGCAGGCGTTTCAACACAAAGTGGGATGAGTGCAAATATAAAGTGAGTGTGTTTACGTGCAACCTGGTCTTCCGAATTACCGGTATCTCGTTCCCATAAATCCTCATCAATCACGTTTCAACATCACAAATACCTTTCAATCGAAGTCGGTGTTATTCTGAGTTCAGACTGCGTGATTTTATCAGATCATACAGCCTAACCGGGACTTGGCCGAGAGACGTGATGGTTGATCTAGACCATCTTGACCATAGTTCGAACCCCAAAGATATTCAGATTACAATGTTTTAAACCAGTTTTGTCTGATTTGATTGACTAATGGGATTAATACTCTCATTATAAAACTAACCAATGTCTTCTGTCCTTGTCCCCCCCCTCCCACTTCCTGTCCTCCTCAGTTCTCTCTGTTTGGTTCTCGCTCTGCCAGCAGGACCACCAACCCTCCCTCTTCCTCCTCCTCCTCTTCCTCTCCTGTGATCTCTCCTTCAGCCCCACCGGTGAAGCGACCGCCGGGCCCCACCGGTCTGTCCGGTCCGTCCGGTCCATCCGGTCCCTCTGGCCTCAGCAAAGCCGAGTTCCTGGAGCGCGTGCGCCGCAGTAACCAGGCCTGCCAGCAGGGGGAGTACGCTCTGGCTGTGCATCTCTACAGCGAGGCGCTCACCGCCGACCCCCAGAACTGCATCCTGTACAGCAACCGCTCGGCGGCCTACCTGAGACTGGGCCAGTACAGCACGGCGCTGGACGATGCCATCAAAGCACGAGTCATCAACCCCAAATGGCCAAAGGTAAGAGCCTGGACCACGCGCTCCGCATGATCACCTCGATCAACTTACCATGTTTAGTTACGAGACCTGCGATAAAATCCTCTATCGTCGCGTCCCCTTAATCTATTCAGTTTGACAGGATTATGATCGTGTCAGTCTGTCTGCTGGATTAACGAACCCGTTGCAACAAAAGTGATTGACGTGAGTTGAAACTTTATCTCATTAGATGGAACAGAAGTTTGCAAACTGCATAATTTGCATTTAAAACATAAAAAAATATTCAAAATTTCAGATTATATTGTGATTAGACAACATTGTATTTTTGGGCCTCTGGTGAATGGAGCAGCAGAAATACATCTAACTATAAACCCTAATGATCCATATTTCCGCCTCTTTCGGAGACTCAGGAGTTCATGTCAACATGTTGAAGCCTCTTAGATCACCTGCTGCTGGATATAATCGTTGCTCTTTCTTCCCCCCTGCGTTTGGCTGAGTTCCTGCCTGACAGACTTTTAATTGGCTGCTCAGATCTGCTCTCCGTCCCGTCAGACAGCTCGTTGTGATGCATTTTGATTGTTGCCGATGCTCGGCGGCTCAACGCAAGCCTGCTATTTAGACGCCGCAGTCAACATGTTGCTGCTTTTATAGCTTCATGTTAAGCTCGTGCTGAATAGTCTTTTCTCCATCTGTTTGAAAGAGACGAACACAGACGTAGAACTCGGCGTAGTGTGCTGGCGTTTGGAGATCCAGCAGCGATGACAGCGATGATGATAGAGAGCTCAGCTAGCAGACAGACTGTGTGATGTCTGCCGATGCGTTTCCGTTGCTGTGCATCGTTAGAGGAAGCCGAGTAATAAAGTACAGATGTAGAGGCGAAGAATTAAACTGGGAGGCGATAGTACTGCACTCACGTACAATTTGGAAGTATTTTGCTTGATCGTTTCCATTTTCTTTGTTCACTTTACACTTCCACTTTACTACGTCTCAGAGGCGGATGAACATTTTACACTACGTTTGTTATTTAAAGGGATGTGTAAGGGGTTTGGTGGCATCTAGTGGTGAGGTTGCAGATTGCAACCAAGTGAAGAGAGAGAAGAAGCCCCGCCCCTTCTGGTGTTCCTCTTGGGACCTTTTTTTGGGGGAAAAAAACATGGATGGTAATCAATGGAGCTTTTAAAAGATAATTGTTGAAGTTTGTTTTTGTCATTTGGTTTAGCAACGTACGTCACCAACGCGGCCGTCGTTAGCTTGTCTTGTTAGCTAGCTGACTAAGCTATGTTCCATCACTAACGTTGTCTTCGCTGATGTGTTTTATCCAGAGTCTCTTTTTATCAGCAGGAAGAGAAAGAAGGAGCGAGACTTGTTGTTACATCTTTACATCCTGGTACCGAACACACACAGAAACGCCACTTACCTAACCCTTTACGTTTCCTTAGCTACGAAGCTTTGGTGAAATTGTCTTTTAAATGACAAACGTATGTAATCCACATATTGTAAAAAAACCTTCCAATTAAATGTCCTTAATAGGGATACTTTTTACTTTGAGTAAAGAAGTTGAATCAGTACTTCTACTCGTATAGACTGTCTGAACTTTCGACCCCTGTGGGGACATTTTGCCTGTGAAGATGTTGCATGACATGAAGACACAGCTTTAATTTCCAGAATAATTAAGAAAATAAAGTGCAGCGTTTTAAATTTCCACCACATTGAGCAGAATGGCTGAAAGCTGCATCAAGTACTTTCTTTTTACACCCTAAGTGGCTCTTTGCACCGAGCAGCGAGGAAGTGGAGGGTGGCGAGAGTCTTTTAAAGCCATTCAGAAGGTGGTGGTGGGAGGGGGTCCGACTCTGTCTGGACAGCTGGGGCCGGGCCAGCTCCGACTCCACTTCCTTTCTGTGTGCGAGAGAATGGACGGAAGTGGTGTGTGTGTGTGTGTGTGTGTGTGTGTGTGTGTGTGTGTGTGTGTGTGTGTGTGTGTGTGTGTGTGTGTGTGTGTGTGTGTGTGTGTGTGTGTGTGTGTGTGTGTGTGTGTGTGCACGGCTGTTATTTTGTTTTTCAATCCCCGGCGATGCCTTGGCCTGAGTTTGGCACTTAAAGACAATAACAGAAGCAGCATTCCTGTGTGTGTGTGTGTGTGTGTGTGTGAGAGTGTGTGTGTGGGTTTGTGTGTTGGCGGTGTCATAGCGGTGGGCTCGCCGCTGCATTCGCTGTGGGTCAAATGCGAGGTCAAGACTAATGAAGTACCAATGAGAGCGAGTCCTTCTCAGAGGGACGTTTACTTCTGCTCGAGTTCTCGCTTTCTGCTCTTCACCCACTCGTCTTTGCCTCTTTTCCTTTTCTTCCCTTCTGTTTGCCTCCCATAGTCGACTTCTCTGTTGGCACAACAGGCTGAAATGCACACACACACACGCACACACACACACACATACAGTCGGTCATGGGAACGGACGGGTTTCACTGGTCAGAAGTCGCATGTGTCTTGTGAGCTTATCTGGATCACAACCCGGTGCCGCATTACAAAACTTATTTGCATTTTAATGTTGTTTTCTTGTGGTTTTGTGCGGTTTTATATCTTGTTTTTTGGTTTTTTTTTGCTGCTGCTGTTGTTGTTGCATTCAGCAGCGAAGCTTTGACGAGGCCTTTTCTTTTCTTTTCTCTTTGTGATTCAAATGAAACTCGTCACTGAAGTAAAACTGCTCCAGGAGGGAAAGCCTTTTCTTTTCACTCGTCTTGACTGTTTTTCTCCCACAGACCCGACTGTGTTTTTTGTGTATGAATGTTTTGCTGTCATCTGAGTGTTTTGTACTCTTCAAAGAGGCTTTCTCTCAACGTATAGGTGCCTTTATTCAGATCTGTAAGCTCGTAGCGGTCTGGGAAACGTTTGCTTCTCCAGATCGGCCGCTGCACTGTTTTGGTCTCTCAAATATAGACGTCTGATTGGTTCAGAGAGGAGGAAGGAGGTGCTGCAGCAGGCGTATGGCTGCACCACTCATAAGTGTGATTTGTGGTAATAATAGACTCCTGTTGTTGACTAGTGTCTTTACCCCAAATAATCACTGTCAAATAATTAAATTAATTGACAAAAATAATGAATTCCCACTATTTCCTGTATAAAAATAGGCTAGAATAACAGTAAGATGCCAAGTTTGTGGTTATTAACGATCCACAAATGTCTCTTTGAACCGTTTTCATTGCTAATGTCTACAGAGGAAATAAGTAACAGGGACATTACTTCTGCTAGAGACGATGAGTTTGCCATCACACAAAAATCATCATCAACTCAGGGCACTGGAGCACAAACCAGTGAGAAGTTAAAGCCAAACTACTTGAGTGGCTCAACAAAGTGAAGAAGAAAGTGAGAAAGTGCATGTTGCTGCAGTCGACGGGTCGTGTGGGTTAAACATCCTGAATATTCTGAGCTGGAATCGGTGCAGATCATCGGCAAACGGCCTCTCCGCTCTGAAGTGGAAGCCAACCAGATGGCAGCCAGCTACGCCTGTTTACGCAGAGTCGGCTCAGGCTTCCCCTGTCATTAACAAAGTACTCTGCAACCGCACGCTGCAGAAATATTACCGACATACATGCGGAGAAAGCTGCGAGTCCCGTTGGCTTTTAAAGCAGGACTCAGGGGAACCTAAAACGGCCCCGCTGTTCCCCACATGACAGGGTTTAGGGAGCGTGTTATGATCTGCTCCGAGGGAAGATTCGTGTCTGGGAGTTCCTCGCCCCGGGTCCCGTGACTCGACCCCGGACCGCGGTGATGGTTAAGTTCGTAAC
Organism: Eutrigla gurnardus; assembly: GCF_963514095.1. Taxonomy (NCBI): domain Eukaryota; kingdom Metazoa; phylum Chordata; class Actinopteri; order Perciformes; family Triglidae; genus Eutrigla; species Eutrigla gurnardus. The sequence goes on from NC_139930.1 coordinate 22,231,969, forward strand.
GGCGTCTGAAAGTGTGTCACGGAGAACAGTCTGGGTCAGCTGGGCGAGCCAGGACTCGGAGCAGAGCATGTTAACGGGGGATGGTTCACTTCCTGGACGCCGTGCGACACAAGTTCATGAATGGATGACCCCTGGAGATGAACCGTCGGGTTTTCAAGGGGGTCCGACACAAAACATACAGTGTTATAACAGACAATTATATGACAGACATACATAAAGACTATAAAACACCCCTTTTTATTTTCTGCAGCAAAATCAGTCGAACAAAACACCAGAGAATGTTAAACTCTTGGCTTTGTTTTGGTATATTTAGAGTTTCATTCATTCATTCATTTGTATTTTCAGAATTTCACCTCAAACACAAAATTTTACACAAAAATTCATGCAAATGAATTGCGGTAAAAGATGTTTACCGCAACTCTAAACAATCTTTTGTGGGTATGCATTTGTTAATTGTTGTGTATTTTATTATTTACAAGTTAATTGTGAACATTTTTGAAATTATAAGGAATTATCTCATATTTGTGAAGGTAAAAAATGCATGTTAAACCTTTTTAACCGATTTTGACACGTCTGACAATTTATGCAACAATTAAGTTTTTGTATCATCAGCATGTCACTTTGAAAAAGTCTGAAATATGTGAAGAATTCCTCCAGATGTCATCGTGAGCCGGAGGCTTCAGGGTGACTCTAAGAATGGAGGCTGATGTCATCATGGCTGTGTATTTTTAAAGCCTGCTTTATTTTAGGGGGCTATCATTTTATAACTTTTTCCCAGAAAGTGTCCAGGATAGAATGTAATTTGGTACTAATTATAATGAGAAGGCGGTTATTTTAGTTAGAATTGAGTTAGTTGAGCTGATTTTATAAACAGTTGTTGGCCTTCCTTTGAGGAAATGATTCATATAAATATATATATATATATATATATATATATATATATATATTCCTGATATATGTGTAAGTGCGTGCTGCTGTGCACCAACGGGACTCTATGTTACGCAGTAATTAGTCGGGATTAAAGGTTTGAGTTTGGTTTCAGAAGTGGGAGGAAACAAGAAGCCACAAAAAAACAACTTAAATATGTGACGAGCAAATCATTCCCAATTATAAAAATGCATGTAAATGCAGGGTTATTAATACACCAATAATATTTAAAAAAGGTTTCCTTACCTGATTCTTTAGGAGAGATCGATATTATATTTGATTAATGTATCCTCTTCTGAGGGTTTCTAATGATATCCTAACATCCTCTGATGAAGGTGGTTTTTCAGTCTTCATACTTCTCGACCTCAGTTCTGCGTTCGACAGCGAGCGTCTCTTAAACGTGATCTGTATGATGAGTGGCCATTATTTCATCAGAGCAATGTAGCTACAAAAGGGTCCAAAAAAAGGATTTGGTCATGTCCCTGTTATCCCCAGTGGACATTATGCCCTTTGTAGTAATTCATAATGGGAGGAAACTGAACCAAGTGAACGATGTTTACTGTGCAGAGATCACTATATTTGTATTTTGTATAATAAACTTCTTTCCAGGAAACTTCTTAAGGAGTCTGAAAATAAAGCGTTACTAAAACTGCTATATTAAGTCGTAGAAAATTAAGAGATGTTTTTTTTGTCTTGTTTTATAGCAGTTTTGGCCACTAGAGGGCAGCACTGACGCACCGAGAGGCTGCTTTGGTCTCAGGCGCTCAATCACAACTTTCCTTTTGTTGCGGCGAGGCCTCTCGTGACCCACATCACATGAGGCTTTGCAGCTCATGCAGGATCCACGTAATCCAGGCCGGGGGCCTCCCGGGCTGCAGTGTTCACGTTAATAGCCCCTCCGTCTGCTTGTGCAGGTGTAAATGACCGTTATCGTTCTTTAAGTGGCTGCATTTAAATGATGCTTCCTCTCCTCTCTCCTTCCTCCCTTATCGCCCCCATTAGCAGCAGATGAATCTCCTCAGCTTCCCGTCTGTGATAAGATGTTTGTGCCGGAGAAAAGTGCACATCAGCAGCAAATAAGCGGCCGCCGGCTGCGTCTCTCACACCCAGACTTGGGCTGCCTCTCGCCCGCAGAGAGTAATGAGTTTTGATTTTGGAAGTGAAGCCTAATTGTCTGGTATTAATCGGGAGATGCACTCCTTCGTCTTCTTCTCCTTCATACACTGCTGTAAGACATCAGCCAGACTGGGCTGGACTCTGCTGTCTCAGCAACCATCCGGAGCTACTATTTTTCTTTTTTTCTTTATCCTCCGTGTCTCCAGCTCACAGCCGGGTGCCTCGGCTGTCTGTGCAAAGAGAATTGCAGAGGAAGGAGAAAGATAACAGCGGCGGCAGATAATGAAAGAGTGACTGGGTTGGCCTTGAATGTGGCGTGGTGTGACTCGCTATCCGAGTGTGCATGAGTGAAAAATGAACGTCACAGGATAATGACTTAGGTCTCAGTTCGTAGTCTTGGTCTCTAGCCGCTCCAGCAGCTCATGGTTGACTTTAAAGGGTCAGTTCACTATAACCTGGGTCTTCCTCTGGCGGGTTTGGCCTCTGGGAAGCTGGTGATATCTGAGCGTGACGTCTGAAGGGCCCAGGAACACAAGAACTCCGAACTCAACCTCACGAAAAGTCAGGGACCACCACAGTCAGTAGGATGCAACATCTGCGGACCATGAATGTCTGCACAAAGTTGCATGGCAAACCATGTTGTAGATGTAGAGATGTTTCACTAAATTCATGTTTGACAGGATGTGATTTCAGTGTAGATCATCGTTCAATATTCATCCTCTGGGGACCATGATAATCTGAGCAAAGTATGGCAATCCATCTTTAAAACACAGGGATGTTTCGCTGCATTAATGAAACAAATGTTTGCTCTGCTGGTGGTGACGCTAGATGAAAAGGCAGGAAGTCATTTCAGTGTAGATTCATCCTCTGAAGACCATGAATGTCTGTATAAAATGTTGTTGTGGCACCTGGAACTCTGAACTCCACCTCATGATGGCACAAGAGGAAAAGTCAGTAGCAGACTTCCTCTGAGGACCATGAATGGCTGTACAAAGTTCAAAACACTCCAGTGGATTTGGGATATTTCAGTCACCAGAGGACATCCCTGGAAAAATAAAGCCCAGGCTGTGATGAACCAGAAATATCCTTTTAGTTTTCTTTGCGACTGCTGGAACCCTTCATGCCTGGATTATATGGCGTAGCTTCATGCTTTGTTTTGGGAGTTATCATGCCCTCGTCGTGGATCTTGGGATTTCCTGGTTCTTGGGATTTCCTGGTTCCCTCCCGACGGGTTCCTCTGGAACAGAGCAGCGTCGGGGTGATGGAGCTGCAAAGAGAAAGGGAGAGGCGAGATAAGCAGCCTGCGGAATGACTCACTAATAACGGGGTGTGTGTTGCTATTTGCAGACGCGGGGTTGAGGTTAATGAACAATCACATATTTGGGACTCCTGTGATGTCTGTGTGGGCAGGCAGGGTTGTGTCTGAGCTTCAAAGGGAGCACTTTTTTGTGATTGTAATGGGGGAGTGTGTGTAATAGAAGAAGGGTTCATATCCGGACGTGTGGCCTCCTTTTTTCCTCGTCAACTGGACTCCTCATCTCATCAGGATGGTGTAAATATATCAAGATTATAGTGTTTATCTCTTTCTAATGCTGGAAGATGCTGTTTCCACATTAGGAGGGTGATCGCTCAGACTGATTAGGAGGTCATTAACGGTAATTATCACAAAGGGTGCAAGTTCTGTCAACAGCAGTTTTTTTAGAAAGTAGTGTAGAAAATCATTTTTAAGGTTTTAGCATCAGTGCTGGTGATTACGAAGACTTGTGCATGTTAGCATCGTCATTTTTGAGCGTGTTAGCATGGCGATGTTAGCATTTATCCCAAATTACAGCCTCACAGAGCCGCCATAATTGCCGTAGAGCTCTGTGGCACAGAGGAATAAAACTATACGACTTTGGATACAAAAACAATACATGTTTGTTGGTTTTGGTCTTTTTATTAATAGAAAAATAAAGAGCCTTATCCTTTTGAGGTGGTTTCTTTTATTTCCAATTTTTCCTCGATGGAGGAATGAGTCACCGTCATGCTTTGTTTTTTTTGTGTTTTCGTTGGAAACTGAGAAATGTCGGTTTACCGCTGAGTTGATTCCAGGTTTTCTAGGTCAAACTTATAATCGTTAGCCTTTGCATCCACGCGCCCCCTTCATCCACCGGCATGCTCTAGTAAGATCTTCCACATCGCCGTGGACGCCCCTTCATGTTGCCTAAACTAAACTGTGTGTGTGTGTGTGTGTGTGTGTGTGCGTGTGCGTGTGTGCATGCCCTGTCACCATGGAAACAATGGTTCAAATTATGGATTATCTTTGTTCTTTTGTGAAAATTGTTCTCGGGGTTTAGAAGCTCAGATGGTGTGTGTGTGTGTGTGTGTGTGTGTGTGTGTGTGTGTGTGTGTGTGTGTGTGTGTGTGTGTGTGTGTGTGTGTGTGTGTGTGTGTGTGTGTGTGTGTGTGTTGATGGGGTCTGAGGAGAGGAAAAAACATGGATTTAAAATGTGGGTTTTAGCTGCTTTCTGAAGGAGATGAATACTTCTTATTTGTTCTTGTTCAAAATCTTTGTCAATAAACGTTACCACGGAAACGATAATGTAGTGAACATAAACAGCAGCTTGGTCAGCGGCCCGACGGACTCAATTTTTCATATATATATATAAATATATATAATATATATAAAGTATATATATGACATATAACATCAAATATAAAATATATCAAATAAATACTATCATAACATACACAATGTAAATATATAATATATGAATAATATAATTAAATGTAATACTGTAGTAGATGAAAATAAATGGGACTTTAAACTCCTCCCACTCTGCGTGTGACGACACTAAAACATAGAAAACAGAAACGGGAGAAAGCTCGTCACCATCAGAGTCAGTGTGTCTCTTCACCGTTACACCGAACACATTTCAGGCTCATCTGGTCGGCAGGGCGACGGTGACGCCGCCGCCAGGCTGCATATGTGCCACCAACTGTCTGCCTGAGCGCCGACGGTTATCACCCGAGTATCAACAACAACAACGCCAACGACTGTATCATCCGTCCGACGCTGGTGTTGATTCTTCATCTTCTTAATGGGAAAACGTCGAAGCAGCAATATCAAAGGATTAATGGTTGAAGCACTCAGCAGTTTCACAATCAGATAGCGTTCGTTCTCTCTCGCATGTGTTCCAGCTTATCTTAAACCCCCCCCCAAAAATGAAATTACATATTCATGATTTTTAAGTGGAACTCTTCCACTGACGATGCTGCAGGGAGAACAATCTGGACCAAATAAGCAATCAAACATGCAGAGTTTGACACGTGGAGATGCTGCGATGCTCGTGCACACTGATTACAGAGAATTTACCTGGGAAAACATGCTTCATGATATTTCATCTGTGGTGAATATTTAAATTGTATTTCGCTATATTCGGCTTTATTTACCGATCTAGTCGTCTAGGACACGTTTTAATTTGTGTTCCTTATCCTTCACACACCTTCGTGGATTAATCTGCCAGTTATTTTCCGGATTAATCGTTTGGTTTATAAAATGTCAGAAAATCATAAAGCCAAACATGACGTTAGTTCAATCAATGTAATAATTTAATATTTCTCTGAAGACAATTCAGATGTCTCGTTTTGACTTTTTTCAATAAGAGCGATAATACAATTGATCTTGAGAACACTAGGGTGCAGCCCTGCAGTTTTGAAAGCGGATTGAATGCGTTGCACCCTGGGTAATCTGTTAATTGCAGAGTGACAACCTTCGTGTCAGAGGTGTGAGTTCCTCCAGCATCCTCCTCCATACTGTTCTATCCAGAGGAGGAAGAGGAGCAGTGTCATGTCAGCTGGTTAAATATGACCTTCGCCAGTGTCCCCGGGGACCAGAGCCCGTAACATATCTCAAGAGATGAGGTTGAAGAGCATCAACCTCGCCACGAGGCACCAACGCAGCCAATGAGCTCTTAGCTAGACGAGGAAGGGTGACGTTTATCGTTTCCACTGACGACACGTTTATTTCCTGTTGGACGCACAGAAGCCTCGCCAATGTTGGCCTGTTGTTTTAAATTATTTCCAGCCCCACAGCTGTGTTATTGTTATGTGTGTGTGTGTGTGTGTGTGTGTGTGTGTGTGTGTGTGTGTGTGTGTGTGTGTGTGTGTGTGTGTGTGTGTGTGTGTGTGTGTGTGTGTGTGGTGCACAGGATCGATATAATGGGTGATAACACTGATGCTGTTGACTCCAGGATGACCTGTTCATGATGAGAATCCAACATTCAAAGGACAATTATCTCCTGAGACACACACACACACACACACACACACACACACACACACACACACACACACACACACACATGATGTGCATCGTTTATGCCGTGCTTTATACCCGTCGTCCTCATCTACAACAAGTGTAGAATAGAGAGGATAAGTCCCGCCCATTCGTCAATTTAAAAGATAATTCTCTGAGTCCAGAAATCTCAGTTTGTCGTCGTCTCGTTTAATTTAGCGTGAAACCGCTCAGTGAACTGCATCCCTCATTCAGCCTCATCCTTTTGTGGTTCAATCTACGTGAACACATTATGAAAAATAAATCCCTTAAAATATCATCATTTTAAGTTGTTTTTTATACCATGTAGATTCTGTCTATAATTCACAAAAAATCCTAATAAATCCATTAATTCACAACGTTTTAATCACAATGTGAATAGAGGACATGTTCTTTGTAATATCATGATTTCCTAAAGCCTGAACATATTGGACCTTAAATCTATCACCTGAGGAGTTTATCGATCAATTGGCTTATCACTGTTCAATACTGCGAGCCCCCCCCCCCCCCCCCCCCCCCCCCCCCTCAATCCTTCCTGCTCTCTTTTCAAATTCACATGGGGAAGAGATCAATGTCAAGAGCTGTCGGATCTGTTTCTAGATCAATAATTTATTTCAGACACACACATCTGGACAGATCTGATAACCAAACACCGTCGCTCGCTTTGACCCCGTGATGTTTGACCTCTGAACTCTTGTTCACTGGTAACATTCATGTATTTTGTGTGTGATAAACATCTTTCAGATAGAGAGAAGTTTTCAGATACATAATTGCTCGTATTTGTCTTTTTAAGTTTTGCTGCAACAAAGACTGGATGTGATGTCACTTGTTACTCGCCCGGGTTCCACCTCCACCTGACAGCGCCGAAAGGTCAAGTGATTATTATTCCGCTCGGCTCTCACAACGTCGACGGAAGCTTCATGACGGGAAGCACGCGATGGTTTCTCCTCGCTTACAGAAGAGCGGCGGTTCAATCCCCACGATGAGACTCGGAAATGGAAGGAAGGTCGAGATATTTGGTGATAAATGATTTAACCCTCCTGTTATCCCTGAGGGTCAATTTTACCCCGTTCAATGTTCAACGTCTCTAAAAAGAGGGTTTTTCTCTGGATTGATATTTGGTGATTTTTTCCCTAATTGAATGGGGGCAAATAGATAAACATAACATGATGATGTGTTTTTGATGTCCTGCACACACTTTGGACACATTTACAAAAATGGAAAGTTCTCTTGGTCCAGCTCCCCCACTTGAACAACCAGGTAGACTATTTTTCCATAGTCACGTAATCCGTATTCTGGATGTAAAAGGGGTGGGAGGGGGTTTATGTTTCATTTAATGGGTTCTTTAGGTTGTCAACAAATAAACATGAAGTACCTGAAGCATAATCCTGGGTAACAATTTTGATTATAATCATTTTCTGAAGGTTTAAATTGCTGGGGTGAAATTGACCTGAAGGATAACAGATGTTAAACATCTGCTACTCCAGCGTTAAAAACACTTTCAAACACCTTGAACATCCATAATGCCGTAATCGCTATTATTTATTTTAATAAATGTAATTTATCAGAAACGTTTGGTGGATCTTTAAACCGTCAGGACGAAGCAGAAAATGAAAATAATAAGAGCTGGAGAACGGAAGCTGTCTGCAAAAAAAACAACAGCAGGTGAAATATGTGTGGCTGCAGAGAAGAATGAGCGGATTAAACGTGTGTGTGTGTGTGTGTGTGTGTGTGTGTGTGTGTGTGTGTGTGTGTGTGTGTGTGTGTGTGTGTGTGTGTGTGTGTGTGTGTGTGTGTGTGTGTGTGTGTGTGTGTGTGTGTGTGTGTGTGTGTGTGTGTCATGGCCATGTATGGAAGCAAAGATGAATGGTCTCATTTGTGGCAGTCGCCTGGAGGCCACACACACACACACACACACACACACACCGTGTCCACTCTGGATGCTGATAAATCCGAAAACACCTTTTGTGTGTCCGAACGTTTTGTTGGCGTGAGCGTGTTGAGATTACACGCTGAAACGCAGCGACACAAGGTTTTTGTTTCTTTCTCTTGTCTCGTGTGTTTTGTTGGTCCTTCAAACGTCATTCATGACATCATTTCTTCAGCACCTCCCAAAGCCGTGAACAGCGGCTTCCTGGGTGCCCGTTGTCCTGCCTGTAATAACTCTTTGCTCGAGAGATCAACTCTTTGAAGCCCGACGAGACGGACTGTAGATGTGATAGAAGGTGATCCCACGTGATCTCCTGAGGATCCAGCTGATCTTCCAGGTTAGACTGCTGTGGTTCCAGAACAACCCCGACGTCGCAGCGGTAGCCACTTCCTGTCTGAGTGCAGTTACAAGAGGGGTTTAAATAAAATCCTTACCATTTGATTGGGCGGTGGATAAATGGGCGGGTTTAGAATGTAGCGCTCCTCACAACCTAACATCTTCTGATTGATTTATTGATTGGTGGGTGGATGTTGTGATACTATTGGTTGAAATTGTTCGGTACCAGCTTGCGTAAGCACACGTGTTATTTTGTTTTACAGGAAGAAAATATGGTGATTGGATTTTGATATACCGGTAAAAACACTAAGGAATTTATTCTCTCGTCGTTTTTTCCCACCTTTCATATATTGTTAAATAGGGATGTGACCTAAAAGTTTAAAGTTGCCGTTACACAAACGTACTTGAACGCGTCTCTGAAGGCTGGGAGATCAAACACACACTAACATACAATACTGTGCATGCCTGCATCCTTCACAACTTGTTGTGCACTTTTTTTCTTTCTTAGTTCCCATCCTATATCATTTCCTCATTTGCCACAGAAAACACTTATTGATTTTTGGTGGATGGAATGTGTGTGTGTGTGTGTGTGTGTGTGTGTGTGTGTGTGTGTGTGTGTGTGTGTGTGTGTGTGTGTGTGTGTGTATGTCCGTTATCTATGTGAGAGAGATAAAGATCCCGATGCTGCTCCTGCCGTAGTGACATTTCAGATGTAGTTGTTTAATTCATCGATGACTAGGGAACCTAATTAAACTTCGTGTTCATGCATCACCGGTTCTGAAAAGTATAGAAGTCTATGAGAAAATGACCACTTCTCTATTGAGAGTATGAAGATGTATTTATTTTATTACTATGACATCATGAGTTTTTATATTGTTGTTTTTAATGGCACAGACGTTAGTGTGTTATAATTATTAATACGTTAAAAGTGTTATGTTTGACTGTAAAACAGCAGCAATAAACGAGTCAATAACACAGCTGAATGGAGAACACAAACACACACATAGTAAATCTACACACACACACACACACACACACACAACACGAGCCACTACATTCATCACTGCCAAGGTGTGTGTTTAGTAGCCATGTTGGCTGCGAAAAGTGCTCCATCAAATTGACTTTCCTGACATATGTTGTGTGTATCTGTGTGTTTATCGTGTGTGTGTGTGTGTGTGTGTGTGTTTATCGTGTGTGTGTGTGTGTGTGTGTGCGTACTGAGGCAGAGTGATGAGGCCGGTCAGAGAGATGAATAAGACTGATATTTGATTTGACAAAGATATGCAGCCCGCGCTCGATCTTACAAACGCGTCTTCCAGCCTCTGAAGAAACGAGGTCAGGGGTCAAAGGTCAAGGTTGACTTTATTATATCATCATACAGATACTGTCAGGCAAGCCAGAAAGCCTGTTTGGGTGCTCAGAGTCTTGCTGTAGATTACATTATTGTTCCTGTGCTGCTGCGACTATATATATATATATATATATATATATATATATATATATATACACACACGGCGTTATAGATTTTCATTACATTATTTCAACATTAATACGCAGCTGAAGTGTTTATTAATGACCCCCAGCTCCGAGCTGTAATGCTATTTGCAAACCTCTGGCATCTGCAAGCCTGCGCGCTTCCTTTGTTTGTCTCCGTGTAACGGGTTGTAAATATGCAGTTTACAGTTTTCATGAAAAAACAATGAGGCTGGCACCAGCCACGAGCATAAACAAATCACACGCAAATATAAAAACAGCTGTTGCATTATTGATGGTGTCTGAGGGGTGTGTGTGTGTGTGTGTGTGTGTGTGTGTGTGTGTGTGTGTGTGATTTAAGAGCTGCAATGGATGCGTGTGAACTGTGACGTGCTGAACATGCCCTCGCACGTCCCATCCTGTAGTTTATGGTGTTCGTACAGAAGATAATCTGCTTCCCAACACGGATGATGGTGTAGATCGTCGGCGTCACACCGGAGTCGTCCTCCGTCTGCAGGATCCTGAACCATCTCACCTCCCCGCCGTTTGGCGAATGACTCCGGGTTCATTCGCTGTGAGAAATATCGGCTGCTGCCGTCTTGCTCTTTATGGTCCTGTGAAGGTCGGCGGTTGTATTGCAATGTGTCCGCCTCTCTGAAAACAATCAAATGAGGTCCTGCAGTGTTGTTGTTAAATCTGGAGGAAGCGATGTACCTGGTCCATAAACCAGTACATACTGGTACATAAAGTGAAGTACTAGCTGGTCCTGCAGCAGCAGCACGGTTCTGTGTTGTTCTTTCATACAGAGATGAAGGTCTTCAGTATTCTGCAGCAGTCATTTGATCTTTGATGTTCATATCATCGCAGCTGCAGTCCGAGAGCTTCTGTCCCCGAAGGCTTTCACATCGCACAAGAGACCAGAGTCTTAATAAGTCTGGATCAGGTTATTGACACATTCAGATGCTGAATACATGTTTTTTTGTTTGTTTGTTGAAATCTGTGTCAAAATGTTTTATTCAGTTGTACATTTACAACACCTTTTAGATGTTGTCTTTCCTGTTGGCTACGCATATGAATGGTTACTTCAGTAAACAGATACAGTGTAGAAATACTCACAAGTCATGCAGTTAATAATAAAGGAAGTAAGTAAAACTTTTTATTTCTGTAATACATGGAGTAGTACATACGAGTAGAATGAGTGTTTTCAGTGGTCATTGGACGAGTACAAGAAAATGGCGATTGTTGTCAGTTGCTGTGGCGACGACACACGTCAGAAGTGCCTGAAAGGTCGTTATTGCAACAAAACACAGAAAAATGGCCGCCATTCTGACCATCCTGCTACAATGATTAAAATGGGGAAGTCCGTTTTTTTTCTTCTTTTTTATTTCTACGATACCTTTTGTAAACATCGGTCATAAAATATCACAAAGACAAAACAAGCACAACCCACTCAAGAACAAGTAAAGCAAACCACACAGATCAACCCTATTATATATATATATATATATATATATATATCCTTTGAAAATATAGAAAGCCAACTCAAAGAGGTGGGTTTTAATCCATAGACTCTGCAGAACTCAAAGAGCCGTCACCTTTGGTTTCATGTTTGGATCGCGGCATCAACAGGTTTTAATTGGATGACCTGAGTGCACGTTCGTCGGCGTGAGGAAAAAGCAGCTCGGGAACGTAGGCAGGAGTTTGGCCTTCTGATGCCTTTTATAGGTGATTAAAAGAATCTTAAAATCAATCCTGGACTTCACTGGCAGCCAAAGCACCAGAGCTTAATTGGAGAGACGTGAGATCTACAGCGCCGGCATCTAAATAAAGATCCGAGTAAAAGTACTCGTTATGCAGAACGGCCCATTTCAGAATAATATTTATATTATATAATTGTGCTCATCACTTTTAATGTTGCAGCTGGTTGAAGGTGGAGCTCATTTTAATTACTTTGCTTGGCTGCTTGTGAATTTCTCTCATGGGAGCATTAAAGTTTTAACTTAGTCTATAATATTACATCATAATTAATTTGGTTGTTGTATTATGTTTTATTAATCTGATTAATAACTGAACATACCGAGTAAAAATAGGAATATTTCTCTCTGAGAGGACGTAGAAGTATCAAGTAGCAGGAAATAGAAATACTCAAAGTACAAGAAGATAATGTAATAAAATCTGTGCGGTCTTAACTGAATTATTAAAGTCATTTTTAATAATATTTGACCAACAGCAGCAGCTGATGTCGGCTGAGATTAGCCTAGGCTGAGATGGCTCGCCGTGATACACCCGGCGTTATCACTCAGCTGATGACCAAATTAAAGCCACAGCGAGGCTTCGCACTCGGCTCCGTGTGGTAATTCTCCTCTGAAAGTAATTCACCCTCGGTCGTTTATTTCTGGAGATTAGGTTGTTCTCTAAACGACTGGCTGTGTGTGTGTGTGTGTGTGTGTGTGTGTGTGTGTGTGTGTGTGTGTGTGTGTGTGTGTGTTCCTATTATTGGAAATGGGGTTAGTGATCTTCATCCTTCACTACAATTTACCTTCACTGTCGTCACTCTGGGAGGTTCATTTCTGTTATTGATTCGAGGGAAACCCGTTACAAACGCTCGTCAATCCAGATTCAGCAGTCGTTCCGCTTCAAGCCCTTAATGACATGCAAACGTTCGACTTTGCCCTTCGTGTCACTCTGAGACCTGCAGGACTTCATCCAAACGGTGATGGTGATGAAGACGTCTGTTGTTTTATTTAGAAGAATTTGGGGAAATCCACTTCCTGAATGAGAAGTTCGACACCACTCTCATGTTTGTATGGTGAGTTTGCAGCTCCGGTCAGTTATATTAGCTTAGCATAAAGACTGGAAACGGGGGGAAACGGCTAGCACGGCTCCTCATCTGACTACAGAGAGCGAGGAGTTGAGTCTTTAGATACGCTGAAGCAGGTGATGGACGTCTTGTAGGTGCTTATCACTCACACATATCAGATTCACTGTAATTTCAGTGCTTCAGGTCAAAGACTAGAGTGTAAGAAAAGCCTTTTAGACAAAACCACCAATCATGTGACACCTGTTTCATCCTCTATTGATTTCCAGTCCGTCTGCGAGGACTTCACCGACATCGCCGGTGCTCTGCTTCGCTCTGCAGGCTCGTGGGTGTTCGAGCCGTCTCGTGTCTTTTTGTTTGCGGAGGTTAACGGATCCTGGAGGCTTTTCTCTGGGACCCGGCGTCTCTGCCCTCTCAACCTCTCTGATCCCCTATAATATTACCCTCAGGTCCGGTTTCACACCTCCCTTCCTGTCGCCCTGAGGAGACGAGGAGGGAGGATGTCTCTTTTTACTCTTTGCTCTTTCTGCTATTAGTGACAGTAAACATAGGATGATAAAGAAAACAAGTAATGCAAGTTAAATAATAATAAATCAAATACAGTGTGCAAATATTTGTTTAGATATATTTTACTTGTACATTTCTACTTCATATTTAAGATACTCACCGTTGCAGGAGTTCCTTTTTCAAAATTTCCTCCAACTGTGTTTATTATGAGTGATATGCACCAAATATAAACCTGATTCTGATCTTGTGTATGTCCGACCTTAGATTTCTCTGATTAAAGCGTGTTGAAACCGTCGTGATAAAAACCATTTGAAGTCGCTTGAAAAGACCAAGATGACGAAATGCAGCTCCAATCATAAAAGGGTCCACAATGTCTGTGTGTAACAATGTGCAATTAATTAGAAAACACAGGCTTTAATTTGAAAGGTCAGAGGAACAATGTTGGTTCTTTTTTTTGTGTGCCTTGATTCGTTTAATCACACTTTACTGGTTACTTTGTGTTTGATGGTGTCGTGAAATCAGTCATCGTTCGGTATTTATACTGATATTAATGATCTTTGTTAATTATTGGCGGAACCAAACGAGACATTTGAAGACTGATTAGTCAAGAAAATAATAAGCAGATGAATCGATAATGAAAGCACCTGTTAGTTGGGTCATATCATCCCATACCTAACACATAATAATGCTCCAAAATACTTTGTTACTGTACTTCAGGTATCTGTACTTTACTTGAGTATTTATTTTTGTACTGTACAGAGAACGTCTGTACTTCTGACCCCTCTCTGCTGTAGTAATATTAATCCAGAAATAACAGGAGTGATCAGTCAATGCTTTGACTTAAAGTACTTTTTTTTTTTAATTGCAGGGCTTTTACTTGTAGTGGAGTATTTTCACAATACTTCTACTGCAATAAAAGGGTCTGAATACTTCTTTCACTACTCATTATTAGCCATGAGTACTATGGGAGAGCTAATTGGAAAAAGGGGGGAGTGGGAGAGAGAGGGAGTGTGTTAGAGAGAGAGAGAGAGAGGGGGGGGGGGGGGTGTCGGTGTCGGGTTTCAGCTCTCCTGGTTCCTCGGTTCATTTCAGTCCTCGGAGCCGCCGGAGCTGCCGGATGATGCTCTGCACGAGCCGGGGCGGACAGCACACGGTGCTCGGTGTGACCGGAGGGGGGGGACGTCCAGCTTCCAGCGTCGCTATACCGGGATTAAAGAACTAACTAACTCCGGCACACAAGCCGGCGGAGGCAGCGTTCACATCGGGTGTGAGATGCCTCTCCCGCCGCGTCCGCGTCGCTCCGCGCCGGCTGCCGCTGTGACGCTTTGACGCCGCTCGCATCTCCCTTTCTTTTCCTTTCTTTTTTTTCTTTTTTTACCAATATGATGAAATGGCAGCCCCGGAAGAAGGTGAGTGCACCTTAACTCACACAAAGTTGTCGCTGAGCGGCCGGGAGCGTTTAAAGAGAGACTTTAGGATAAACCGTTAATAAGCAGAGAGACGCTGCAGCAACATGTAGGATTATGACGGGATTATACAGATTAACTAATACCCCAAAGTCGCTATTTACCACCCGGAACCAACTGTAGATCTGCTGCAGAGAATTAAAAAACACATGAAAGTGTACAACGTTGCAAGTCATGAAAGATGCATGTTTGATGTACTTATTTCTGCCCACACACCTGCTGTGTGCAGCCATGTTTTAGGCTGAAATTAATCAATTGATCTGCAGAAAATTAATTATTGAATATATTTCATGTTTGATTAAAGCTTTAAATCATTTATCAAGCAAATGATTCACAACTGATTGCAGTTCAATTAAATAAATATGTGTGTTTTTTACTATACTTTTACTAAACGGTTGATTGATTGATCAATTGAAATCAATTAATTGATGAAGTTATGTTAACAACACTGTATATTTTGCACAAAAAAACAGATTTTAACCTCACCTTACACACAGGTGTGGCAGAGTAATGTTGTTTTGTCCACCACTTTGGTCCAGACAAATTTACGTTTATTGGGGGAATTGACATATTCATGATCCCATGATGAAGAGGATGAGCCCTACTGACATTGGTGATCTCCTGCCTTTTCCTTTCCCGCCGCCCTGATGTTGAGATTTTTGTTTGTTGATGAAATGGTTGCAAAAGCTATTGGATGGATTCTCATGAATTTTTTTCCAGACATTCATGATCCCCAGAGGATGAGCCCTACTGCCTTTGGTGATCTTCTGCCTTTTCCTTTCATGCCGCCCTGATGTTGACGTTTATGTTTTTATTTTGTTGGAATGGTTGCAACAGCTATTGGATGGATTCCTGTGAAATGTGGTTGAGACATTCACGTTCCCAGGAGGAAATGCTTCAGCACCGTGTTTCGAGAAGAGCTTTACAAATATAATGTGGTATTATTATTGGATTATGTTCCTCCACCGCTGGTTAGCATGCTGACGTTAGCATTTAGCTGGAAGCCTTGCTGCAGGCGTAGCTGTAGCCTCCCGGTGTTGTTTCTATGTGACGTAGGAGTAACCTTTCTCACTGAGAAGGAAAATATGTTTGATATTTTCAAGCCTCCTTCGTCTACTGAGTGGGAAGTGTGAACCGGCATGGGATTTCATGCCTAACCACATTTGTCTCTGGCTCAAAGATCACAGGGAGCAACTACAGTTCCTCTGGAAGGAGTGTGAGCTCCAGTCTGATCTTCACGTGGTAATAACTGGGAGAGCTCCCAGTGGGGGAACGCTTTCCTCTCATCCACACTGGTGAGTGTGTTAACTGATAGGGCCAGACAGTCAGCTGTTAGAGTGCTAATAGTGATGATGAGGAGAGGAACTATATATTCATCCTGGATGGTTAACGTGAAACAGCACCAGTTGTTACGATGTGTGAATTGTTTGCTTGCATGTTTTTCTGTGTTGGTGAAATAGAGAAAGTTCTGCTGTTGCTGGTATTTCCAGGATCATTCTCGCGTTGACAATACGACTGTTACATAGCTGTTCTGCTGCGCTGTCGGTTTGGGTTGCCATGTTTTACCCAGGTGGCAACCACCCGGGTGCCAACACTGAAGTGCCTTTAACTGTCATTGTCTTTGCTGGCCATCAGGGGGCGACTCCTCTCTGGTTGTATAGAAGTCTATGAGAAAATCACCCTACTTCTCTCTTGATGTATTATCTCAGTAAACATTATAAACATGAGTTTATGATCTCAACCTTTAGTTTCAAGACTTCTTCAATGCAGTATGATGTTCGTTTAGTAAATTATGGTCCATTTAGACTCAAATAGACCATAAAGCAGGGTATGCTTTTGGGGCGGGCCTACCTTTTGATTGACAGGTTGCTGCCACTACTACGGCGTTGCTACCATGGCGTTGCTTAACGGTGCAGCTGTGAATGCAGCAGTGTAGAGTGTGTGCAGTTTATTTGTCGATGACTAAATGCTACAACTAGACCCAAGCTAAGTGTCTTGTTGTCATCCAGCTGATAATGAAAGTAAAGGAGGCTAGCCCTGAAGATAGCAACAACTCTGGTTCAGCAACACTTAAGGGGGACTAACTTTTAAGGTGGACCAGCACTTTTCTCCTTTAAGTGACAAGCTGCTCCTCTGAGTCTCTAAGCTTTTTATCTTTAATGTTTCTTTTAACTGTGTAACTGATCGCTGGGTTAAACAGTTAATATCCCAAGATTTAACCAGATTTGAGGATCTCGTTGACTATAAACAAAGCGACTCTCGGCTTCTCTGAGAAGACTTCCATGCTGACCTCACTGTGGTTTACATACAACCGCCTCAGGATCCTCACAGGGTGACGAAAGCCTCTGAAAGAGGCTCCGTGGGCCGCTGGTAGTCAGGGTTTTTCTTTTTTCGCTTGTGTGGCTGCTAATGTACAACAGTTATCTGCTTTGAAAGTCTGCAGAATACTTCCTAAAAAACACTTGTTGCGGGGGTGAATGTTTATAAAAGCTTGTGCATTTTATTTTGAAGACACAAACGGTTATTTTCCAGCAGAGAGCAGAGTGAATGGGGCAGACGCCTTAATGTATTGCTTTGAATCGGACTGTTATTTAACGATGTTAGATGCCATAAAATCAATATTCCCTTTCTGCTCAACACCATGTACCACAGATGTTGCATGTGCATGAACATGTGACACACACACACACACACACACACACACACACACGGGCAGATGCTTCACTTTTTATTTTTTTTTTCGTGCAAGCTTTTTGCTTGTAGGTCGTCTTATCTGAAGAATGAAATGAAATGAAAATCAGAAAAGACAGAAGGAAAGAAAGAAGGTCTGGAAATAAAGGGATGAGGAAATGCCCCGTCACCCAGGCTGGTCTGTGATCAGCCAGGTGACCCTGAACCTGGACTAAAATCTGTCATCCTAATGTAGGAAGAGGCGGGATGAAGTAGAGGTGATGAAGAAGCAATTTAAAGCTGGTGTTTTTTTAATAATATGGCTTGAAACACAAAGCGCACCGTTATATGGCCTCAATTACATTTTCATCTTTTAATGAGCAGGTCTGCTGTAATGTATGCTCACATTTGTCCTCATTAGCACCTGATTTATGACTATTTATCCCTCCTTGACCCATTTACTCTTCATCCAACGTGGATATCTCTATGAATATTGCGTATGAAGGTGATTCATTTCAAAGTGAAAGTATGTCAAAGCACAACTGTCCTAAAATATGTGAGTGAGGTCACGTTCAGAAGCCATAGTCCGTTTAGCTGGTCTGAATCACAACTGAACTGATGCTTTTGGTTCGTAATCTATTGAGTCTGGTTTTGTATCACCGTTTATTAATTAAAGTGGACCTAATTAATAAATTAGGGTATATACAATGGAGCAGAGTCATAGATTGTTCCTTTGACTTGGCACTAATCTACATTTGGAATAACTTTATAACCAGAAACATGGCTGATACCAGCTGAACAGTTTTCTCTCCTCGATGGCGAGATGGTAAAGGCGACTTGTTTTTGGTGTTTAGTTCGTAACCTGTTATTCTTCTTCTACTCTGTTTACTGGCGTGAAATGTAACCTTCTGGAGAACCTACCAGCCTAGTTGATTCGCTTCAAACCAGCTGACGGAAACGTGTCTTGTTTGCGTTTCTTTTTGACAACATTTCAAAAAGTTTGCTGAAAATTTGAGTGTGTGACACGTAGGGGTGGCAGTCATGCTGCCCCGGGATACGATATTATCAAGTCATGATATGAGCCTAATGAGATCAGCTGCAAACTATGCACTTTGTCTACAAATACTTTTTACCCTGTAAGATTAAGTACTGTGTGTGTGTGTGTGTGTGTGTGTGTGTGTGTGTGTGTGTGTACACACATGCAGGTGTATTAGGTGCATTAGTTTTGTGAAGGCGTTGTTGACAGTCAGTGTAACTCCCCTGGAACAGCGAGTGCACGTTGCTTTCAGGGACTCGCTTGTTTTATTATTTTCAGTGTCTGAAATTAGAAGTTTCTCTCACTCTCTAAGGCATTGCTATTTTCCCGGCAGGAGTTGATGGAATTTCATATTCTGTTCTGCTTGGTCGGATTGGCAAAGCACTGGGTGTAATGTGTTTACTTACAATGCAGCTAAGCTGCTTAAAGCTACACTCCTGCCTCTGATTTCAGACTTAGCCCTCCAACTAAAACCCCTCTTTGCACAAGGACTCAGTCAGACATATTGTTTGAATGTGTCCACAGAATAATCACCACATTTTTCTATAATCCGGTGGAAAGATGCACTGCGGGCTACCAGATCTGAAAACCACGGTTTCAGTGCCATGATGTGCCGCAACATGTGATGATGAAAAGTAACACAAATGCCGTCTGATTTAATCAGTTGCACTTCATTAGATTCACAAGATTTTATGTACAAGGTGATTTATTTAGGCCACGATCCTAATTAACCCTTTGGATCAGCATTAAAAATCTCCTTTATCATAAAATGAAACTATAACGTTATATCCGTACACTTAGTGGTAGAAGTATCTCCACTTTCCATCAAGGATACACACCTATAAATGTGTATTTATGTGCGTATTGCAAGTTTTATGCGGCAGATTTTCCAAAAATGCTCACAGCATTTGCTGAGACCATGAATTTTTTTGCAATAGTGAGAAGTATTGCACTGCCATGCACTCGGACTTCTGTTTGCAACCAGAGGAGTCGCCCCCTGATGGCCAGCAGAGAGAATGCAAGTTTAAGGCACTTCGGCGTGGCTTCACTTTTCAGAACCGCAGGTTCCAAACATCAATATGACATACGAACGCCTACAAACATGACTTTAGATATTTAAAAAAGGAGTGAAAACTGAGCAAAAGCAGTTCAGTTTCAAAGGGTTAATTTTCCATTTTTTCCAACTGAACGTAGAGAAACGGTTTGATTTCTATATTTGCAGTCTTTTTGCTGGATTTAATTAAAGCATGAATATAATACGTTGTCCTTCTGGTAATTATCAGTATTCAGCTCACGTCCTTAACTCTCAATGTTCCTGACATAATGGATATATTCAATGTACACACAAGTCAAAAATAGTCTTTTCAGGAGCGTTAATGGACGCCTATGGAGTATTGGAGTGTATAAGGAGTGTGTATGAACGGAACGTCATTTAAAAAGCATCTCTGCTTCTCTTTCCTTCTTTGAGTTTTGAAAGCAGGAAATGGTTTTGCATAAAGGCATTCCCTCTGTGGTGACCAAAGCTCGACTCTCTCCTTCTCTCTTTCTGAAATGCAGCTCATCGCAGAGCTCGTCATGTTGATAGAGCTCCAATATCCTCGGGACATCATTTTTTTTTTTTTTACCTCTCACCACCGTTTATTTCACGCCTATCACTATATGTTCGTAGAGATACCGTCTGTGACTCAACCCTAATCTGTCCCGAGGAAGATGTTTTTCCCTTTCTCGTTTCAGCCGCTCCTCCCTTCATCTTCATCCTGATCTCCGGAGAGGAGTGTGATTAAAACAGTTTTTCTTTCATGTAAGCGTAATGTAGACAAGAGGAGGGTGACGCGTGGCTGCAGTACTACTGCCACACTTCTTCCTCCTCCTCCTCCTCCTCCTCCCGTGCTCCGTGTGTTTTCTCGCCTGCTGTCATTAAGTGTCTGTAGCCCGTCGACTGAATGAGATATTGCTGTCACACATCACCACACAGTCTCTCAGTGTAGCTTTTCTACCGTACTTTGCAGCCACTGAATCAGAACAGATGTGCAGTAACATCAGCCCGCTTGCACTTCATCCGTCCATAATGACTCACTTTATCTGTGAATGTGTTTAAAATGTGTGTCCACTGGGATTTTTTCTTAACTCTCTTCAACGGTGCCAAAGTAATAAGCTTCCATTCAGGGCTTTCAGATGTTCTATATATCTTTCTCTATCTATATATATCATATATATATGTATCTTTATATATTTCATTCCACAGTGAGGTAATCTCCTGCTACGAAAGCTTGTCTGTGTTCAGTCAGTTGTCTGAAAGGTCTTTCATGCTTTTTAGCTTGCAGATATAATTTTACAAATAGAAGTTATTTAGTTTTACACTGTGTAACAGTGTAACGCAGTGGAATTTGCAAGCTAGCTAGCGGACAGCTGGATTGTTAGGTAGCTCTGGAGAAGTGCAAGCTACCTAGCTAACTAGCGATAAAGATATATAGCTACAAAAATAACTAGCTACACAGATAACTAGCTACCTAGATAAGTAGCTACAAAGATAACTAGCTACAAAAATAACTAGCTACACAGATAACTAGCTACCAAGATAACTAGCTACCTAGATAACTAGCTACAAAGATAACTAGCTACAAAGGTAACTAGCTATAAAGGTAACTAGCGATAAAGATATCTAGCTACAAAGATAACTAGCTACAAAGATAACTATCTACCTAGATAACTAGCTACCTAGATAACTAGCTACCAAGATAATTAGCTACAAAGATAACTAGGTACCTAGATAACTAGCTATTAAGATAATTAGCTACAAAGATAACCAGCTACCTAGATAACTAGCTATTAAGATAATTAGCTACAAAGATAACTAGCTACCTAGATAACTAGCCAGGCATCCAATCTATCATTGGCCCCACTGACTTGTGTCATCACCAAACAATTTACAGCAATTGTCATTTTCCTTTGTACTTGTCACATGACCACTGAGAACATCTGTTCCACTCCCGATCTATTTCTCCGGTTAGCACTATTGGCGTATCAGCTGAACATACTATGACCTGACAAACCGCAGTTTAAACCTCTTCAATCTAACCACCGAGGAGACGGCAGAGGATTAAGTCCATATTCAGAGCCCAGTCGTGGTTCAGTAATGACTTAGGAAAACAAATCCAACATCCAAGTTCAACAGTACGCTCTCCTGTCATGTAACACAGTGGGGACGTCGACTCAGTGGAGGCTTGGATCACTTCTTCTTCTTCTTCTGGAGGAAAAACTATTGCAAAAACAAATAAAAGAATCATACAGGTTTTAGCTCTATTCAACAGTTCACAACTTTATAACATTGGTGTACCCATTTTCTAAAGTGATGTAGCTATTTTTGATGATTTTAGTTTTTCCCTCCATCACCAGAAATGTTCCTGCCACAGTGAATAAATGTGGCTCTTTCACCTGAGCTGTAATGTTGGCAGAACAAACCTGGAGTCCCTGAACAGCATCAGGTGGGGAATGCTTGTATGTGTGCATAGCTTTGTGGGCTTTATGAGGAAACAAATGGGATTGAACCAGTTGGGGGGGAGAGGGAAGAGTGAGAACACCTTTTATAAATGTTTTATTTAAATGAGCTATGTGGCACTGCAAGATAAGCTGCAGTCATTATTTTGTCGGTGCAACACACTTAAATAACCCCCTGCCCCTGTGTAAGTGTGTGTTTGTGTGTGTTTGTGTGTGTTTGTGTGTGTTTGTGTACATGTGATGTTAAGCTGTTTGCTGCCCTGTTCGTACCCCACTTACTTCCACTCTGTTATTCCTATTTGTGGGTGATTATCTTCAATGGGAATTACGGTGTTTGTCAACCTGGTAGTTATTTTCAAATTTTGGTCCATTTTGTCCACTTGTAAAGATTTGTTGGGGACCAGTTACCCCGGCAACCAGCAGAGACTCCAGGATGCTGGTCCCGAATAAGAATAAGGGGAGGTAGGGGGGGGATCTATGTCCTCCAGCTGTGCATCCTCTCAATATAATACATTAAGGAGACCTTTCAAAGGGCTTTATGTTCTTAGCAATGTTTTAGCACTCTCAAATGTTCAATATATGTTTCTCTGGGTCAGTATGTTTACCTAAAGCTTACAGCCTAATGATGTTATACTCTTTGAAACATACGCCTTTGAATCTTCAGATTGACTTTAGACATCCATGTCTCCACAGTGGGCTGAATGGATTTTTACTTCATTCTTTTGCAATTTGAACTGCAAACACGCCGATCGTTTGCGATGTTTGTATCAAGAGAAGAATGACAGTTGTGAGAGTTGGTGAATAAAATGTCACATCACACAGCCTTCTTCCCTTCAACCTTTGCTTCTCAAACACTCTATTTCACCTCTCCTCGGTCAGCTTGTGTTTTTTTGTTTGTCTGGCAAAGACAAAACATTTCCCAGCTGGCTTTATACTAAACTGAATCCTGAAATAGTGAAGTGGAGACAGATGGACACGAGAGCTGGACTTCTGGTCTGCAGTCAAGGTCTTTGTTACCTGATAGAGTGAGAGGGAAAGTCGTGGTGCTAAAGAGGGAGAGAGCAGAAATGGCTGGGCCTGCCATGATGGGAATAACAGAAAGATGTGTGTGTGTGTGCATATGTTTGGTAGCTGGATCTATTTATAGAGAGGCGATCATACCTGCTTCCAGTCTCGGCGGAGCTGACCCGACAGAGCCGGGACGCTCTTTAATTTTACTGCATAGATGTGTGTTGGTACTTTGTTTTTGGCCTTCCATTCACACGACGTTTGTCTTTCAACCTCTGACAAAAACCCCAAACTTGTGGAGACATTTTGGATCTTTTATTGTTGCTGATGTGGGGTTGGCTGTAGTATCAGGTATCTGGAAGCTTTGAATCAGGACTTGTGAGGATGGAAAACTTTAGAAAGTAGAATTACTTCGTAAATTTAGACTAGGGGCCTATAAAACCATAGTTATAAAAATGTGCTATCCCGGTTTTGACTCTTATATTAAATATTATTTTAGTTAAAGTCCTAGTGAAACTGATTTTGGAGCATATTTATCTCCTCTACTTTGACGTATTCCCCATATTTTGTACCGTTACAAAGAGGGGAAAATCCTTAATTGGACATCTTACAAGTGGACGGGCTGAGAATGGAGCACGATACGGAGCTACTGAGGACGTCATATTTTGTTTTACATGAAGAAAAAAAGACTATTGGATTTTGATATAACAATATAAAGATATTGATTTAAAGAATATGAGCGCTCATAAAAATGGCTGCCGCTCTGACCATCCTGCCTCGTTGATTTGAATGGGAATATGCATTCTACATTATTTCTCCGACTACAACACCAGTCTTATTGTGAAAAGCTGATCCACAAAATAAGTTTCGAGGGAAGTTGCAATAGAAAAGGTTTGCGCCACCAGGTCTGATATGATGAATTGTGGTTGAATGACGACGTGCGTTTGAATGAGTTCCTCTGACACGTAGACGTGAGTCCCGGGACGTTGGCGTAGTTTGTGTTCCTCCTCCTCTGTTTGGACTCGTCAGCTGGAGAGCAAAGCAGCAGAGGCAGCGTAGTAGCAGAGGAATGTTTGCTGTAAATAATGCAGATAAATAGCTATTGAAAACACGACGGTGATGAATACGTGTTATCACACTCCATTCTTCTCGTCCTGCAGCCAGCAAGCGTGTGTGCGTGTGTCGCCGTATTCAATGCTTCGGCTTAGCGAGGCAATGGGGAGGTGCAAATGTCACACTGTCTGAAAAAGCTAAGCCAACTGAGTGTGGAAAAAAAGTCTCCGGAGGGAGGAGGAGGAGGAGGAGGAGGAGGAGGAAGAACTGGAAGCCACTTCAGAATATGAAAGTGCTGAGTGAAAGGTGGAAAACATCACAAATCTCTCCTCACGACAAATGCTCGACTCTCTGCACACACACACACACACACACACACACACACACACTCACACACACACTCACACACACGCCATCCATCGGCTGTAATCACATTCCAGAGTGTTTCTTCTGCTAAATTGAATTGTAATTGGCAGACAATGGGCGTGACATCACAATTCACCGGCTGGCTCATATAGGAGCGGCTCTTCTAAATTGAGCTTAAAGTGGGCCATGCTTCCCGATGAGCTGGTGGCGTTAATGAAAGAATACAAGGAGCGGAGCACACGTGGGTAACACGGAGGCAGAGCGCAGAAAGGGAGGGGAGGTGTACTAACTCTGAGAATTAATTGCCCCCTGGGACCGGTGTCATTAATGAGTATTGTGTGTGACAGCGGCAGCAGAACGTATGCACAGCCACACCTGAGTGATCTCCTGTGGAATAATGGAGCTTTTATTAAGAGAAAAGACTGAAGTGCTTCTACGCTTCTTCCTTTTTTAGTGCATGTCTTTCTTTCTTCGCCGTCTCCTTATTCGTCATTCTTGGCTGCGCCTGTATTTTAATGAGGTCACATGACACGTTAGGGCGCGTACTGTATTTACAGCGTACAGGCTGTTCTCATACACTGTTCCTGGCTATATGTATGTATGAATACTTATATATCCCGAAAAATCACGTTAGTATGTAATTCACTTAATTGTGCACCAGGAAGTTTAAAGAAAAACTGTGGGGAGGATGGGCCGGACTTTCACCCAGGAGACCACTGTTTGTGTCCCGTGTAAAGCCAAGGTAACACCACTCAAACCAAACATTGACTTATTTGTTCTTAATGTTTGACAAATGATTTGGTGATAGTGAAAATACTGTTTAATCACAAGTAGCCTATTAAAAAGCTGCTTTTAATAGTGAAATAATAATAATTCATGTTGGTGATTCCGGCTCTTATTATATCCGATCAAAATCCAATAGCATGGAATCGCCCACCTCTACTGTCTGAGCTCAAAGATTGTTTGTGGAGGAGAGGAAATATTACTCTTTACTCAACAGAGATCTTCAGATGAATTATCTATCTGATGATCACGTCAATCTTCTGGAGAATTTAAACTTTCATGAACATCATATCAATATTTAAGGGTTATCCATTAAATATCTCCATATCAGGATCTCCTGCGCTTTGATCAAGTAGCTCATGAAAAAGAAAAGTACGACGGCTTCACCTGTTAGAACAATGTGTCAGATACATTCAATCAATATTTCATATCTTCTGCTGCCCATCTCGTTTTCAGGTTGTCACCATTAATGAGGCTCAATGTGGCAAATGTAATTAGATTCAATAACTGGGTTTCAATAAGTTGATTCAATGGTATTCAAAAAGAAAAACACACTAGCTGTTACGTTGCAGTCACCTTAAATCACCTGACGTTAAACTTCTATAGTAAGGTCTAATTGAACACTTTAAGGTTAAAAAGACAAATTCATTTGATTTAAATCTAATAAGAAAAAGTATAAATTGAAATGGAAGGAATGTAAATAAAATCTACTTTCTGCTGAAGTTCCCGTCGCAGCGACTTAAATTACAGTGAAGCAGAACTGCTAGTGAAAGCAAGTACTGAGTGCCTCAGTCAGAAGATAAAACATAGTGACGCCTGTAAGAAACATTTTCAACAGAACTGCATACTTTTTCAGAATTTTTGTTCCATAACTGCCAAAGATCCGTCACAGAAAACGGGGATTTTTCTTTCTTTAAATTGCGTCTCTCTTGCTTTTGAAAATAAATGACTGCGATGCCACATTTGTTGTTGAAGTGGTGAAGTTTAGTTCAGCGTACACTAAAGAATAAGATATTCAAAGATGCCATTTGACATTTACTGTGCTACTCTAAAAACTGATTACAGAATAAAAAGGAAAAACAACAAACAAAGAAAAGCTGTGGATACCACAATACAATAATATCATGTCGAACCACCAACTATTCATTGTCCTTTACAATATATAAATATTGTAAAAGAAAAGTTATTGGAGGACGGAGCCTTGGTCGCGACACTATGTGAGAGACCAGAGACGTTCGTGATGAAGACGGGTGCAGGGCCTTTAAAAGTACAATTAATCGGATGAGAGTACCGAGTAATGAAGTCTCCTTTGCTGTTTCATCTCCAGAACAAATTCTTTGCACAAGTTTTCACAGCTTCCTGGAATCCAGAATTATTCAAAGTGAGCAGAGGTTTTGACTGAGACTGAGGAGGAGGAATGTGTGAGAAAATTCAAAATGTCAAAGGAGTGAAAATATCTGCGAACGGATTCAAGAATCAACGCCAGAGTTGTCATCGTGTGAAACTGTGATTCGCCAGGCCTGTAGATGCACTCTCACCTTTTAAAATGCCGTTAAAACCTTCTGTAACCGGCTCTGCTTCTACCTCATGTTCTCTCATCTAATCATAAGAAATCTCCACGTTTCTAGACGCCGACCATCGATTTGCCTTCTGAAATGAACACTGTTGCTTTCAGGTAGTATCTGCTGTAGCCAGCCAATCAAACAGAAGCTCTTGAAATGCAAAATTATCTTTCAAATTGACAAAAATCAATACATTTAATTAATGTCACAATTCAAACGGGACAAAAAAATCTACCGTTAATTTTTTTCAGAAGCGAAGGTAGTCCAATGGAAGGGGCGGGGCTTAGCCTCTCTGTAAAAGAGCTGAATCAATTCCACTGAAGAGAACATATATGCAGATGTACATGCAGCCAGTGGGACTGGACGGATATGATATGTGTTTATCTGTATCACGTTGACTGTGAACAGGAATGTGCTCACAGATAACAGCAGCGTTTGGGAGGCGAGGTGGATTAACGGCGAGGTAGCTGCTCCTCCAAGAATGATCTCAACCTGTGAGGAAGGATGGGAGACGGAGAGACGTCTAATTAGCTTCGTAGCAAATTATTAGGAGTGTGTTTCTCGCCCTGATTCGGTGAGTGGGAACGGCGTGATGCGTGGAGTCTTCCCAGGAGTAATCACTGCCTCTCCCTCCCTCCTGTCCTCCACCTCTTCTCATCTCTCCCTGGATGATTTGGCTGTAATTAAGACGATGCACCACCAGGAGGTGAGGAGGAGGAGGGTGATGACCCTGCTTTCAGTTTGGGCGTCAAAAAAAAAAGTAAAGGAAGAAGGATGGCGAGAGGTAAAAGTGGAGAAAGTGAAGGACGTGGTGATGTAAACGCAGAGAAAGTGAAGGACGCCTTGGGGAGGAGATGAGGAAAGGATTTCAAGGAAAACAAATTAATACGATTATTAAAATAATATTATTTTGGGACATATTTACTGAAATCAATATTATCTTCATGCAGACAGAAATAAAAGTATTCAAACGTAGCAGGATGGTGAGAGTGGCATCCATTTGATGCATGTTTGTAGGAGAGAATGTGTGAGGTTGGGCTGTAAAAGAGACCCGAGACCACCTTGGGGCCCGTTCTTTGTTCTTCATCATCACCACACAGCTTTGACTTTCACCACATTTCACTCAGCTGTGTCTCACACAGACGTTATTCACGGCGATGTCCTTCATCTTCCTGTGCACCAGTTTGTCACAGAGTTCACACGCTTGTCTTTTGTCGAGGCAGCTTCGGGAGAAATCTGGGGGGGGGGGCAAACATGGCAGGATCGTTGTCAGCCCTAATTAGCACATCGTATCAGCTTCTATCAACCTATATTTCTCTAATTATCCAGCTTTCCAGTGTCTACCCTCTAAACCACTTCCACAGTTCTTCACATTGACCCCTTTCTCCCAGCAGGTACATGTGCTCCCGCGGGGTCAAGGGTCGCTGAGGCAATCAAACGCAGCACGAGCGCACGCACACACACACACACTCACACTGCAGCAGCAGCCGGTTGAGTGACAGTCTAATTACCCGGTTTAAGAGAAGCAAACCCCTCCGCTGTACGGCAGTTAACAGGATCAGAAGGCCACTTGTCCCCCCGCTCACACACTCCCCCTTTATGCATAGTTTTCTTGTAATTTCACGTGTGTGTGTGTGTGTGTGTGTGTGTGGGTGTGTGTGTGTGTGTGTGTAGTATAGAGAGCGGTAGATTGGTCCAAAGATGGTGGCTGATACATGAATGGTCAAGGGAATGACTCAGGGTCTGGGTGTACAGATAAAGTAGAGCAGAGGGAGGGAGACAGAAAAAAGGGAATTGCTTTTGGTCACCAAGGGAATAAACCGTGTGTGTTGAGGTGTGTGTGTGTGTGTGTGTGTGTGTGTGTGTGTGTGTGTGTGTGTGTGTGTGTGTGTGTGTGTGTGTGTGTGTGTGTGTGTGTGTGTGTGACAGAGAAAATGCTCTCTTTAATTTAGAGCTCTCGGTTCAGAGGAGATACGTCTGAGTTGACGCCCCACTCAGGTCGCCCACGCCGACTTTCAGGGCGCCAAAATGCACCCGGAGTTTTTATTTCCGAGATCCCGTTTACTCGAAGACGATGGAGAGTGACGGTTAGAAGCAGAGGATCGGGTGAACAGCTGCATGCTCTCTGAGAGGAGATGTGTCAGCTGACTCTTGACATTGACCTTCCGGATAGTGTTTTCTTTTGTGCGGCCCTCCTGTGTTGACTTGCACTTAAACGCTGTTGCTTTGATCTCGTGGCTCTGACCAAAATAGCAAAAGCATAGTAATAATAATAGTCTTTCCAGTTGTGTCCACTCCACGCTCCAGGAAAAAACACGACAAAAACAGTAATAATCCACAATACGTCCAGAGTGCTAACAGTTTTTCATTTTCTACCTGCCCCCATCTTTTGATCAGAATGGCTCACATGGGATTTGTGATGTATAGCGCCCCCTAGCCCCCGCCGTAACGCCCGCTGAACGCTGAATACAGTTAATGACCTGTGCCGTGGGTTATTTTAGGAAGAAGCTCAGCTTTGAGCCGGTCTGGTTACATCAGACAGACGGCGACGCCTCATCTGTTGGCTCCAGATAAATTCTGTGGTCCCTCCACGTTTGATGCCAGGAGTGTCACTGATGACGCTAACATCAATACAGACGCAGAGCGGCGCACACAGAAGAGACACACGCTCGTTTCTGTCCTTGATGGACGGGGCTTTTTACGTCAAACAAAACTCCTTCTCATTTAATTTAGGGCCTTGGACGCACCTCCGCCTTCATGACTCCTCCAGGGTTTATAACACGGCACACAGAACGCCGACTTGTGAAGCCATTAGACTCTGCAGGCCGGTGCAGAGAGAACCCACAGCTGGTCGTGTAACATGTTTATTGGTCCCACTGGAAACGGTGGTTATGGCCACTCCAACTCAATTATTGCATCTTAGCTAGTGTCCCAGTGAAACAATGATAAATATTCATGCAGATTAGCCAAAGAACAGTTGGTGTGTGTGTGTGTGTGTGTGTGTGTGTGTGTGCGCATTAGAGGGTGATACAGAAGTGGATTTTCACTCCCATCCCACTCAAACAACAACCAAAAGTTCCCATTTTAACTCATATTAGAACTACATACATATATATATATATATATATATATATATATAAT
The DNA here is from genome assembly GCF_963514095.1 of Eutrigla gurnardus. Lineage (NCBI taxonomy): Eukaryota > Metazoa > Chordata > Actinopteri > Perciformes > Triglidae > Eutrigla > Eutrigla gurnardus. Next base: position 22,261,974 of record NC_139930.1, read on the forward strand.
GACCCCCTTGTTACTGTGATTCTTGTCCTGGCTGCTCCTGTTGTCTCAGGTTGTCGTAGGTTTGTCGTCGTATCATTAAGCAAGACCTGTTTGTTAGTGTGTTAGCTTATTTTCACATTCTTATACTTCAAAAGTTAAGAGTTAGACTGTGAAAATATGTCATTTTAAAGACATCCTGTGTGTTTGGTACCAGGATGTCTATTTTTACATTGTTGTATTTGTACTAAGTTAGTAAAACATATGTGTATCTGGGCATACGGAATAAATTCCTCCTTTTTTTCTACATATTGGCTCAGTTAACCAGGTTGTTTTTTTTTACCCAGTGGCCTTAGCGGCTGTTTGTTCCTCGCTTGTGTGAGATTATGTGTCTCCAGCTCGCTGTGAAGATGCTTGCTCAGCAGCATTATGTCTCCGCCACAGTGCTTTACACGCTGTCTAGTCTATTAGAAGAACCTGTTTGAATCACGTCGCCCTGCAAGATGAGAGGGCTGTTAATTCCCAGACGGTGAGTAAGTGCACCCGGCTGCAGAGGTCTGCTGGTTTGAATTCACAGGGTTTGATCATACTTCACCCGGGTAATAAGGTGCATTCAATCCTACAACGAGGCATCCTCACAATACAGATTGCCCGTTTTAATGACTCCCTCAGACCCTCTCAGGCTCTTAAATAATGATCTCACTCTCCGAGGTTCACAGCTCACAACTCACACAGCGTGTCGTTATATCACCCACTGTGGGATAAGTGGGGTATTGACTTGGCAAAATGAACCCTCTTTGTTTTTTACTGATGGCCAAGTGATGTCGGCCTCGTTGAAACTCGTGGAGGAAAACTAATCTGAGGAAAACTCCATCTTAATGGATAACGTTTTACTCAACAAGCTCCTATCTTCCACACAGTTTATAATGAAAACTGGCAAAAAGAATCGTCCCCATTGATACCAAGCTCTGAAACAATGCCTGTTTTAATGTCATGCAGAAGTAACGCTTGCAGGTTTCATCATTTTAAGCGTATTCGTTTACGCAAACAATCAGTACGTTGAAGCGCAGGATCACAGGATCGCACGAAAATCCTTCCGTTTGTCTGGACCACAGTGTTGTCGATGGATCGCCATCATGGGGAGAAACTACTGGCAGCTACAGACGTGGCTTAGGCAACTAAACAACAATGGCGGCTCCTATAGAGGTGAGCGTAGATGCTGCCGTGGCATCAGTTATATCAGAGCAAAGAAGTGTACCGAAGGCTTTTCTCAATGGAAGAGATGTTTTCTCTCTTCTCCCCGTCAGGCTTCGGTATGAGTTTGATTGACAGATGGTTCATTCAGTTATTTTTTAAAGTGCCTGCTAGAAATAGAATAAAAGTCTTGGATGAAATCATATTTCTGTGTGGGCTCCATGGTAATTTAGCGAAGGGAGTATTAATCTGAAACCACAAACAGGTTAGACCCAAGCTCTAATATAACCCTAATTATCCTTTAATCACAACACTATTCAGAGACTGTTCCTCTCTTGAATTCTATCATGCTTTATCCACAATAAGCGAACATGCTTTTGTCCGTTGTACTGAAATGTAGGCTGTTTGTTGTTTGTCTGGTGAGAGTAAATTTGAGTTGCTCCAGGCTGCCAGGTGTGACAGGTTGATCTCCTCTCTCCTCCCGGCCTCCTCCATCCCTAACAGATGACTCGAGTCCGCGTCTCCGTCCTCCACATCCTCCACACGCCGTTAAATCTCCCCACTCACAAGAAATAAGGTTCCATCCACTTTGTGTCCGGATGAAATGAGAGTTTCGTCGGTGTGTTTTCAGGCAGATTGTCTGATTTGCAAAGACATCAATCTCCATCATGTCTGGTTTATGTGATCCTCTCTCACCAGTACTCACCCCCCCACTCTCTCTCTCTCTCTCTCTCTCGCCACTTGTGTTGCCATCTGCTCTCGATTAATGTGAGTTACGAGCAGTAATTGAAGCATCTGTTCATCCGGTGTGCATCCTTTGCTGTGACACTCCAGCATATAACATCCCTCTCGCTACATCTCTCGCTCTCTCTTCCATTTTGTTTTGCCATTATGTGTCTCTAATACACACACTCCTAGAAGTGCCCCGATCGATTCTAGTCGGTCGGTCGGTCGGTCCAACACTCCAGGGATTTTTGAACTACTGGATGGATTGAAATTATGTACCGGTATTTACGATCCCCAGAGGATAAACCCTACTCTTTCTTGTTCCACCATGAGGTTGACATTTCTGGTTTCAAGTGTCTCACCAACTTAATCCCTGACTTCTTATTTCCCTGGGGCCGAACATCAGACAGCCAGGAGCATGCTGGGTAGCGGTGCAGACTTAGATCCTAGCTGGGTTAGCTTAGCTTCCATCTCGGCTCTCCTCCCTTTGTTTTCGTGGCGTTTGGTCCGGCTGGAGGATCGGCGGTGGACGGTAATCTTCTCAAGGTCCAATAAGCACAGATTCAAACAAGAAGCCAAATTCATGGGAGCGACTTGCTACCGGCGGTGGAGGAGGTACATGTATGTGCACTGTCGTTGCCATCAATGTTAACCATAGACACAGCTATACGTACTGCTGGCACAAACACTCTCACACACAGGATTAGTCTTATCCCTTTTATCGATCACGTCTCTTTACTGACACAAACCCGTCGGCTGATGGACTCTCGATAGGGAAATACCTGCAAAAACCAGAGACTCTGAAATTGTCTGAGAAGCTCCAGAACGGCTGCTGAGAGACAGACGGGGAGAGAGAGAAAAAACGAGACAGAAAGTGTGTTGATGTGTGTGAGAGGTGAGTCTGGACTGTATACCCCCTGTATGTGCTTAGCAGGCAGCATAGCCAGACTGAGCTAATAGGCTGGAGGAGGAGGAGGAGGACTCTTCCTGCTGTCACTTTCTGTCTGGTTCTGGCATGTTTACACCTTTGATGGGGTAAAAATCTTTGACACACACACACACACAGCATTGTGCCACACATCTAGTCGTGCAGAGATAATACCCATCTTGCTATGATTATAACTCTGATATAATCACCCTCATCTGACAGAAATCATCCCCCTCGATCAAAAGTATAGTCGAGAGCGGGACATGAACGCCGAAACGAGAAAACCCGCGTCCTCCGTACAGCAGCCAAGTCAGTGTGACGGCGACAGATTTGCGAGGCAGTGCTACGTCGAGGTGGGCAGACAGGCGGGGCGGGGCGTCCATATGTCGCCGCGGCTACCAGCCCGTCTCCTCATCCCGGTCCAGCCTGGACCAGGGTCAGAGGGCAGGCTGCCGTCTCTCCCTCCTCAGCATGGACACTTGGCAGCAGCGCCAAACACACACGTTACGAAATGTATGCATGTAAGAAAGTCTGCGAGGGGCAGTAGTTGTTTATTAATGCTAGAGCCGGTTATGATACGCTGTTACATTGTTACATTACGTGGTTACATTGTCTTGTTACATTGTTACATTATATTACTCTTTTTACCGTAACCGCACGCCATTGAGCCTGTTATGAGACTCGCATGAACATATTTTTGGTCCAGAAACATTTGACCTACCCGTGTTCACAGTAACTCACCTTTTCTGGCGAGGAATGCTGCTTCCGTGTAGACCAACTTTTGTTCTGTATTCATAGCAAAGAAAAGTAGCTGCAAGTTGAGAGACAAAACCACAGATGGAACAAACCAAAGAGAAAAGGCCATAAGCTCAATAAATAGAGATGATTACATTACCACTGTAGCTGTGAGTGATGTCAGCGTTTGAAGGGATATGACCCCGGCCGTAATTACCAACCATTTATCCCACTTTGTGTTAATCAACAGTGAAATGACACCGTGTCCTGTTCACATTCTGCTCCCAACACCAACACATCCACTAAAGGCTTAATGCATTAGATTAGTCGCCCCCCCCCCCCCCCCCCCCTCCGGCTCCATTCGTTTCAATGAAGCTGTCTGAAGACGAGGAGGAGGACAAAGACAGTGCGGCTGCAGGAAGTGGCAGGCGGGACGGACTGCTATGTAATCTAATTCCTCCCCCTCTTTGTCTCCATTCATCCACTGTCATGACAGATTATGTTGAAATGGGAGGAGAGAGGGTGGGATGATAAATGGGGGAGAAAAAGGGGAGGAATGATGGGGAAGGAGGGAGGTAGACGGGTCCGAATTAAGTTACAGTACAGCGGCGGCGAGAGAAGACGGTGGCGTTCGTGTGTCCTCCTCATGAATTTGATGTCATGATTCATTGTCTCTAATTTTGCTTTGAAATGGACGACGCGTCCTAATGAAGTGAGGGATTAGGACTTCATTCAAGACAAAGGCCTTTTAATTATTTAAGTTATGCGTTACTAATCCATCCGAACATAACACGATACTCTTAATTCAGAGGAAGTTCTAGTAAGCAGTACTTAAAGTCCCGGCGAAACGGAATATTTGAACGGTATCAAGAGGGATTTTCAATCAAATCCTTCACATTTAATAGGTCTGCTGAAAAGTGGGCGGGCTTAGAAAAGTTTAAAATTGATTGATTGATGGATCGATGTCATGATACTATTGGTTGACGTTGGTTTGTACTAGCTAACGCACACCATATTCATCCCATAGGAAGTCAGTACCATGATGAGTTTGATGATTAAATCTCTAAACAAAGATGCTGATCTTAGTAAACCTCACTGACATTGCCATCCCGAAAAATAATAAAAAAATACGCATTTTCATGTTCAAATCAGGTTCAAGAATATAAAAGCTGTTTCTTCTCCTTCCTGCAGGCCTACTTTCGTCAGGGGGTTGCCCTGCAGTATCTGGGTCGCCATGCCGACGCCCTGGCAGCGTTCGCCTCCGGCCTCGCCCAGGACCCCAAAAGTCTCCAGCTGCTCGTCGGCATGGTGGAGGCCGCCATGAAGTCGCCGCTCAGAGGTACGGCAGGGATCACGTGCTGCCCGTCTCCTTTTTCTCATTTCTCTCTATGACATGCAGTTATTTGTTTGACTCCTCCACAACATTGTGTGTGAAAGTTGTAAGAGAGAAGAGTGAGATGTCGCTGGCGCCGGAAAACCTTCAACTTTTCTTTTATCTCCTATTCTCCTCTGGGATGAGAAAGATGCCTCTGATGATTCAGATCTCGCCGAGAAGTCGATGCATGTTTTGAAGTGGCAAAGAGCGAGAAAGAGGCTCAGGAAGAAAAGTGAGATGTAGGAAATAAATAAAACAAGCAAGTCAGATGAAACGGAAGGAGAAACATGTAGAAGTTGTAATTGAAGACAGTGAGCTGGTGATGGAGAGATTGGACTCATCCACTTGCTTGAAGTCACGACTCTCATCCAAGTAAACGCTAAAGAAACTCTGCAGAGCCGAGAGAAACTGTTGGGTTGTAACAAATAAAATATCACAGAACCGGGAGAAAAACAAATGTCCCGAATAAAAGTGGCAAATGTGAGGAAAAAAACTCACAAACTCTCTGTTATTGAAGTCAGAATGTCATTGCTCCTAAAGTAGTGCTCTTTCGGTAACGTTGGCCTCTGAGCAAGGAAAAGGTCCCTAAAGATACATATATAAACATGTTCTTTCTGTGTTCTTTTATTAATAATAACATAATTCATGTATTTGGCATTCAGCAGCTTACGTTACTGCTGTGATTTCTGATTTCGTCTATAAATAACTTTTTCCCCATAAAAAGGAATTTTACGCCTTTAATCTGAGAATATATCGTTTTTCCTCTCTCTCTCATATTATGTATTTTTCACTGAATATTAATCCCCTTCTCCCCCTCCACTTTTTTTATTTATTTTTTTATTATTTTTTACATTTTTAATTACATTTTTTAATATGAAAATGATATAAGCATGATGTTACAGAATATCCAGATGGTCACCAAAATTAAAATCAATATCTGAGACCGGTTCACTGAGATTGAGAGACACAACACATCTATTTTATTGAACTTTAAAGATAACTGATACATGATTTTGGGCCAAAGAGGCAGGAAGTTAGCAAAGAGTACTAATTTACTGGAGTTGTGTCAAACGTCCATAATGCTGGATGTCTAGAACCCTCATTAAATTCACAAGTAATCTCATTTCGGATGCATAGAATCGTACAAGGATGCTTCACGTTAAGGGCCGAGGACGGTGAGCGACTAGTTTTGCTGTGTTTGTTGATTAGCATGAATGTGTTTCCGTGGAGCTCGTGATGAAATATTTACAAGGTAGAATCTTGTGTGTCATTGATCTATTCGCCCCACAGTTCACAGTGCAGCTCTCAAGAAGATGAAGGAAGAGTGCATACAATCACGAATGGTTTGCAGGCTAGAGTTGGCACAGGATTATGTTTTTACCCTTCAGCTGTGTCGAAATGAGAGCAAGGCTTCCTGGGAATAGCCTTCCACTTGGCAAGCTGCAGCAAATGTCGATGCACGTGGAGAGCATATCTGGTTTGAGTATTCGCAGTATTTCCCTTTGAGGTGGAGCGTGACGGAGCACGTTGAGCACAAGGCCGTTGCTGTCCCACCAAATGAGCGGCAGCGTTGATGCAGCAGGTGGAATGAAAACACTCGCCATTATCAGTTTTTGATGGCGAGCGCAGCAGCTGTGGCGTACGGTGTGTGAAGGAGTCCCGTCTGAACTACTGGAGGGGCTTTTCTCTGCAGATCTGATGCACTGTGGGAGGTTGTTCTGCTGTCCGGGGGCTGCAACCTCAAAAACTCCATCTCCCATAAGCTTCAAAGCAAGCGGGACTCAAAGCTAAGATGTCGAGTGTCAAGTGTTACCAGGAGGATTGTTCATGCCTGAGTAAAAGGAGGAAGGGCAACATGTTGGACCATGGAGAGGGCTGATATGCAGTTATCACAGGAGGGGAGCTGCAGCTCCAACAGCCTGGACGAGGAGGTCGTCACTGGGTTTACTGTGTCCCGTTGGGTCTGCTGATGTCTTTTTGTATAGGATGTTCTGCTAACAAGCAGAGGCAATTCTTCCCAGGGGATAAGTTTGCTAAGCCTGCCTTGAGTTAGCGGGAACCTTTTCCATCACCACCCATTTAAAAAAAATTTACTGAGGTTTTTGGTTGCTTTATTAAGCTTAATGAATGCTTTTTATGCACTTATTAACAGTTAACAATTAATTATTAGCTATGCATTTTGCAGCTACTGGATCTAAAGAGAACACTTGCTTAATAAGGTTAATTTATTCTTTATTATGCCGTTATTAACGTTTAACTATGTGCTTTTCAGCTAACTGATCTAAAGTGAGAAAAATGCTCTAATAAGGTTAATTTATCCTTTATTATGCAGTTGTCGTTAATATACCTTTAACTATGCTTTTCTTAGCCCCAAGGTAAGTAAATGTGAATAAAGAATCACATACAAATCACAATAACTCCATATTATAAGGGGCTTGTTGCCAACGAACTAACACTTATTACTTACTATTACTTATTATTATTAAATACCCTGACTGATCATGTTAAGGCGATTATGCTCTTTGTTTCTTGTAAAACCCAGTGAAGACTTTATGGCTGCAACTCTATTCCAATTATTTTAGTATAAAACAGAAATACAGCAACAGAGATGGTGAAATCCAAAAGTCACAGCTCTGTTCTGTCTCTGCTCTACATTACTGTAACTCCCCTCAGGACCAGACATTACCACTAACTAATTAAAATGATTTACCGATGGTGCAACAGCTGCATGCGTCATCTCCAAACCAACAAGTGGAACTGTGAATTTTGGAATTATTTTAGGATTTCAAAGGCTGTTTAACCGTGTTAAGTTAACATTCTACATATAAATAATGGATAATAAATCGTTTTGACACATTTTGTTTCCAACAGATCAAAATGTCCCGCACCCATAAGGGAATGGCACAAAGCAATAAACAACTAGAAAATGTCATTGGTGCAGTAAAACGCAGTTATTATGACACAAATCATAAAGTAAGAGAAAAACAAGTTGGATTTCTTGATTATTTATTTTCCCAAGAATTGGGGGTCCAACATTTTCCAAAAACTCACAATTTTGACAGGATATTAGGGCGCCATGTACATTTTTACAGCATCAATATCAAACCTCTACCCTCCGTGTAAACAACGTTTTATTGAGTTTTTTCTTTTGTCACACGCTTCAGTTCTTCCCCGGTCAGGAGCTAATGAAGCTGGTTCCCGTTCCTCGCCAACAACTTTGTGTGTCCTCACCTTCCCAGACTCCCTTGAGCCGACCTATCAGCAGCTGCAGAAGATGAAGCTGGACAAGAGTCCGTTCGTGGTCGTGTCCGTCATCGGCCAGGAGCTGCTGACCCACAGCGACCACGGCGCCTCCGTCGTGGTGCTGGAGGCCGGGCTGAAGATCGGCACGTGCTCGCTGAAGCTGCGTGGCTCCGTCTTCTCGGCCCTGAGCTCGGCCTACTGGTCTCTGGGCAACGCGGAGAAGAGTATGGCCTACATGCAGCAGGACCTGGAGGTGACCAAGACTTTAGGTAATGAGGAGGGGGGAGCGATGGAGGGCTGCGTGTGAAACAGGCGCCGAGGAAAGTCAACGTACTCTTGTGTGTCTTCATCCACAGGTGACCAGACGGGTGAATGCCGTGCTCATGGGAACCTCGGCTCTGCCCTCTTCTCCAAAGGCAGCTACAGAGAAGCGCTGGCCAATCACAGGAACCAGCTCGTGCTGGCCATGAAGCTCAAGGACAGAGAGGTAGGTTTGCATGCATGCATTGGGAAAATGTATATTCATTTGATGAACGCAGGTCAGCGGTCTCGGTTCAGGTGCAGCCGACTCCAGGGTTTGCTGTTTGCATTAGCAGTTGGCCACATACTTATATGTTGCCTAACGAGACATTACGAGTCACCAGATGATCTGACTACGTTGCTGTGTTCATGTTCACGACCTCAAACACCAGGACAGAGCTTCGACTTTATTGAGTTTTAAAATGGCCGCTACAAACAGTCCAGTGGTCGGTGACGAGCTTAATAGCTTGCAGCTGGTGTTTTGGTTAAACGAGTGACCACGTCGGCCGAATGTGTCCGCGGTTTCTCGTAGTGACGGCAGCTGCTGAAAAACACCAACAGAACATGTAGGCATCCTCGTAAAAAGCCTTTAAATCTATTTAAAACAAATCCGTGTTTATTATCTCCGCCCCAGCCGCTTACAGAAGGTTCTAGGAGCAACCAGTCACCAGTTAGCACGGTCACTCTTTAGACTGAAACACCTGTCTGTAGTCTGGTGGAATATCACATGTTACAAGCAGACATTTTGAAAAACAACTTCCTGTCTCTGCAGACTGTGGAGTGACCCTTGATGCTAATCGCTAGCATACACACATCCGAAACTTGCATGTAATCTCAAATTCGCAAATGTTAAAACTGTATTTTGTCACTAGAACAGACCTTTTACAGCACTTACTGAACCATAATCATAACAATAGACAGAATGCTAGCAGTTAGCATTAGCATCAATATGAATGGTAAATTCAGAACAGTGAAGTCCAGCTATATGTTAAAAGTAACAAAGAGCCATAAGCCCAGCGGTTCATTTGGTGCTTTTTATTTTCTGTGACTGTAGCATGGGATTAGCTAGCTAGCTAACTAGCCAGCCGTTAAATGAGTTAATGTTTCATCCACTCTCAATTTCCATAACACTGATTCTGCTTTTGATTTCGAGTCCACAGAGAGAAGGTCTGTGATTGTAATGATACGCTGGTTATGGGAAAACGAGCCAACGATAGACATGACTCGGCGTATCTTCCCTCCCTGCATGTAATTCAAGAGGCTTTTTTTTTCTCAGATGACAAGCACTTCAGCCAAAACTGTGGTGTTTAGTTTCTCTTAGCAGAGAGTTTGCAGCAGGAAGAATAATGTACGTACGTGTTCAGTGTTGAGTCTTTGTTTAGGGAACCTCTCTGATGTTTGATTCAGGAGGCAACACTCGTTAGTCGATGGCGTATATGATACGATGCCATCGGCAGCAGAGATCACGACCCGAACCGACGCTGTAAACAAACTTCACCATGTCTTCGCGTCGTGTTTGGGACGTCTCAGTCTTCCTCGCTGTAGTGTTTGCTGGAAGGCAGTTATTCTACGCCTCGAGGGGCTGAAGCTCAACTCACCGGCTTTCTTCTTAAAACGATTCAGACAGATGTGGAAACCACCGTTAATTCAATCGCTGTTACAGATCAGACTTTGGACCCTGATTGTCTCCGAACACACAAGTGAAGCTGTCTGGATGTGTGTGTGTGTGTGTGTGTGTGTGTGTGTGTGTGTGTGTGTGTGTGTGTGTGTGTGTGTGTGTGTGTGTGTGTGTGTGTGTGTGTGTGTGTGTGTGTGTGTGTGTGTGTGTGTGTGTGTGTGTGTGTGTGTGTGTGTTGCGTGTCACGGCAGGATTTAATATTTCATTCGATCTCACGATTCTGTGCCTGTGGAGCGTTTTTGTGGAATAATTTATTGTCTCTTTAATATTGTAGGAGAAATATAAACAGCCTGATGTGTGTGTTTGCGTGTTAATCAATAATTTTGATGTAGTTTATTCTTTCGTCTTGTTTTTCTGCTGTACAGTGTGTGTGTGGATAGTATGTATTCACTGTTAACCAGAATATGTCAGATTATTTAGATTAAGTGGGATGGAGGACATTTTACCTGTTTCTGATTATTCTGTTTATTTATATAATAAAATTCAAATGATAAGATAATAAAAGATTAGTAGTTTTAATTATGTACTACAGCTAGTGTTATGTAAGTAAAACAGTCGTCTATAATATCTTTTATTTATTTAACATCCCCTCAAGCAACCAAATTTTATGGAATTTTTTTTTATGTTATTCAAATTAGCATTTTCCGGTGCTGCTAACGTTAACAAGCTCCAATTTCTGAAAATTAACTGATAATAAAACCTGTCCTTTGATCAAATAAAACATGATATTAAAAAGAAATTAAATAAATAAATAAACACATGAAAGTAAAATAAAATATTAATAGGAAAAAAAAAACGCTCCCACTTTCTACCATCACGCTTAACAAACAAAATCCAACTCGGGGCAAGAAATTTCGATTAATATATCAAATGTCAACCTTGACATTGAAGGATAACTAACTGGATACAAAGTTTCTTCCTTCAGGCTCTTCATGTTTCCACGGCGCTGATATCACGCTCAATATCGTCCAAACGGACTCAGGATTCCATATCTTCTAGCCGTGAAGATGTTTCTCATGTACCGCTTTATTAAAACTGTAACGTTGTTGAGGCTTGCTGGGTGCTCACACGGCGGCGGCGGCGGCGGCGATGTGTGATTGCATCGTGGATGTGGAGAGGCCGATTGAACAGCTGTCAGGAAGACGGATGAGGGTTTGAGTAAGTTCGTTTTAATGAAAGCGGCGAGCGACTAACTCTCCCGCCACGTCGCTCGTAGTTGTGAATCTGAAAACAGACAGAAGGACGGTTCCTCCATCAGCGTGTTTTTTTTTTCCCTTTTCAGGGAGTCCAATGTCAAACGAGTTGTTGACAGACAGATTATTGAGCCTCCCCTCCGCAGGTTGCACAGCCCGAGGAGAGGGAAGCGCGGCCAGCGACAGAAATCCATATCTCCCGCTGTGTGTTTGCTTGTGTTTGTCTGAGTGTTTCCAGACAAAGACGCCGCCTGCAGAGAGCTGCTGTTTAACAAACACACGAAGCAGCCGACACCTTGGTGATGCCACACCATTCAGCCCGCTGCAATGGCTTTGTAATTAAAACACGCGGCTGATGGAAAATTAATAACAATTGGTGATCAATGAATCCTTTAAGTCTGAGAATGTGCTGCCTTTTTTCTGTTTTACATCACTGTTGACTTAATTTCTTTACACTTTGGACAAAATAAGACGTCCAAAATGTAAACATAATAAATGGAGATTTGTCAAAGAAAAGAGAAGCTTGCACACCAAGTCCGAAGCGTTTTATTATTTCTTGCAAAAAATTCAATAAACGAGATAAAACTCAATTAATAATGTGGGTTCAATGGTTATTGCTAGTCCCAAACGGGGCTAATCAATTACCTACGTTAGCAAAGTGCTAACGTTTAGCTGCTTGGTTCATAATGTCAAGAGGACAGTTTATTTATTAGAGTTTATTTGGGGTTTTTCTAGGCTGAATTCAATTTTGTTATTCTGGAATGTTTCACATGAAGTCAGACAGGACAGTGTTGGGAGATAAGCCCCGCCTCCTCTCTGACACAATGAACACAAACAATCCCGCGGTTGAACTTTTGTGAATTAGGCGAGATGAAGATTTGATGAACGCACCTTTAGAGAGGCGGGAGGGAGTTTGATGATCTAAAGTCATAAACTTGCTGCCAAATAGTTAGAAACTTCCTCTTAATGCAAACACACAACAAACAACCACAGTTTGTCCCACTTAGACTTCCTTCTGTACTTTCTCACCTCCGTATGCACCGACATGAACTGAGTTAACCCACATCCGTCATTTCCCCCTGACTCAGCAGGACGTTTCGTTTCTTCTTCGATCCCATGCTGAGGGTGAAAAAGCCCATATCTTTTGGCTGATTGAGCATCGTTTTTCTAAATCTCCTGCACCCTCCCGACCAGTTTATGGAGCACATCTTCATCTCATCTTCCTCTGTCTCAACTTTCCTCTCCGTTCAGATCTTCCTACTCCTTTTTACTCACAAGATGTTTCTCTGTTTTCCCAGCACAGATCCTCCTAATGAGATTCCCCTGCAACACTATACAGATATAAGGACAGGATGCATTTAATCTTTGATTTCCTTTCTGTTGTCCGTCTCTCCATCTTCTCCTTATAAATTTCTATATATAAAAAGACATAAAGAGTGTGCACCAGCTCACAGGCCCAGACGCAACATGATTGTATTTTTTTTGTTGTGTTTTCCCGTTCGGGGGGGAACATTGTGTCCTTGAGGGAAATCAAACGCTTGTCTGGCCGGTTGACTGTACACACAGAGGCATCCTCGTCATTTATTAAATCTCCCTTTCCTGCCTCGGAGATGTGTCAACTGGATTTTATGTGTTTACGCTCATCACTTTGCTGGGAATTGGGATTTCATTTGGCGCGTGTTGCCATCTGACACGAACACTGTGACACACATGATGAAAAGAGAAGTTTGTCCTGGTTTTAATTAGACGGGAAATTTGACCAAAGGTCACGTTGGCTGAATCCGGTTTTAAGAATTCATAAAGGCTCCGATTTAAAGGGACATGGTGTTGATTTTTGAAAATATAAAAGGCTTCAACGTAAAATACATCCACACTTGAACCTTTTCCTCCATTTCTGCTCTTCACTGTTTGAAGGCTTCGTTTCCGCTGAACGGTGTGAATCAGAGAGGAAGAGGTTTGGGATATAAATGAACATGCTAATAACTCCTCTTTAATAATTCATAGCTCCTTCTTGTCCTCCTCCTCTCGCTCACATTCTTTAAACTTGCGATCATTTCATTACAGTCTCTCTGCCGTCCCTCATTTTGTGCTTTGAAAGGTCAAAGACACATTTTAATTGTTGAGTGTGTTCACAGTGGCTCTGAATTCATTACTGTCGCCGTGATGGCGCCGTCATTCTCCCAATCCATGCGTCCCCGGGACAGCCTCTTAATGATAATTACTTCACACTGTGTGTTCGCAGATAGAAGCTGCGTTCAACACATTGGTTATCGCAGGTGGTGTCGTTTCCCGGATAGGAAACGAGGCTGTTGGATGTGTTTCACACCTTTCTCTCCACCAACACGTCGATGCTTATCAAGATAGTTTCCTGGAGACGACAGCCGCGGTGGGAAGTAACCAAGTGCTGTACTAAAGTACAATTTATACATTCGCATGGTGGGCAAAACAAAAAAACAAATGCAGGACTTTAAGATGTAGTACTGTTGCTTGTGTCCGTCAGATCCACCCGTAGCTCCTCCACAGTTAAAATATCACTTGACCCATTATCACGTAGGAAAGAGGCATGTATATTTTCATTCGGTTTGGCTTTTCATTTAGACGAAAGCTGAGGTTTTATCACGAAAAAATTTCTGAAAACGTGAAAGTGAAAAACGGTGTTTTAGATTCCGCAACGTCATAGTATGCGACAGAAAATACTGCGTCATGTTTAGCCTTTTTGAAAGGAACAGGAAGTCACTTGTGTCATTCGTTGCTGTTGGTGATTCTGAGGATTCTGATTGGCCTGCATGGCTTTATCCTTCTCGTTACACTGCCGCCTATAGGTTTGGCATGGTATGGCATGGCATATTTATGCAGGTTCATGGAAACTAAAGCTTTTTTTGAGAACGATCTGGTGTGTACGACGTTATTATTGAAAACAGGGGTAAATATTAGTTTCTGTAAATACCCGGCTATGTGTAAAATGTGGCTTAAATGTCACTTCTGTGGTTGCAAAAAATTCAAGATGGCGACGGCCAAAATGCTGAACTCAAGGCCTCAAATAGTCCACAAACCAACGGGTGACACGCTGAATGGGCATTGGTGTCAGACACCAAGGAGCGTTGACTGAGCTGTATTATCGGTTGCCTTGGCAGGGAGACATGGGTTGACTCGATACACTAGTTTTTTTCCGCTGTGAGCCCATGTTGAGCAGCGTTATACTCTGTCCCTGTTCCTCAATATGTGTTATTTATTGCAGCGCGTGGTGTCGGTGCTCATTTAAACTGAGATAGCAGACTGACGTGAAATCAATTTACTGATGATGGTAAGACTGAGGCATCATCATCCTGCAGCGGACCCACAAATATAGAAATGTTCATGCATATAATTAACGTGAAAATGTCAGTGTTTATTCCTTTGCCAGTGAATGTGTCAACATCAGAGCTGCTGCAGGGTCCATTTTATATGATTTGTCTTGATGCACGGCTTCAAATCAAGACATCCATCCATTCAATGAAATATATTGGATTCCAGGAAAAAATGTCACGATCAATATCGGCCACAAACTGATTTAAATGCAATATAGAACAGGTAGGCTATTGTGAAATATTTCGCGTACAACTTTCAGGCGCACATGATGATATCTAGGAGACGCGTCAATACACACCGTGGACATGTTTCTTGGTTAACGGTCTTCCTCGGACCTGAGGAATATTTCCCATTACTCCTCTGATCAATACCAGTAACGTTAAGATTAGAAAGCAGATGAGTGGGCAGCTTTCAGACTTTCCGTTTCTCAGCTCTCTGATCAGAGAAACAGACGAGAGCGGGAGTTCGTGGCCTTGATTTTACAAAGACGGCGACGACGTGATCCTGAGCTCAAACACTCGTCGTGATTTGTGTGGTGCTATGCCTGTAATTAGCAGGAGGAGACGCTGCTAGGAGTCATTAGACGGCTCAGTGTGCTCCGAAAGTCTCTCATGTGCAAAACTAAAAGACGTTCTAATAAAACAGCAGGAACCCGAGTCTCACAGCCGGGGCTAATAGGATGTGAAAGATTGGCTTTCACTCCTGTAGCCTTCAAAAAACGTTTCCACTGGGATGTGAGGAGGTGACACCCTCCGCCTTTTGCATTCTCTTTGAACAGTTTACTCGTCCAGTGGTACTCTTTACTTCTCTAAAAGTACAAATACTCCGCTGTATGAATAAGTAGAGGTCTGTACAATTAATGTATTTGTAACAAGGATCATGGTTTAACTTTAAATTATGTCACACCAACCTTTTACCACTATTAACATTAAGAAAGATTCAACCTCTCTTTACTAACTGATGTTTTAGCTACCCAACTAACTGACCATTTAGCTACCCAACTAACTGACCTTTTAGCTACCCAACTAACTGACCATTTAGCTACCCAACTAACTGACCTTTTAGCTACCCAACTAACTGACCATTTAGCTACCCAACTAACTGACCATTTAGCTACCCAACTAACTGACCTTTTAGCTACCCAACTAACTGACCATTTAGCTACCCAACTAACTGACCATTTAGCTACCCAACTAACTGACCATTTAGCTACCCAACTAACTGACCTTTTAGCTACCCAACTAACTGACCTTTTAGCTACCCAACTAACTGACCATTTAGCTACCCAACTAACTGACCATTTAGCTACCCAACTAACTGACCATTTAGCTACCTAACTAACTGACCTTTTAGGTAGCTGACCAACTGACTTTTTAGCTAGCTGACTTTTTAGCTAGCTGACTGACTTATTAGCTAACTAACTGTCTTTTAGCTAGCTAATAATCTGACTTTTTAGCTACCAACTAACTGACCTTTTAGGTAGATGACCATTTACTTTTTAGGTAGCTGACGTTTTAGCTAACTAACTGACTTTCAGCTAGCTAATAATCTGACTTTTTTGCTACCTAATTAACTGACTTTTTAGCTAACTAACTGACTTTTAGCTATCTAACAAACTTTTTGCTAATTAACTGACTTTAGTCAGCAAAATTTGTACATGTATTTAATGCAGATTACAGATTATTAACACAAAATATTCTCAACAAATTAAATATATAAAGTAGTTATAATATGGTCATCAAAAATTATAAATACAATAATATAATACAATAATATCATATATTTTATTCTTCATAATAAGAGTTATTTTGCTTTGGGTACCTTAAGTATATTTTGATGATGATGACTTTTGCTTGAGTTTTGAATTATTCATTATTTTTACTCTTCTTACTTCCACTTAAGTAAAAGAGCTGAGTATTTCTTCCACCATGTTATGAGGAACGATTATCAAAACTACAATTATTAAGAAGCAGGATGGAATGAACTTTAATTGTAAATACACCATGACGTCTATTTGAACTTGAAGCTTTGCTCCTCATGTTTGTGTCTGTATTCGGTCGTCGTTTCCTGGGACCCTGTGGGAGGTTTTCTTCTGTGGGAGGTTTTCTTCTGTGGGAGGTTTTCTTCTTGGATAAGAACGGCTGTGTTTTGTTTTTTTTTATTTCAGGCGGCGTCCGATGCCCTCAGCAGTCTGGGCCATGTGTACACGGCCATCGGTGACTACCCCAATGCTCTGGCAAGCCATAAACAGTGTGTGCTGTTGGCACGACAAACCCAGTGCCGGCTCTCCGAGGCTCGCCAGCTGGGCAACATGGGCGCCGTGTACACAGCGCTGGGAGACTTCAGCAACGCTGTTCAGTGCCACGAGCAGCACTTGGACATCGCAAAGGTACAGAGCTACATCTTATGATCTGATGGGGGGGAGGAGGAACTCTTTGGACCTTCTAAAACAGTTTGTGTTCAGATTCACCAAATGAGATCAATCTTAAAGGCTATATTTTTCCTCAAAATTCCTGAAAAGACCAACACCATCAGTGATTAATTCCTAAATACACTATCCTGCTGCCATAAATACTCACCATGGAAGTCATTCCCAGAAACGAGGGAAATTTCTTCCGTAGTCTTTTATTTGATATTACTGCAGTTCACCATTGGGCCACATGAGGGAGTCCGAATGTGCGTATTTTCTGATAATAGTAACCTACTTGTTATATTGACGATTTGCACCTGAAAAAGTGTGAGACTGTAAATGCAGAAGGTTTCTATAAGCTATGACTTTATGGCAACAATGCTGATGAACTAAACTACTGAAAACAGGAACGCCTGTGATTTACTGAGTTCTTTCATGGAGAAGATGTGGCTTAAAAATGGATATCACGTTATTGAATTTAGAGCATTAGCAGCATCCTGTAATTGAATTATGGAGAGGAGCAATGTTTGAATTCGAAGACGATGATGAATTTGAACAGGGAGGCAGCAGTTGCATCTCTGTCCTGTTGCTGTGTGTGTTTCAGTACATCCATCTGTCATTTGCCGAATGCAGCGTTTTATAACAAAGTTACTGCATATTTCCCAGAGAACACGGTGTTTATTCAGGCCTCTGTTGAGCCCGTAAATATTTGAAGCTCCTCTCGCAAATGTTACAAGACCAAACACAACAAAAGATAAATAATCTGTGCACATTTCACTCCTTTTTGTGTCTGCAAAGCGAGCCAGCAGCGACTGCAGCCAACATCATTGACACTCTTTGTACTGAAGCTCCGTCCCCGAACAGACTAACTGACCATCTGTTGACAATTAGATTTGTCCCAGAATAAAGTCAAATCTTCGGACTACTGAGAGTCTATAAAGTCATATTTTCTTTTGACAGTTTAGCTGGAAATGTCGCAGCTTGTAACACATAACGATCTCCATCTGTCAGAGATGTGAGGGCTCCATGTCCGACGTCTCTAAAGCGAAAATCTGTTTCTTGTCTTTAGTTGTACGGAGCACAGATGTAATTTTCTCAAACTTCAAAAGCAATTTCACTGCCTGAGATTAATTTAAAGATACATTTTTTTTTAGAAAGTCTGTTTTTAATTTCCTGATAGCAGTGACAATGTTTTCAATAATGTTTCAAAGCCTTTTGAGTAAATAAAAAAACACCCATTCCTTGTGATGTCATTCTGCAGACTTTGGAGAACCGGCGTGAGGAGGCGCGGTCGTACAGTAACCTGGGCAGCGCCTACCACTCTCAGCGGGACTTCGACAAGGCCATATCGTACCACACCCGGGTGCTGGAGTTGGCCCAGGAGCTGGTTGACAGGGCCATCGAGATGAGGGCGTACGCCGGCCTGGGACACGCCGCCCGCTGCATGCAGGTCGGTGTGAAACGGAAGATTTAATTCTGTGCTGTCGAGCCTGTCATTTATTATGTGACTGATGAATGTTGTTCGCGGTGGATTGTCAGGACCTGGAGAGAGCTCGCCAGCACCACCAGCACCAGCTAGAGATCGCTCAGGAGCTGCAGGACAGGGCGGCTCAGGGCCGAGCGTCGTCCAACCTGGGTAAGTGTAACTCGGCACACGTAGCTGGATGGAAGGAAATAGTAAAAGTACAGAAGAGATTCTCAAACCTTTTATTGGGGAGAACATTTTCCTCTTCCTAATCCCAACACTGAGTAGACATATTCGACTATTTCTACTCATAACACCATTGGAATGGTCATATTTGTGTTCTTAAAGGCTTCAGCCTTAATACTTCAGACCTGTTTCATGATAATAAACATTTCCAGGGTCTCTATCTTCCGCTGTGTGATGCATTTCCAGGTGAAGTTGAGGAATTTCATTCGATGGTTGACTAGACTGGACCTTCTCTCGCTCTGTGCTGCTTAAAGATTGATTGATGGATGGATGTTGTGATATTATTGGTACTTGCTGATGTAAGCATGCATAATATTTAGTTTAACAGGAAGAAAAACAATGGATTTCTGAAGAAATTGATGTTTTTGTCATTTTGGGGGGCGTTTGTTGTTAAATAGGTGCACAATATGAGCAAGGATTTGATCTAAAAGGGTTAAAAAGATCTATAATAGCAGTTAGTAATAATAGTTATTTTGATAGAAAATGTATCTTTTATGACACACATTATTGTCTGGTCTTGAAACTGATTTTCTTGCAGTGTAACTGGTTTCAAACTCCACATTCACCTGTGGTTCCTCGTGTGTTTCTGTATTGGGACCACGAACAGTTGGGCCACCCCTGATGTAAACTAACATTGTAAGAGATCGGTGAAGAATAAAGTATCCTCACAGTTCAAAAGTGCAAAAGAACGACGGGAGATGGACGTTTCAAATGCAGCTTGAATGGTAAAAGTCTGTTCAGCCGCTGTGGAGATATCAACGTCTGAATATCGAGGTCGTGGTCTTATGTGAGAGGAATAAACATTCATAAAATCATTGCTGAGAGCATAAAACCCTCCGAATGAGAGATGCATTCGTACCATTGACTTCTGTCTCACGACGCTCCTCTCGGATGGTGCAGCACGTCTAGTAAGCTATGCTAAGCATTTCTGTTTCTGGTTTGTTTAAACCATCATCTGGTCAATGCACGGATGGAGAGTTGAGATGCATCAGCATTTGTGTGATTTATCGGTCACATTGTACGCTTGCTTCCCAGTAATTAGTCATAGATGTAGCTTCGAGAAAACAAGTTTCTACACGTCAGTGATATTCCTCTCGAAGCCTCGTGTTGTTTAATCTAGATTAATGACGACGTTAAATAACACGTTTAAGGAGGAGCATTGTGAACAGGAAGTAGTCACAGTTAATATGATAAAAGAAAACTTGCTGAGGAGAAGTCAGCATAACTGGAGGATCCAAAGGTGACAACAAGTAGGAGGAGGTGGCAGACTTCTTCTTCTTCTCTCTGTTATGGAGGAGGGAAAAAACAGTACATCTGCTGAATAAAAGAAAGATTCTGCAGCAACAACAGCGATTTGAAATGACTGGTTCATATTCAGTTCAGTCCAGGATCTGAGATGACTGTATTCTGTGAAACATTTCATAGAAGTCAGAGTGATAACTGAATAAAACCACAAACACCGTCGCTGTAATAAACACCACGAGTGGAAAAGGATGAGGGTTGATGCTTTCACAGCAGAAATCTGAGAAAGCACAAACTGAGAATGAGGAGGGCGACATGCTGTTTTTGTCTGCTTGTATTTCTTTATAGCCGTGGGTCCAGTGGTGGAAGAAACCAGGTTTTTTGGGGGGATTTTTGGGGTGTTTTAGTGCATAATAATAAGGGAAAAAGCTCTGATAAAAGTCAAGAATCACATAAAAATATAGATACGTAAATACGTAAAATCTATCTTTCTAGGATTAATTGTGTGTTTATGACTTTTGACTATAAGAAGAAATTTAAACATGATCAATAACTTACTATTTATATTAGTATTGGCTGCACAATAACAGTTATTTATTAGAAATCATAGTGTTTTTATTGTTTTTAAATGTCACTTTTGTCTCTGACTTCATTGTGTCCTTCTAAAACAATCTGGATTTTGAAAACTTCAAAGCGAACTCTTTTATTGCTCTTCTGGGTAAATTCATTTTCCCAAATGTGGAGGAATGTGATGCAATTTTAGATAAACGTACTCGTCTTATTGGAGAAGCTCTAGCGTTGCCACAGGGGCTCTGGTCCTGGACCTGATCAGCTCAGTCTGCATCCATCAGCTGCATCCAAAGGACACTGAGTACATTTACTCAAGTACTACTTAGGTTACTGGTGCTTTAGGCGTATTTATTTAAGTAGCAGGACTTTTACTTGTAGTAAATTATTTTGACACTGTAGTATTAGTACTTCTCCCATCCCTGGCTGTAGATCCTGCCCTCCCGTCGCCTCATCTGCCTCTTGAGGCCCGATCACATGACCGCAGTAGTGCCTCTCTGGCCAATCGCCGCTCATGTTTTATTAACGGGGTTCTGGTTTCTGCGGCCACAGTGATATCTGAGCGCCTGTGAACCCGACGCCACCGCTGAGTGGACACCTTGCCGCTGTGTGTGTGTGTGTGTGTGTGTGTGTGTGTGTGTGTGTGTGTGTGTGTGTGTGTGTGTGTGTGTGTGTGTGTGTGTGTCTGTGTGTGTGTGTGTGTGTGTGCTCGCCGCGTCGCGCCAGTAATATGAGCATCAAGTACACGTGTCCTCGTTGCGTGTTGTTCTTCTCGATATGATTGAGTCTCGTGTTCAGTCACCAAGAAGTCCTTTTGGTTTGGGTGTTCTGTGAGCGGGAGTCAGGAGCACCCAGTGGGTGCTGTGATGGGTGACTAATGGGCGGCTGCTGAAGTCGCTGACTCCTGACAGACGAGCTGCAGTCTGTGGTTCAGATCACTGATTCAGATCATCATTTATGGATGATACTTTTCTCTCAATGCTGACTTGACAACCCTCCATTCTCCTTCCCTCCTTTGTTTCCTCCTTCTCCTCCTCTCTTCCTCTCTTCTCCTCCTCCTCTCTTGTTCCCCCTCTCTTCTCTGGTGTCATCTGATTCCCTCCTCTCCTCTCTTATTTCCTCATCTCCTTTATCGTTTCCTCCCCTCCACAGCTCTCCTCGTGTTTGATTTTATCTCCTCCCTTGTTTCCTCTTCTCTTCTCTTGTTTCCTATTCTTCTCTCCTCCTACCTCGTTTGCTCCTCTCCTCCCTTGTTCCTTCTCTCTTGTTTCCTCAGCTCCTCCTTTGTTACTTCCTCTCCTCCTCTTTCCCTCCCCTCTTGTTTCCTCGTCTCCTCCCTTGTTTCTTCCTCTCCTCTCTTGTTTCCTCGTCTCCTCCCTTGTTTCTTCCTCTCCGCTCTTGTTTCCTCGTCTCCTCCCTTGTTTCTTCCTCTCCTCTCTTGTTTCCTCGTCTCCTCCCTTGTTTCCTCCTCTCCTCCCTTGTTCCTTCTCTCTTGTTCCCTCGTCTCCTCCCTTGTTTCTTTCTCTCCCCTCTTGTTTCCTCATCTCCTCCCTTGTTTCTTCCTCTCCTCTCTTGTTTCCTCGTCTCCTCCCTTGTTTCTTCCTCTCCTCTCTTGTTTCCTCGTCTCCTCCCTTGTTTCTTTCTCTCCCCTCTTGTTTCCTCATCTCCTCCCTTGTTTCTTTCTCTCCTCTCTGGTTTCCTCGTCTCCTCCCTTGTGTCCTTCTCTCCCCTCTTGTTTCCTCGTCTCCTCCGTTGTTTCTTTCTCTCCTCTCTTGTTTCCTCGTCTCCTCCCTTGTTTCTTTCTCTCCTCTCTTGTTTCCTCGTCTCCTCCCTTGTTTCTTTCTCTCCAATCTTGTTTCCTCGTCTCCTCCCTTGTTTCTTTCTCTCCAATCTTGTTTCCTCGTCTCCTGCCTTGTTTCTTTCTCTCCTCTCTTGTTTCCTCGTCTCCTCCCTTGTTTCCTCCTCTCTTCTCTTGTTTCCTATTCTTCTCTCCTCCTACCTCGTTTCCTCCTCTCCTCCCTTGTTCCTTCTCTCTTGTTTCCTCGTCTCCTCCCTTGTTTCTTTCTCTCCCCTCTTGTTTCCTCGTCTCCTCCCTTGTTTCTTTCTCTCCCCTCTTGTTTCCTCGTCTCCTCTCTTGTTTCCTCGTCTCCTCCCTTGTTTCTTCCTCTCCTCTCTTGTTTCCTCGTCTCCTCCCTTGTTTCTTTCTCTCCTCTCTTGTTTCCTCGTCTCCTCCCTTGTTTCTTTCTCTCCTCTCTTTTTTCCTCGTCTCCTCCCTTGTTTCTTTCTCTCCTCTCTTGTTTCCTCGTCTCCTCCCTTGTTTCTTTCTCTCCTCTCTTGTTTCCTCGTCTCCTCCCTTGTTTCTTTCTCTCCTCTCTTTTTTCCTCGTCTCCTCCCTTGTTTCTTTCTCTCCTCTCTTGTTTCCTCGTCTCCTCCCTTGTTTCTTTCTCTCCTCTCTTGTTTCCTCGTCTCCTCCCTTGTTTCTTTCTCTCCTCTCTTGTTTCCTAGTCTCCTCCCTTGTTTCTTTCTCTCCTCTCTTGTTTCCTCGTCTCCTCCCTTGTTTCTTCCTCTCCTCTCTTGTTTCCTCGTCTCCTCCCTTGTTTCTTCCTCTCCTCTCTTGTTTCCTCGTCTCCTCCCTTCTTTCTTTCTCTCCTCTCTTGTTTTCTCGTCTCCTCCCTTGTTTCTTCCTCTCCTCTCTTGTTTCCTCGTCTCCTCCCTTGTTTCTTCCTCTCCTCTCTTGTTTCCTCGTCTCCTCCCTTGTTTCTTTCTCTCCTCTTGTTTCTTCCTCTCCTCCCTTGTTTCTTCCTCTCCTCTCTTGTTTCCTCGTCTCCTCCCTTGTTCGTGATATGGACGTCTCGATGGCACCATTCCAAGTCGTGCAGTTTGATGCCATGCCTTATTTAAATGTCTTAGTGCAGCTTTAAATGAAAGAAGGGCCCAGTTTCATTGAGTTGTCCTGTGCCGTCTCATCGCCCATCATCAGATCTCACCTAACTTTCCACACCTCTAATCTCCCCCCCATGTCAGGGAATCCCACCGACCTGCAGAGTATCTGCAGATAGCACGCTTCGCCTCGGAGAAGCTCACGCGTTAGCGGAGTTTAAGAGGAGGGCTGTTATTCCAGCCAAGTCTGCAGGCTTCTCTGTAATCCTCTTAGTGTGAGGTCTCCCTCTCCTTATCAGCCTCCTCCTCTTCCTCACCTTACCCTACATACCATGTTCTAAGTGTGCTGTCGTTGCGTTTTCCTCTCAACCAGTTCTATGTGTTTTGACTGTGAACGTTTGCGTCTCACTTGGAGTCGTTCGTCCACGCGGCTGGGAACGTAAAATGAAAAGAAACCAAAATCAAATATTCATCGTTCCTCTTTTTGGTTGTTAACCAGTTTCACAGAGCGTGAATACCATGTTTAATATGCCAATTAAAGACACAATTATTCGTTTTTAATTAACTGCTTTTGTTCACTCAGTTTTTATTATTCTTTTGTTCTCCTGTTTGTTTTTAATTCAGCATCCATTTTATTATTGTGTTGAAGCGTTTTTTATCATTAATGTGCTCCGTGTGTAAAAACAATGTCATCGTTGATTAACTTTCTGAAGCTTTGTGTCGGTGATGGTTTACACTTGCATTTGTGCTCAAATACTAAATGAATGCAAGCATTGATATATATATTTCTTAGTGTCCTGAAAACTGCACAGCAACAGGGAGTCCAGTATGAATTATGTGTATGTAACTCTGCTTTTGTGTGCAGTTTCCCCTTCAGGACTTTTCTGTTACGTTCAAATCAGATGAAATGGTAAAAAAAAATACTTTGGGAGGTGTAAATGTAATCCAATCCTGTAAATCGAGTTTCACTCCTATTTGGACCTAAATTAGACGGCGATAACCCAATTAAGGTGTTTAGACGACAGTTGCAATAATCACAGTTTTACCTCAATCTGGTTATAATCAGGCTGTTGGCGTCCAAGTAAACACCATAACTGTAAGAGAGAAGATGATGGCTTCCGTTAAAAAAACACACACAAGAGGCTTGTGTGTCATCCAGGCTTCAGCCTACGGTTCTGAAAAGACGCTGAAGTGCCTTAAACTGTCATTCTCTCTGCTGGCCATCAGGGGGCGACTCCTCTCTGATTGTATAGAAGTCTATGAGAAAATGACCCTACTTCTCTCTTGATTTAATAGTCCACAGACCAGTGGGTGACGTCACCATGACGACGTCCACCTCCTATAGACAGTAACCTATAACCTGCTTGTGAGGCTGAGCAGCATCAATGGCTGCATTGCTCAGTATTGAGTTGCCTTCTTAAAACTGCAACTCGTGTTCAACTTTGTCAACTCTCCTCCCTTCTTCCTCTCTTGTGTCTCGAGCTTCTTCTTTAACTCTTCTTTCTTCCAACACTTCAGCTCAGTAAACCAGTTTGGTGAAGGCCACTGGGACGTGAGTTTTCCGGTTTCTTTTCCCGGGGCAGTGAGACGACGACGACTCTGGATCTCTGCATGTTGAAGATATTATTGGATTTTTTGTTTGTGTGATTTACTGCTGTACACTCGTGTCTTACATGTACACGTTTTCTCTGCTTGCTGGTTATTTATATCTCAGTGCATCATTTTGGGAATTTGCCGTGTTTGTGATTTCCCAGCATGCAGCGCGGCAAGCTGTGTTTGGTGTTCACTGCTGATTACATGAATGTTGGATGTACTCGTCAGAGTTGCTGCAGACTTTAAAACTTAAGTCTCAACAACCAGGACTTGGATTGTCTGATTTGCTTGAGACTACACTGAGATTCTCCTCCTGTCGTCACTGTATCATAAGAGAGACCAGACCAGAGACGAGGTTGCTGCCGTGTTCATGTCTAGATGACGTTATTTTATGTGTTGATAGAGCAGCTACAATGTTAGCAAAGCCTGGCACCCATCAATCCAGACTCCATTCATAAAACAAGCATTTTAGCTTGTCCTACGACCTCTAATATCTTCCCTCTTCTAACGCCATCTCAGGCATCATCCACCAGATGAAGGGGGATTACGAGACGGCGCTGAAGCTCCACAAATCTCACCTGTCCTTCGCCCAGGAGCTGAGTGACTACGCCGCACAGGGCCGGGCCTACGGTAACATGGGCAACGCCTATCACGCCCTCGGCGTCTACGACCAAGCCGTCCGCTACCACCGACAAGAGCTCCAGATCTCCCTGGAGGTGAACGATCGTCCGTCCCAGGCCTCCACGCATGGCAACCTGGCCGTGGCCTACCAGGCGCTGGGCGCTCACGACCGAGCCCTGCAGCACTACCTTCACCATCTCACCATCGCACGAGAGCTCCAGGACTCGCAGAGCGAAGCCAGAGCACTCGGTAAGCGAGACGGGAGGGAGACGCTGCAGGGAATGAAGTCCTCTGCACTCTTTTTCTTTCTTTTTTTCTCTCTTTTCACAAAATGTTGTTTCCTCTTTGCAGCAAACTTGGGCAACTTCCACAGCTGGAGAGGGGAATACGCTCAGGCCTTACCGTACTACCAGCAGTACCTGGCTCTGGCTCCAGGCCTGCAGGACCTGGAGGGAGAGGGGAAGGTCTGCCACAACCTCGGCTACGCTCACTACTGCCTGGGACAGTACCGAGACGCAGTCAGGTCAGACACCAAAGTCCTCTTTTTTCCCTATTCTCACCGTTGTTGTGACATTTGTGAACATCCAATAAAACCTGTTGATATCCTTCATAAAGATTTAAAGTAGGTGTGTTTTGGATGTTCTGGCCGTGCATCTGTACTCAAGCTCTGCAGACCGTCGGCTGTCGCCAACCTGTCATAAATGTTTAAAAAAAATCCTAAATCTTAAATCTTAATCGTCTTAATCAGAAAATGCTCCATTCGGAATAAGGCCCGATTCTTAACATCTTATTGTGTCGATGAACATCTGGATGAAGCACAGTCCGAACGTACACTGTATCTAGGGGGTCAATGACACTGACTATAAAAATGTACATGAATTAATTTTCCTCTGTGCTGCATCTTTTGTGAATATGAACGTCATGCTTTTCCAGCTTGTGTTCTTATGTCATGCTTTACATGTTTTCAACCGTTTCCTAGGTATTATGAGCAGGACCTGGCCTTGGCCAAGGACCTCCAGGACAAATTGGCCCAGGCGAAGGCCTACTGTAACCTGGGTCTGGCCCACAAAGCACTGGGGGAGTACAAGAAAGCGGAGGAGTGTCAGAGATACCTGCTGTCTCTGGCACAATCCCTGGATAACACACAGGTCACCTACCACTATACTGCTGTATCGTACCCCGCTCCCTGTGTCCCGACCTTATTGCAGAAAAAATATGTGAAAAATACATATTTGAATTGCACACATGGTGTTTGTCAATTTAAATGAGACTCTTTTCAAGTCCAGAAAGTCGTGAAAGAAGGAGCGAGACCACTTTTGTTTGGAAAGTCTTCAGATTTCAGTCTTACACTTCATGCTACAATTCAAACATTGAAAGCATATTTGTCTCTCGCCCTCCACTATGGTACATATTTTTCCTGAAATGAGGTCCCGTGAAGGGCCATGTCTTCTCCTCTCTGTACACAGGAAGTGGTGGTTAATCATGTGGTTGTGTTTGTCAGCAGGCGGTCTTCAGGGCCTTCGGGAACCTGGGCGATGTGTGTGTTTGTCGGGGCGATCTTCAGGGAGCTGTGAGGTTCTACCAGCAGCAGTTAAGTCTGGCTCAGCAGGTCAGCGATCAGAAGATGGAGGCCGACGCCTACTCTGCACTCGGATCAGTCCACAGGTCAGGGCCCGCTTGTCATCGCTTAATTTGACGGCCCTCATAAAGTCGACGGAGATTTTCACCAGTGTGCTCTTCCTTTTTCTCTCACCTGTCCTTCAGGCTGCTGCGCCAGCTGGACGCGGCCTTGTCCTACCACAGCCAGGAACTCACCGTCCGAAAGCACCTAGCTGACCAGCAGGGGGAGTGCCGCGCCCTGGGCCACCTAGCAGCCGTGCACATGGCCCTGGGAGACTACGCTACGACCTTCCAGTGTTACGAGGCCCAGCTGGGCCTGGCGCAGGGCCTCAGGGACGCTCGCCTGGAGGCCCAGGTCCACGGGAACATGGGCATCACCAAGATGAACATGTGTGTGTTTGAGGAAGCTATTGGCTACTTTGAGCAGCAGCTGGCCATGCTGGAGCAGCTGAGTGGGACGGAGAGCATGCTGGACCGAGGCAGGGCCTATGGGAACCTGGCAGACTGCTATGACGCTCTGGGAGACTATGAGGAGGCCATTCAGTACTATGAGAAGTACCTGACGGTGGCTCAGAGTCTCAACCATGTCCAGGACCAGGAGAAAGCCTACAAGGGACTCGGCAGCGCGCACAGGTAAGAAAACACGCTTTCAAAGAGTTGGATGATCAAAACCACCTAAACCTACGTTAAATGCCTTTCAGGTAAGCTTCATATTTTCCGTACAAACATAAACATGTCGTCGATCCTGTCATCGAACTCTCGGCAAGAAAGTTGAACTACTTTCATTTGTATTTAGTCGCTCTATCTGAGGCTGCAGTGAGCCGTAGCACATGATATGAATTAAAAGCTAATCCACAAACGTTTGGTTCATTTTACAGAAACCGTGAGCACCAAAGTATGATTAATTCAGATTTACCAGCAGAGTACAAGAGAGACAAAAGAGATGCTTATTCTTATCCTCGATTAGAGGATAGTGAGTGGTGTCGGGTCGTATAACGCGTGTCGTTAACTGTCCGGGGCTTCACGAATGACTCGGAACTAGAATGTTATTTGATATTTTCATAGTGATTTGAATAAACAATTTCCAAGTTTTCTGCAAAGGAAATGAAAGGCCTGTCCCAGTAAGTGTATTTCAGAAGGTGTTAAACTAATTGAATTAGTATTTTTAATTTTCCAGCACACAATTTGCATATATTACAGTGTTTTTAAATGAATTCCAATCACGGAAACAGGATTATATACTTACTAACATGCTCTTGTAACGTTTAGTCTGTAACTGCAGCTCGCAGCCTCTCAGTTTCACACTTTTCTGTGTTATGATGTCATACACTATATATATATATATATATATATATATATATATATATATATATATATATATATATACATACATATATGTTCTATTCTCTCACACTTTTTTGGATTTATCAGGACAACCTTTCATGCACAAATCTCCAAAGAGCTCTTCTCGCCTCAAGCACACACATTTTAAATTAGTGATCATAGTGAAAATAATCATTATTCATTCATGGTAACAAGCAGCAGCAGAGAGTAAATCCCCACGTTTCTCATGTGAAACCACACAAGTAATGTTCACTGACAGCAGAAGAACAAGGCTTAATGGTGGGTTTCCTTTATCCGTCTGCTCTCGTCTCCTCTGGCTCTCTGGAGGGTGAAAGTACAGTCGCTGATTTATCTCAGTGAACCTCTGTAGATGTACTTTTACTCTTTTCTCTCCTAGGAAACTGTTTCTTATTTCAGCTCGTAATCTAAATTATTAACCTCTTATTGTTTGCCGCCTTAAATTGCTCACACGTGTCCCTCTGGATAGCAGGAAACCCCGGTGTGTACTTTCTAACATCACAAACGAGATGATGACGAGCTCCCCTCTCTGCAGGTCCATAGGGAGCCTCCAGCAGGCGTTGGTGTGCTTTGAGAAGCGGCTGGTGGTGGCCCATGAGCTGGGTGGCGAAGGAGGGGGGAAGGCTCAGGCTTACGGGGAGCTGGGCACGTTACACAGCCAGCTGGGCAACTACGAGCAGTCCCTCTCCTGCCTGGAACACCAGCTCAACATCGCACACACAGCGGGGGTGAGGATCTACCTGCAGAAGTTTCTCGTTTCAACTTCCGATTTCTCTCTTCTCGAGTGTGAGAAATGAAAAGTAAGTTATCCACAAAAATGAAGACGTAGTAAAAGCTGCTCTAACTTGCAGGATAAATCCCTGGAAGCTGAGGCGAGCGATGCACTTGGAGGCGTTTACCAGCTGATGGCAGACAACGAGACGGCGCTGCAGGTTCGTGCACATTCATAATACGTCTGTCGTCACTTAAAGGAATAGTTTGACATTTTGTGTTTGCCAAGGTATGAGAAGATGTCTGAAGCCACGGCTAGCTGGCTTTAGCTTAGCATAAAGACTGTAAGCAGGGGCAAACAGCTAGCCCAGCTCGGTCCATCCTGCAGGGACTCCAGGAACATAAACCACGAGTTGTCACGTAGATAGATTTAGTTCCCTTTGGACCGAGCCAAGCTAGCTGTTTCTCCCTGTTTCCGGTCTTTAAGCTAAGCTAAGCTAACCAGCTGTAGCTTCATATTTACCATACATACATGAGAATGGTATCCATCTTCTCATCTCGTCAACATAGCGTATAATTGGAAGTCCCAAGATGTGAAACTAGTCCCTTTAGTAACGGAGCTCTCCTGCTGCAGTGGCACCAGAGGGCTCTGGATATAGCGGAGCAGACGGGGTGCGTGAGGAGCCAGGGTCGAGCCTACGGCAACCTGGGACTGACCTACGAAGCTCTGGGGAAGTATGAGCGGGCCGTGGTCTTCCAGGAGCAGCACCTGAGTGTGGCGGCGCAGACCAATGATCTGATCGCTAAAACCCTCGCCTACGGGAGCCTGGGGAGGACACACCATGCACTGCAAAACTATGCCCAGGCTGTGATGTACCTGCAGGAAGGTAAGAAGGTTCAGCAGCGTTGGAAAGCCCCTTCAGTCTTGTTGGGATCATCTCAAAACTGGGCCATGAGAATAATGTTAATGTGAATGCTTTGATGAAATCATTGAATTATCTTCTCTGATGATGGAACAATTATTTTTTTAATCAGAAGAAAACAAGCTTGTAATGTTGAAAACAAAACAAACTGTTGTTCTCTTTAGTGATTAAACTGCCTGTTATTGTCTCAGTTGTTTGGTCTGTGAAATATCATCAGTATCCTAACAGTGCATGAAATTAATTCCTTTCCATCTAGTCTTCTATTGATGATCTAATGGATTCATCGATGCATCATTTTCACAAAAATTCAAATACACACACAGTTCCACAGATGCTGCACATTCATGAAAGCCTTTAAGAACACGTGTATTTACAAGTGACTGATGACCACGTCCATAAAAATACCTGATAAATATGACCAGAACAGCCTCAACACTAAACGATAATCAGTTATGAAATGGAAAGTTTATTGAAGAATCAATAAACTCTCCACTTGTGATACAAAGTGAGGAAAAAAGTGAGTCACAGCTTTAGCCTCACATACTTGAATCTACATGTGTGTATCTTATTAAAAAGTGGGAGTAGTTGAGGCCTGAGAACAATGTGAGTTGTATTTGTGAGACCATCCAGAAGCATGAAAGGTATTTATGAGTCTGACACAAGTTAATAGAATATCACCACTGTGGTGTTTACCCTGCAGTGTGGTTTCCATTAGCCTGTTTGATTCAACTTCTCCTCCAACTTAACCACTCTTTCAAACACATGCACAGCCGTCTCATGTGTTTCTAGATTCAAAACTGCTTTCTTGTTGGGAAATAATCCTGCTGGAACAAAGAATGGCCTTCACCTGTAAAATATCACTCAGAGAGACATGTACGAGCCAGGAAGAGACACAAAACCACCTCAAAGAGACACAAAACGACCTCAATGAGACACAAATGACCTCAATGAGATACAAAACAACCTCAAAGAGACACAAAACGACCTCAATGAGATACAAAACGACCTCAATGAGATACAAAACGACCTCAATGAGACACAAACGACCTCAATGAGACACAAAACAACCTCAGTGAGACACAAAACGACTTCAAAGAGACACAAATGACCTCAATGAGATACAAAACAACCTCAAAGAGACACAAAACGACCTCAATGAGACACAAAACGACCTCAATGAGATACAAAACGACCTCAATGAGACACAAATGACCTCAATGAGATACAAAACAACCTCAAAGAGACACAAAACGACCTCAATGAGACACAAATGACCTCAATGAGATACAAAACAACCTCAAAGAGACACAAAACGACCTCAATGAGACACAAAACGACCTCAATGAGATACAAAACAACCTCAAAGAGACACAAAACGACCTCAATGAGACACAAAACGACCTCAATGAGATACAAAACGACCTCAATGAGACACAAATGACCTCAATGAGACACAAAACGACCTCAATGAGATACAAAACGACCTCAATGAGACACAAATGACCTCAATGAGACACAAAACGACTGCAAAGAGACACAAAACAACCTCAATGAGACACAAATGACCTCAATGAGACACAATACAACCTCAATGAGACACAAAACAACCTCAATGAGACACAAAACGACTTCAATGAGACACAAAACGACTGCAAAGAGACACAAAACGACATCAATGAGACACAAAATGACTGCAAAGAGACACAACACAACCTCAATGAGACACAAATTACCTTAATGAGACACAATAAAACCTCAATGAGACACAAAACAACCTCAATGAGACACAACACGACCTCAGTGAGACACAAAACGACTTCAAAGAGACACAAAACGACATCAATGAGACACAAAATGACTGCAAAGAGACACAACACAACCTCAATGAGACACAAATTACCTTAATGAGACACAGAATGACCTCAATGAGACACAAAATGACTCAATGGGACACAAAATGACCTCAATGGGACACAAAATGACCTCAATGAGACATAAATGACCTCAATGAGACACAAAACGACCTCAATGAGACACAAAACAACCTCAATGAGACAAAACGACCTCAATGAGACACAAAATGACTGCAAAGAGACACAACACGACCTCAGTGAGACACAAATGACCTCAATGAGACACAAATGACCTCAATGAGACACAACACGACCTCAATGAGACACAAAACAACCTCAATGAGACATAATACAACCTCAATGAGACACAAAATGACTGCAAAGAGACCCAAAGCGACCTCAATGAGACACAAATGACCTCAATGAGACACAAGTGACCTCAATGAGACACAAAATGACTGCAAAGAGATGGGGAAACAGCTGCAGAGACAAAATGAATAGAAAAAGACATAAAATGACCATAGAGGGACATAAAACAACCCCATAGAGACACAACACAACTTGCCCCTATCAAGGAGAGCTGCAGGGCCCTTTTGCAGGTCTGCTCCCAGGGGCCCATTGTGTCATAATGTCACATCCCAACTAAGGCTGAGCTGAAAAACATGTAACACATGTTTGGGTTCATCCATGACTCCTTCATCGGCCTTGTAAGACGCGGTGACGGCTTGTCCCTAAACTCACGGATCCTCTGGATTTTAATTGATCATTAGCTCAACAAGCAGCGAGGAACTCGGCTCGGAGTTGAAGTGAGGACGGAGAAACATTCGTATTCGTGCCTCCAATTAACCTCCTCAACCGACGGAGGGAAACTGCAGCTACAGAACATCACAAGGCCAGACACCCAGAGAGAGAGACAGGCAGAGTAAATCAAAACTTGATGTTTGATGAGATTCGGCTCAATCTAGAGAGCCCTAATGAGAACTAATTACAAGCCGCCACGACTCGCAGCGAGGGAGATGAAACAAATCTGAGACAAACCGGAGAGCAGAGGGAAGACGAGATCTTTGAGTCGGAGTCAGCGGGATGTAAAAGTCCGCGGCAGAGGAAGACAAAAGGAGCAGCGAGCGGGGGAAAGAACGGCGCTCCGGGCTGGAGTTGGCTTCAACACAGCAACAGTTGTCTCGACTGTCAGAGAGATGATTTTCCAAGTCTGATCTCCTCTCTCTCCTCCTCAGGTCTGCGTCTGGCAGAGCAGTTGGCCCGCAGAGAAGACGAAGCCAAGATACGCCATCGCCTCGGCCTGTCACTGTGGGCCGGAGGAAACCTGGAGGAGGCTCAGCACCAGGTCGGTGTGTGTGTGTGTGTGTGTGTGTGTGTGTGTGTGTGTGTGTGTGTGTGTGTGTGTGTGTGTGTGTGTGTGTGTGTGTGTGTGTGTGTGTGTGTGTGTGTGTGTGTGTGTGTGTGTGCATACAGAGGGGGTATTTAAGCCAACATTAAATCTAAATAAATGTAGACATAATTGCACATTTATTTATTTCCATACTGATGGATAAACATTCAACACTTCTTGATTTGCTACTGCAGGTTCATTACAAACTAGATAAACGCTGATTCTACCAATCGTTTGTATTGACACCATGTTTGTTTGGCTGTTGTTATTTTCATTATTATGAGTAACCATCCATAGTTAAGTTTGATAGAGAGAAGCTTCACATCTAATTGTGTATTTGTAGTGCCCCCCAGTGGTTATTAATGTAACAACATGCTCAGATCTCCTGCTTTAAAGTCACATGTTTTACATCCAAACTGGTGACACATAAATATAATAATATATATATATAAACATATATGTGTGTTCTTCAGAAAACAGTTTGACGGTGTGTTTGAGTACCAGTTTGTTTGCTCCGTGTGTTTCAGTTGTACAGAGCGTCCGTGTTGTTTGAGACGATCCGTCACGAGACGCAGCACAGCACCGACTGCAAGCTTTCCCTGTTTGATCTGCAGACCAGCTCGTACCAGGCTCTCCAGAGAGTCCTCGTCAGCCTCGGTGAACCTCTTGTGCTTTTTATTTTTCACGGGCGTGACTCACTGAGCGTCACGACGTTCTCACCTTTCCCTCTCAGTGCCTGTCAGTGATGCACAGACTATCAGCTGACGTGTGAGTGATAACTCCTCCTGTTTTATTTCGTCTCAGGGCGGCATGACGAGGCGCTCGCCATAGCAGAGCGAGGGCGAACGCGAGCCTTCGCCGACCTCCTGGTTGAGCGGCAGAAAGGGAGTCAGCAGGCGGCGACCTCTGACCCTTACATCCCAGTCACTGTGGAGCACATCCTGGAGACGGTCAACGGGCAGAGGGCCATGGTGCTCTACTACTCTCTGGCTGGAGGCTTCCTGTACAGCTGGCTCATATCTCCAGGGACAGGTACACACACACACACACACACACACACACTGAAACACACACACACACACACACACACAAATACACACACACATACACACACACACACACACACACACACACATACACACACACACACACACACACACACACACACACACACACACACACACACACACACATACACACACACACACACACACACACACACACACTCACACACACACTGAAACACACACACACACACATACACACACACATACACACACACACACACACACACACACACACACACTCACACACACACTGAAACACACACACACACACACACATACACACACACACACTCACACTGAAACACACACACACACACTGAAACACACCACACACTCATTGAGAATATGCTCTGTTCACCTTGCAAAGAAAGTAAACTGTAATAATTCATATTTCATGACTTCTCCTATAGTGCCACCATCTGGACAAAAGTTGAACTCTGTCCACTTCCCGTTAACCTCCTACATCAGTCCCTGAGTTACTTTTCCATTTTTCATTATAACAAAGAAGAGTATTCCCCAACATAAAACCTTATAGAAACTAAAATATAATGATTATATAATGATAATGATAATAATAATAATACATTTATTACCAACAATAATAGTAATAAAAAGTGTACATTTAATTTATATAGCACACTTCTCAATGTGCTTTTTATTATTATTATTATTATTAATTCTGTTCATGGCATATACGACACAAAATGCCACTTTGATCTTCCGTCTGGCGTGCTGCCGTAAATTAATGGATGGACTTTATTAATCACTAATTGGAAAGGAAGGTGTCGACGGTTATCCAAAACAACTATATTCTAAAATATAAACATAAGATAACGTACTGTATTCGACATCCATGTGCAAATTTGCTGTGGTTTATTCGTTTCAAATGGATTATTTATTAATGTTAAAGTCCTGAATGCTAAACGGTGGACTCTGGAACCGGACCACCATCTAATGGTTGATTGCCATGACATTTACCGAGGTCACTCTTTGTCCTCGGCGGATGAACCCTTTTATTCTGGACTCCTCTTGATCTCGCCCTTTGGCACCAAAATGTCAACCTTGTGTACACGTATCCCATAATTTAACTGTCATGACATTTGAGGACATTTGTGCATGAACCTTTGGATTTTAGTGAAGTCCTTTCCTTTTACCCCGGAGGGCGCGTCCTCAGGGGGAAAGGAAAAGCACGTCTTATTTGCCGCCCCATCAGCTTCTCAGATCCACTTGTACTTCAGCTTTAGACTTTTAGCCTTGTTAATAATTAAGATCTAGAGTTTGGAGAAGTTTTGTATGCAGGCTATGTTTTGCAGCGCCTTTAAAGTGGATCTTTGCCACAGTCTTAATTATTCTTATTGTTATTTTAGCCACTAATTCACTCATGACCTTGCTGAAAACAGGCATTGTGAAGTTTAACGAGGTCTATCTCGGAGAGGCCGGACTGGAGGACTTCCAGGATGGTGGTGGTGGTGGTGGGAGTCCGCAGGGTGGAGGAGGAGGAGGTCCACAGTCTCTGGAGCAGTTCATCTGCAACGCCAGGGAGGCTCTGGGAGTGGACAGCCACTACAGCAGGTTTTTATTTCGTCTTTAGTCACATTTGTACAAATATTCACCAAAAGAAGGAAAACTGAAACTAAAACACAGATTCAATCCAAGAATCATCAAAACTCTGCACACTGAAACAAGTTCCCATGATCCCATGATTCCCATGATCCTCAGCTCTACTGTGTTCTGGGTTCCTTAGTGGTGGTGGAATGTAACTACATGCATCTATTTAACTGCTGTACTTTTATTTCACTACATTTATCTGACAGCTTTAGTTACTTTTTAGATGAAACATACAAAAAGTTACAAAATTAAACAATATTTAAACAAATAGAGCTGAAATGATGAGTCGATTAATCAATCAATTAGTGGATTGATAAATGAATTCTCTTGTTCGTCATTGTCTTCTTTATCGTTTTCTTTGTTGTTTTCTTGTTCTCTTTTTCTGATTTCATCTTCTTCTTTGTCTCCGTCGTTCGTTAATAATTCAAAATGAGCTCCACCAACAGTAAAATCCTGCTGTCACATTAATGCTGAGTCATCATGATCTAATAATAGAATAAATAATAGTAGAACAGTCACAGTTTAATCGTTTTTGACTCTTTTAAGTAAAGCTTTTGAGGACTTCTCCACGACTCCGTGTGACCGTGTTCACCTCGGACGATGCGATGGTGAACCGGCTGAACTCGATCACGCCGAGCCTCACAGAGACTCATTAAAACACAGCGAGGCGACGACGAGGAGCTCCATGCTGCATGTCATCCGTCTTCCTTTTCCTCCTGCTCTCCGCTGCCATATTTCCTTCCACTCAATTATCCCGCCCGCAACTTCGGGCCTCGGTTGGCAACGCTGGGCGACTTTGTAAATCACCACCGCGAGTCGTCGTGTCAGCAGATGTTCCCCCACACAAACTGCACGCCGTCTTTCCGTGGAACTTTGCTGCAGCGAGCGAGGTCGCGGTACCCGGCAGCGGCTCGCCGTGTCTCTGGGTGTTGGAGCCTCCCTCCACTCGCACGTGATGATTATGAATCCTGCTCATCCGCGGCGTGAAAAGTATTTGCACATATTTCCAACCCGCCAGAGGAGTTTTACAACCCTCTAACAAGTAGAAAACAGCCATTTCAACACAAATCAAACCTCCCCGAGCTGCAAGAAGTGCAGCCAGAAGATCCCATAAAAAGTAATGGTGTTTGCTAATGGCGGGCTGTGAGTGCCATCGGCCCGCTGCATAAAGCCCGAGTGTGGTGATTAATTGCTGTGAAGAGACTCGTCATTCTCTTGAAGAGGTGTTACCGCCAACACGCTAAATGTTGCTGTTGCTTCCTGTTTTTATCCTCAAAAATAGCGCGTTTGAAGTGGGTTCGTGTCAGAGGTCGCATGACTTGGCCTCGAGTCACAAATTCCATTTGGACTTTAACGCCAGCGACTCGTGACTTCACTTGGACGTCAGCCTTTAACTTGAAAATCCTTTCCCTCCCAAGAGTAAAAAAGTATGTTATTGAAAAATTGTGCCACAAATCAATTAAGTTCCTATATATAGAACTTACTAAATTTCTACCAAAGACAATCTCGTTCTCACACAAGAACTAAGTGAGACGTTGAATGCAGGACTCCTTCTTGTAGTGAGTATATTCACTGTGGTATTAATACTTTCACTTACCGTCTGCCGTGGACTTGGCAGAGTTTCCTCCAGCAGTGAGACGGAGAGCGAAGCCGGAGATCTGCTAGAGCAACAGTTCGAGGAGCTGAACAACAAACTGACCTCGGCCACCGACCCCACCGGCTACCTCCGCATGGTGTCCAGGAATAACCTCTTTAACAGGTCGGACCTTGGTTGGTTTTTCGCCACGCTCGGCACAGCTCGATGGCGACGGTTGTTATTTGATTGCTTTCAATCTGTGAATGTGTGTTTAAACAGAAGCTGTCAGAGCATGACGAGTCTCTACAGCGCCACTGTGTCTCCGTCGAAGGACAGCGCATCATCTCCTCCCTACCGGCCCAGTAACATCAGCAAACCTCCCCTACGAGCCCTCTATGACTTACTCATAGCACCGATGGAAGGGGTGAGTCTCCCGCCTACAACACCACCAGCATCACCATCATTTCCTCTTTAACCTCATGTCTTCTTTGGGTCCAGGGCCTGATGCACAACAGTGGACCGGTGGGCCGACACAAACAGCTCGTCTTAGTGCTGGAGGGAGAATTGTACCTGATCCCGTTTGCCTTGCTCAAAGGCAGCTCCTCCAATGAGTACCTTTATGAGAGGTTCAGCCTCCTATCTGTACCTTCTTTAGGCAGCCTGGGAGCCACAATCAAGGTGTGCAAATCATCTTTTTAAAAAGGTCTTGAATTCAAACTGTAATGTGTATTTTGGAGGAGAAAAAGACGACATTATGATCTGATTACCTGTGTTAAACAGCCTCATCCTCGCCGCGGTGGGCCCTTACTCTGCTCCGATGGAGGTTCAGTGGCTGCGGTGGTTGGGGCTCCTCGCCTGCCCCCCTCTGTGATGGACCGCTGGTTGTGGGGCCCTTTACCTTCGGCCCAGGACGAAGCTCTGTGGCTGGGGGAACAGATGGGATGTCATCCCCTCACTGGAGCCAATGCCACGAAGGAGCGAGTGCTCGCCGCTCTGACTCAGGCGGAGTGCGTTCACTTCGCAACTCACATATCCTGGAAGCTCGCCGCCTTGGTGCTCGCCCCCAACCAGGAGCATGGCGGGGAGCGACCCAGGGAGAGGTCCCCGTGTGGTGGGTCGACCTCGGGCGAGGCCGCCGGTCTGGGGGGAAAGATGAAAGGCTCGTTCGTAAAAAGTCACAGCAGCCCGGAGAGACTCAGAGGAGCAGAGGAAACGAGCGAAGACGGGGAAAGCGTGTGCGACATGGAGAGCGTGTGTGACAGTCCGCCGCTTCACGACTTCCTCCTCACTGCTGCTGATATCCTGGACCTGTGCTTGACCGTCAAACTGGTGGTTCTGAGGTATTTGTCACTTTGATTTATGCTGCAGGTCCGCTGCAACTCTCACTCCTCTTAAATCAGGGCTGTAGACTTTTCTGTTGGGTGCTGCCTTTTGTGAGCCCGTCTTATTCTGTTTGAGCTTGTTTTTATTGGACTGTTCTCCACCGCAGGTTGTACCCAGAGTCCAGCAGCAGGGTGACGGCCGACGGCCTGGTGGGTCTGACCCGAGCCTTCTTGGCTGCAGGCGTCCAGTGTGTGTGCGTCTCTCTCTGGCCTGTACCCATAGCTGCCTCCAAGCTCTTCACACACACCTTCTACTCGGCGCTCCTCAACGGGACCAAAGCCAGCGCAGCTCTGACGGAGGCCATGAAGTCACTGCAGGGCAGCAAGCACTTCTCCCACCCCTCCAACTGGGCTGGTGAGCAAACACCAGGGGTGTATATAATTATTGGTCATTACAGGGGGGGGAATAACTGCATGTAGACGGCCGGAAATGAAGCAGCAATTATAAAACAATTATGATGATTTCCTTCCTACTAGTTGATGTTTGAGTCATTTCAGGCAGGGAACGTGCTCACAGCTATCCCACATATTAGTCTATTTAAAAGCAAAATATAAGACATTCAGAGCATTCATTTAGCAGCAGATAATTATTAGATAGATAACCAGCAGCACCACAACCGTTCATCATCATTTATATTAATATCGGTGTTTTCCTTCAGGGTACATGCTGATTGGTAGTGATGTGAAGCTGAACAGCCCCATGTCTCTGGTTGGACAAGCCCTGGCCGAGATCCTCCAGTACCCAGAGAGGGCCAGAGACGCCCTCAGAGTGCTGCTCCATCTGGTGAGAGTTTGTAAATTAATCATTTATACGTTTTAAACATGATTAGTTGATTAATTGAAAGACAGAAAATGAAATAATAATTTAAACAAAATATTTTTGATGATAAAAATGTCATGGTTCCAGCTACTCGAATGTGAAGATTTGCTGCGTTT
The DNA here is from genome assembly GCF_963514095.1 of Eutrigla gurnardus. Lineage (NCBI taxonomy): Eukaryota > Metazoa > Chordata > Actinopteri > Perciformes > Triglidae > Eutrigla > Eutrigla gurnardus. The sequence goes on from NC_139930.1 coordinate 22,302,122, forward strand.
GTGTTTTACTTTCTTGAATATTTTTTTATTAATATTGATGTTTGGAAGGTGTCACTTTTATTCTGAAATTTTACGCACAATCAATCATTTGCAAATAATCAGGAAATTAATTTATAAAGTAAAGCAATTAGTTACAGCGCCACTTCAACCAACAACAGCAGTAAAATCCCGTCTCATTTTACGTTGATGCATAATAAAAATCTAACAGCCTAAACTTTTCTACATTTTCCTGATGTCAGATCTTTTGGTTCCATATCACAGTGCTTTCTCATCCCCTCCCTCGGTTTCATGATCTACAGTCACCAGAAATTGCATTTCTCAGCACGTTGTCTTCCCTCTGCACTTCTGCATCACTTTCCTTCGATATTTTTATCTTAAATCAATGTGAATTCTGTACAGCATACAGCCGGCTCCATCAATCACATCTCCACGAGAACCTGCTGCTTGTTGAAATTCCCAAAATGCCATCAGTGGCAGCTCCTCACACCACATCAGTACATCCTTTTGTTTCAGTCCATCATTGTCTCTTAGTACCATCAAATATGGATTTATGCAGCCTAATAAATAATCCAGTGCTCAGTGGGTTCAGAAAAGTGGTGCAACTAATCAGTGAAATCTGTAAAATTTTGATGAAACTGACACTAAAATTTGGCCTCATGATGAAGTCCAATAAAGCATTAAGTCATGTCAAACTAAATCAATAACGTCTCTGATTTAATTAAGGCCAAGATCAGAAAAGGGAAGCCAATGTTGGAGTACCTTAAACTTTCATTCTCTCTGCTGGCCACCAGGGGGCGACTCCTCTCTGGTTGTATAGAAGTCTATGAGAAAATGGTCCTACTTCTCTCTGCTGGCCACCAGGGGGCGACTCCTCTCTGGTTGTATAGAAGTCTATGAGAAAATGGTCCTACTTCTCTCTAAAATGGGTGGCGTCACCATGGTTACGTCCACTTCTTATACACAGTCTATGGTCAAGAATGAGAATAAATCATTGTAACCTTTAAATAACACGACAATATTTACTTTTTGATGATAAGAACACAGACGGAGAGGACTAACTAACTGTGACAGCTCACTATTGATTATTTCGTGTGTAAGCTCCTGTTAAACACCAGTGTTTGTCTTTCTCTCTGCAGGTTGAGAAGTCTTTGCAGCGTATTCAGAGCGGCCAGTGTAACGCGATGTACACATCGCAGCAAAGCATAGAGAACAAGGTCTGTCTCTCTCCCCCTCTGTGTCTTTAGATGCCTCTGTGTGTCCCCCACTAATGCCCTCTGTCCTCTGAAGGTCGGCGGGGTGCCCGGGTGGCAGGCCCTCCTCTCTGCGGTGGGTTTCCGGTTGGACTTCTCCGGTAGCGGTGCTGGCCTCCCTGCAGCGGTTTTCTTCCCCACCTCCGACCCCGGGGATCGGCTACAACAGTGCAGCACCACCCTGCAGGCCCTGCTCGGTGATCTATTATTCAGAATGTCTCTTGTGTCGTCCACACTGGTGGAATAACAACCTGTTTAGTCACCCCAGGATCCAGAATCCATGAAGACTGTACCCTCCAAAATCTAACACACAGGCAACATAATGTGATGCAAAAGATGATTGAATTAGTATAATTACCATCATGTCCGTCCTCAGGTCTCACTCCTCCAGCTCTGCAGGCTCTATGTAAGCTGGTCACAGTGTCCGAGGCCGGAGAGCAGCTCATCCATAAGGTACGGCCACGTTGTGTAGTCCAAGTGCAGTAGTTCATTCATAAGTAAGTAATTGTTTAAAAATAAATAAGAAGTATTTTCTGTAAAATGTCAAAAGTGAAAGAACTGCAGTTGTTGTGTGGTTTAGTCCAGTGGTTCCCAACATAGGGGTCAGGATCCTATAGAGGGTCACCAGATCAATCTGAGGGCTCAGGATCCTCAAAGGGTCACTCATTTTTAAAATTAGCTAATTTGTGAAATATTGGATCATCCTTTTGTCCATGAATCTTTATGTAAATGAGGCATTTGGATCTTTGAAAAAAAAATGTTTTTGTAATAAGAGATCGCAAGGCAACAGGCCGGGAACCACTGGTTTAATTATGCTCTTTACTTCATATATATATATGTATGAATAAATGTATTTCCACCACTGGTTCATGCCAACATTCTTATTTGAGCGATGCATTGAAGGGCACAGGTAGACGTATAGATACCTGCAAGCCTCTGATAGATAACGTCATGGGGGTATTTCAGTCCTGTGTGGAGTCTGCAGGTAGGTAGCCTGAGAGACGACCCTCCAGGGTGAAAGAAACTCTACTACTGCTCATAAAGTTCATTGCTTGGATTTTGACAGCTGGACAATAAAGGGAATGTTCAGGGAGGTTGAAAGCCAACCTGAAATCATGAATCCCCAGTGGAAGTTATACCCTTGAATGCATCTGGTTTGCTCCTGATTGGTTAAAACGCGTTACTTTTTAGCCAAGTGGAGCTTTATTAAAAGGACACGGCACTACTCACCTGGTTTCATCCCTCTTCACTTGCCGTAACCCTCCATATCACGGGTGTCATCGTCATCGTGCATGGCTGGGTGTTGCAGGTTAGTTCTGCAGGAATAAACCACTAAAGCTGTGTTTCCTCTTCCCTCATACACCACCTCACTAAGGCGGTGAAAAGCATGGTTGGAATGGTAAGTGTTTCCTGATGACTTTGAGTTTAATGAACGTGTGAGACGAGTCGAAGCAGGCACACAAAGAGAAGAGAGAATGTTTTGTAAGAAGCGGATGCTGCATCCATCCTGGTTTTGATGAGAACCTGTTAAACCAGACAAACTCACTGTTTCCGCTTCGCATTGTTAACAGCAATGACTTTTCCTCTCCAAAGCTTCACCAGGTGCTGGTTCAGTTGCAGTCGGGAGACAAAGACCAAGACTTTTCACTCGCTCCCATTCAAGTGTCGATAAGCGTGCAGCTCTGGAGGCTTCCTGGCTGCCACGAGTTCCTCGCTGCACTCGGTGAGTCCGCCAGACAGGAAACCGACAGTGCAGCAAACATTTAACAATGTCAGAATGAGATTGAATGTGAATAAACGCGTATTGTTGCCCTCGATCTCCAGTGTTGGAGGAAGTATTCAGATCATTTACTGTAGTAAAAGTACTAATACCACTCTGTAAAAATACTCCATTACAAACATTACTACAAACTGTATCAAAGGTAAAAGTACGCCGATTGACTCTTTTAACCTTTCTCTCACAAATGTCCTATCTGGAATTAACTTAAATTCAGTTGGTTGACAACACTGATCGTCCAAATTTAGATCTACATTTGAACTACTTGTAATAGTATTGTCATAAAGGATAATATTCCCATCTGAAATGTAGAGTTAGACGTAAAAATTAGCATAAAATGGTAAGTAAAAGTATCTGAAAGAGTCCCTGAGGTACTAGAGTTAATGGTTCTGTGTGTGTCAGGTTTTGATCTCTGCGAGGTGGGTCAGGAGGAGGTCCTGCTGAAGACCGGAAAGCAGGCCAGCAGACGCGTCATGCATTTTGCCCTCCAGTCTCTTCTGGCACTCTTTGGTGAGAAAATACAACTTTATTTGTTCAAAACTAAACCTGGTCTGGGTTCACATAGATTAAACCAAAATAATGGTCTTCGTGTCAGAACTAATCTGTGGGGGTGTGATATCATGTCCTCTGTCTTCAGACTCCACAGAGCTTCCTAAGCGGCTGAGCATGGACAGTTCGTCGTCCCTGGAGTCGCTGTCGTCCTCCCAGTCCGCCTCCCAGCCTCACTCCTTACCCCTCTCCTTCGGTTGCTACCCCCCTCAGCCCTCCTTCTTACCCCCGGTCTGCCCCGACAACCTCTCCTGCGACGCAATCTCCGTCTACAGCCTCAGCTCCCTCGCCTCCTCCCTCAGCTTCCTGTCCCGTCCCGAGCCCGCGGGGAGCGACATCATCAGCCAGCGCTCGTCGCACCAGCCGGAGCTTCCTCGCGGGGGAGCGGCCCTCTACGCCTCGCACCGCCACTCGGCCGGCCTGTCCAGAGGTCGACTGACCAATCACGCAGGAGGACACGAAGGGGAGGAGGAGGAGTATGAGGGGTACTCCATTATAAGCAGTGAGCCGTTAGGGCGGGGGAGGAGGGAATGTGACACGCTGCCTCTACCGGCGGGACACAGACACGGCAGAGGCGCCGCTGGGAGAGCGTCCGCCGGGGGTCATGGGTACCCGGTCACAGTGTCCTCCAAGGGCAGCATCAGCACGCCTACATCTCCGATCAAAGCTCCGCCGCCGCCGCCCCTCAAGGTTCCCAGCAGCCCCAAACCCAAGCAGGAAATGTAAGTTAGATGTTAGACTTTCTAAAATGAAGCGACCAGAGGTGCAAAGTGGGAGGAGCCACTGTGATGTCAAAGTGTTGTTGACCGATGTCATCGAGACGGAGGGATTCTATTGATATTCATCATCATGTAAACCAGAACTAGAAACTAGCTCACAGCTGTATGTCATCCCATCGGGAAATATATATAATAAAATATATATAACAGTAACAATAAGGGAAAAGAAGAAGAACATAATCTGGCAGTTAGACCTTCAGTGAAATTAAATTATTAAGTGTTGCCCTCCAGCAATGCTGTCTCTCCTCATCGATCTTTCCAGTTTGAGAGATGGAGGAGGTTTGATTAGATTTCCAGGAGAAGAGCAGAGGAGACGATAAAGGGTCTATCTGGTAAATCCTCCCAGCGCAGATTTGCTTCTTTTCGCGTCTTATCATTGACTTTTTATGTAATAGCGCTGCGTGAAAAATGAGCTTTGTGTTTGGTGTGAAATTTTAGAGTTAAATAGACTAAGAGTCCTGGACTTGTTTATAACTATAATATTATTTTTTTCCCAGCTCGCCTCCTCGGAAGACCAGCAAAGGGAAGGTTAGCAGCTCTGAGTCGGACCAGTCGAGTACTGAGACCGACAGCACGGTGAAGTCCCAGGAGGAGAGGATGGGTCCTGCAGGACAGATGGACCCCCAGGAACTGGCCCAGAAGATCCTGGAGGAGACCCAGAGCCACATGCAGGCTTTGGAGAGCCTTCAGAAGGCTAACATTAGAGGGAAGACAGTGAGGGGTTGTGAGGGGAGAGAAGAGGCACATGTCAGGCAACCGTCGCTGTCGACTCCCACAACCCCGACTTTGAGTCCCGCTGGAGGCGCGCGAGGGTTTCAGCCCTCGGAGACGAGTGCGTTCAGCCGGCCGCCCAGCAGAGCCAGTCTAAAGGCTTGCTCCTCTCCTCTCTCCCTCTCTACTCACCTTTCTGTTTCGGTTTCAACACCTCCCCCAACGCGGCCCAAACCGCCGTCCCGCTCCTCGTCGCTGCAGAAGATCACCTCCGGCTACAGCAGCCCAGCGCCGTCGTCTCCTTCTTCATCTCTCTCCATGAAGGATCCAGGTTCCCCTCTTCCCGCCGCGTCCCCAGATGTGCATGTGCAGGCTCAGCTCAAACTGAAGTACCCTACCTCGCCTTACGCAGCCCATATCTCGCCCTCCCACTCTCCCGCCCCATCGCCGGCCCTTTCCTATTCATCCACAGGATCCGTTTCGGCCTCGTCCAGCCCTGCGGACACCCCCAAACTCGGCCAGTCAAGGCGGGATCACAAAGTGCAGGCCATTCATAACTTAAAGACCTTCTGGGCCAACAACGCTGGCCAGAAACACGAGGTGCCCTGCCCCGCCACTTTACTCCGAGGCGGGAATAAAAAAATGAGCACGGTTCAGAATGATGTTTTGGGTTTGCTTAATCTGTCGCCTCGGCACGAGTCTGGCAGCAAACACGCAGAGGGACCTGAGGATCGCAACGCCGGCGACAGACCGAACGGTCACCAAAAGCTGGAGGCCAAACCTCCTCCGGCTCCGTCGTCTCACTCCAAAGGAGGCGTCAAACTTCCCTCCGGGAATGGCTACAAGTTCCTCTCACCCGGACATTTCTTTCCATCCTCTAAATGTTGAGGATGTTCGCTGCGCCGAAAACCCAGAGCCCAAACTTTGAGCTCGTTCTCTGCGTTCGTACTTTGACAGAAGCTGTCCGTTTGTCAGCTACCATGTTTTATTTTAGCAAAACCTGCTGAAGACTTTAAAAAAGTACTGTTTCATACTGACGGTGAATTTACACATCGCTGGTTTTATTTTGTGAAGGGATGTTAATGTTCTGAATGTGATGTGCCTTCTTCAGAAGAGAGCTGGAAGGACAGAATGACTAGAGAAGAGTCGAGTCTCCGGGTTTAGTTGTGACTAGAGAGCATGTGTCTCGATGCCTCTGTGCACCGTCTGACGACTGAACATCTCCTGTCGACCCAAACTGTATTTGTGTAAGTTTGACCCTGATTCATCGTGTAATTATTATTGTCACTACCGATGCTTATTGTCGTACATTTATTTTGTAAAGTAAACCGTGTTTTCCAGTCAATTATTATACATTTTATAAAGACAATTAAAGGAAGACGTGAGGAAAACATTTTGTTATTTTCATGGAGATTTGAGTTGCTGTGCCAGTGCCTTCAGAATAATGTACAACTTTGTAGCAGCGACAGACTCCTATTTAGAAATATCTCAATTCTCGAGAAGTGGACGAATAATAAAAGTTCCTTTCCTTGTTTTGTTTTCATGACATCAATAAATTCTCTTTACACTTATAATAAATGTAAAACAAGGAAAAGATGATTAGTATTCCGTATAGGACTTAAATGACTATATCCACTATTGTATTTATTTATATCCAAAGTCATTTTGCAATGGACAGTTTTTTTTCTATATTTCATTTAAAGATGGAGATATGATAGAGATTAGCTGTTAGAAGTTTATGATTTTTAAAAAGAGTCATCCTAAATCCTGAGACAACATAAAACAATCAGATATCACAGCCAAAAACAAAATGTAGGGGAAGTAAATATGAGATGTAAACATATATACATTAAATACAGCCGAACTACAGGAACGATATAGATATATTAATATAATAAATCATTAGTAGATAACGATAGATATGATGTCACATGTGATTTCCAAGAGGTTTTTTTTAACCAATTATTTCTTCCAGTTAGTAATGAATTAAAATGATAATTCAACACATAAATGGTGAATACATTTGGCTGGGCATAGTGAAATATTTGATGTGCACGTGTAGCATTTGTCTAATAAAATTAATCATATCTCTTTGAGTGGGAGTATTACAATCAAAGTAAGTAAAGGTATCAATACCACAAGAACTATGTGACAAGCAAACAAAAGTAAACAAAGTAAAAGTACAAGTATTAGCTTCAAAATATACTGTAAGTACCAAATATAAATGTTTCTCATTAGGCAGAATGGCCTATTTCAGAATAATATATGTTATATTGTTGGACTATAATGTTAGGTGGAGCTAATTCAAACCACTTTATGTACTGCTGTAGCTCAACCTATAGTAGTACATAAACAGGCATTTAACATTATCATATATCAGTTTATTTAACATTTGTATTCATCATCTGTAAAATAACTAATATTGCGTTAATAGTAGTGGAATAAAACATGTCGGCTTCCAAAATGCAGTGTACTGGAAGTATAAAATACATTTAAATGAATTGTAAATAGTCAAGTAAAGTACAAGTACCCTAAAATTGTAGTACATGAAGTACAGCGGTTAAGTTAATGCACGTAGTTATTTATATTTTTCTTCTTCTTTGCAAAATGTTTAGCTATTTACTTAATAATATTGCTTCATAATCATATGAATAATATGAATCTGTCAGAGCGCATATTTAATACAGCGCACGAGACTGTGTGGTGTGGACTCGTCAGCCAATCAGATTTTTCCTGGAGGGCGGAACGAACATGTTGATAATTCTCCCTGCTGTCCGCTTCCAGTGCGCAGGCGCAGCCCGGGTGACGAAGATGGTGCTCATCAAGGAATAGTGAGTCTGAAGTGATTTTTTTTTGTTGTTTAAAAAAAACGTCTTTTGGTGCATTTAAATACGCATTTTCATCCATCCGAGAGCTCGTCGCTGAGGAGCAGATACGCGCGTGTCGTTTATCGCTCGTCGTTCGGCGGATTTCACCGTCACGTAACCCCGTAATAAGCCCGCTTTGAGCAGGGTGGATCAGGACGTGGATAACGGGACACACCGGTCTTTTTTAGGCGTCGCTAGTGCTAGCTAACGTTAGCCGCTGAGTTGTAGCATCACAGGGGGATAATTAGCTTCTTAATGAAAATGAGTTACATATGGGGATGAAAGGCTTCTGTGCTAACACACAAACAGACCGCACGTTCAGCCATTCAACGTGACTTCGCTGGTTGAACACATCGCCAGCAGTGTTAGCAGCCTGTTATATCCGTAAAGTGCCGTAATGTTAAGCTTTTGGTCCCGTGAGTGACAGATTAAGGTTTCCTTCCTCTCCGTAGGATTTAGCGTTACCGTTAATGCTAGCCGCGGCTAAGTTAGCCGGCTAGCCAGCTAGCGATGACAGTGTTTGTCCCAGGGTGCTCGTCTTGTGAAGCGCACGTCTTGGCGTTAGCTAGCTGCTGTGTTGGTGTGCGAAACGTAACGTTGGCGTCACCAAATAGTTCGTGCGGGAATTGTCCTAAAATATCACGTAGCCGTTGTACCCTTCAAGCTAGCTTGAGGTTATGGGACTACTTTGCTATTACTTTGTCGGCGCTAGCATTTACAGAGTAGCCCCTCTTTTAACTGGGCGGCTAATGTTAACGTAAACTGCATCTTTTAACACAATCAATCATGTGATTTCAGCCCATAAAACGCGGTTTGTACATGCACAGCGAGGTGGACGTTTTCATCCACTTTGTTTTTCTCAGCCAAGCTAACTAGCTGTCTTTTTTTGTTGCTATGTGGCTAACCAGTTAACGCTACCTGTTGTAGCTATGGGGTGTTAAGCTAACCCACTAGTGTTTTGCTCCAGTGATGAATTAAATCACAGCAGGGGGAAAAAAATCTACACAACAGATTGATTTCAGTGCTAGTTTAATCTGAGGTCATTTGCATACGTATCTGTGGCTAGCTGTCACAGGCACGGTGCGTTTCTGCCATGTTGACGTGCACGTAGTAGTGATAACAACACGATTAGCACGTTTGTATTATCAGTTACGAGCTGCTGCGACACTTATGAGCACATCTCTGGTACAACAGACATTTGAGGTGTTATTGCATGATTTCACAGCCCTGTCGCTTAAATCAACTAATCCATTAGTCTACAAAATCAAGTGTCAGCCCTAGAAATAATACAAAAAAATGAACAACATAATGTTCATTCACCCACAATCTGCTCTCTGCTCACTGTGGAACAATATATTAACTGTCTTGCTCACAATATAATCAATAAGCACATTTCCTATGAGATCATGTCCTTTAGATGTTGAAGCCGTCATAACAGTTTTGTATTTTGTGACTCAGAAACAGCCATCAATTTGTTCCAGGCGCCTTGTTTACGTTCTACAGGAGATAACGTGCTTGAGTGGGAAAAATGTGGAGGACTAAATATCTTGAGCTCATGAAGAGAGAAGAGTGCCTTCGATATTAGCGTTGCCAATTTGTTTTCTTCCAGCACCGATATAGAAGTGAATAATTGGAGGCATCTGGGAGTGAGCTCTTGTCATGAGATCGCGGTTATTCGTGTGGTTGTTATTTGTGGTTTCTACTAACTACGTCAAGATTTTCCTCAAATATAAGAACACTGCGATATGAAAAGCTATGCAGTAAAAATATAATTTTGGGGAAGGTTAAAATGTTTGTTTTTTGTTCACTTCCAGATGTTGAATCAACTTCACGGCCATCCTGCTCACTATGTTTTAGGCAGCGGACCACATCAATCCTGACCTCTAAATCTTTTCCATACAATAAACGCAATTTAAAAATGCTGTAGATATAAAATGTCCAAACTGTAGCAGCTTTCATGCAGGTTATTGCAGTTCAGAGTGCTTGGATGGTGTAAACAACCAAAGCAATTCAGCGAGTTAACAATTTGAAACCAATGCACTTGAGGCAATTCAATTATAAAACGTGGTATGAAATAGTATTTAAAGCTATTATTGTGATGTTATGAGCTTAATACAATGATACATCTTCAATCTAATAAAATAGAATACATTTTCCTTCCTTAATAGAATGCACTACTAAAATAATGTAATAATAATACAATTAAAGTCTTAATCAAAGGCCTGGCTGAGTAGGTAGGTTATGATTTTAAAGATTTCCAGCAGCTCTCACATCTGTTCCAAGGTCTCGGAGAACAAAATGGACAGTTTATATCTGGAAACCTGCTTAATCTCCTTGCCTGCACTGTAAAATTCACCACATGCATCATAATGTGACAGCGACATCTTATCACTGTTGTAAAAACCCAGCTTTGGTCATGATTGACAGAGAAAGATTACGTTGTACATGTCGAGTCCATTCGGTCTGCAAATTATGGTGCGTTAGGAATTAAATAACCTCTCCTACTATTCATCCAACGGTTATTTTTATCATCAATCTGCCGTTTGACCGAGGCAGATATATCGAGAGCAGGGCAGCATATAGACAAATATATATTTATATATATATATAATTGTTTTGACTCGAGCTGTAGCTGAATTAACTGGTTGCCGCATGTTGTCGTCCTGTTTGTCATAGCAAAGATGAATCAAGCAGCTCAATATTCAGCCCTCCTGTGTGTCTCAGCTTCACCTGTGCTGCAGGTGTGTGTGATGTCTGCAAAGCCACATAGAGGACTTAGACTGGATCTTACATAACGCCAGGTCATTACAAAGTGGAACATCTATAATGAATGCATGATACTCTAAATACCAAGGATGCAAATGTTTAATTTATATAACTGGCATTTTTTTTAACTTTCACAACAAAATAATTTTCTTAATGGAAAATAATCAGTGACTGATGAATCATTGACACACCTGTAAGCTGCAGAGAACCGGATCCTGAATGCTCTCTCTGCTCTTGTGTCCTTTTGAGCTCATGTAAAAGCCGAGCACAAATGGTTTTGATAGATAATCGTTTCCTTTTTGAGCCAGTAAAATGAGACTGATGCCTCAATACTTCTGTAGAAAACACCAGTGAATTTAACAGGAAAAAGATGGAAGCAGCAGCACCCCTGGAGGTTTCTCATCTCCTGCAGAAATCTAAGACATTCAGGGGAATTGACAGGTGTGCGTGGACCCAGGCGTAACGCGGCCACTGTGCTCCATTCATCTACTTCCCGGTCTCGTGTCAGCGGCTGCTTTTCTGCAATTTTGCCAGAGCCAACATGATAATTTCTCTCCGTTTCAAAAGCCACACGCCACTATACTATAAGCGAAAACCACAGACGCTGCACGCTATTGTTTTTACAGTCATGCTATGTTGTTCCTCCAGTTGAATTAAGTCTTTTGAAAATGTAATTATTCATAATAACATGGTTATATGTAGGTTGTCCGTTTGTCCCTGTAGTGGTTAAAGTCTTTTTACGGTGGTGAATGTGGGAGTGAATAACTGTGTTTTGTTGGTGCGACTAATGACTATGTTCGGCATCTAATTATCTGCAGGTATTTTCTCAGCTGCTTAATTAATCGTTTAGTCTATGAAATGTCTGAACATACAGGAAAAATGCTTGACAGATGACGTCTCAATTTTGCGGCGCTTTTACTTACAAAGTTGATACAAAGACGCAAATTTGCTGTTGGCGGTGCGGATGAGGAGACTGCTTTATTTCACTATTTCAAGTCGAGTGAAAACCAGAGACGGTCCAAACAACAAGGTCGCTGCTATATTTATGTATTGATTACCTTATTTGGAGTGTTGATGGAGCAGCTATAATGTAGCATCGCCTAGCACCCATCAATCCATTCAGAATACAAGCATTTTAAAAGTTTATTGAACACATTAACCCAGACAGTTTGCTTTCCTGGCGTATCTAGGACTTCACAACATGTACAAAGCAGCGATAGTGGTTATTTCAGTCATCATTGATGAAACATTGTCAGTGCCTACATGGAGGTAAGCCCCACCTCCTCTATGGGGCGTCTAGCACAAATGAGGCAAATAAACACAAATGATCGTGCGGTCAAACTCTTAAAACTTAAAGGTATTCAGTCACATGATGTAAAACACAAATTAACTCACCGAGAACAATTATTGTAATTTTTACCAGAAGAAATTACCCCAACAATGAATGGATTGTTGAAAAAGTTGCTGATTTATTTTCTGTTTCAGCTGTAAAATTGCGTTATGAGTATTAATGGCCACAGCCATCAAACAGTCCTCACAGATTTCTATATTTTCCATTAATCCTATAATTATGTGTGTAAAAGCTTTCAAGTTGTTTACATTATCGACGCTTTGGTTGAGGGACTTTCAGAGTCGATGTGCTGTATATTTTCAGCCGTTGCACTGCCCAGGCCCCCCCCCCCCCCCCCCCTTCATCAATCAGTTAATGTTTAGGTTAAGGGGGCGGTGTGCTGAATCTGCCAATCATTGCTCAGGGGTCGTATGACTCGAGGGGAGGAGGTGGACAGGAAACTGCAGGGAAGAAAGCCCCTGTTTTCTTTGTTTTTTCTTATTGCAAGCCCATTTAGTGAATTCCTTCATTCCATAATTACACTGATCTCCAAACATAGGCTGCGTGTAATTGATCCCTGGTTATGCTTCTGTTTGAGCTGCTGCTGCTCCAGCCGGCTCTTTGTAATTCTAAGTTATTTACTTTGTCATTGATTCAAGAGGGGAGAGGTGAAAAAGATCCTTTTCTCTCCTCAATCATCACATTCCTGAACAGTCTGAAGTACGTTGTGACCAAAACTCCATTAAATAAAAGCCAGTATGTCATATTGACGTGAGATATAACAGGAAAATGCTTTATTTTTAACTTTCTCAAGGGCTGGATTGTCCTCGTCATGATTAACGCTTTATTTATTACCAAGGTTTGAGGAAACCCTTATTTTAATTTAGTCTGTAAATACAAAGCCACCCTTACGGTCATTCTTAACCCCGTTGTCCTCAATTAGGAGAATTTATTGTTGCTTTTAAAATTGCCATGCAGCTGAAACCACGCGCTGTCTCCAAATGACATACTTTTGGGGACTGAAGTTATAATATCCAGCCGTGGAGATGGTTTCCTCTTTTAGCATTGCAGAGTCGGTTCATTTTTTCCCCAAAGATGGTCACAGTCAAGTTTATGCACACGCTTCATGCTTTGGCGTCTTTGTTTGGTCACCGAGTGCCTTTCGTGCGTGTTGGTTCGTTTTTAGTGCTCAAGCATTTGCGGTAATATTACAACCTCCTTTAAAAAAAGAATCTGTGTAAAATCCTGTGAATATTTGACAGTTTTATTAAACATATAAGGGCCCACTGACTTCTGCCTGTGTTCACCCGTGAACTTTTTAACATTTGAACAGATTCTCCAGCTTTATTTACTCACAAATGTGTTAAACTTGTTTGTTTCTCTCTCCATTTCCTGCCCCACCTCTCCCTGGTGTCCATTCTCCTCAGCCGTGTAGTGTTGCCAGTCTCTGTGGAAGAGGTGAGTAATCATTACACTCCATATATGACATTATTTGGAGCAAACTTTGAATCCAGTGTCTAAATACTGCATAGTACAGCTACAGTGCATTGGAATTTTTATAGTTTTGTATATATTTTCTCCACAAATTCTCGTCGTCTTCTGCCACAAGCCTAAACAGAACGGCCTTTGTTGGAGAAGACTAGTGTTTGTGTGACAGGCTGGTGGTGGCGTTTGCAGAGAGAGCCTTTAAAAACGACTTTAAATCTCTCGCCATCTTTTTTTCTTCATCGGAGTCACTTTTTTTATGTGCAATTTTTGCTCTTATCTACATTCACATCTAGGCTGAGTGAGCCCAGACCTCAGTGTGGTATCCAGTGACATCATACATTGGCCATGTTTCACAGCCTTCCTTACAAAGAGAAAAACATTGCGGCCAGCAGTTGAAGCATTTAGTTTTTATGGGAAATAAGAGTTTTCTGTAGAATGAGAACAATCGCTGAGAAAAGCTGTTAATATTCTATATAAAACCTTAGTTCTATGAGACCTAATGAAAGTACAAAGCATATTTTGTGCACCCATGTACTTTCTAGATGAGGAGAAAATCATGACTGCTGCTGTTTTTGTAGCCTGAAAGTTGTTTTCTCACCAGCGTGACGTGAAAATGTGGCGTGGGAATCTGAAGAAATCCATTAAAATTTTCTGCATGGCGATTATCTGCATTTCAAAAACGTTAATTACACATTACATGAACTAATTAGACTCCATATTTGATGCTAACGCTAGCTGTTGTGGTTATTTACTATACCAATATACAACTTTAGGTAAAATGTCCCATTGGACCGAAAGCCCATCTGGTCATGACACCGAAAACAACTCTTCATTGCTCAGAAAATACCCACCGTCCGTTAAGAGTTCGGAACGGTTCACGTATGTAGCAGAAATGTTCGCAACACTCTTAAAACATGTTTTAAAGACTGAATTCTGGGCTTATTGAGGACACTTTCCTGTGTGTCTCCTAGTGGTCGTTGGTGGAACTGCACCCTCAGAGTCCTGCCTCGGTCTTATGGACCTACCCAGTCTCTGCCTGTTCCAGCAGATAACCCCAGGATTGGTCCCTGTAGTTTTAAGGCCCGTTATTCAGTCCGTGTCGTCTGTTCTCGTCCCGTTTCTCACAGTACCAAGTAGGGCAGCTGTTCTCTGTGGCCGAGGCCAGCAAGAATGAGACCGGAGGAGGAGAAGGCATCGAGGTGCTGAAGAACGAACCTTACGAGAAGGATGGCGAGAAGGGACAGTACACACATAAAATATACCATCTAAAGAGGCAAGTCTTTGATGATAGTTGACGTGTTCAGTTGTTTGGCTACGCCACCAACAAGTAGGCTAAGTGGGGGAAGCACATAAAACCTGCAGCTACAGAAACATGATGGGATTTTATTTCCTCCCATCTGGATCCATTTGTCTGGATTGAAAAACAGAAGGCATCGCCAGCTCTTAAATCTGATGGTAGAACTGATTAAATAAAAGCAGCCATTTTACCGAACTAGCTTCACCTTAAAGTGAATTCCTGCACGATGTTCTTTAAATTTACACCGCCAAGCAAACTCAAATAGTTTCATGAAGTCTTTGTTTTAATAAATACCAATTCAGTACATTTATATCCAAGTATTTATGGGTTTCATTTAGTTTAATTGTAGCCTGATGTTGCGTTACACCTAAAATAATGCACTGGTATCGGATAGGTACTCTGTATCGGCCGGTTTTGTTTACTCTTTACTGATGCTGCCACAGTAAATATAATAAAATATAACACCAGAAATAAAAATACATTTACCTGAATCAAATATATAATTAAAAAAGAAGTGGCTAATGAACTACTTGCTGCCAAAGATGATATAAAACCCTAAACGTAGGTTCCCCGGTCTGCATATTGCATATGGTTTTGTCTGATTATACTCTGGACTTGATTGTCTGACTCCCTCCTTCTCCCACTGCAGTAAAGTCCCAGGTTATGTGAAGATGATTGCACCAGAGGGAGCGTTAGTTTTTCATGAAAAGGCTTGGAACGCCTACCCGTACTGTCGCACCGGTAAGTTCACCTACATGTTTGTTACGTGTGTGTTTTCTGTTTGTAGTTTGAAAGTTTTTCAAAGATGATACATTTTATTTATGCTGATGCTTATTTTCCTTGTCTCTCCCCTCCGCCTCTCCTTCCTCTGCAGTTGTGACGGTGAGTTTTTTGTTGTTGTTTATGGTCACTATGGTGAAACGGTCAAATTCATCTGCATGTCTTTGAAGTATTTTGCTTGGTGATTCATAATGACTACTCGTCAGGCTAGCGGTGGAGTTGGGAATGTGCTCACACTAGTCGGTCACAACCGCTCTGAGCTTCTTTCTATCAAAGCTGCACTGGCCATTTTACTCCCCGTGGAGTTTTGCTCTTGTTCTCCCATTTAATTCTATAAAGAGTTATTAAGAAGCAATCAATGCAAAACAACGTGTTTGTAGCATGCGTGACAAACCGTTTGTGCGGTATTAAAACTGAATATCGTATCCTGTACATGTGCTCATCTCCCGTATTGGGGAGAAACCTGACATGAGTGGCTTAAAGGTTCAGACAGGAGTATGTATGTTCATATTTGTTGTGATTTAATAGCAATAAACGGATCAAAGGGATGCTGGAATAACTCCATAATGACTGTGATCAGTAAAAAGTCTGAAGTCATGCTTTGTTAGGTCTGTCTGCAAGACCACAAGCTAACTACTTTTAAAACGCTGGTTTTCTGAATGGAGTCTGGTTGATGGTGCTAGGCTACGCTAATATTGTAGCTGCTCCATCAACACTCCATATAAGGTCATCTAGACATAAATACAGCAGAGACCTTGTTGTTTGGAACACAGACAGTCTCTGGTTCCTCCACATAGTCTGGTCTGGTCTCTGGACTAATACGGGCTACTATCATAGACCTCTGGGGGACCACAGACAGTCTCTGGCTCCTCCACATAGTCTGGTCTGGTCTCTGGACTAATACGGGCTACTATCTAGACCTCTGGGGGACCACAGACAGTCTCTGGCTCCTCCACATAGTCTGGTCTGGTCTCTGGACTAATACGGGCTACTATCGTAGACCTCTGGGGGACCACAGACAGTCTCTGGCTCCTCCACATAGTCTGGTGTGGTCTCTGGACTAATACGGGCTACTATCGTAGACCTCTGGGGGACCACAGACACAGGAGACACTTGTGACCTCCATTTCTGATTCGGCGACGTCAGAGGGAGAATCTCAACACTGGCTTTCGTGACACGCCGTCATAGACATTTCTCACTCGAGTCTCTCAGAGAAGATTGAGCCAAATGATGCAAATTTTGCCTCATTTGTGCCTATTGTGCAGCCAGACGTGAATTTACATCTATTTGCGTCTTTGCATTGACTTTGTATACGATAGCACTGCTTTTCGTTTGGTGCGGACACAGCATAACAATGATAAATCCTCTTCTAACTGGGCCTTTAGGTCGAGTACATATATGCCGATACTCCTGGATGAACAGTCATACACAGCAGAGTCCCCCCCCCCCCCCCCCCCTTTATTCACCGGTCAGTGCATATATGGACATAATGCATCAAAAGGCAGCACCAGATAATATTGATTTAAAAACGTATACAATAACAGAGATAATGGAAAGGAAAATAGAAATGAAAGGAGAAGCGAGGGAAGAAAATCTCCCGCTGAGGTTTTGATGAGCGTTTTCACCTGAACACTAACTACCGCTGCGGGGGTTAAATATAGGTCGGAGCAGTGCAGAGTCGCTTGGGTTGTTTCAGCATAAACGCCTGATTGGTTAATTGGATTTAGACATAGGGTTTAAGTACATCTCCCAGAATCCTCCATTCACGGTGTTCTGTGTACTGTTGTGTGCTGGCGGAGCTGCACCGGCCAAATGACTCATCATCTGTGTGGTTTCCCTCCTGTTTTTCAGAATGAGTACATGAAGGATGACTTTATGATAAAGATCGAGACGTGGCACAAACCTGACATGGGAACAATAGAAAATGTAAGTGAGCTGAAGACGTGTGTGGTTTCCTACTTCTGTCCAGTCAGAGGCTAAAGTTAAAACAGCAGAGGTTGAAATATATCCTGACTCTTGGATCCTAAACCGTAAACGCAGCCTTTCTGTTATAAATGAATCTGCTCCTTTCAAAGCCACGGAGGTCACAACCCTCCCTGATTTTGAATAATTCAAGTAACAAAGTGTCCTGGTTGATCTGAGGTTTACTGGCTTGTGTTCCTCTTTGTCTCAGGTTCATGACCTGGACGAGCAGACATGGAGGACTGTGGAGGTGTCTCCCATAGATATTGCAAACAGAGAAGAAGTGGCCCAGGGGGTGAGTGGTGTTTTTTTCCATATATATATATATATATATATATTGAGGGTGACCAGGCCAAACAGGACTACAGCAGGATGTCTCCACCCTGAGGAAGAGTGTGGTCATACAGGTTGACTCGAGGAGCCACTTTATTCATGTCATCATCCATAAAGCCTCACCTAACAGGATGAAATACTTCATATGTGAAGATGAGGCGACCAGAAGTTGAAATATTTCACCTTGTGCAACATTTGCGTGATGCAAATCAGCACTGAGATTCTCCTGACGTTGCTGAATCAGAAATGGAGGAAACAAATGATTTGGATCGGACATTAAAGAGCACGATAAATGAAACCTCCGGCCGTCTTTTAAAACCTCTTATCGGTCCGTTACAGGCAGCTGTCAGTCAGTAATACCTAAACCGTCGCGTCGCCCGTGGTTTAAAATCTTAAAGGAGGCATTAAGCCATTTTCTTCAGGTGGGTCACAGCGTTTCTTGCACTAGCTCCTGGCTAATAATGACTTAAGTGGATGAGCGTTGAGGCCGAGGCTTAATCTGAATGTCCATCTGCTCCAGGTATCCCACACTCGTTCCCAGCAGTCCTCATGGATTAAAACAGCACAGCGAGCCGTGAGCTCGGGGGTTGGGTTTGGGGGCTGCAGTAAAAATACCATCTTGTGGTTGCTGATCCTTCAGAATTCCTGGAGTCTGGACGTTTCCTGGAAGGACGAAGTCCGACTAAATATAAATCCCTGTTTTCAGCTTTTATCAGATAAATTATTTTTTAAAAGGTTTATTAATTTTAAAACTTTAAAGTCTCCCTCCACTTTAAAAATGTCTTCTTTGATCTTGATGTTTGAGCTTCACTGTGCAGGGTTTCCTCTCAGATGTATCATGATTCCCTTTAATTTGATTTATGGTGTCATATCACAACAACGGTTCTCTCAGGACACTTTCCACATGGAGCAGGACTAGAACACTCAGGATTTTCAGAGTCAATGAATTTCAGCGCGGCAGTGGAGAGAAATAACTGCGTTGATAGACTTGAGGCAGAAATGTGGAGCAGACCAAGCTCTTGGGTTCCTTCTGTGTTTGGTGTTGGTAGTTATATCAACAGTAGTAGTAATATTACCAGCACATGTTTAGATGTATGGTTTGTCTTTAAATGTCTGAGGAAGGATTTCAGAGAAAGTTCCTAAATGCTCCACACAGCCTCTTTTCAGACACATAATCAGATTCTAAACCTCGAGTTTGTTTTCTGTCTTTAATGACTCAGTCATTGAAAGCAGCAGCTGTGTCTCATCTCAGACCTCAACGTTTGGTTGTTGTGTTTCAGGACTACAAGCCAGAAGAAGATCCCGCTCTTTTCCACTCCGCCAAGACGGGCCGGGGACCTCTGGGCCCCGAATGGAAGGTACGGGTGTCGTAGCGACGGAAAGCATCCCGTTCTCTTGTCTCAGCTGCGCTGAACGAACTGTGCTTTCTACCTGTCAACCTTCACAGAACGAGCTGAAGACAGACTGTCCTTACATGTGTGCGTACAAACTGGTCACCGTCAAGTTCAGGTGGTGGGGTCTGCAGACCAAAGTGGAAAACTTCATCCACAGGGTAAAGTCCCACGTCTTTGTTTTTTTGTAATGAAGAATTGTTTTATAATATGTCAAGAAATCCATTACGAAGTATAACTGAACATCAGTTTCACACTTTCTTGTCTAGAAATACAGATTTTCTTTAAATGAAACTGAAAACTATTTATTTACCGTTGTTTGGCTCGTGACTCCTTTTACTTTTTGTTGCTGATACAGTCTTTGGTTGGATTTGCAGAGTGTTTTGAGTGTTGTTCTTGTTTTGGACAGCAGAGGGAGTCGTGGCTTTTTCAGCATTTTCTTCTACTTTAGAGGGAGAAAACATAAATAGAACCACATTCACTGAAGGAAGGAAACATTCTTACAACCAGTAGGTGGATGGACTATTAACAGGGCATCATTTCTACTTCTTTATCTTTCCACAGCAAGAAAAGCGTATTTTCACCAACTTCCACCGCCAGCTGTTCTGCTGGATTGACAGATGGGTGGGTTTGACCATGGAGGATATCAGGCGGATGGAGGAGGAGACCCAAAAAGAGCTCGAGGAGGTAATGGGCTCCCGGATTTACACTTCTTCGTACTGTCTTCCTCCTGATTGACGTTGAAGGTGCATGTGAAGGTTATTCAGTTGTTTACCAGAGGTTGAAATACAAATACTTCAAATATGAATTTTCAGGTAAATGTACTTTACATGAGTTTGCATATTAACTTTTTACTTTTACTCCCTACATTTTAAAACAAAATATCTGTACTTATTAATATGACGTGAAAAAAGCCGCCAGTAGAAATGGGCTTCATAGGGATACTTTTACTTTATACTTTGAGTATATTTCAGAGTCTACTTGTTCACTGTTACTTGAGGAAAGAAGTTGAATCAGTACTTCTACTTTTACCAGAGTCTTTTTGATCCCAAGTATCTGTACTTCTACTTGTACCAGTCTTTCTGAACCCAAGTATCTGTACTTCTACTTGAGGAGAGGATGTCT
This sequence comes from Eutrigla gurnardus, assembly GCF_963514095.1. Lineage (NCBI taxonomy): Eukaryota > Metazoa > Chordata > Actinopteri > Perciformes > Triglidae > Eutrigla > Eutrigla gurnardus. The sequence continues at coordinate 22,322,527 of NC_139930.1, forward strand.
GTACTTTGACAGATGTTCTAAAAGTGGCCTTCTCTGTTGTGAGTGAGGTTTAAAAGTGATTCTGTTTGGAGACGACTCGGCCCCCGTCACCTCCCGGATTTAACCCTTTCCTCCTGATTGCTCCTGATTAGATGCGTCAGAAGGGGGATGTGCGAGGCACCTCTGCAACAGACGAGTAGAGGCCCGTCGCTGTAGGTCAAACACTAGAGGCAGGCTGAGTAAGTGAGGGATGCCGCCGCTGCATGGATCATTCTCCACCCTTTTCTTAACTCATTCCTTCATCTTTTGGAACTCCTCCCAGATCTTTTTTTTCCGAGCCTCGTGTCTTCTTTCAATCCTGACCCTCCTGTTTTCATCGCGTTTATTCTGCCTTCTGTTCATCAACTCACACATTTGTTGTTTTTCTGCTCACTTTTTAACGTTCTCTTACAGCTTGATCGCTCGACTTGAACGCTTCACTCTGTGCTTTCAGTTTGTTTTCCTCCTGATGTATTGTGATAGTGGGGAATAAAGTAGGGCTGCACCGACTAGACGGAAGCTTCACACTGACACGTTGACGTTCAAGCCTTCGAATGCTGCACAGCTGATATTAGTATCATGCTGTTTGAAGAGTAGGAATCCAGTGGAGGCAGGAGACTATCGTTTCAGACTGGTGGGATCCAAACAATTCTAAAAACTCTTAGTACGGATCAAATGGCCTTAGTGTGAGATTTTAAAAAGGTTTTAGGGTGATAGGGACATAAAACATGACGTCAGCCGTTCAAAGCTTCACTTAAAAACCTCCATAGAAGCTTTGAATGTCTTAAAAGTCATCGGGTGCAGCCCTAGAATAAACTTAAACCTGCTGAAATGTTTCCCTGCATGTGCACGGCTCATCGCCAACAGATTCAAATACCTTTTCTTTTTTCTTACGGCCCTCTCTCTCTCTGTCCCCGTCTCCCAGCTGCGTAGTACAGGTCCGATTCGAGGCACCAGTGCTGCTCATGAGCAATGAGGCAAATCAACCAAACCCTGTCATGATGATGTCATCGGAGACACGTCCACCACGATGAGGAAGTGGCCCCCGACGTCGCCTCTTCTCTTCTCTTCCCGTCTCACATGATTCATTGGGGGGGTTTGACCAGATTGATTAACAGTACTGTACAGATTCTACCCCGATCACAAGCCTCCTGTTCACAACAGAAAACATGGTTTTGCATACATATATAAAAAAAGAAAAGGACAAAAAAAACTCTTTGCACAGAACGTAAATTGCCTGATATGTAATTGTTAGTTGATTTATTACAATGGGCTTTGTTTTTATTCAGGTGTGTAAACCGTGACTCAGAAAGTCAAGCCTTTTAAATTAATTAGAATGTTTTTAGGTTCCCACGACGATTGACTTTAGCAGGTATTGGACCAGTTATCTCTCCACCTTCCCTTGTATTATAACTGTCTGTCTCCACTCTAATCCTCGTCTCTTCCCTCAGTATCGTCTCCCAGTGAAGTGTGTCTAGACCTTCCCCTCCTCGTCTCCCGGTCCCCTCTGTCCCCTCTGTCTGGCACTCGGCTTTTCCTTTCTTTTTATCGTTTTTAATTCTGAGGCGAATCCATGCCTGTGCGTGCGCGTGCGCGGTTCAAAAGCAAACTTAACGCTCGGTGCATGATGGGTAATAATCTGCTGTCGTTTCACATTTCAACGTGCACATCGGCTCCTGTCTCCGTCACGAGCTGCATGTGGACAACAGCAGCTCCTCGCTCTCGCATGTGTCGATTAGCGTGTGTATGCGCTCTCGCGTGTGCGTGTGTGCGCGCGTCTGTGTGTGTGTGTGTGTGCGCGTGTGCGTGTGATTGTGTGTGTTAGCGCGCGCTTGTTTTGTGTTACCAGCTGCCTTCGCGTCACTCTTGAGATGGATGACGTCGAGCTTGACGTCTAGGCTCCACAAAGCAGCCCGTCGAAGTCGCCTCGTGCTGCCGCTGCATGCCCCTCTCTCCTCGGCTCGCGCGCTGACTTTAAAAACCAAAAAACGGGGACGCCGGTCCGGGTCCGCGCGTGGCCGCGTGCATGACTCGAGGTGTATTTGATGTCTCTCTCCGAACTACCGCTTCCTCTCTCACCTGACAAAGAGAACAGGGCCCAGGCAGATCTGTGGTGTTTGATGTATTCGTGTATAGTTTATTATTATTATTTTATTCATCTTCCTTTTTACTCCGAGGAGGTGTGAGGGTCAGCCTGAACTGTTCTTGGTTTCTAGTTAACTTCGGCAAAGGTGCAAGACCTTTTTTAGAGTTTAGATTGTGTTGGGTGACGTAGTAGGAGCCTCGGTCTGGAGACAGGTGGCGTCTTCATCCTGCTCTGTCCAGCATCAGTGCTGTTTTATCATCATCATTATTCTTATTAATGACGTCAGACGTTTATCGCAGCGAGCGCTCACTTCGACCGTCTTTATTTCGAGCTTCATGCAGATCCTTTGGGGTTTTCCTGCGATCATGACGTAGCTTAGTGCAGCTGTGATCGCGAGCGTCTCGTCGCTTCCGTCCGTTGGACGGAGAGTTGGCCTACAAAGTGGACTTAATAACCGGCAAACCCTACGTAAAAAGCTCTGGTTTGATTGGAGAAATCCACAGCTGCTACGCGGCGTCGGGTCGACCGTGACGTCAGCTCTGCGGAGCGTCCACGTGTTGTCGAAGTGCCCGCTCACGAGCCTACAGCTGTGAGACAGATGTGTCCAAATATGCAGGAACACGTCTTGTTTCACACCTGTACGATTTATATCATCGATTCACGAGGAGAGATTTTTCTTTTTAAAAACGCCACTCCAGATTTGGATCTGCATGCTCAACACTTTTTTTTTTTTTAATGATTATTAATTCCCCTCTCTCGTGTCTGGGCTGTTCCGTGTTTGAACGGTGCTTTTGAGGAGCTCTTGAACTGCAGCAGACAAGAAGGGAAATCCTTCGTTTTAGTTTTTTTTTTTTAAAGGGCGGCTTCTCCTCAGAATCAAACTGGACTCAGCTGGACCTCAGATCCCAGACGAGGAGTGAAAAGCCTGACTCGAGTTTGATGATGACCAGAACATGCTGCTTTGTGAGGGGAGGGATGGGAACTTAGGGAACAGATGGAGTCCAAAATATTTTTTTTTCTTTTATTGTAATCATGAATAAGCACTTGCAAAATCTACTGTTTTTTTCTGTTTTTGAAAGACAAAGATTCACAATGTACTCGATTTTCTCTTTTCTGATAAGGCAACATTCAGGGGAATTAGTAGTGAATGTAATACAATTAGTTCCTTTTTTTCTGCAGCTTTCAGGCTGTGACAGAAGGTCTAGACAATGGAACATAACAGAATATCTAATAAATTTGATCAAATAAGAGAATCGACGGTCTGCTTCCTGTTTTTTTTCTGTGAGAGAAATGTGTCTCAAGGTGATAATTTCCTTTTTAACATTTGCTTGTAATCTCTTCACCATGCCCCCTCAACACACATCAAGAAAATACAGAACCGTGGTTCTTGATTAGAAATGTTAAAGGTATAATTGAAATTGAATTGGACTGTAAACATTCTGGAATAAAAGGGAAAACCAAAAAGTGAGCAACTACTTCCAGCAGTTGAATATAATACAATATAAGATAAAGACCTGCAGATGCTTGTATTCTGTTTTAACAAACACAGGACCTCTAACACCAGGAAGTGACGAACATGTTCACAGTAATGCAAACATGACTGTTTGTTCATCCATTTATTAATTTAAACTCCTCAAGTTTCCAGTTCTTCTCTTGAACTGATCAATAAATTGACTAACGGTGGAAAAAGTCCTTCACTTAATCTGTTCTGCACCAGTCTGAATATAACATGGATTTTGCACATAACATAAAACAAATGACTTCCTGGACATGTTGAAATCCACAAAGTCACACTGTTGAATTTGATTTGGTCATACTATTAAGATGACAAAAAATGACTTAGTATCTAAAAATATTGACTTAGTATCTCAAAAATAATGACTTGGTATCTGAAAATATTGACTTAGTATCTCAAAAGTATCGCAATTCCAACTTAGTATCTCAAAATTGTGAGAAACGTCATCAAAATATTGAGTTAGTATCTCAAAAATTATGACTTAGTATCTCAAAATAGTAAGAACCGTTATCAAAATATTGACATAGTGTCTAAAAATATTGACATAGTATCTCAGAATATTGGCGTATCTCAAAAATAATGACTTTGTATCTCAAAATAATGACTTAGTATCTCAAAAATAATGACTTTGTATCTCAAAATAATGACTTAGTATCTCAAAACTAATGACTTTGTATCTCAAAATATTGACATAGTATCTCAGAATATTGACGTATCTCAAAAATAATGACTTAGTATCTCAGAATATTGACCTAGTATCTCAAAAATGACTTTGTATCTCAAAATATTGACTTAATATCTCAAAAATATTGACCTAGTATCTCAAAAATAATGACTTTGTATCTCAAAATATTGACCTAGTATCTCAAAAATGACTTTGTATCTCAAAATAATGACTTTGTATCTCAAAATATTGACATAGTATCTAAAAATATTGACATAGTATCTCAGAATATTGACGTATCTCAAAAATAATGACTTAGTATCTCAGAATAATGACTTAGTATCTCAAAAATAATGACTTTGTATCTCAAAATAATGACTTAGTATCTCAAAACTAATGACTTTGTATCTCAAAATATTGACATAGTATCTCAGAATATTGACGTATCTCAAAAATAATGACTTAGTATCTCAGAATATTGACCTAGTATCTCAAAAATGACTTTGTATCTCAAAATATTGACTTAATATCTCAAAAATATTGACCTAGTATCTCAAAAATAATGACTTTGTATCTCAAAATATTGACCTAGTATCTCAAAAATGACTGTATCTCAAAATAATGACTTTGTATCTCAAAATATTGACATAGTATCTAAAAATATTGACATAGTATCTCAGAATATTGACGTATCTCAAAAATAATGACTTAGTATCTCAGAATAATGACTTAGTATCTCAGAATATTGACCTAGTATCTCAAAAATGACTTTGTATCTCAAAATAATGACTTAGTATCTCAGAATATTGACCTAGTATCTCAAAAATGACTTTGTATCTCAAAATATTGACTTAATATCTCAAAAATATTGACCTAGTATCTCAAAAATAATGACTTTGTATCTCAGAATATTGACCTAGTATCTCAAAAATGACTTTGTATCTCAAAATATTGACTTAATATCTCAAAAATATTGACCTAGTATCTCAAAATAATGACTTAGTATCTCAGAATATTGACCTAGTATCTCAAAAATGACTTTGTATCTCAAAATATTGACTTAATATCTCAAAAATATTGACCTAGTATCTCAAAAATAATGACTTTGTATCTCAAAATAATGACTAAGTATCTCAAAATATTGACTTAATATCTCAAAAAATATTGACCTAGTATCTCGAAACTAATGACTTTGTATCTCAAAATACTGACATAGTATCTCAGAATATTGACATAGTATCTCAGAATATTTACATAGTATCTAAAAATATTGACATAGTATCTCAGAATATTGATGTATCTCAAAAATAATGACTTAGTATCTCAGAATAATAACTTAGTATCTCAGAATATTGACCTAGTATCTCAAAAATAATGACTTTGTATCTCAGAATACTGACATAGTATCTCAGAATATTGACCTAGTATCTCAAAAATAATGACTTTGTATCTCAAAATACTGACATAGTATCTCAGAATATTGACATAGTATCTCAGAATATTTACATAGTATCTAAAAATATTGACATAGTATCTCAGAATATTGATGTATCTCAAAAATAATGACTTAGTATCTCAGAATAATAACTTAGTATCTCAGAATATTGACCTAGTATCTCAAAAATAATGACTTTGTATCTCAGAATACTGACATAGTATCTCAGAATATTGACCTAGTATCTCAAAATAATGACTTAGTATCTCAAAATATTGACTTAATATCTCAAAAATACTGACTTAGTATCTCAGAATAATGGGCTTCCATAGAATGAGATTCCACACTGTTGCTGCCTGTGTTCGCTCCACTGCTGACTGCAGTACTACAGTATATGCATACATTTAAAGCTGTGCTCCCAGAGGCAGCTCAGTCACAGTGCGCATGTGCGAACATTTACCCAGCAGGTAAACTCCACCATGGCGGCGAGAGGCCATGTGCAGGATCCTAACGACAGGAGACTCAGACCCATATACGGTGAGGACTGAAATGAGGACGCGTGTATTTAGGCGTGCCGGTACGTTTGGCGGGGCGACATCTTCGTGGTGTTTGCCGGTTCGTGCGTGTTAACGGAGAGCATGGTGGGAGTCGGGGGAGCAGCGACGCGGCCCCACCAGCTCCAGCCACGGACTCTGCTGCCTGCAGCGCCCAATGACAGTGCACCTTACGCGGTCTACCACCGAGCCGGGGTAGGGCACGGGCGTCCGGATGAAACCGTGTGACCCCCGGGTGAAACCCGTGGACAGTCCCGGTAGTGTTAAAGCGGTGAACGGCACGGAAACGCTTTGTCGTCTGGTTTCTCAAAGTCGAACTGCTTTCGCTAACGGTCGCTATTTGACAGCTAGCTAGCATGCTAATGCACAAGCTAGCCAGGCAGCACACAGACAGGTTGCAACTGTACGTATGTTAAAAATAAATGTTGTGTATGAATATGGACCGCGTGTTTTCAGTTGCCACGCGAGTAACTGTCCGCGTCCAGTCTGGATCTTTAGCTGTTCTGTAGCTAGCTCAATGTTACACCGTTAGCTTCCAGCTAGCATTCGGTTCATAATAGTGTAAGGACAATGCAAGCTAACTCCGGCTAGGTAGCTATTTAGCATCAAGCTGTCACAGTCCCTTTCCAGGGCTGCAAGAGGTCCGTTTTAAATAAAAACGAACATTTACTGTGTGTTTGATTAGTGAGCAGCAGCGGAAGAAGTATCAGATACTTTACTTCAGTAAAAGTACTAATACCACGCTAGAAATACTCAACTACAAGTAAAAGCCCTGCATTCCTCACTGAAGGAAAGTATGTATCAGCAAAATGTAGGTAAAAGTAGTCATCCTGCAGTAAAACGTTCCCTGTCAGTGTTTGGCTATTTTATTTAAATATATATAATGTTTATGCATTAATGTATATGTTAGATATTACTGCAGTAGATCTTTTATATACTCTTTTAATATACAGCAATTTGTCATATTTTATAAGATCACTATATGTCCTTTGAGAAGTACGTATCTCAACAAATACAACTTTTCATGAGCTCAGAAAAACATCCCAGTTCTCAGCTTTGTGACTGTTCATTCAGCCGATCCGAGAGACTTAATTTTTTTATAGAGTTTATTTTCTCTTCAGGTAAAGGAAACAGTTAATCACAAATATCAACACACTGGAAAATACGTGTTTTTTCTCTGGACAGGAAGTAACTAAAGCTGACATAAATGTAGTGGAGTAAAAAGTTCAATAGCTAACTCTGAGGTGTACTCAAGATACAAGTACCTTGAACTTGTAGAAATACAGTAGTTGAGTAGATCTACTTGGTTGTGTACCATGACTCTATTGATTAAATGTGTAAAAGTAACTTTAGCTGTCGGACAAATGCAGTGAGGTCGGGTGAAGCTGTAGTGTGCCAGGCCAGTGGAGAGCCCTTCCTGTGTAAATGATCCGTCTCCACTGATCACAGTTCAGTTAATACATTTATCAGCGAGAACACAAGCACAGCTAGGAAATCCGCCATTGTTAGTGTTGTTTATTAGGAGTATAATCAATGCATCGCAATATTATATAGATACACCAAACTTCTTATTATATTGCAGGGTTAGGGTTGCAAATACAAATCAAACCCTTTGCAAACAATTGCTCCTTCAGTCCACTAGATGGTGCTTAGCTTTTCTGGTGCATCATGGGTAAAGTCAGCTGAAGTGTCAGTCTGTCTGCTTGACTGACAGATTTAGCTGCAGTGGAGATAATTGAAGTGAGATGAACGGAGCGAAATATGACGATATTCATCTCTGAGATGTAGCGGAATATAAAGAGATGCATACAATGGAAATACTTTTATATACTAGTTTTATACTCCATGTTGTTACCATGTATGGACCCGAATTAACTTCTTTTCAGTGACTTAATCTGAAAATGACGGCGCGTTTAGTGATGACGGTTTGAGCGGAGAGAATAGACATGACACAATGACGGCGTGCCGCCTGGCTAAGTTTAATTTTGGCGGCCAGCTGTCCTGAGGAGGCTGAGCCGACTGTCTGCGGGCTTTTTTCGTTCACCAGACATTCAGAAAGAGTCGCGGTGATGGCATCGCTGGGCTCCAGCATCGCTGGGCTCCAGCATCGCTGGGCTCCAGCCAACAAATATGCATTCAGTATCTTAATCCTCTCATTTCATCATGGGTTAATCATTAATAATTATTAATCTTAAATCAGAACTTTATTAGTCCCAAAGTAAATTCTACCAGACATTGATCCAAAATTTCAACTGCGGAAAATGGAAAAAACAAAAGACTAACAATAGAGTAATAAATAGAAAAGTGTTGAAGAAGTCATATTAACACCAATGCAAATATAGAATCGGGGTTCCTAGATTAGTAATAATCTATATCAGCCCTGAAATAAACAACAACAGAAGGGCAGCAAATCCTCACAATGCAGAACTTGGTACAATTTGAATTCCAGTCTTAATATTTTCCATCTCTTGTGTTTCCCCAGATTATCTTGATAATGGCAACAACAAAATGGCAATACAGCAGGCAGACAAACTGCTGAAGAAACACAAGGACCTGCACTGTGCCAAGGTGAGTGATTCATGGACAGTTCTCCCCTGAAAACGTTGCTTCTTTTCTTCTGTTGGCATACATCTGTAGAGAAAATACTGATTTTATTTAACACTGAACAGGTACTAGTCCACTTATTTAGCCCTTAAAAGTCTTTGATAATTATAAGAATGTATGGATGATTCTTATCAGTTTTTGTCTGCCTGTATTAAGACCCCTAGTTGAATGGTTTCCACCATTTTTGACTGATTGTCTGAATTGATCAGGATAAAAAAAAATGTGTTGGTATTGTTTACATAAATATTGTATCAATATATCTAGAAAGCACCTAATGGGCAGCAATGAAATAAATAAGAAAGTCAAGCGTTGTACAGACTAGAGACTGGTCAGTTTTCCCACATAAAGATGGGTATATATTGTATTTATGGGATTTATATTATGACGGATGATATTAAGAAATTCAGTATCCATATCAGTCATATTTAACTGCTGCGATTGTGGTGTGTATTTCAAAATCTCATCAAGCCAAGCACCCACAACCAAATTCACACTCGGATTTCCCTCCAGACATCTAGTCAAACAATAATAATAATAATAATTTTCTTCTTCTTCTACTCTGTTGTTTGCATCCCTGTGCCGTTCAGGTGCTGAAGGCGATTGGTCTTCAGCGGACGGGGAAGCAGGATGAAGCGTTCACGTTGGCCCAGGAAGTGGCCACTCTGGAGCCCACGGACGACAACTCTCTGCAGGCTCTGACTATTCTGTACAGGGAGATGCATCGTCGTGAGTGTAGACACACACGCGCACACACACACACACACACACACACACACACACACACGCACACACACTAGTACCCGACAGGTTAAACTGGCCGATATTCGCCAATCACAGATATGTCGTATCGGTGCATGTTGGCCAAAATGGTCGGATATAAATCATAAATAGTTTTATTAGTTTTACGTGGGAAGTGCTGCTGGATTGAACTTAAATCGGGTAAATAAAATCAGGACTTGTGATATAAGTGTGTTTAGAAGGGACTTTGAGCTTGGTTCTTTTAGGGTTGTCACGATACTAACATTTTCAATTCGATACCGATACTCAGGAAAATATTCGATACTCGATACCATTTTCGATACCACAAGGATGAAAAAAAGACCCCAAAATTTAAAAGAAATATTTTTATTAACAAAAAAAATGCAAAAATAACAAGTTTCAGGTCTGAGGTAGTGCAAAAAATAAATAAATAAAATAAACAATAACAATTGGAACAATATTTTGAGGTTGTAAATATTAGGCAAGCCTGATAAAAACTAAATTAACTTAAGTGTTCCTTCCTTGGCTATGCTTTATATACATAACACTGTTGAAATGCTGTATTCTCAGCAGCTGCACCCGTTACAAAAAAAGTCTGAAACTGAAAAGTCGGGGGGGGGGGTGGTATCGATACTTTTTTGAGTTTCGATACTTTTGACAACCCTAGGTTCTTTTTTACTTCTTGCACACATGGAACAGAAACTCTGGGGTTTTACCTGGAAAGTTTTGGCAGCGCACCAGCTGTTGTCAGATGTAGCATGCTAGTTGGGTTAGCCGGGTTAATTGACCACACGATCTAACACGCTCACATGAAGGCTGGACTGCAGTAACACTAGACTGACTGCGCGTTGAATTTGCGCCTGTTGTTCACAGCGGAGTTGGTCACCAAACTGTACGAGGCCGCCGTGAAGAAGGTCCCGCTCAGCGAGGAGTATCACTCCCACCTCTTCATGGCTTACGCTCGCGTCGGCGAGTACAAGAAGATGCAGCAGGTGAGAAATCCCACGTCCGCACTCCGAATGTAAACCCGTAAAAAGACGTGACTAACAGCTGTGGCTTTTGTGCTCCATTGGTAATTAAAAAGATGGACATATAATCAGAATAATGAAGAGGATGTTGATGACTTTACAGGCAGGAATGGCCTTGTATAAAATCGTCCCCAAGAATCCGTATTACTTCTGGTCTGTCATGAGTCTGGTGATGCAGGTACGGAGGGCTTTCTTTTAAGACGGATGTTCACGGCCCCTGAATGTTGTCGTGTTGCTGATCTAACGTGAGGTTTTTTTTTGTCGTGTAGGCAATCTCGGCACAAGATGAAAAACTGGCCCAAACCATGTTCCTGCCTCTGGCTGAACGCATGGTGGAGAAAATGGTCAAGGAGGAGAAGATCGAAGCCGAGGCAGAGGTGAGGAAGGTGTCTGCATGGCCTGATGGATTATTATTTCAGCTTAAAGGAATAATTCACACAAAAACTGAATGTACTACTCTATAAAGGGCCTCTTAGTACCCTATGTTTGATTGTTTGGGAGTTGCTGATACTGTTTACAGCTGTTTCTGAATGTTTATTGCGTGACTGCAGGTGCAGCTGTACTTTATGATCCTGGAGCGCCTGGGAAAGTGTGTCGAGGCTCTCGATGTGGTCAGGGGCCCTCTTGGGGGTAGGTATATGTGGTTCTGGAGTTGAAGCTGATCTTTATTTATAAGCAGCATGCACGTTACAATTACAAGTTACTACAAGGATTTGATATTGATTCCTCTACATGACCTATGAGAGCAAACAAGCCTGTCAGCAATAAATCTGCTTTTTCTTTATAGTTAGTTATTCTTAATGCCCATCATCGGGTCTGATTCCAGACGAAACAGTTAAACAGTTATTATTATTATTTATTTTTTGATTATATTTGCCCGTCCTCCCACAGAGAAGCTGACCAGCGAGCTGCAGAGCAGAGAAAGCAAGTGTATGATGCTCTACCAGAGACTACAACGCTGGCCAGAGTGCAACTCTCTGGCCCACAAGCTGCTGCTCAAAAAGTGAGTGTGGATGGATGTTCTGTGACCGGGAGAGGAACTAACTAGTGACGGGACCCGTCTGACAAACCTGTGTGCTTCTCCGTTTCTAGTCCCGACGACTGGCAGTTCTACCCCTCCTACTTTGACTCCCTCTTCCACCTGATCGACCAGTCGTGGAGTCCTCCTGAAGACGGCCAAGAACAGTGAGTACATTTAGTAAAGATCCCTTACATTTGGTTGTTTAAAGACCTCTGGCATGAAAATGTTTTTGTGGTAAAACTCCCTCGAGGGTATAAAATGCCAGGTGATGGTCTCTTAACAGAAACAGCTATTATTATTAATAAATGACCATCAATGTATTTGCAAGAAACTGGCTCTGATCTGCGTCCGTGTGTCCTGCAGCTGTTCGGAGGGTTTGGTTCATCACACCGTGGCTGAAGTGATGAGGTTCGTGCAGGAGAGAATCAAAGGGGAGGACGGCAAAGACTCCCGGTCGCTCAGAGGACCCTATTTAGCTCGGCTGGAATTAATGCACAGGCTGAGAGAACGGGGCTGCCCTGAAGAAAGCCTGTTAGGTAAAACACACGGACTCTTAAAAACACAACCTGTTCTTCAGTTTCAACCCTTTGCCAGCTGCTTTAGCCTTTTTGTATGTGGCTTCAAACAGGGGATCCTTTAGAGCTCATGGTGCAGTTCTTTGGGAAGTTTGGGGACAAACCCTGCTGCATCACCGACCTTAAAATTTACCTCCATCTGCTCCCGTCAGAGCAACACGTGCAGGTGAGTTCCAGCAGCCTCTTCTTTTTATGTGACGCCTGTGAAACGAAGGGTCGACCTGTAAAACACATTCTTCTTTCTTTTTAGTTCATTAACCGTCTGAGTGAAGCTGTCCCGCTGGAGGAGCAGGGAGAGGAGGGATACGCTTTCCCAGAGGAAACCAAAGCGATGCAGAGGCACTTGTGCGTCTGTCAGCTGAATCGCGCCCTCGGGCTGCAACACGCCCTCGACGTGGACGGGAAACTGCGGCTCATCGCCGAGCTCAAAGCTCACTATCGTCACGGACTCAAGTTTGGTGAGAACGTCACTTTTGTGCACCCTTAATTCCCGTTTTGTTCCGGATAAATTGGATTGTACACGGAGTTTGTGACGACAAAGCGTGAAAACATTTCCTTCCACAGGAAGCTCTTGTTCATCGTCGTGTTTGTTCTGATAGCAGCAGAAGTCTCACGTGTCGGCAAGTTATACTGACACCTGAAAGGATGTCAATGATGTCAGACACCGCTGAGTTATTCTGCTTTGAATGTTTCTCTTTTAGTTTCTCTCCGTCACCGTTTGCTCTTTTTCTTGTTTGCACAAACTGTCTAAACGACACACATCACAGATGTCTAAACAACGTTAATCAGCGATGGAGTGATGCAGGAATTACGTGAAACAGAAAGTCTGCATCACACTGGTTCCCTCGTCCAAAAAGCCGGCGTGATCATCACAGAGAATAATCTCCTGCAGCAATCAAACGTTTATGATGCTCGCGTGTTTTTAGTTCGGGAAGATGATTTGCACAAATGAAGTGTGAATGCAATCGCTTGACTTTACGTCGCTACCGCTTAGCTAACGGCAGACCAGTGTTCCAGCACTGACATTGAAAGGTTTCCAGCCAGTCTCATATAACTGAAATCACTGATGAGAGAAGTGGAAGTGCAAAAACGCCGACTCATTTCCGTGTTTTAGGTCTCACTACTGCAGCGATCCGTAAACCGTGAAAGAAAATCTCCTCTCGTCTTTTATATTGATACTGCAGGCAATCCCTGCTTGGTAATTGTGTAAATGACTAATTTATAAAGTGCTGAAGAGTGTGAATTTCACACTCTTCCCCAGTTGGTATCGGAAAGTACAACAGCAACGACTCTTTGCATTGGAGGAGCTCAATGTAGGAGAGGCCCAGTAACCCGATGAGGCTCATAGCAGCCAAAATCATCAGGTTTTCAAATGTGTAGCATGTATTTTTTATTTTTTTATTTTAACGTAGCACCACGTTTGTCTATGAAAGGAGCAGCGAAGTAAGATTCTTGAGGGCGAGCTTTCACAAACCAAACATTTAGTCAGTTTTTGTACAGTCTTATGTTAACTCTGGTATCATACTGGTGCTATTAAAAAAAATGTATCGCTGATCTTTGTCTGAGCATTTCCTGCCTTTGCATCCTCTGACTTGTTTATCTGTGTTGAACAGGGAAAACGGCTCTGAAGACGGAGCTGCAGTTCTCCGATATGTATTGTCTCATGGCAGCTCACGTGTTCATCGACTTGTGGAAGGAGACGGGTGAGTTTCTCCTCTTCCAGACCTCTGCTCCGCGTCGGTGACGTCTCTAAACGTGTTGCTCTGTTGTTGTTGTTGCTGCTGCAGGGGATGAGGACATGGTGTGGGAGTGTCTGGGTGTCCTCCAGGAGGGTCTGTCCTTCAGTCCCTCCAACGCTCAGTTCAAGCTGCTGCTGCTGCTGGTCTACTGTCGCCTGGGAGCCTTCGAGCCGGTAGTGGACCTTTACTCCAGCCTGGACGCCAAGCACGTCCAGCACGACACCATCGGGTCAGTACAAATACACACTATTAGTATTTATCAAGCATCTCAGGAGTTATTGATGAATTTGTATTAGAAATATTCCAATATAAACTCACCTTAGTCTCTAATTTTAATATTTTGCAACGTTTCTTGTGTTTTAACCTGTAATCTGTTTATAATAAATATGAGCATGGATGTAAAGTATTTTTGTATTATTTCCAGGTTTCTGTTGACGCGTTACGCCGAGTCATTGGGTCAGTTTGCTGCAGCCTCCCAGTCCTGTAATTTCTCCCTCAGGTTTTTCCACTCGAACCAGAAAGATGTGAGTCCGTCCCACAGTTTCTGACCTTTTTATAACCAGTGTTTTGACGTCGCCTTCGTCTGATTAATTAATTAACGATCTCCTCCTCCGACCCACCAGACCTCAGAGTACATCATCCAGGCGTACAAGTACGGAGCGTTCGAGAAAATCCCCGAGTTCATCGCTCTCAGGAACCGGTTGAACCAATCGCTGCACTTTGCCCAGGTCCGCACCGAGAGGATGCTGCTGGACTTGTTCCTCGAGGCCGACATGTGAGAACGCACTCTAAGCATCAAGCACTTGACTGAAGCGACCTGTTCTTTCTTCATCTAGATTGTCTTTTTTTTTTATATCTTTGACTTCCAGCGTGTTGTCTCTGGAGGAGAGTGTGAAGGCCATGTCTTTGTCTCCAGAGGAGGATGACATCCCCTGGGACACTATGAGGGACAACAGAGATCTGACTGTTTTTACCAGCTGGGACCCTAAAGAGAGGTACGTTGTTTACAGCATCTAGTCTATGTAATACACTAGATTCTCATACAACCACACTTCAAAACATCACAACTGTTCCTCTAGTCCAGCTTTCACATTATCATGGGGAAACACTGTCTTTTTATTTAGTTTAAGTCCCATTTTCCTTTTTTCGTGATGAAGGTCGTCAGCAGGTGATTTTCATCCCTGTCCTTTCCTTTCCACAGAGAGTTGACCGACGAGCACCGGCGTCGGTCTCTAGAGGAAGAGTCCGTCTGGCTGAGGTTACGCTCTCTAACGCTTCGCCTCCTCGCCTCTCTGGTCACGATGGGACACGCGCCATCGCAGCAGAACTCCGACACGGCCAACCAGAACGGCGTCGGGGACAAGGCGTCGACCCTCGTCAGCCTGCTCGCCCAACTCAACCAGACTCTGCAGACGGCCGCGCAGATGGCAGAGAAACCCATCCAGGCACGTTCAACGCCCGAGTTTGTTAATGTGTGAAGGAAATATTGTCACCCATAAGAACACCGGCCTACATCTATCTCGTACATAAATTACCAAATAATAAATGAAATGTGGGGTTGAACGTCAAACTCACAGGAAGATGAACCAGGATTACCGCTGTGATGTTTGTGAGCCGAGTTCCTTGTGATGTCACTTGGACTTTTAGGGAAATGTTGATTTATTTTGCATGATCTCCCCTTTTTTGTGGTAATAAGGTGTTTTTGTGGTCCTGCAGTATCCATTCCTGGGCCCCCCCTCCACCCGCCTGGCCCCGGCTCTGTCCATCGGGAGCTGCCAGTGCCAGGCTGCAGCCTTCCAGCTGTCTGTCCACCTACAGGAGCTGGAGACCGTCGGACTCGGTGAGACCAGACGGCAGAGACGTGGAAGCAGATCGTTGATGGCCTCGTGCTTTTCCACTCACTGCTCCTTTTCTCTTGTTTTTTGACCTTTTTAGACGAGTCGTCGGAGCTCCAAACCCAGATCTGTAACGGTTTCAAATCATTAGTAGTTCAGCTTCAAGGTGAGTCAGCAGCTGCATTTCTACATATGTAACGCCATCAGCTGCAGAAGTCTATGACCGTTCATGTTTTTGTTTTTTTTTCTCCGCGCAGAAATTCTGAATAAATGCAAAGGGGATTTATTGGAAATGAAAGAGGGCAAATTAAAAACCCAGCCCTCTTTATTAGAAAACCTAATCTTTTTTGTCGAGGTGAGACTCCACTGCTTCCACACACTTTCCTCCCTGCTGTATCTGATGGTTGTTCAGTCATAACATGATGATATTATTATTATTATTCTGCACAGACGGCTTGCATAGTCTTGTGGATGGCTAGTCACTGTGCCAAGATCCTCCGACCGCTCAAGACGAGTCTACAGAAGAAGAAGAAGAAGAAAAAGGACTCGAACACAGCTCTGGTACAGTTTAACCCTCCTAGTAGAGAGACTAAGTCCTGCCCCTTCCTCTGTCCACCATGTGGCCTGATTTCTGGAAAAATATGTACGATAGTCGACTGATCTGTTGTCTCAGATTTCACTGATCACCAGAGACTTGTGTCTGTTGCAGCCGGCGGTGGTTTGTGGGTTCCAGGAGCTGACGGGGAGCTTGCAGGACCTGCTCGCCCAGGCTCTGGAGTATATAAGGGGGCAAGAGGCTGACGTGACGGCCCTGAAACTGGCCGGGCTGAGCTTGGAAGGACACACAGAGGTGAGCGTGCATACACACGTTTTTATTAACACATTCATAGACATGACTGTCATCTCTGGTTTCATGACCCGTCATTTATATTGTTGCAGAAGCTTCACTTTAATTTATTTGTAAGCTGCTACCCTCAAAGCCTTTTCTTCCCTTCTGTGTTTGATGCAGCTCTTGAAGCCAATCAAGTCATACAGTGGAAAGCATTCAACTAGTGCTCTTAGTATCGGTAGATAAGGAATAATAAGCTTCATCATCATTTTAAGGGCTAAATAAGATCATATATCATAAGAGTCCCCCTATGTAAATAAAGGATACATTTAAAAAAATATTTTTGTATATTTTTCACCACTTTTACAGCATATTTACTATTTGTTGTGAGCGTCGAAGGAGAATGTTGTGAATATTTAGCTGATGTGTCATTTCCTGTGTTTCAGGAGGAGGCGTCGTTTGCGAAGGCTGCTATGGACAAGGTGCAGGGCAGTTACCTGCGCTCGCTACAGGAGGTGGGAGATCTGCTCAAGAAGAGAGCAGAAACTATAAAGAACCTCAAGATCTGAACACCCACACCCCGAAATAAAGATGACTTTACCCCCCCAGACCCCACTCCCCCGTCTGAAAGCCCAGCAGCGAACCCACGAGCACCGACAACCCGCCCGAGCGCACGGTCGCACGACCTCCTTCCTGTTTTCCTGCGTGTTTTCATCCCCAGCGTTTGTGAGCTCTCAGTCTGGATTTTTAGTTTTACCTTTTTTCTCTGAAGCACACACACACACACACCTCTGGAACATTTGCAAATCTTATCGCGCACAAGCTTGAAAAGTCCTGAATTTATACAGCAGTTCTATGTGGGGGAAAAACAAAAAAAAGCTCCTTTTTTTTAAAAAATAAAATAAAAACCAGAAACGTAGAGCTGATTAGGAATAAGCCGTTTTAGATTAACTAATCTAATAAATTATTGTACATAGTGAAGAGCAACTACCACGACTCCTTGACTAGAAGAGAATATAAGACACAATAAACCACTATTTGTTTGTCTGTTACGTTTCCTCTTTTTTTTAATTCCAGATCAATCAAATTAACACACATGCAGGGATTGTTTAACACGGAGGAGGAAAGTTATCTCAATGTGCTGCTTTTCCAGACGTTTCTCTCCGTCTGTGGAAACGTGGACGCCTGCAGGCTGAAGTTCTCTCCGTTCAATTTCTTTCTCTTTTTTCTTTTGTGTAATCTTGTGTCGCTTTGAAAGCGGAGCCACCTTTGTAGTTGCAGTATTATAAAGAGCAGTAGTCGGATGAGTTAAAGGACATTTAAAAAAAAAAAAAACTTGTAAAAAAGGTCTGCATTGCCTTTGATACGAGTAGAAGCTTCTTAATGCATCAACTGTGGAATCAAGTTGTTCCAGCACACGACCAGACATCAACTCCTTTAAGTCTGAGCTGAATTATGATTATTTAAGGAGGCCATGTGCGAGTACCTTCACCAAGAAAAGTTGTTTAACTCCTATCATCCACAATGCATTACCACAGACATTTCTAGCAAAGAAAGAGTCATGACAAAATTGCAAGTTCAGAAATTAGCTGGAATGTGTTTTGGCTGAAAATACTTCTTCTGCTTTGATCCCAACGAGAACATTTAGAGGCTTTTTTTTTTTTTTTTTGTCCTTTTAGACACAGGTATTCAGAAACCCTGAGAGGCAATGTGAGAAAAATAAATTGCTCATTCTTTTTTCTAACGCTGATTTTTTTTTTTTCTCCTGTGTTTATGACTGAAGAACAAAAAACATTTTGCCTATGTTTTTGTTCTTTTTAATTTGTGAAACAGGTGGGGGGGGGGGGGGGGGGGTGAAAAGGGAAGAAAAAGGAGTTTTTTAAAATATTTTGTTGTAATTCTCATTTTGGCCACAAGAGGCTGAAGTGCACCACTGCCCTTTATTCTAAATGGGACTTAAAGTGTTCATGTTTTCCTCCTGTTTTAATTTACTATATATATACCTTGTGTTTTAGAGTGCATGTAGAAGTGATTATTTATTAAACATATAGAGTGTTTAGAGCGTGGGACAGTGGTACACTTCAAAGTTTAATTTCTTAACATCTCTTGTTGCAATTAAGACTTGAAATGACGAAGGCTCGTACAAACTACACTTTGTTTCTTTCTTTTTTTACCTCTTTACTTAATTTCATTACGGTTTTCTTTTTAGAATAAATAAACCAAAACACTGACAACGAGGAAGATCTTGGGTAGATAACATGAAAATGTAAAAAATAAAAATAAATCTGGTTTGAATTCAAATAAAACACGATTGCACTTTTACTGAACTGAGTGTTCCAACAACAAACACTTTGACATCTAAAAAATAATTTGCACTTTCACCTGTTCACATGAGCTAAAGTTCAGAAATGGGTCACCATTATTTTATTTTTTTCTCATTTGCCTCTCAGGGCTTCCGTACTGAGCTGACGGTTATATCCAGCCGAGACGCAGCTTTGTAGAATATTATATTCTGGGATTTCTTCTGTCATAAACAAACCCAGACGTGGTGTGTTTAACGGAGGGATATTGGACCTAATTGTAAATAATAAAAAAAGTTGAGAAACTTTTCAGAAAACGCTGTCAAAGGATGTGTTTTTATGATCAGCTGCAGTAGAAACACAGATTTGTCCTGTTTAAGACCCCCCATCCTAAAATCACGCGTCACCAATGAGAGCTAAAGGCAGACGTAGTTTACACAGCAGCACTGATTGACGACTGCAGGGGTGTGTTCAAATCTATCTATCTAATCATTAAATATATCTGCAGTACACAGTTATCTCCTCTAGGTGGCCCTGAAGTTAATATATTGCTACGTCATTTGCACACGAAGAAGAGCAGCCTGCTAGAAGCAGCTGTGATAACACAGATAGGGAAGCTATCTACGATGTGTTAGCTGTTGAATCACAATTGTAATGTTTGTGTTCATGGTCGACAAAGTCAAAACCAGTATGACTAACATACTGGTGTAACTGGACGAAGAGGCGTTTGCTTTTACTGCCTTTTCCCCCCCTTTACGGCTAATTGTATTTAGCCGTTAGCTAGCTTTAGCTAGCCAGCCGACGCCGTGGTTGTTTTTGTTTTCTCGTAAAAGTGGCCGTTTCTTTGACACATGAGTGTGTCTCTGGTTGTTATCCGTCTGGAATTAGCCGACCAGTCTCCTTCTCCACGAGGTTTCCAGTACTCAGCCGGTGAGTCGAGCGTCGCATGACGTGGATGAACATCCAAAGTCACTGTTATTGTGGCGAGTTAGCCATGAAGCTAACGAGATTATTAACACATTTACTGAGTAGTGGAATGTAACTAAGTACATTTACTCAACTACTGGACTAAAGTACTGATTCAAGGTACTTGTATCTCCGTTTACAGTACTCCAGTACACCTCAGAGGTGAATATTATGCTTTTTAATTCCACTACATTTATCTGACAGCTTTAGCTACTTCCGGTCCAGCGAAAAAAAACACGTATCTCCAGATGTGTTGATGTTCAATATTTGTGGTAAACTGAAGGACGAAGTGTTGAGAAAATTCTCCTTCTTCTTAAACTAAATACACTCTTTAAATAGCCTTTTGGATCCTGCGTATATATATAGTATAGTGTGTGCATGTTTATATACATATATATATATATATATATATATATATATATATATATACACACATATATATATATTTTTTAACTACTTTAAGTGCATTTTGCGGATACATTTACATACATACACTTTTACTCAACTTTACAGTCAATGCAGGACCTTTTACGTAGTATTTTCACGTGGTATGTGTACTTTCCCTGGAGTGACTCATAATGGTGTCTGCCCATTACATTAAGGTACTTTGTGGTCCAGTTTGTCCATCGGAACTCACGTAAACTTGTGCGCCGCCGCCTCTTGTTTGCTCTCCTCTCCAGTTGAAGGCATGTCGGAGAAGGAACTGCAGGAGAAAGCTTTGGGTGTAGCCAGACACACTCTGGGTGGAAAGACGGAACTGGAAAGAGTCGCTGTGCTGCACCAGCACATCGGTAGCAGAGCCATGGGAGACATGGTGATAGAGACCTTTGAGCCGAGCCCAGGTAAAATAATAATAAATAATAACTACGTTGTTCTTACTTCATGGTGTCTTACGTCATCAGTCTGTTTTAAATGGACTCTTGAAAGATGAGGCTGAAAATGTCCATTGGTGTTGCAGTTCTTTTCCACTTTGTCTCGATGCTTTTTGGGGTTTTATGTAAAGCATTCTGAATTGCCTCCTCATGATATGTGCTTTATAAATAAACTTGCAGCGAAACGTACTGAGCCTCTTTTTGCATCTTCAGGAATCAATTTACAGCAGCAGGAAGTCAGAAAGTGTTGACAGACGGACTAACACATTGTTGTTTTCGTGGGATTATTTGACGTTAACAAAAGACCCGTTGGCAGCTTTTCCCTTTTTAAACCCTTTTCTTTGCTCCAGATAAAGGTGGAGGTGGTTCAGCAGAGCAGGACGGCGACGCTCACGCTGCACAGGCTGAAGCAGACAGTCTGGAGGACACTGAGGGTTCACAGGACAACGGCGAGGCGATGGGCGCCACTCCAGACTCTCCCTCCAAGCAGCTGCCGGACCAGATCACTTTCTTCAGCGGGAATCCGTCAGTGGAGATCATCCACGGCATCATGCACCTCTACAAGACCACGTGAGTGGCATTTTATTCCTCTAGGAGCGGCCGATGTGTCGATCCAACACATGAAAATATGATTTTTTAGTAATTTAGTGGTATGTGCCTAAACTAGGCATTATCTAGGCATTAAACACATTTTTTGCATCCTTTGATATGAAGACTGCAGTCGGCCATATTGTGATTTGGATTCTAAATTGATTGCAGCAAAATGACATCGCTGACGGAGGACGTGCGACGCAGCGCTATGGTGTGCATCCTGACCGTCCCTGCGACAATGACCAGCCACGACCTCATGAAGCTTCTGGCACCGTTTAACGATGTCATGGAGCACATGAAGATCATACGGGACTCGACCCCCAACCAGTACATGGTGCTCATTAAGTTCCGTACGCAGGTAAGATCTCAGCATAATCACCCAAGGTTTTTATTTATTTATATTTATTATGTTTTTGAGTTGTCTGTTTCTGGTTTGACCTGAAGTGCAGAGGTTACTGTACGTTGTTTGTTTCAATGCCTAAAGGTCAGTTAAGCATGTTGTGTTCATGTTCTGAAGGAAGTTCAGGGACTCAGAACTTCCCAGCTGGCTGTTTAATAACATTGACATGTTTGCAGCTTTAGACTTCGGACTCCTTGTAGTGTATGTGGAGCTTTGTGCCTCTATATTTCTGACTTCACTGTCCGACTCGACGCTTTCTTTCTTTTTAGGCCGACGCAGACAGTTTCTACACAGCGTGTAATGGCCGCCAGTTCAACTCCATCGAGGACGCCGTGTGCCAGCTGGTGTACGTGGAGCGAGCAGAGGTTATAAAGTCTGACGAGGTAAATATACCCAGAAAAATAGATTCTCCATATTATTTTTTAAAGGTATAATATTTAACTTTTCTCTTTAAATCAGCGGGTCTGTTTGTTTTGACCTCTGTGGTTTAAAAAAACCCTCCTGAACTATTGATAAAGTGGATTAATGAATGGATGATGAGAATGAATGTTAGTTGCAGCTCTCCTTGTGTGTACAGTGTTCTGTGGCGGTGGTTAACAACTTTGCACTCATTACAGGATGAAATGAGTGGAAACCTGCAGACTTTTCATCCTTAATAACACATATTTTCCTTCCTCCAACCCCCCCCCTCCCCAGGGAGCCAGTCTGCCGGTTATGGAGCTCACCGAGCTGCCAAAGTGCACCGTGTGCCTGGAGAGAATGGACGAGTCTGTCAACGGCATCCTCACCACTCTCTGCAACCACAGCTTCCACAGCCAGTGTCTCCAGCGCTGGGAAGATGCCTCGTGAGTATTTTACACACATTACTACATTACTAGTTTACATAAACCTCCACCATGTTTTTCAAAACTGCTTTATTTATTTATATCTGTTGTGAATGACAGCTCAGAGGGCGGAACCAAAGTATAAAGGAGGTTAACGATTGGCTGAAAGTTAGACATCAGGCGAAAGTTAGACATCAGACGGTCTCTATAAATGAATGATTTTCAGCTTTTCCCAGTACATCTTCCTCATTCATACTGGGACATGTTGTTCTCTGACCGGGATCTTCTCACTGCGGATCGTAAGCCAACGTTAAGCGGTATCTTTGCTACTGGAGAGGAGTCAGAGTTAGACTGGTGTGATGTAAATACAGGACCGGTTCACAAGCCTGTAAATAAAGGAACCTTCTGGCTGATCACGGATCACATGCTTCTCTGTCCTCCGGTCATTTCTCCAGGCTTCGTGTCACATGGTGTTTGTTTTTGTCCTCCTCTTTGTTTTCTCCTGTTTCACAAAGCAACACGCATGTTGACAACAATGTGTCGCTGCTCTGTTGTCAGGTGCCCCGTGTGTCGCTACTGTCAAACGCCAGAACCCGTCGAAGAGAACAAGTGCTTCGAGTGTGGAGTGCAGGAGGTAACGGACATCGGCCTCTGCAGCTTGTTTTTCTTCCACTTTTTAGTTGTTTTTTTTTAACTGAGCGGTTTTGTAACGCCTCATCGCTCCCGTGTTTCCCGTAGAACCTGTGGATTTGTTTGATCTGCGGCCACATCGGTTGCGGTCGCTACGTCAGCCGGCATGCCTACAAGCACTTTGAGGAAACGCAGCACACGTACGCCATGCAGCTCACCAACCACCGAGTCTGGGACTACGCAGGAGGTAGGCCCTCTGTGCTCTGTCGCTCTCACACATGATTACTAACCCTAACCCACTGGTGAGTTATATACACGAAAGCAGATGTATTAGAAAAAGACTAATTTAATCCAATAAATCACTGG
The DNA here is from genome assembly GCF_963514095.1 of Eutrigla gurnardus. Classification (NCBI taxonomy): domain Eukaryota; kingdom Metazoa; phylum Chordata; class Actinopteri; order Perciformes; family Triglidae; genus Eutrigla; species Eutrigla gurnardus. Next base: position 22,346,139 of record NC_139930.1, read on the forward strand.
ATTCAATCAAAATATTGTTTTTTTTAGGGCGATGACATAAAACATTCAAAAACCTCTAAAGAAGATTTGAATATAATAAGAAGGAAAAAATAGAAACAAGAATACAAAATATTTGTAATTTGTTGTCTAAATGGCTTGTTAATTTTCTGTGAAATGATGTTGCGGTTGCAGATAACTACGTCCATCGGCTGGTGGCCAGTAAGACTGATGGGAAGATGGTGCAGTATGAGTGCGAGGGAGACACTTGCCACGCCGAGAAGATCGATGCCCTTCAACTAGAAGTAAGCATTTTTTTTTGTGTCACTTTGTTCTCGTTCGATCGCTACAGAAATAATGAAATCCTCCACGTCTGCAGTACTCCTACCTGCTGACGAGTCAACTGGAGTCTCAGAGGATTTACTGGGAGAATAAGATCGTTCATCTGGAGAAGGAGACGGCCGAGGAGGTAAAGAGCGCTGACCACGATGTGGGCTTTGAGTCTTTGAACAGGTGTAACTTCCCTCATGGTTGTGTGTCGTCTCCGCTCTTTCAGATAAACCACATGAAAGCTAAATTTAAGGAGACGCTGGAGCGCTGCGATAACTTGGAGCGGCGGTTCGGGGAAATGAGCAAAGAGAAGCAGGGCATCGACAAAAAGTAGGCGAAGGCTGACTAAGCAGTTTCTTTTGTTGCTTACTCATCGCAGTTCCTTCCTGACCTTTTTTCTTTGTTGTGTTTTATTGTTTTAAGGTAGCCCTGCCCTAAAGCATACCCCGCTTTCTTGTCTGTTTGACTCTAAATGGACCATAATTTACTAAATGATCTTCATGCTGTATTGAAGAAGACTTGAAAATAGATTCTGGGGCGTTCCTCGCCATCAGCCATTTCCCAGCAGCAGCTGCTGCCTTGAGTCAAATCAAGGTCAAATGTGACGGTTTTACTGGGGAAAAAACTTCCTACGCACTCACTGCTGGTTTTTAATTGGCCCAATGAAGAATGGATCCTGAAGTGGATTAAAATAGCAGAGTTCATTTTGAACAGTAGACCTTTCTTTCCCCAGCAGACAGGTTTGACATGTTAAAACAGGAAAAACTCGGGTTTCATTTATGGCTACACCTGTGCTTTTCATGTTCCGACAAGCTAACGCTGCTACTGCTGCTGCTGCTACTACTACAGCTACTACAGCTGCTGCTGCTGCTGGTCCTCTAAACACACAGCTGACTCCCTGTTTGTGTGCTCAGGTGCACTCAGCTACACAGTCGAGTGGTGAAGCTGAGTCAGGAGCTGAAGGAGGAGCAGGAGATGAACCGCTGTCTGAGAGCCAATCAGGTGCAGCTCCAGTCCCAGCTGGCGGAGGAGGAGCGCAAAGGAAAAGAGAGCGGTGAGTGAGGAGGAGGAGGAGATGTAAATATAGTTGTTTACACCATGTTGCTGTTGCTGTATACGCGGGTATCATGGTGGAAGAAAGTTGATGCTTCAGGCAACAGAAACATTTTAGTTGGTTGAATTTTCTTTTTCAGCAACGCGTGTGAAACAAACATTAAAGTAGAGATTAAATGAGAAATGCCTCTTTAACTTTTTACATCCTAGTCATATTGTTCACCTTTTTATATGCAAAAAAAAAGATATACATCCATGGTTTTATATAATAATCCAGTCATCTTTTCTTCCTGTCGAACAAAATATGATGCTGACTTATATCAGCCGTCACCAAAAAACTGTAAAAGTTCATTCACAAGCTTCTTCTGTGTGTTTTTAACATGTGTGAACATCACTAGGGAACATTCACACTGCTGCATTCCAACACTTTGCCTGAAGGCAACGTAAATGTCGGGTCAGAGGTTTGAATGGAAAGTGTCTACAGTTTACTCATACCTGTATCTTTCCTTCCTGCCATTCAGCTCCGAGGAAGAGATTTGTTTAAACCCGTCTTCTCTATTTACGTGGCAGAGACTTTGTACTGTTTTCCTGTTCTGAGAAGAAGAAAAGTTTGATACGTAGCTTTTGCAAAAAATGTTACACGAAGTGCAAGAACACAACCACTACTGTGTGCTTATAGAGCATAAAGTTTTCAAGTTACTTTCCTTGGTTATTGCATTGCAACTCCAACCAGAAAACACGTGTTTTAAAAGTTGTTAGCTAGTGTTCATGTACACTATGCCATACTATGTCTTGATTATTTGTATTTTTTTGTCTTGATGAAGTCTTGATGAAGTATGTTTCTGTCTGGTGTTTCCCTGCAGGTGAATGTAAGGACGGGGCGATATCAGAACTGCAGGAGCAGCTGAGAGATGTGATGTTCTACCTGGAGACGCAGCAGCAGATCGAACACCTTCCTCCGGAGGCTCGCAGCGAGATCCAGGAGGGACAGATCAACATCGCCGCCGGCCCGTCGGACAGCGCGGAGGCGGCAGGCCCGTCCAGAGGCAGGCGAGGCCGGGGCAGGAAGAGGAAGTAGCACCTACTGAAACCTGCCAGGAACTGTCGCCCACTGGCTGCGACCTGTCCTTTTTTTTCTTTTTCTTTTTTTTTTGTCGATGCGTCGCGGCATCATCGTGGTTTTCCCAGAAAGCACTCCGAGGAGAAAAAATAAGACTTGACTTCTTGGAGAAAGATTGATATTTACCTGCACAATTCCCTTCCTTAACTTGATGTCGCTTCCACAAGAAGAACAAGCGGATGTTCCAGAACTAAAGATGTTCAGCTATTTCTGAATCTAAAGAGCATTAATCATTAGATCAAAATGATGTTCCCAGTTTAAAACCCTGTAAAAGTGCTTATCAAAAGTCAAAGTTCTTATCATGTGAGACATTTGGCAACGAGACGCTGTTTCACAGCGGTTTGCTTTGTTTCCCTAAAAGGAATTTAGTCGTCGGTAAAATTAAGTTTTCTTTTCCAAAGTAATTTTTTCGATCGTTTCCAAAACGGAAACACTGAACTCGACTCCGGTGGCAAAGATAAACCAACGAGACGAAGGAAGAACGTCGAGTCGCGTCATCGTTGTTGTTTTTGGTCCGTGCAGGTTGTCGGCGTCGGAACGTCCAGGAACAGAACCAGAAGGAACCCGGCGACGGGAAGCCGTTAGGGAGGAGCAGGAAGCACGTTTACCCCCTGTACCACCTCGGTCAGCGATTCCCAACCAGGAGTATTTCTACCACAGAGAGTACTACTGCATTCACCAGGAAGTACCTGGAAGGATTGTGAGGTAGCTCTTGTAAAAAATATATTTATGATCAGCTTTACATTTACTTAAGTTCTATTTTGTTGTACTTGAATATTTACGTTTTGTGCTACTTTATAGTTCTACTCCATTTCAGTGAATTTTCAGTCTATTTTACAGCTGTAGCTGTGTAATTACTTTACAGAATCATATTTTACGTGCAAAACGTGAGCATCTAATTATCTATCGTACATGGATATAATTACAGCTGCAACATATTGGTAAATTGACAAAATCACTTTTTTAATTTAATTTTTTAGGTAAGAAATCCATTTTGTTCAAGCTTCTCAACTGTGAGAATTTGCTGGTTTTCCTTGTATTTAAATAAGTAAATAAATAATAATAAAAAAGGATAAATTAAAAAATGTGGCACAGATATATTTTACTTCTGATAGTTTAAGTATATTCTGCTGCTAGTACTTTTAAATCTTAGCTATTGTTCTTGAAGTATTTTCACAGCTTTGAATTTCTACTTTAACGTCATTAAAGGAAGTAAACACTTTACATTGAAGGGTTGGGAGCCGCTGATCCAGGTGAGCAGTGAGTCTGTACGTCTGTCCGTCCTGTATACAAAGCAGCGATCACACAACGTATTTTCAAAACACTGACCTCGACCTATATGACCTTCAAAGGAACGTCCCCTGACAAAATGTCAGTGTTGATGAAGCAACAATTAGCCCCTTTCGCTCCTTTTTTTATGTATTTGCGCATTTGTTTGTTAAATTTATTACTTACCGTATTTAAGTAATTTAACTCGCAGAAAATTCACGTGAAAGCTTTAGACGGACCAGAAAGGCCTTAAAAAGAGTGGTGGCGTGTTTTTATTAAACCAATGGTTCATGAGGTAATTTACACTCAACAGGCAGAAAAAGAACATACTTCTATTTGGAGAAATTAACGTACTCACCTTCTTGTCAAAATGTACAGAAGCCTTGAGAAGCAAGTGAGAAAATAATTGTTTGGTTTAAGAAAAAAAAAAATCTCCTTTGTTTATGACTTGAGGACATGTGCGAAAAAAGGAAGTTTTACCACTTTGTTGTAGTACTCTTCTCAGCCACAAGAGGCTGAAGTGCACCATGTTTTCTTCTAGTTAAATTCCCCCCTGAACTCTGAATAGAAAGTACATATATCATGTTAAGTGACGTTACAGTTTCACAGAAAAAAAGACAAAATTATTATTATTTTTAATTTGCCTCTCAGGGTTTCTGTAAAAGTGGGCCAATAAGATTGATAGCTGCTAGCTTAGCTTGGCATAAAGACTGGAATCAGCTAACCTGCCTGTTACTGTCTCCCATTATGTTTATTATCTTTATGCTAAGCTAACTGGTGTCCCTTCGTATCTAACTGACAGATATGAATGTGGAATCACTCTTCTTATTGACTTATTGGTGAGAAAACAAATGTCTCCCAGCTCGGAGAGGAGCTGGAGTTAAGATCTGACAGCAGCCGTCACTAGATTTTTAGTTGCGTTTCTTTCCCGCCCTCTGTGTGTGTGTTGGCTGGTTAACAAAGACACTGAACAGCACATTTTCAATCCGTGAGGAAATGTTTTTCCATATTTTTTTATTTTGACCTTTCAGTTTTCTTTTGTTGTTTCTGTCTCCAACAATCAATAAATAGTTTTCTGGAAGTCGATTGCAGTGAAGCACCACGAGAAACACATTTTTAATGCTAAAACATAAAATAAGCGTGCTCGTCAAAGTGGGGCTCACGTCCGTCCGGCCGGCTGCTGCAGGAGCTGACCGCCACATCTGGACAAACGCCCTCACGTATGACGAATCGCTCCTCTTCCTGCTTGCAACATTAACAGTTTACCTTCAGCAGCTTGCTGAAAGTAAACTGTGTACATCGGCTTAATGTAGCTGCACAACGATGAGGCTTCCTGCTCTGCCTTCTGGACTCTGATGACTTCCTGTTCACGTTATCTCCACTGCCGTTCTCACAGCTGTGAGTTTCCGTCTCTTAAAACCAAATGCTCTGCCGCCTGGTTGGCTGGATGCGTTGTATAACCTATTTATTTTTACGCATTTAGTTGGAGGCAAATGATGCAGCATGCAAATTTGCCACCCTTTTTCCATTTTCTATTTATATCCCAAAGTACAGTATTTTAAATGTGGCCTCTACGCCCACACGAGCCGCTACAAGCTGTCACTTTCATAATCAATTCATTGGTTTGTTCTGAAAATTTCCCAGAACCAAAGGAGTCAGACAGACCAGAAAGCAGGGGATGCTTTAGGGCGGGGCTACCTTGTGATTGACGGGTCGCTACCGATGCAGTTAGCTGCTAACATGACTAACACTGAGCTGTAATGTTGACCTTAGATTATGAAGCTGGCTTTGTTGGCAGCTTTAAACCAGAATCCAGATGGATCCAAATCCAGTAAGGTTGCTGCTCGGGTTGCCGCTCTGTCGTTTGTTCGTCAGATCCACCCGTCGCTCCTCCACAGTCCAAATATGGTCACTTCCTTTCACTGGTTGCGAAAATTCCTCAATGGCAACCAAAATGCAGAGCTTGAGGCTTCAAAACCGTAGGTCTGTTTAACCTTCACCAACGCACCGTAGTTCATAAACCGATCGTATGTTTTGTACGTGAAATCTGCAAGTTCTGCAAAGTAACTTAAGCTACAGTGAAGGAGATAGTAGCATAAAGTGGAAATACGCAAAGTACAAGTACCTCACAATTGTGCTGACCTACATTCGTAAAACATGCTAATAAGTTATTAATTTATCATGTTTTCCTGCATAAATAAACAAAATATTACTACTCAGACAAACAGCAATGTTATAGTATTTGACATCTTATCAATGAACCAAATTCTAAATACACTTTGCTAAAACCAGATCTGGGAAAATAACCTGTTCTTGTGCTTTTATTTAATTTAATTTAAATAAACATGTGTCGAATGAATAAAACAAGCTTGAATTCGGTTGTTGAGCTGCTGAATGAAGCCAGTGTGGTGTTGTGTGTCCGAGCACAAAGTGAAAAGAAGAATGAGAGAATAAAAGAGGAAGAAAGAGGAGGAGCCAGCCGATGGTTGAAAACAGGATTTGGAGGTAAGATAGTCGGAGAGGAGGTCTCTTCCTGACTCGAGCTGTGTGGGGCTGATCTCTGCTTTCTGCTCTCCACTAGAAAACAACATACTATGGACTAAAGTCACTTCTCTTCAGGAACTTTTGAGCCACAATGGAGGTAAGAAAACTTGCATGATTTTACTGTCTCTTTGCACCTTTCTGACTGTAAAAGCCCCTTTAAAGAGAGCTGCTAATGTACAACCTGTTTTCTTTTCTTCTTTCTTGCGTTTCATCTTTAAGTATCTGCATGTTTCTGCAGCTCAAACACCTCGGGGGGGAAAGAAAAGCTCACAAAAAGGTGTTTTTTTTTTTTTTGAACAGTGCAAACATCATCAAAGAGCAGTGAAATGTTTGGTATGCGGCCGGCCCCCTCAGGTCCGAGCATGAAAAGGCTACTGATACTGTCTCACCCCTGTGAGCTGAATTCTTTAGTGCTAAAGTAAAGAGGTTTGGTCCTTTAATAATGCTCTGGTCAGTCACATGCTGTCCTTTTTATTATCCATGCTGTCCTTCCTTCCTGCTGTGCCAGGTATAGAGACGCATTTCCCATGATTTGATGATTCACTGGAGTATTGATTGTGTTAATTTGCATGTAGTGGGTGTGACTGATAGTTCCTCCTTTTCTCTGCATGCTTTAATGCACCAAAATGAATTATTTGAAGTTAAGCCAACTCCACTCTTTAAGCTTTAAGTCAGAAATGCAAGTGTGCAACCGCAGCTTACTTTAAAAGCTGATGTAATGCCTTCTAGTGATGCATGTTAAAGCTGACACGAAGCTACCTTTCCACGGGCGGCGTTGTGATGCAGCGAGGGCCTGCTCCTAGATGTTTTGCACTTCCTCCTTTCTGCAGGGACGTTTCCAGAGTATCACTTTGAATATCAGCTCCATTCCTGGAAAACTGTCGTGTAGCAGAAAACTGATCAGATTAAAAGCACAAGTGACACGTCGAGTCTGATCACAACAGATGAAGCAAAAAAAACGTTACCGATGCTATCACAAAGAATATGCGATCTGTAAAGATAACTTATCAGCTCTCCGTTTTGAAACTAACCCAGAATCCACTGCAGCTGCACAGTCATCCTGTTTGCATCACCGCCACGTTCGAGTCATGAATCTGCTGCTGTAAGTTTACTCTATCCGAGCCCCGTCAGACAAGAGGAAGTAGATGCAACAAAATGTTTTCCTGTAGCTGAAAGCATGATTAAGCAATTTAATATCAGTCTGGGTTTTTCCTTTTTACGGAAAACCTGTGTGGTGACACTGCAGCTGATGTGGAGACACTTAAAAACAGAAGAAGGAAGGTAGTTTGTAAAAGTACATACATATTAGCATTAAAATTAAAGAACCAAAATTAAATGTATTTGTTCTGCAGAATATTATTGTTAATTATTGATGCATTAATGTTGGTAAACGTGGAGCTCGTCTTAATTACTTTCTATAATGCTGGGTAATTTATATAATAATATTTATAAAAATATCACAATTTATTAGTTGATTTATATTTTGTCTTCATAATCTAAATTTGCAAAGCAACTAAAGCTTTATAATATAAGTACAATACCTGAGAGAAAGTAGTACCTGTGGGGTGAAACCAAATTACCAACTGGTTCTCCAGGTTTAGTAGCGTCTCTCACACACACACACACAGACAAACACAGACACACACACAGACACACACACACACACACACACACACACACAGACACACACACACACACACACACAGTAACATGCGCTAAGTGTAAAAATGATCAAATTAAAACAACACCAAGCAGCGTTTTCCCGATGTTCCCAGTTCTTCCTGGGTGGACCTCCAGGCGTTTCCAGGTCAGACTAGATATGTAATCCTTCCAGTGGGCTTCTGGGTCTACCCCTGGGCCTCTTACCAGCTGGTCTGGAAAACCTCCAAAGGGAGGCATCCAGGAGGATCCTGATCAAATGTCGAATCACCGGCGTTCTCTCCGGATGACTGAGCCCCTCTTCCTGATCCAGTCCTAAAGAAGCTGGTATCAGAAACCTCATTATTTCAGTCTCTATGTGACTTAATGAGGAGGAAACCCTTCAGTTTAGAGAAACAGTTCTTTCAAGTCCGTTCAAACAATCGATTCGTTCCATTTTTTTCCCTTTTAGTCCTTTTAGTCCTCGTTCCGTCAAAGCCTGCTCTGACTCATGTTCTGTGGGTTACTATGGTTACAAATATCCAATTAGCTTCTTGAACACACGGTTTCAACTCTTGAATTAACTCCGTTAACACAAAGTGATACGTTTATTAACAACTTCACTGCATTCCTCGTGCTTTCGTCCAGGTAGAATATTCCCAGTCGGCTGCGTTTCACAGGTTCGATTCTTCACTTCAACAAGTCTGATGCACACATTTAAACAAAAAAAAATGTAGAGAACGACTGGAATGATTCACGATTCACGACTCCTTTCTCATTCACGGCGTCATGATCCGTTGTGAACACAGAATCCTGACTAAAGCTGCTTTCTCTCTGCAGATGAGCGACCAGGACAGCAGCACCTCGGCCTCTCAGACGGAGGGGGAAGTCGAGGGAGAGTTGGATGAAGAGGTGGAGGGAGAAGGAGACAGACATGAGAAGCACCGGAACAGTCCAGTCCCCAGTCTGTCCAGCTTCTCCTCGTCTCTGCGCGCCGTCATACGCATCAAACAGAAGTACCAGGCCATAAAGAAGCGGCGGCAGGAGATGGCCCTGCAGGGGCTCGGAGAGGGCGGATCTTTCACGGGGGTGCCGGCGAGGACCAGCCCCAAAATCTTCACCTTCGACGCACTCACCCCCAACACCTTCTCCGCCCTGTCGTCTTCCACCGTCCCTCAAAAGAAGAAGAGGAGGAGGAGGAAACGGGTGTTGTTCCCCAACCGTGGGCGGCGGCGAGCCCCGCCGAAGCAGGATCACAGCCGTGCCAAATACTGCCTGTACCTGCTCTGTGCCATCGTCTTCATCCAGGTAAAGGAGCCAAATACAAACACGAGGTCTGCCGAGACATGAGAGGTGATGAGGGATGAGTCGCTCCCATAGAAATACAACATTAGCAGTGTCACAAGTCAGAGGCCGCGTCATTCTGAGGCGCCATTTCAAGAGGCTGCGACTCCTTCGAACGAGCCCAGAAACATGGTCTTCTTTTCCTCATACAGAGGATCCAACTGATGGATCCTTCATGACCCCAAATCATCAAAATGACCTCTTCTATGTTCTTTCTTGTCAACTGCAGCTGGTTGCTCGGTGACAGCTGGGGGCAGGAACAGCTAGTGACCCAGACATCGTCTGTAGACCGGATTCCACTCAGTTCGGCCTAAAGACCATCACCATCTTCTTTTGTAGTACCACTGAAGTTGGATAGCTGATTTTAGTTCGATGGTGTTCCAATTCAGCGGCCGCATCCTTCGGAAGACTTTGTGGTCCAGTTGGCCGGTTCCATGCGGCTACTGAATTGGGCCACCATCGAATTGCTATCAGCTATCCAACTGTTTTCAGTCCGTGGTACTTTGACAAGTACAAAATAAAACCTTGATGGTGGTTTAACCACATCAACAACACACTTCAGTGGGACTGGAAGGTGATGCTCACCGGGAAGAGAGAGACGGATGTCTGGCTAGTTAGCTGGGTCGCTTGTTAGCTGGGTCGCTTGTTAGCTAGGTAGTTTGTTAGCTAGGTCGCTTGTTAGCTAGGTAGTTTGTTAGCTAGGTTGCTTGTTAGCTAGGTCGCTTGTTAGCTAGGTAGTTTGTCCTGCTGTGGAGTGACCGTTAAACGCTGCTGCTGTTCCTACAATGGCACACATAAAAATGGCCGCCGTTCTGGCGGCCCTGCTGCGTTGATTCCAATGAGAACGTCCCTTCTACTCTACTTGTAATTTCTTTGTTTGTACCATAAACTCCTGGGTGTAAATATAGACTGAACTAACTGACTGAACTGAACTGTGCACAAGCCCGGTCATGTCCGTGTCACCAGGAATACTTCTGAGTCACAGGTGAGTCACACATCATTACCTAATCAAAGGCGCCGTTCAGACCGCTCATTGTGAGTTAATCCGCCCGTCTCGCAGCTTTGCCAATAGTTTATTTTGCAGGTTCCAACATAAACATTCCTGTGTGCGTTTCCTATTACAGTTCGCAGGAATGGCGAGGCACAGCATGCCTGGGAGAACCAGACTCTTTGATTCAGGTCATTGGATTAATTCTAAGCAGGTTAATGTGTCATTTGTTCGCATACTCAAAACTGTCAGTGTGATTTTTTGAGTGCGTCGTTGATGACGTCAAGTCAACCTTTATTGGTAAAACGAATTTAAAAACGACGGCAGGCGACCAAAGTGCAGAACAAACCTAAGATGCAAATAAATATGAAGCAAACGTCAATCAGAACCGAAGAAAACGGTAAACCTGATGATGCAGATGTGTGGGATTAATATTCCCGTTTCCTTCCAGGTGTACAACGCCATAGAGAACCTCGACGACCACGTCCTCCGGTACGACCTGGAGGGGTTTGAGAAGACGCTGAGGAGGGAGGTGTTCGGGCAGCAGGGAGCGGTGGAGGGTCTCCTGTCCCACCTGAGGGACTACCTGTCCACCTACGTCCACAACAAGCCCCTGGTGGTGTCCCTGCACGGCCCCAGCGGCGTGGGCAAGAGCCACCTGGGACGCCTCGTGGCCGGACACTTCCGCTCCGTGGTCGGGGAGACGCTGGTGCTGCACTACTACGTCCTCCACCGCTGCCCCCAGGAGGCCGACGCCCTGCAGTGCGCCCGCGACCTCTCCGCTCTCATCTCGGAGATGGTCGAGCGAGCCGAGGAGGAGGAGAAGATCCCGCTCTTCATCTTCGACGAGGCCGAGCACATGCACGCCGAGATCCTGGACGCGCTGCTGCAGCTCGTGGCGTCCAAGCACTCCAACGAGTACCTGAACGCCATCTACCTGTTCCTGAGCAACCTGGGTCACGCACACATCACCAAACATATGCTACACAACTCCTCAAGTATTTCCATGGCGGCGACGACGGCGGCCAGTCGTCAGAGTCACCTCGTCAAAGAGCTGACGCCGATATTACGCGACACTCTGGAGAAGCTTCACCCACTGTGGCGAGAGGCGGACATCTTGCCCCTGGGCCTTCTGGAGAAAAGTCACGTGATGGAGTGCTTCCTGGATGAAATGACTCGAGAGGGGTTCTACCCGGATCGTACCAACATGGAGCGCCTCGCGGGGGAGATTGAATATTACCCCGCGGTCGGGGGCCACGAATACTCGCAGACGGGCTGCAAACAGGTGGTGGCGAAGGTCAACCTGCTGTGAGGTCGCGTGCAGGAAGTGCCTGACGCTCTCGACAGCATGAAGAAACGGTGAAGCGAGAAGTGACTCGTGGGGTTGTGAAACTTGAATGACGCGCCTTTGAAGAGCGGTTTTGTAAGAGTGAAGAAAAAGGATGCCTTCAGCTCTGTCGTGGTAATGTGGCGTGAATCCTATGAAGAGGTTTGAAAAAACGCCCACTCACACAAGCGTCCCTTAAAGGGGCATTTCACCCACATTTTAAATTTCTCTTCCCTTTTTACAACACAATATATTTGGACCTGATAGTTTCCTTTGCAAGAGGTTACATTATTTATAAGGCGATTTTATATTCAAACAACAGAGCATGAAACTGCATAAAGAAACAGATAATTTAAGTTTTATTTGACCTGTTTTTTAGATTTCTCCCTCCAACAAAATACCATGGATGTGAATGGGATTTAGTCTGATTGTAACGTAACATTTGTCAGCTCGGCGTGGGACAGAATGAACGTTTTATGTCTGTTATCCTGGCCCAAAATAATTAACGATATTGTCCTGATAATCATCAAAATAAATACTTCAAGCTGTTAAAATGACAGCAAAACATACTGGAATCACTTTACCTCACATTTTGTCAAGAATTCTTAACAGATAGAAGACATCTTTTTTTAGTGAAGATCAATAAAGGATAAACAAAAAATAATATATGAATAAAAAAAAAGAAGCAACATTTTGTGAGTCTGTTCTTAAAAAAATTAATTATCTACATGGTCGCGAGCTGGACAGCTTTTTCACGATTATACCGATAATCAGAACTCAATGCAATCAACTTTTTGATTATTTCAAAACTTAAATTAGTTCCATAGTTTGGTTTATGACCAAATACTTGCAGAACTAAGGACATTCCCACCAGCCTCTGCTGTACTTTGTTTAGCACTAATTAGCCATTTCTGATAGATCGATAGATAATGTGTGCATGTACTGTTATGATTTGTGTGATCTGACCCATTGACTCCTTTGCATATGTCATAACTACAACAGTACATGGTAGATAATATTTATTTGTGTAAAAGGGGAAGTTATTGATATTCATAAAGCAGCAGTTGCAACACATTTTAGGACAAGTTCAACTCAATTGACTTTTGTCAATGCTGGTGCAAGTCAGCAGATTCTGTAGATATTTTTTTACATAATCTACAACGTGAATTGACTTAACATACTGTGTAATACTATACTGTATATATAATACAGTGAATAGTAACCGAGTCTGCCCTGGACCTGCAGATGGAAAGTAGCAGGATGGATATTTCCTGCATCTCTACTCTCTGTCTGAGAATACTTGAAAAGTGTATTCATTAATAGTTTTGCGTGGAAATACGACACGTTCACATGCAAAGACATTAATTAAACTCCGACTTATAGACTATATTTTATTGTCCTGATGAGGATGTCCTGTTTTTAGGTGTTTCACAGTCAAAATGTTTCTCATATGAACTTTAATGTGCAACAAGTGCCTTGAGATTAAAGACGCCATTTAAAACGGATGTGAGATTTTTCCTTATAAAACACTTTTTTGTTTGTCAGCAGTGAAAAAGGGAAATCTCAAACGAATAGCTTGACATTTTGGGATGGCTGTAGCTTTATATTTTGTGTACGTCTATAAAATCTGTGTTGATTTTCTCATGAATAAACGCATTTCCCAAAACGTTGAATTATTACTTCTCATTTTTTTTCCAGCTTTCATCTTGATCTCAGTATTTCTCAGCAGGTGGAGTTTGTTGGAAATGACAACTGATGAAAGGAGGACCTGAGATTAAGGTAAAGATCCGAGTTAAAGTGACATTTAAAGACTTGACGATGTAGCCTCATTCAGAAGCGTTGACATTTAAATAAATTATTTTTTATTTTTTCATGTCTTCATTGTCTTTGTAGAAATTTGAATTTACAAAAAGATCAAAGTTTTATGAAATATTCTGCTTCTATCCAACACATTTTCCAGTTTACACATACTTGTGTTCTTTACTCAAGTAAAAGTGGAAAAAGTACAGGCTGAAAATGTATTATTTGAATAGGAAAAAGACTAATTTAATCCAATGAATCACTTTATTCCAGTATTGAGGGGTGTTTTTAAGGGCGATGACGTCATAAAACATAATTTGAAAACCTCTAAAAAAGAAAAACAATGAGAGCCAAAAGTTAGGAATCATTTCAGACATTCTTTTTTATTTCCTTTTTTATTATTATCATAATTCCCTTAGTTGACATTGGAAAAAAAAATGAGGTACTGTGTCTAAGTGACGAAGAAAAATTAAGCTTATAATGATGGTGAGACAATCGGAGGGGAAAAAAACACATGATGCGTGAAAAAAAGGAACAGGAATGTCACGTGGGACACGACGTCCTCTTGCATGATCTTGTGACACTCGCAGGTCAATCCACTTTTTTTTTTTACAGATCTGAGGAGTGTAGGTTGTTTTGGAGAAGGGAGCACCGACGCCAATGAGAGCCGTCGCCTAGCAACACATGGAAACCGCCGGCACGCCTCGCGAAACGTTACCCGCCTTCACTTTCTTCGTGGCTGCCGAGCTGAGACGGATAGATGAAAACAACGTCGTAGAAATGCAAACTAACTACGCGAGAAGATTCCACTGCATTGATTTCACCTACCAGAAGTCACGAGAGCGTTACGCAACATGGTCTGTTCCACGTTTAAATATCCTTCATCAAACCGCCTCGACGTTTCCGTCGTGGACATTCACGGAGCACGTGGAAACATTTAAATGGATTAAATAGTCCGCAGATGGAAACAACGACAGCCAAAAGTGCTCAAAAGAAACGGCACCATTTCTTTTTAAAACCGAGCAAAAAAAACAACGTTCAGCTCTTCATCTTCGTTCTGACATGCGTTTAGGGAGGCGGGAAACAACCGAACACAGAAGCTACGCGTTTACACCCAAAAGACCTACAGAGAAATAAATAATGTCACCTCGATGACCTCAGTCAGTTTCAGCATCGACGAGCTCGCGACTCCTCTCGGGGCGTTTCAGCGTGATGCCACAGCTCGACTGTTGCCGTCGGAAACGCTCGTGAAATGTGTGAACGATGGGGGAGGAAGTGTGAGGGCGAGTCCAGAGGGAAGCTACATGATGGTGGTGGACTGGGTGTGAGGGGGGAGAGGAGGGTCGATGTGGTTCACTTTATTCTCTTCTTCTTCTTCTTTGTTCCTTCCTTTTATGCCTCCAGCTCGAAGCCCATCCCCACTTTGTGTCCGCCGGCGTTGAAGTTCTTCCCGTCGATCAGGGCTGAGAGGGTGACCTTCACGCCTGCAGACACACGTGAGACGTTTTTAATAACTAACAATATAATCGAACACCATAGTCAAAGTCCAAATATTGGTATAAGGTATATTAGAATACAAATGATTGCAAATACAGTAGAAGACTGGTTATATTTAAAGGGCCGGTGTGTAGAATTTAGGGGGATCTATTGGCAGAAATGGAATAAAGTCTGCTTCATTTCCTGTTTTGCCAGTGGACCGGCACTCCTTGTGCCAACTTAGTTAGCCATATCAAAAAGATACCGTGTTCAAAGTGTCGCCTACCTGGCCGAAGGCTCTGGGTGTAGCCAACTCCGATCAGACTGGCGTTGTTGACTTTGGCCTGCGGGGATAAAAACGCGACGTCACGTAAAACAAACACGGCAGAACAGTTTTGGGGGGGATTCGCCGCCGACGAGCACTCACAGACAGAGAGGTGTCTTTGTCCAGCTTGTATTTGGCGGCGATGCCGAAGCGAGTGTTATTGCTGCCGGCGGTCCAGGCCAGAGTCACCGCCGTCTCCAGATCGTCGTTCACCTTCTGGTAGATGGAGCCGCCGAACTCGGTGCCGTCGTTGCTGAGACAGAAGAGGAGACGTTTCCTTCAGGATGAGATCCTACAAACGCTGTCATTAGAGCTCTTCGTGCAGCGCTACAGTGTTTCTACAATACCGGAGCACGGAGCAGGATATTTACCGCCTTAAACTGCATCACTGATGCGTGGTGTCGAATAATAACCGAGCACGGATCTACTGACGGCACAGGGAAGCTTCTTTTACACGGATGAACTTGAGGGTTGTCTTTAAACGAACCAACCTCACTCCTCTTAAATGGGACCAACATTCTTATAGTCAGTTCATTAGAAATAGGACTCCTGTCTCACTATAGGCTGGTATAGACGTCGGATGTAACAACCCTGCTGCGGTACTCACACGTTGGTGTGCAGCTGGAAGTCCCCGGCTCTGTATCCGAGGGCGAAGTTGTTCTGGGCCAGTTTGGACTTGGCTGTGTCGAAGGCCATCTGGTAGCCGGCCAGCCAGCCCTCGTAGCCCAGCACGGCAGCGGCGTGGATGATGGGACCCTCGAAGTCCACGTCACAGCCCAGGTTCACGAAGTCACGCTTGTAGGCCGTCTTCAGCTTCCCACTCTTCTTACTGACACAACGGATTTACGGGGTCAAAGGTTAGGTTCTCTGACTTTCTTATTGTCAACCCTGTTTCCTGCAGCTGGCTGCTGTTAGCTGGAAATGACTGAGCCTCTTTTTCAAAACATGAAACTATATATTTGTGGTAAAAGATTAATACAAAGTTTCAAAGAACTTTTGAAAAAGAGTGAAAATATCTGCTAATATGAAAAAAAAAAGAAGATAAACTAGTTCTTTCACTGTGCTGCGTATCTTACTGATGACAGAATGTTTCATCACACAAAGATTCGTACAAATAAACATCGTCTCACCCCGTGTTTGGTACGAAAGATGTATCCAAGGCAACCTTCAGTCCTTGAGTCAGCTGTAAAGTGACCACATACCCGTGTTAGACTCAAACAACCCAATGATTAATCAGCTTTATAGAGTGAGTGTCCGTACCTGGTCCTCCACGGTGACCTCGGTGGCCAGCGTGTTGTCCGTGTTCCACTTCTGGTTGAAGCTCAGTCCCAGCTCCTTCATCTTGTATTTGGTCTCCAGGCTTCCTGCGGCCTTCCCCGTATCCGTGTTACTGGAGCCAGATGTGTTGAACTCCTGGTGGGAGCACATCGCTGTTAGTGCACCAAAGTCCACCGCACTCACAGAATAATTACCGTTAGGGCCGGACCAGACCGGTCCAAGCTTCATTCAGGATGTCCACATGCAAATTCTAAGAAAAGAATGGATTGCCTTGCAGATCTGCAGATAATGATCAGGCTACATTAATTTAAAAAAGTTTAATTAATTCAATTAAAAAGTTTATTTCCAACTGTTGGTTTATAATGTGATGAAAATTAAATTCTAAGTCAGTGCTGTGCAGCTTATTTTTGCTGTTGCATTGTCTGTATTTCTGCACAGTTGGTTTTAATATCAGTAGAATTAGAGTCCAGTGGTGGCGTTTAGGATTGTGTCCAATAACGTCAGCGTTGTTAAGTCCAAAAGTAAAAAGCGTCAAACATTTGATGCTTCACACGAAAACTATAATAAAAAGACATAGCAGGGAAAATACTGAGACAAAAGAACATTTTAGAAAATGATTAAATCCCACATAAATAAAATGGAATAACGTGAATTCATGCAGGAAACGATGATGGACAGAAAAACAGTGATAACTTCGGGGTGTGGTTGTACATTTCGCTGTAACAAAGAACTCACTAAAGTATATCTAATATCTTATTCAATTTAGTTTCATGAGGCCGTCGTCGTCTTTTCCTTTTTTAATGTTGCTGTTTTGTCTCGATATGACCAGCTCCTCTGACGTGATGGTTTGTGTTTGATGGTCGTTTTTTACGTTTGAAAAGGAAACGTGTCTCATCTGAAGAACTAAAATAAAGGTTCTAGAGTTCTAAATCCTCAGCAGAAGGTATCGGGTGTATCGATACAGTGTCGCCATGCAAAATATAGCGATGCTAATATATAAAACATAAAACTGACTCAAAGACATTTTCCACCAGCAAATGAAAAGTTAGACAAAGCCAAGGTTAGAAAGAAGCACACTGATATTCACACTGTGTGAATGATTATCACAAAGACGAAACGACATAAAGACATGATGGTGATGGTGATCACATGAATGAACAGCTCTCAGCTCTGACACCGGAGGTCTTACCATCTACATTAGAGCGAGCGGTCCGGACAGAGGGCAGCAGGGTGAAATAGAGCAGCATTAGGAGAGAAAGGCAGACCACAAAACAAACGTGGGTTTGTCACGTTTCTTTAGAACAGAGCACAAAGATCAGCCAAGCAGGTCTGCCTCGACATCGCTCGGCACAGGGAACCCTTCATGGTGACGGGGTTCAGGGATGGGGTCTTGGTGTGATGGGGGTTGGGGAGGGGGGTTAGAGACTGCAGCAGGGAGAAGGACGGAGCAGAAAGCAACGAGAACATGACAACAGGTTAAAAAAGAAAAGAGAAGTGTCCTCACCACTCCGCTTTGTGATTTGGTCTTAAGGTCCAGTTTCACGACTCCAAATCCTGGTGGATTTAAAAAACATGTGAACTTTGAGTTTATCACCTTCACACCAGAGAGCTAATGGCCGGATCTTAGTTAATACCAGTTAATAATCTACTCTTTGGCTGAGGACGTACTCACCATAGCCCTTGCTGAATATATCCTTGGCAGACTTGCCCAGGTCTGAGTATGAAGGAGGGACAGCCATTTTGCTGGAGGAGAGAGAGTGTTTTTTTAAGCCACATGTCAATGAACACATTAGAAAGCTTTTCTGCACCGGCATTGTGTTGATCTGAGCGTCTACCTGCAGAGAGTAGAGACGGGAGATAAATCTAGCACATGACATCTCTACGACGGCGTATTCGGGCCATTATAGGTTGAAAAAATGGACCCAGGGGAGGGGAGGGCTAAATGCTGGAATATTCTCTGAGATTATAAAGTCATAATCTCCACCCTTAGGATCAATTAATGTGATGATCCGTCGTGTCCAGCGGGACCACAAATCCCATCTGAACTGCTCGTAGATGTAACCAGCGACATCCATCATCTATCAGTTGCGTTCTAGTTCCTGATGCACTAAAGCTCTCACCTCATCCACATCAGTACGTTGTTTTCTCCTGAATAGACATTTCACAGCAACGTCTCTTCAAAGTCCGGATGCTGATGATAATCTGGTGATTGAGTTAAAATCGCCAGTGTGTCCCTAATAGCTGAATCCGACTGCAAAGTATAATTTGATTAGGTCGCCCCCTGTAGGCGTCATACACGGCAAGTGAGGGTTTTTCTTGCACATTTATGACTGTATAATCAGATCAAATCAGAGAATATTTAAGTTTAGTTTTTGTTTTCTCATAAATATACAACTTTAATCTTGAAAATGTATTCATTTTAAAGAGTTTTAAGCTTATTTTGATGATTATCGGGATAATATCCTTACATTAAATTTTAATATTGTCCCATGCCTACTGTCCACAATAAGTTAATCAATTTAATCAATAATAAATGTTTATCCTGTATATGAAACACCTGCTATTACCATTACTTGTAATTACACCTGCATTATGTATTTTATACCATTCCTGCACAATGCAATCTACTGTATATATACCCTTGCTGTTCATCCCACATTATATTTCTATATTTTAATCTAAACAATAGTACGTCCATGCACTCTGCTGCTTTTGCACTTCTGTTTCGATGCTAAACTGCATTTTGTTGCCTGATCTCTTCTGCAATGGCGATAAAGTTGGATTTAATCTAATATGAACATCGTCAGGGGAGACACAGTCACATTTGAGTCATCCATGATGGTGCATCACTAGCAAAGCTTATCCCGAATGAACAAAAAACATGTAAAGTCCACTCCAGACAATGGAGCAGCTATCAATTAATTAAACAGCTAAGTGTGCAGGTGAGCTCCAGCAGAAGGGAACAAGCTGTTCCTTTAGAGGCAGCTGGGGATGCTCAACAGAAAATGGGCTCAAAAAAAGAAGCTATAGGGGCACCTAATAAATCAAGCACCCCTGATGAGAAATGTAACCCCGAGTAGCAACTAAAGGATACCTGGAATGACTTGAAATAGCTAAGCTAGCAGATGCTCCAGCACCAGAACAAAAGGCTCTGAGGAAGGGCCCTCATCTTGGGGGATGCTGCTGCTGCTGGAGGAGGGGAGTCCACTGGGTGAACAGCTGGTTCACATACGTTCCCACGTGAACAATGCTGCATTTTCTGCATTAACATGAACGCTGCTGCGTCTTTTACTCGGGACAAAGGACAGCAGATGGGTCAGTGAAAGAGGTGTGTGTGTGTGTGTGTGTGTGTGTGTGTGTGTGTGTATGGGGGAGTTGACTGCTAGCTAGCTAGCTGTGCGAGCTGCACTAACAAGCTAGCTGTAAAAGGGATACGACAGATAGACACTAACTGTTATAACTAGTTAGTTACTGCTCAATTTATTCTGCCTGCACACACGCACACCTCCACAGCCTGTTTGTTAGCCGCAAACCCGGCGAATAAAGTTACCAAATGCGTTGCTAATGTGGAAATCTGGCCTATTACACGGCCAAGACCTCATCAAAGCAAGGATTAAACTGTGCATTACAAGGCTAAACATCATTGCATAACAGAGCGACCGTGAGCTAAACGCGCTAGGCTAACCTTGGCGATAAATGAACCGTTATCAAAGCAGTTATGAGTAACATGAATGATTATACGTGCGTTATAAAGCTAGGCGTTGTATTTGGGATTAGTTGGGGTTTGTTTCGTGTCCTTACCGATGCTAAGGTCTTTGGAAGGGGAGTCTGCGGAGCCTGGACCGTCCCTGGCGTGATGTCGCTCAGCGGATTGACAGTTAGCTTAGTTTAGCAACGTCTATAGGGCACACTGAAGGAGACATATCGAGCATGCGCGGTGTCGCTGAGAGGGGCGAACAAAGAGTCGATACGAAAGCAAGAGAATAATCCCACAGAGCGCAATCATATCCAGGTAGTTTAACGCGAGTGAGAAATAGAAACGTTTATCAAGGATACAGAAATGTTTATTGATTTATTAAGCCACTGGCCATTATAGTTGGCTTCTGTATAACTTCACTGAATTTGCTTACCTTGGAATTTTACATAATTAATAATAATAATGTCCCATTTCACCTTCATATATATTATATTACTATAATGTAATTATTGATGCAAATATGTCACGTTGATGTCACTTATTTGTAATTTATTAAAGTTCAAATTACTTTGAATAAATAATATATCATCTCAAGTACCCCATTATTGTACCTAAGCACATTACTGTTACTTTGAATAGTTTTTATGTATGTATGCATGTATCTCTGTATATGAGTGTGGTGGGAAACAGCGCCCTCTGCAGGCGACCCGTCGCATTTAAAGTGGGCCGCTCAAACTGAAGCTTGTGTCAGCGCTTTGCAGCGGATCTCTCCGGTCGTCCTTAAATGTTTGTGACAAACATGGCGTTTTTCCGTGTCGGTGGAGGCGAGGGGGAGGGTGGTGTCGTGGCCTGCCCCGCCCTGAATGAGCACCTACTCGACGCTATCAGCCTCTGAAACGCAGCGGAGGGAAGCTCACTGTGAAAAAGTGCACAGAACACTATCAACCCAAAAGTCCAATGGTCAGTGTTTGCGTGGAAACTCCTGCACCAAACACCCAGACTGCACCGGGGCTCCGAGGCTGCTGCTGCTGCTGCTGACTGGCTTTGAAGCAACCGAACATCGACTCACAAAAACAACAACAACAACACAAAAAGTTAGCCCGGTGTGTCGCAGCGATGTCCGGGCAGCCTGGATTCGTGAGCCCGTTCTACAGACCCCGGTGTTTGGCTGCTGCGGCTCCGGCGGGGAAAGCCAAACTCACGCACCCGGGGAAGGCCATCCTGGCAGGTAAGAAAGTTTCTGCTGCTGCTGCTGCACACGTGAGCTGTCCGCAAGTTTTAGCACTGAAGCCTGTGAGTGCAGATGTGATAAGAAGAGAGAGGTCAATTACACTTATCTTCAATGCATAGGGAGGAAAGGCACAGCAGTACAACTGTGTTATTGAGGACAGGAGGATGGACCCCCTGCTGCGCCCTGGCACCCTTTTAACAGGGGTCACAGGGGTCAGGGAATTAGTGGAAGAACAGGGAATTTGATCATTTTTGGGTCAAATTAATGGAATATCAGGGACTTTAGTTTGTAGCATGTTTACATTTTACTTGCCATTTTATCAAAATGTAATATTTCCCCATGCTGTATTTTTCTTTACTAAGTTATTTCACCACGTTCCCTTATTTCGTAAGGTGGTTGTTATGGTGACTTGATCTTTCAGCATCAAATAACACAATTTGTGCACCATTCAAGCAGGGGAAACTTAAAGTTTTGTACATAAAGCTCACAAATGAATGGGTTTTAAAATACTGTGGCTATTTTTTGTTGCTCAACACAAAGACGGCCTGTTTTTATACACATTCTATGTCATGGACATTCAGGTTTTTAGTCTGTGGAAGTCAGGGAATGTGACACCTGTCTTGCAGTGGGGACCCTGTCTTTAAACTTTCACCCCCAGAGATTCATGGAAGCCTCGCTGACAGATGACCTCTGATTGGCTCGTTAGTCAATCAATGACAGATGCCCGAACTTCAGCGTAACATTGCAACATCATTTAAAGTACTAACACCACTCTGTGAAAATACTGTCGGCAAAATGTACTGCAAGTAAAAGTATTCATTATGAACAGAAGTGGGATGTAACGGAAGTACAAATACTTTGTTACCATGAGTAGAGTTTTCAGGTATCTGTTCTTTACTCGAGTATTCATTTTTCGGACAACTTTTTACTTTTCTTCTTGTACATTTTAAAACAAATATTTGTCCTTTCTACTCTTCACCTTTTACAAAACGGGCTCATTACTACAAAAAACAGCCAGTAGAACTGTCCTTCATAGGGATACTTTTTACTTTCTACTTTGAGTACATTTCATAGCCTATACTTTTTCGCTCTTACTTGAATAAAGGGGTTGAATCAGTACTTCTGTGTACTTCTACTTGAGTACAGGACCTCTGTACTTTTGACACCTGATTGTAAAGAGTTCCTGCTGTAGATCTATGTTTTGAAACTCCTTTTACACTTTATAGTTTGGTAGATATGTTGTTTTCACTGGACAGGAAGGGGGTGGGAAATGTAAAGCTTTCAGACGAATAGTAATGGAGTAAAAAAGTACAATATTTCCCTCCTGAGAGATAGTGGAGGTGAAGTTTAAAGTACAATGTACCCGGTCATATTCCAGCACTGCCTGTCAGCAGTTCAGAGGGTGTTTCTGGTCGACCTGCTGTCCTTTCACTGCTGCTCGGAGGCCTCCAGGTCTCCGTGTTCACGATGACGAAGCACGCCGCTCTGTCAGCCTCCGCACATGCTCACCTCAGTACATATTTGAGGTGCTTGAGTTTTACCATTTTCTGTTACTTTATACTTCCACTACATCTCAGAGGGGAATATTGTACTTTTGACTACACTACATTTATATTAGGTTACTTAGCAGATTCGATTATTAAAACATAATATAAATCAACTAGGGGTCGCCTTATGTTGCTTCTTCAGGGCCGATACCGATTATTTCTAATCTAGGAGACCGAAGTAGTAGTTTGTACCCTGTTCATTTTTAAACAAAGAACATACATTTTAATAATCTGTGAGCTTTAGAGGTGCTGGAGAGCCAGTTGTTATGCTAAATTAAGCTAACCGACTCCTGGCTATAGCGTCATTTTTAACGTACAATTGAGTGGTGTCAATCTTCTCGTCTAACTTTTAGCAAAAAGGAAATATGTCCTAAAAGTAATATTTAAACGAACCGTATCTAATGATTAGCTTACTATTCCTAGCTTAACTTCCTGTCCTAAGATTGCTATAACCAGACGGAGGGCAACGCACCATATCGGAAAATCACGTCCTGCTGAAGGGAAAATAATCGGTGCAAATGATTGAAACACTAACTCAATGCCTGTAGCTAGCTAAAAACATCAGGTTTCAGCATGTCAACGTATTTTTTTAGAACCCTTTGTCTACCAGGACAAGGTAGCTAGCTAATGTTAGCTATGTGTTAGCAAGCTACTGTAGTTAGCTCACAGGCATAGGCGCAAACATAAGACTGCACGGCTTTAGCTAGCTAATGTTAGCAAGCTACTGTAGTTAGCTGAGGTGCAAAACTTAACACTGCACAGCCTTCTGATAAATAAAATGAGGATGGGACAAGTTAGCTACCTAATGTTAGCAAGCTAGCTTAGGTGCAAACGTAATACTGCACGGCCTTCTGATGTATCCACATTCCACGATTACACAGCTGTCCAAATTATTTAGCTTAACTTACAGAAATGTAGTTAGCCTTCAAGTAATATTTGGACAAAATGCTTTTCTGCCCACGTAGCCTCACACAAGTCTCAGTTTTTCACCTCTTCACCTCATAAAAGCTTGGATTCTTTACCATGTTGGTAGCGCATTCAATCACATAGCAGCTTTCTTTTGCACTAAAATGTCTCTATCAGGATATGAAATAAAAGTTAATACGCAGCATTCATGCGTTCTATCTCGAAGGGTATAAACTGAGTTTTGTCTGAAGAACTGTAGGCTCCTAGTAAATAAATAAAACCTGTCGAAGTGTTCAAGTAAACAGCGGACTCGATAAACTGGTTCTGTATGTTTTTCCAGCTTGAATACGGGGAGGCTAAAGGCATCTTATGGGGAGGCTGGCTTTCAGACGACGACGACGACGTGGACTGTGTTTTTGATGAGATCTTGATTTGTACGTACAGCTCTGAAGCTGGTCTTTAAGCAGTATCTTTAATGCCTGGGTGTTGCAGCCAAAACGCACAGAAAGCTGTAATCTCGTGATTTAACAAGCACAAGCTGGCGTGTTGTGTTTCTCTGCATGATGATTTGGCAAAAAAGAATGCATGTTTAAAAGCATCAACAAAGGAAGAATTCAAGCTTGTGTAAATGTTAACCACACACCAGCGAAGCGTGTCGGTTTTCAGCCTTAGGGTTTGAGGTTGTTTTCCATAATTTCTGCAAATATTTGTTGTTTTTTTTGTTTTAACATCACTCCCAGCTCGATACCCGTGTGGGTATTTTGACACAAGTAAAAGCAGGAATGTTAGTAACTCGTCAAACTTGTTTGCGCAACTTTTCCTTTCGCTGTATTTTATGCAAACTTGAAGTCAAAGTCAGTGGACTTGGACCACTATCTGTAGGTCTGCGTTGCTGTAGGGGAAATGTGATGAACAGTGTGTGCTCTGAAGGCCACACACCCCCTTGGTGGCATGGGGCCAGGGGGAGTATCTGTAGGCCCAATCACACCGAGGTCAGCTGAGCCAATCAGCTGCCGGCTGCGTGTTTGCTGTTGAACGGCAGATGTGTGACAGCCAGGGTTTTAAGGTGGAATCTACAGACTCTTTCTGTTTCTGTTTCTGTTTCCCGTTTTTTATTTACTATATATTTTTCACTTAATAATTATATTTTTAAATGTTTTATTATGTTATCTCTTTAAAGAATACATTTTTAATCCTGTTACTTTCATCTTGTGTTTTTATTTGTTTGTTTTTTGTGAAGCACGTTTTGTATTGCATGTTGTTTTTGTATAAAATATGCTGTTTAAATAAAGTGTTGTAACATTATTTTTTGTGAAAAGCAAAATACCGTGGGAATGCCTTAACATGCAAGACAGTGTGATCAAAATGTGGCTTGTTAAAATCAAACTTTACAAAGTGCTTGAGTGTAAAAGTACAAGGTTTTATATTCAATAGTGTTATTTTAATGATCAGCATTGCAACTAGATGATGAATTATTTGAGCTATGTGGAAGCGTATTTAAAGAAATGTATTTGCATGTGTATTAGCTGTCTGAATGCTTCGTTCTCCCTGAAATGCCCTTGTGAAGTGTTGACAGACACAAAAGCCTGAAAATGTTAATGTTTTTACCGTTATTTCAGGTGGGATAGCAGGAGGCATCGAGATCTGCATCACCTTCCCCACGGAGTATGTTAAAACCCAACTGCAGCTCGACGAGAAGGCAAATCCTCCCAAATACAAAGGAATCGGTGAGTTTGTGTTCGCTGAGTCCAACTTTCATTTTATTGCTGTTATCATCGTCCCTCATCATGACAGCAGAGACCCTTCATAGCCACTTTATCCATCCATCCACCCCTCCATCCAGCCACCAACCCATCCAACTTCCATCCCTCCATCCATCCACCAACCCATCCATCCATCCATCCACCAACCCATCCAACCTCCATCCATCCATCCACCAACCCATCCATCCATCCATCCACCAACCCATCCATCCATCCATCCACCAACCCATCCAACCTCCATCCATCCATCCATCCACCAACCCATCCATCCATCCATCCACCAACCCATCCAACTTCCATCCACCCATCCATCCACCCACCAACCCATCCATCCATCCATCCACCAACCCATCCATCCATCCATCCACCAACCCATCCAACCTCCATCCATCCATCCACCAACCCATCCATCCATCCATCCACCAACCCATCCAACCTCCATCCATCCATCCACCAACCCATCCATCCATCCATCCACCAACCCATCCAACTTCCATCCCTCCATCCATCCATCCACCAACCCATCCATCCATCCATCCACCAACCCATCCAACCTCCATCCATCCATCCACCAACCCATCCATCTATCCACCCACCAACCCATCCAACTTCCATCCATCCATCCATCCATCCACCTCTTCATCCATCCACCCATCTATCCATCCACCCACCAACCCATCCAACTTCCATCCATCCATCTATCCACCCACCAACCCATCCAACTTCCATCCCTCCATCCATCCACCAACCCATCCATCCATCCATCCACCAACCCATCCAACCTCCATCCATCCATCCACCAACCCATCCATCCATCCATCCACCAACCCATCCA
The DNA here is from genome assembly GCF_963514095.1 of Eutrigla gurnardus. NCBI lineage: Eukaryota > Metazoa > Chordata > Actinopteri > Perciformes > Triglidae > Eutrigla > Eutrigla gurnardus. Next base: position 22,372,586 of record NC_139930.1, read on the forward strand.
TCCATCCATCCACCAACCCATCCAACCTCCATCCATCCATCCACCAACCCATCCATCCATCCATCCATCCACCAACCCATCCAACTTCCATCCACCCATCCATCCACCCACCAACCCATCCATCCATCCATCCACCAACCCATCCATCCATCCATCCACCAACCCATCCAACCTCCATCCATCCATCCACCAACCCATCCATCCATCCATCCACCAACCCATCCAACCTCCATCCATCCATCCACCAACCCATCCATCCATCCATCCACCAACCCATCCAACTTCCATCCCTCCATCCATCCATCCACCAACCCATCCATCCATCCATCCACCAACCCATCCAACCTCCATCCATCCATCCACCAACCCATCCATCTATCCACCCACCAACCCATCCAACTTCCATCCATCCATCCATCCATCCACCTCTTCATCCATCCACCCATCTATCCATCCACCCACCAACCCATCCAACTTCCATCCATCCATCTATCCACCCACCAACCCATCCAACTTCCATCCCTCCATCCATCCACCCACCCATCCAACTTCCATCCCTCCATCCATCCACCCACCCATCCAACTTCCATCCATCCATCCATCTATCCACCCACCAACCCATCCAACATCCATCCATCCACCCACCAACCCATCCATCCATCCATCTATCCACCCACCAACCCATCCAACTTCCATCCATCCACCCACCCACCCACCCACCAACCCATGCAGCCATCCATCTATCTATCCATCCACCCACCAACCCATCCAACTTCCATCCATCCATCCATCTCTTCATCCATCCACCCACCAACCCATCCAACTTCCATCCATCCATCCACCCACCCACCAACCCATCCAACTTCCATCCATCCATCCATCCACCCACCCACCCACCAACCCATCCAACTTCCATCCATCCATCCATCTATCCATCCACCCACCAACCCATCCAACTTCCATCCATCCATCTATCCACCCACCAACCCATCCAACTTCCATCCCTCCATCCATCCACCCACCCATCCAACTTCCATCCCTCCATCCATCCACCCACCCATCCAACTTCCATCCATCCATCCATCTATCCACCCACCAACCCATCCAACATCCATCCATCCACCCACCAACCCATCCATCCATCCATCTATCCACCCACCAACCCATCCAACTTCCATCCATCCACCCACCCACCCACCCACCAACCCATGCAGCCATCCATCTATCCATCCACCCACCAACCCATCCAACTTCCATCCATCCATCCATCTCTTCATCCATCCACCCACCAACCCATCCAACTTCCATCCATCCATCCACCCACCCACCAACCCATCCAACTTCCATCCATCCATCCATCCATCCACCCACCCACCAACCCATCCAACTTCCATCCATCCATCCATCCATCCACCCACCCACCAACCCATCCAACTTCCATCCATCCATCCATCCACCCACCAACCCATCCAACTTCCATCCATCCATCCATCCATCCATCCATCCACCCACCAACCCATCCAACTTCCATCCCTCCAATGCCTTAATCATCCATCCATCCAACAATCATTCTCCCATCATCCATCCATCCATTTAATAATGTTGTGACCAAAACATGAGGAAGTGACAGTTTTGAGTTTATCACCATCCTCCAGCAGCTTTTTAATCAGCAGCCATTTCAGTAATGTCAAAGCTCCAAAGTAACGAGGTGAAAAGCCCCTTAGGGCTCCTGCCTGAGTAGCAGTCCGATGCCGCTGTAGACAATAGTTTTTGTCATGGCAAACAACAGATGTGGGTTTGTATATTAAGTCAGTGTTTGTTATCTGTCAGCCGAGAGTTTGTGAACTTTGGCATCGGCCATGTTTGTCTGCGGAGACTGCGTATGTAGGTTGTAGTTTCAGGCTTATTGTAAAGGCTTTCGCAAACAAAGCAGCTGCTGATTGTGTTGAGTGAGCCGGCTTTTCTTGGCAGGAGAGTAGTAATATGTTGATATCTGGTGCAAGGAAATGATTGTATCTTCTGTGTGTGTGTGTGTGTGTGTGTGTCCTGCAGGTGACTGTGTGAAGCAGACGGTGAACGGTCATGGGGTGAGGGGTCTGTACCGAGGGCTGAGCTCGCTGCTGTACGGCTCGATACCTAAAGCTGCCGTCAGGTACAGAAACCTTACAGACATTTAATCGACAATAAAAAAATATCACCTTTAATCATTTCCAACAAGTTTTTTCCTCTTTGGTTCATACATCATTTACTAAATGTTAGAGCTTTTTATGAGTCACTGATGAGAACCAGAGCTGCAGCTAACTAACTGCCTTTCACTGTTGATTTTTCTGCAAATTATTTACTCAATTAATCAATTCATTATTTGATTTGTAAAATGGATTGTTTGTTTTATCCACACTTTTATTAATATAATGCAAAGAAAAATTAATGAACAATGTTGGGTTGCCGTGTTCACTGATGTTCTAATAAACCATCTTGTCTGCAGCTGTAAATTATTCACTAATAAGAAGTAAAAACATTTCTCAACCTAGCTGTGGTTATTAACGACTTATTACTGATCGATGAAGTCAGTTATGATGAACGATTAGGACCATAGAGGTTGCCTCTTTGTGATGTGTACCGATTATTTTCTGTTTTATTCTCTGGTCTCTGCTGCAGGTTCGGGGTGTTTGAGTTCATCAGTAATAAGATGCGAGATGAAAACGGAAAACTCGACAGCAAGCGAGGGTTCATGTGCGGCCTCGGTGCCGGAGTCGCAGAGGCCGTGTTCGTTGTTTGTCCCATGGAGACGGTCAAGGTAAAAAAATATAACGTTATAGAGAGGCAAAGACCCGCCCCTTTCTGTGTCCCTTTACTTTGTAAAAAAAATATGTACGGCAGCCAACATCCCGTCATTGTTATGATGTAATTTCAGGTGAAATTCATTCACGATCAGACATCAGCAAACCCAAAGTACAAGGGATTTTTCCATGGAGTGAGGGAGATCATTAGAGTTGAAGGTAAGGATGGGTGCTGTTGTATTTTACTGCCACCTACTGTTCAAGCACAGGAACAGCCCCTTGGTCTGTGTTTGAGTCAACACACCTCCTATGTCTGCAGGGCTGAAGGGGACCTACCAGGGCCTGACAGCCACCGTGCTGAAACAAGGCTCCAACCAGGCCATCCGCTTCTATGTCATGACGTCCCTGAGGAACTGGTACAAAGGTGCGTGAGTGAATAACTTCCACGTCTTTTATGATCGCCGCACGCAACCACCCCTAAAAAAGCTCAATATTCTTTCTTTCTTTTTAACCCAAAGGCGATGACCCCAACAAAGCCATTAACCCTCTGATAACCGGACTGTGCGGAGCTGTTGCCGGAGCTGCCAGTGTGTTCGGAAACACTCCCCTGGACGTCATTAAGACCAGAATGCAGGTTGGTTGAATAATGTCCTGTTAGTAGATTCTCCTAATGGCACCCGGAGCAGAGTGACTCACGTGTGTGCTCGTTGTTTAACAGGGTCTGGACGCTCACAAGTACAAAAGCACGTTGGACTGTGCCGCCAAGATCATGAAGCACGAGGGACCAAAGGCGTGAGTTCACACACAGAGATGAAGTGATTTCTGACTGACGAAAGAAGGCGTTCACATATTTTGTTTTTTACAGCAATTCACTACAGAGTCACTGGGGTGCCAAAATAAAGAATAAATCTGTACAAGAGTCATAAAATAATAATGTGGAAATGAAACAATAAAATAATACCTAAATAAATGTGGAATTATAAATAAAATATATAATATTTAAGTAATGTATAAGAATAACTAAAAACACTTTCACTTATTTTCCCATTTATTTGTTAATTATTATATCCTTTTATGGATTTTTATACATATATATTTGATTTATTAATTATTATTTTATTAATGAAAGCTGAAAATACAAGACTGTATCTTCTTAATGTTGACGTATTTCTTGGTGAAACAGGATTAGAAGGCGGGACTTAACGTTTGGTGGAATCTGATTTGATGGTTCAAAAGCTGAGCTCACCACCTTCTGTAGCTCTGATTGAATGAGTTTTGCATGCGTTTTATTTATTTATTTTTTATTTTTTTAAATGTTCATCTTATATTGTTGAATAGGTGCACAATAATAGCGGGGATGTGATCTCAGCTCGGCTTTAAAGATACCATCCCGGGACTCCATGTTTTTACAACACCACGCTGGTGTGAAATATTTATGCCTGCAATCTTATACCCAGTCTTTTGTTTCTACAAAAAGGACTCGAGCCCTGAGTTTATCCATGTGTGCACATGCCTTCTTATTACACTGTTACATTTAGGTGCTTCAGGGGCTTCAGTATTGTGCATGCACCAAAATTATTATTATTATTATCAATTACATGTCAAAATGGCTGCTGTGATGTCGTCGAGGTTTCTTTTTTGTTGTGAAAATGCATTTTTTTAATAAGTACGTGTTGCATCTCTTTTTTTTCCCCCTTAAGGTTCTACAAAGGTACCGTTCCCCGGCTGGGTCGGGTGTGTTTGGACGTGGCCATTGTCTTCATCATCTACGAGGAAGTCGTGAAGGTCCTCAACAAAGTTTGGAAGACGGACTGAAATCGACTCCACCGACCCCCGGTGCTACACAACGAGCAGGAGTGTTGGGACAGGCCCCTCACATTATTAACCAGGCCGCGTCCCAAAACAATCTACTAAACCTAGGTTTTAATATCTACCTCTTAGGAATTTTCACAGAGAGAGAGAGAGAGAAAGGGATTGGTACGTTCTTGATTTTATTTATAACACAGCTAAAGAAAAAAAACTGCTCACACTTTATGTGTTTTTCTTTTTACCTTAAATTCCAAAAGGGGGGAATTTCCTTAAGAGCTCAGGGAAAGGTAAGGGACATTTATTTGGATCTGACCGACGTGAGAACGGGAAGAGTGTTTACAACACAGACGTCTCCGGCGCTTTGAGTTCAGTTACACAAAGGCTTTACGTGCTCGACCTGAGAGAAACCCGACCCGACATAATGTGATTTAGACACTGTAGTCAGAGAAATTATACTTGAAATGATTATACCAGAGATCAAACTTCTAGAACTAAATGCCTTTTAAGTCATAACCGTCAGATTAATTAAGAGTGTAGGATCGATTAGTCATTTTTAGATTTATTTTAATTATGTACGCGGCTTCTTTAAAAATGCAAGTTTCCACAAAAACGCGTGGTTGAAGCGTTTGCTTTTAACTTTCAGAGATGTTTTTTAATCAACTTACTGGATTGATAAAAAAAAAAAAAGTGCCTATGTATTCATTTTGAGATCTTTTGAGATTAAGAGTGATTGAATGTTGTATGTGCTTTGGTCACTGCAGATGTTTTTAATAATGTACTCAGTGCCAGATGTTTAATTCCAGGCAGTTTCTAAGGTATTCATGAGATGTTCGTATCCTCCTCAAATTCCACGTAACTGTATTTCAATGAGTTTATTTTTTTTTTGCTTTTGTTTATTTTTAATTGCCTTCATTGCATAGACGTGCCTGTCTGAGAAGTGCCATTAATAGTGCCTTCCATGTCATTCCAGGGAGCATGAGAGTTTAAAGATAGCTTTTATTGCAGATTCTGTTTTAATTTTTAAAACTATATTAATGCCTTTTACACTAATTGCTATATATGTATATGCCATGTTATAGACTGGAGTTTGATGCTTGTAGATCTTGAAGTTTATAGGGAATGCTATTAATTGTTTTTGCAAATGTTTACTCCAGCTTGCATACATCAATGTCATGGCTATTTAAATGGATTTATTTTTTCTTTCATAATAAGACATGAATTTTTTTTTGCAGTAATTAAAACCAAGTATTGTGCCTTCGGTCTCAGTATTCTAACAGGTATGTTCACAATTAAACATGGGATCAGATTGTTAATGTTGTCGTGTTCATTTCTTCTAACTTTTAAGGACTGTAGCATTTGTTCTCAGGAGTGGTGGAAGAGCTACTCTGATTAAGTGAAAGTACCACCAGTGTAAAAACATCCTTTGTGTAGTAAAAGCATAGACACATAACATAATAAACGGGGGAAACTTTTCAGGTGTCATCCAGAATGCTGCTGCCAGAGTCCTGACCAACACGTGGAAGATGGACGACATCACACCTGTACTTAAATCAATGGCTTCCTGTGTGTAGAAGGATGGACATGGTCCTGGTCCAGGGTTCCCAGGATAAGGACCATATAGTTTAGACTGAAAACACTATTGTTTACTGACACTTTCCTGTCAATTTGAAATAATTGAATCCTCTGTTATTTCATCTGCTTTGCTGTTATTCCATTTCTCTGGCTCTGTAAAACACGTGGAATTGCCTCGTGTGTCAGAAAACAAATATTGAGTGTCTTCTTATTTCAAATAGTAAGGCAATATTTTCTAACAGTGGAAACAATGGGCTTACATAATAAGTAGTAGTTAAGCACCCTTCTGGGGTCTTTTTTTTCTCCACCATGACCTTGCTTCGCGTTTTTCTTTTCTCCGTCGCGCTTGCCGTAGATGTCAGTGTGTGTGTGTGTGTGCGGACTCGTACCATTACTGCTTCCTCGGGGACGAATGAAAGAAGATGTTCGTGCTGTCGTGGCGGTATTAAGGCACATTTTAAAAACATGTCTGTCAATGGCGGCGGGAGCAGAGGATTTTACTTCAACACCGTCCTGTCTTTGGCGCGGTCATTAGCGGCTCACCGGCAGGCGCCGTTAGAGAAGGTAACGTTTGTACTCGGCGGTGGCTAACGACAGGAACAGGCTAGGAACTGTCAAGAGAGGCCGTCCTCAAGTCCGCCGGTGTGGTCTATGTGGTGGAGTTTAAAAACACAGTAAAAGCGTCCTTCGGTTTGTACATGTGTGAATTACTTCGTCTTTTGGGGGGTATTTCAAACCAGACACGGTAGCGTTTGTAACCCCACTTCCAAGGTGGCTAACCTCGGCTAACGTTAGCTATTTTGAATCTGCAGCTAATCTCCTCACAGGTTCGAGGAGGGAAGGAAAGCTCGCATGTGGACACTTTTAATTCATTTTTAATAATGATGTATAATGCTGTCGTTCATGGGGTGGTGAACAGGGAACATAACCAGTCTGTGATCTTTCTGAAAGGATTAATACAATGAAGTAATCGATAGTTTACGTTGAGGGTAAATTCAATAACAAGTGAGGGTCCAGTGTCCAAATCAAAAACAAGAGCACTTCAATATGTATTGAATGCTAATTGCAGCAGAAGTAATCAATAGTAGATGAGATGAGGAGCAACACAAATAACTTCTTCCGCTGTGTCAGTTGCTTTTTTTATATTGACTTTCTAACTTTCTAATTGATCTGGGAGTTTGATCCACTTGAATCAGCTGGGCCCATTGATGTGTGGCCCCTTTTTAAACATGTGTTTATATATTTGTTTTCATTGTGCTCACATAGTCCACGTATCAAGAAAGGCCGGCTAGTCCTTCAGGCTAAAAGTACTTCTACTTGTTTTTTTAATCAGGGTTTACACGGGTCAGGTAATTGTATTTGTAGCATGTTAGTGTAATTTTAGTTGTTTCATTTATCAAAATAAAATGTTTCCCATGCTGTATTTTTCTCTACCCGCCAGGTTGTTTCATCACTTTGCCCTATTTCTTAGAGTGGTTGTTATGGTTACTTGTTTTTTCAGTGGCAATTTACCACTTGTCCACAACAAATAACACAATAAATGTGCACTGTTCAAGCACTGAAAACTGCTGTGCTGAACACAAAGGCGGACTGTTCTACCTTCATTATAGGTCATGGAATGTCAGCTTTTTAGTCGGTAAAAGTGGGAGCCCTGTCTAATAAAATAAAGCAATCTCTCCTTTGTTTGCTTTGCACTTAATGGGAACTAGGAGGGAAACGGGAACCTTGATCGTGTTCATTTGTCCATGACAAATAGGATGTAGAAGCTCCATATTGCCCTTCATTATTTAAAAGAAATAAGGGAAGATTTTAAGTCATGACCGGCCTGTGAGAACCAACATAAAGTCCTACACAGAAGATTTAATCTTCATCTGGCAAAACATGTGAAATGAAGAAATGTTCATTTGAAGGATTTAAGTCTTAAATGGCACCAAAGGGCGCCTGAAGCTCTTGTTTGTTGGAATAATGCGGTCGGGTATGTCACTCACTCAGGAGGTTAGGATTTGTGCTCGAGGATTACGCCCCCCCCCCCCCCCCCCCCACTGAGATTCAAAATGGGGAAATGTTTGTGATTTAAACAGGAAGTGTGGCTCCTAATAAAAGAGCTGTGGTTGCAATAATATAAAAGAGAAGTCTGCACATTGTTGTCTTGCGTAAGTGGACTAAGTCTTGTTGTCGGGTTTTTTCATTTTTATGTTTGTAAGGTCTTGTGAAATGTGCTTGTTATGAAAGTCTGTATAATAGGGCACGGGACGCTCACAATAAGTTGACTTGAAACAGCTGCTAGTTCACTATCATGGTGAAAAAAAGTGCCTGATTTAAAAAATACATATTTTAATGTATTGATCCTTTATATACACAAAATGCAAAGTGATTCCATTATGTTTAAATGTAATTTTAAGAGTTTTAAGCACATTTTGATGATTATCGCGTGATAATATCGTGAATCACAATTTATTTAAATCTTATGGCCAGGATAACCTGCCATGACATTTTCATTGAAGCTTACTTTAAGAAGTTGATCTAGTAGAAGGGTCATCCATCTCTTTTGACTGCATTTCTAATTATTGATGAACCTTCTGGTTATTCTCTTGGTAAATCATTTAGCCAGGCTTAGCCTTTAAAATAACAGGATATACTGTGAATAATTGCTGTTATAATAACTTTGAACCCCAAAGAGACAGTGCTTGTTTTAGGTAGTCGACTCACTAACCACCAAATATTCAGTTACCTGTCGAATATGGAAACGAACCAAAGCAAATATTGACATTTTAGCAGCTGGCACCAGCGAATGTTTGGCATATTAAAATGCTTGCCAGTCGAGGTTCATTGAGTCATTGATTTATCCGTCTAACTGTTTTGAGTTATCGACCTGTGATGGTTTGAACCTTTTAGTTTCTGGATGTCTGAGTGGTAACTTTCAACCCCGGCGCTGTGTTTCAGCACATCGGCCTCGTTGTTTGGACATTAACCTCCTTTTAGTTGGTGCTACAACAGACTTTGGTACTGAAGAACTATTGTATTTTACCGGCATAAAAATCAGTTTTTGTGATGGAAGTACCTTATTGGTTCAACTCCAAATTTTTCATTAAAATGACTGTTCCCATTAGCATATTTATTTCTGGTCCTGGCTCAGGAAGAGGTTTAGATGGCGTCTAAACACAGCAGGTTGAGTTTTGGCATGAAACCGAAAATCTTTGCTTTTCGTTACCGTTTTGGCACCGATGTCAATAACGGAGCTGAGATGATCTGTAGCTTTTGAAATCCAATGTTAATGCTCCACAAATGCTTGTCATCCTTGAGCCGCATCCTCTGCTTTGCACACTGAGCAGTGTATAAATCCCTGTCACAGCTTTATGCCCCTTTAGCAATAGACTGATTGATTTCAGAGGCGGTTTTGGTTCGATTTCCGCTGCACATTCAGGCCAAAAAAATCATTATCGCTAATGGAACCTTAATGTGAGTGATGTGTCTGTCGAAGCTCCATGGCCAGGTACAATCTGTGAGTTTAAAACGGCTTTTGGCAAAGAGCCATCTTTTTAAAATGTCCACACAAAAAAAATCGTCTGCTAACAGCTCAGAACAGTGAGTGATCCATGTCATCTTCTCACAGGTCCAGAAGCTACAATGCATGTGCCCGGTAGACTTCAGAGGAGTCTTCCAGCTGGATGAGAGGAGGAGAGATGCTGTCATCGCACTGGGCATCTTCCTGGTCGAGTCAAACCTGCAGGTAAACGTTGTTCCTCCCCTTCATGATGCGTTTGTACTTTTGCAGCATGTTTATACAACGGTGCTAACCCCATGTAACATGCTATGGGACGCTTGGTTTGCAGCACAAAGATGCTATCATCCCCTACCTTCTTGGGCTGCTTAAAGGGCTTCCTAAGGTTCAGTGGATTGAAGAAAGCTCAGATTGCAAAGGAAGGGGTAACTACACCTGTGATTTTAACAATATTAAATATATCATAGTTATTGTGTTATATTCATTATGCTTTAAGTTTGGATTCTTGAATAAAATGTATGTTGCATTCACATGCACTCAGGCAGATGGTAAACTGCAAAAGCATATATAATTTTAGTGGAAAAGAGGAGGATGGAAAGAAAATGAGTTGAGGCAGAGAATACCGCAACGCATTTACCATCAGAAGCTGCAAAGTTATTTCATATCTTTATATAAGCGAGTGTCGCATCCAATATAACACCATGGCGACATGTCGGCGTGCGTGCATGTTTTGTTTTGCCGCTCTGTTTTTCCTGTGTTGTCCGTCTGCCGGACGCCATGTGAACGGGTGGGTAGTGTTGTTTTTTTTAATGTTCTGTGACTTTGTGTCTTGCAGTGGCCCTTCCTGTCGCAGAGATCTTCACTTTTAGTCTTGTAACGCTGCTATCAGACGTCGCCCAACGTGATGAGACCTTACGAGGACAGGTGTGTGTGTGTTGAAAAGAGTGTAGGAGCCAAGCAGGAAAATAATTTCTCTTAATAATTATTATGATGGATGATTGAGTATGTGATGATCATCATGTGTAACATCATTCTCAGATCCTGGAGGCGGTCATGGACATCATGCAGGTCCTGCAAGACATCTGCAAGAATCCGGAGGCTCATGATAAAGGTACCAACTCAACTCACCTGCCTCTGCTGTTTTTATGTTCCTGAGCCACATGTTAATGTTTCCTCTACTATCCACATAGATTACCTGTGCAGGTACACTGTTCCCACCCTGCTGGGCGTCGCCCGAGCTTTCGGCCGATACAGCAACACCGACGAGCCGTTGCTGTCCAAGCTGTTCCCTCGACCGGTCGCCCCCCTGCCGCCCACGGCCGACGACAGTGACGTGACGCACCGGCGGTCCTTCAACGACTTCCGCTCCATCCTGCCGAGCTCTTTGCTCACAGTGTGTCAGGGAGACACTCTGAGACGCAAAGGCTCCAGTCAACAGGTTGGATTAGAAAGTAAAAGAGCAAACTTAAGGCTACCCGGTTAAAAAAGCCATATGTGTTTTCACATACACTTTTTCTGTGTTTAGGCCAGTCCAGAGAGAGCCTGCCTGACCCCCATCTCACCTGCTGACCCCTCTACACAGTACTTTGAAGGTAAGTACCCAAGCAGAAGCAGCTGAGGCTCTCTGACAGGGAAGAAATAAAAATAAGAATAACATAAAACTATGTACCAATACCAAACACAATAGCGTGTCCACAGAGGTAGATAGCTTACTCCCGTCTGTTTCTCCATCTCTTATAAAACATCTGAACTGCCCCTTTTTTTAAAAGCGCACCTCGTTCCCTCTCCAGGCTCGTACCTCCCCGACGGCAGCGCGGTGGACCCTGACTACTACTTCTCAACCATCAGCTCCAGCTTCTCCGTCTCCCCTCTTTTCACTGGAAGCAGCTCCAGAGAGTTTCACGTCCCTCTGGATATGCTGAGGCAGCTCCTTCACATGGTCAGCAGCCACAGCGGCAGAATACATGCATTTGATTCACAGAAACATGTCATTTAATTCACTTCATTTCTCTCGAACAGGTCGAACAATTTGTCTCTGAGTCGTTTTTGAAATCGCTGGATGACTCCCTGGCAGAACTTCTAGAGGTACGACTCTTAAATCACCACAGATGTTTGTCTATTCTACTTTTATTTTGACACCACAGATTCATTGATACTTTCTTTGCAGTTGAATCCTGGTCTTCATCTCTACTACAAAACCTTCAGTGATCCTCTGTATGTAGCCATATTTAAAATGCTAAGAGACACTCTGTACAATTTAAAAGGTAAAGAATCCCCTCTTTCTTAAATTTCTTCTGATTTCACAACATTTTCTTCACCGCCGATGTATTTTTCTGTGCTCGCCAGACCTCCAGACGGACTACGTGAAGGAGGTTCATGACTTTGTGCTGGAGCAGTTCAGCAGCAGCCAGTCGGAGCTGCAGAGGATCCTGCACGACGTCGAGTACCTCCAGAGTGAACTGAGTCCGCTCAAACTGCGCTGCCAGGCCAACGCCGCCTGTGTGGACCTCATGGTGTGGGCTGTTACCGAAGAGCAGGGTGAGAAGTCACTTCACTCGCACAGGAAGTCATCTGTCTTCAGGCTTGTGTCCACACAGCGTCCTTTTCTGATCGCAAGCATCTTTTTATTCTAATATGTCAGTGTGTGCGGCGAGGAAAAAAGCTCTCCAACTCTGCCTTTTTTCTCTCCAAGAACTTCAAGTTGAAAATCTCTTTATTTTAGGAGCTGAGAACCTCTGCACCAAACTATCGGAGAAGCTTCAGTCCAAGACGTCCAGTAAAGTCATCATCGCTCACATGCCGCTGCTCATTTGCTGCTTACAGGTAGCTGCTCGTTTAAAAAAAAACACCACTGGTCATCTGTTAGCAAGATAACGTTAGTTCAGTTGTGTACAAAACTATTGAGGAACAGCTGCCTTCTCCAGGTGTTTTCTTTTTAAAAAGCCTGGATGATTGTTATGAATGTGAATACACAAACCACCGATGTGTGTGCGTCCTCAGGGCCTGGGTCGTCTGTGCGAGCGCTTCCCTGTGGTGGCCCACTCCGTCACCATGTCACTGAGAGACTTCCTGGTGGTGCCCTCTCCTGTTCTGGTGAAGCTGTACAAATACCACAGCCAGTGCACTCAAGGTAACGCTCTGCAGCTCCATCGTTCAAGAGCAGAGTTATCTCCACTTCAGTTTTCTGACCAAATCTACATTTTTTTTCTCTCTTTTTTCCAGGTGGTGGTGAGATAAAGATCCATGTGACCAACGAACATTCCCAATCGACCCTCAGCACCCATCCCAACAAGAAGAGCCAGCCCTCCATGTACGAGCAGCTGCGGGACATTTCCATCGATAACATCTGCAGGTGAATTCAACAACCTACTCGCTTATACAGTATGTTATTACCGTCGGCTAAAGTGCCTTACTGTCATTCTCTCTGCCGGCCATCAGGGGGCGACTCATCTCTGATCGTATAGAAGTCTTTGAGAAAATGACCCTACTTCTCTCTGGATGTATTATCTCAGTAAACATGACTTTATGGTCTCAATCCTCTGTCTTCAGGTGCCTGAAAGCCGGATTAACAATGGATAATGTCATCGTAGAAGCGTTCCTCGCCAGTCTGTCAAACCGTCTCTACATCTATCAGGAGAACGACAAGTAAGTCAAGCATCACATTCTGCTGCCTTTTGAAGAGAATTAAAGGTATTTACAAATGTTCCCCCCTCTCTCTCTCCCCCCCCCCCAGGGACGCCCACTTGATCCCGGACCACACCATCAGGGCTTTGGGTCACATCGCCGTGGCCTTACGGGACACCCCCAGAGTAATGGAGCCCATCCTCCAGATCCTCCAGCAGAAGTTCTGTCAGCCTCCCTCCCAGCTTGACGTCCTCATCATAGACCAGCTCGGCTGCATGGTCATCACAGGCAACGTAAGGGTTTTCACTCTTTTAGCCCTTCAATCACACATATATGATCCAAACGAACTGAAATGCCAGACTCTATTCAGTAACAAATAGTAGAGAAAATGATGACATTATGATGTTTACAAATGTATTCTTGGAAAATTTGGTTTTAATTGAGAAACTTGAAGGAGATGTTTTCATTTGAATATAAAAATAGATATTTTTAGAAGGAATGAATGAGGAAAAAGGACAGTGTTTGTTGTGTATGTGTGTGTAAGCAATGCTAAACACGTCACTTATCGGCATAGTGATGAAGGTGGGAACTATAGGACAGAAAATCATCAGAGCTGAAGTGGACCAGAAACAGAACTGAGTCCTCTTTCAAACGAACTACAAACTGAATTCCTTTTCCGTTTCTGTCCTCTCTTTGAGGACGGAGTTTGCTTTGTTTATGTGTGACGCCCTTAGTATGTAAATCTCTATTATTTGTATAAAAACGGTGTCAGTTTCTGCTCATGTAAATCCTCATAATCTGATGTCCCAACTTTTCTTTCTCCTTAGCAATACATCTACCAGGAAGTGTGGAATTTGTTCCAGCAGATCAGTGTGAAAGCCAGCTCCATGGTGTACTCTAACAAAGACTACAAAGACCACGGATACAGGTGAGCCCCATCATAAACCAGTACAGTTATCGAGTACGTGAGAGAGTGATGCTGGTAAGTGAACGCCCCCCCCTCCCCTCCTGTTTGCAGACACTGTTCCCTGGCTGTGATAAACGCCCTGGGTAACATAGCGGCGAACCTCCAGGCTGAGCAGATGGTTGACGAGCTGCTGGTCAACCTGCTGGAGCTTTTTGTGCAACTGGGCTTGGAAGGGAAGAGAGCCAGCGAGAGAGCCCCAGACAAAGGCCCGGCCCTGAAGGTATCACACTCTGTACATCTAGGGATGTTTCATTAGCCCGACACCCAAAACGTGAATCTATATAAAACACAAGGCACTTTTGTCATTGAGATTTGTCCATCCAGGTTTTTTGTTTTGTGTTTAAATTAATTTTTAGTTTCTGTTGGCTTTGCTGAAGTGCATTGCTGCATTTTGATAAGATTGCGAGTGCAGGTTTACGAAGATTTTTCATTAGTAGTTTGATTGGTGGTCTAAAGGCTGATCAGAACTCATAGAATCTGAATAGGAATGTTTTCAATTCTTCTAGTCTAGTTCTAATGGCCGCTGTCTGTGATCATAGCCTCCTCCTGGCTGCATCTCACTGCCTCCCTGAAATGTCTTTTGTGTGGCTTTGTAGTCTTGTTGCAATAAATAGTAAAAACGGGGACAATGACTCATTCTCTCCGACAGCCTCTCCCCAGAGGAAATCAGTGTGTTGCACTCGTTTATATAACATGAAAAGTGATTGAAGTAGCAAAAAGAAAAAAATAGTTCAAAAGTAAAGTGTGAATGTTTGTCCTCCTTGTATCTCCAGGCATCAAGCAGTGCTGGAAACCTTGGTGTCCTAATTCCAGTTATTGCAGTGGTAAGTGTTCTGGATATTTTTTAATATTCTCACATTGTTTTAACCAACTTCTGCTTTATTTTAGCATGTTATAAAAAGGTGGATTTCTTCTTTAGCATCTGAAACTCGAGGAACTACAAGAAAATCATTTTTAATTCTCTTCAGGTTGCTGAACCTACTGTACCTTAATAACCACACATATCTGTTCTCTCTCTTTTTCTTCCGCTGTTAGCTGACGAAGAGGTTGCCACCAATTAAGGAAGCAAAGCCGCGTCTGCAGAAGCTCTTCAGGGACTTCTGGCTCTACTCTGTGGTCATGGGATTTGCTGTGGAGGGCTCAGGTACCGTTGGTTCAAAAATACCCAACAGGGAATTAGGAAACACATTTGCACTTAATATAAAAATGATCTAATTCGTTCAGCAACATGATTTTGTCTCTGTCTAAATCTTCAGGCCTGTGGCCAGAAGAATGGTACGAGGGAGTTTGCGAGATTGCGACCAAATCGCCGCTGCTCACGTTTCCCAGCGGCGAACCTTTACGCTCAGAGCTGCAGTACAACTCCGCACTGAAGAATGACACAGTCACCGCGGTACGAGAGCGTGCACACAAACTGCAGCACAAACATGCTCACGTGAGGTGGACGCTAGTTTATGGTTCGTTGTGTTTCAGGCGGAGCTGAATGATCTGCGGAGCACTATCATCAACCTGCTGGATCCTCCTCCCGAGGTGGCTGCTCTCATCAACAAACTGGACTTTGCCATGTCCACATATCTGCTGTCTGTCTACAGACTGGAGTACATGAGGTATGCCTACACATCCACATCATATTGGCTTACGTTCTGTCTATAAATTTAGATCTAATTTGTATTCCATCTGTATCTGTTAGAATGCTGCGTGCTCTGGACTCGGACCGCTTTCAGGTCATGTTCCGATACTTTGAGGACCGAGCAATACAGAAGGACAAGTCTGGTAAGTAGAAGAAGTATCTTAAAAACCATTGGTGTTACATCGTTGTTGCATTCATATCTTTGTATCTTCTTTCCAGGCATGATGCAATGTGTGATTGCCGTTAGCGACAAGGTCTTTGAGGTCTTCCTGCATATGATGGCTGAAAAAGTAAGGGAGATATTTTCACCTTTTAGAGTGCGTTTTGATTCTGATGCTCTGGTGGATATTTACGAAGGACCGGAGGCCCTTTTTATGGACTAAACATTCAAATTTTATTTGTCCTTGTTTGTTAAAGGACTACACCATTTAAATGCATCCACACCTCCTCACAAACCTGCCGGAAGATGCAGGATTTTGAGGCAGGCTTCATCCTGCTGTGGCCTGCCTGCTCTCTCTGTGTTTATGTCAGGCCTGTGATGTCTGCAATGATTTAAGCTCAGAATCACCTAATTATCATAAGCATGAGTTTTATATATTGTATATTTAGAAGAAAAGCAAAACAAGACATTTGATGACATCACCAAATGGGCATTGTACTCTACTTCCTGATATTTCATAGACTCAAATGATTAATTGAGAGAAAATGCTCAGCGGTTAGGAATCTTAATAAAATGTTGTATTTTCAGCCTAAAACCAAAGCCCATGAGGAAGAGCTGGAACGCCACGCTCAGTTCCTCTTGGTCAACTTCAACCACATCCACAAGAGGATCCGCAGAGTGGCCGACAAATATTTATCTGGCCTGGCTGAAACGTGAGATTGCATTGATGCGCTACACTACTCCGACTCTTCTGTAAGATGATTAAATGCAGTGGCATCAACAGCATTTCCTTTCTCTCTCCTCAGTTTCCCCCACTTGTTATGGAGTGGCCGTGTGCTGAGGACCATGTTGGACATCCTGCAGACGCTCTCCCTTTCACTCAGCGCAGTAAGTGATAAAAAAAACGCATCATTCGTCATCTATCTTTCAGTCTCTATTTGTACTAAACCCTTTGAACTCTGCAAATAGCAAGCTCCTGTCCCTTGATGGAGGTGTCTTTACCATGTTATTAATAATAGTGATGTTTATGCTGCATTGCAGGACATTCATAAAGACCAACCTTATTACGACATCCCAGACACGCCACACAGAATCACCGTGCCAGATACGAATGAAGCCAGAGAGGTAATGTTGCTTTATTAAGAAGTTATCCATCATTTCACATAGCTGTTACTCCCACTAATTCTAATTTTTCTCTGTCTGTTAAATGAACAAATACATATATCTTTTATTGTAGAGCATAGTGAAGGATTTTGCTGCACGTTGTGGGGAGATCCTTAAAGAGGCTATGAAGTGGGCGCCGTCTGTGACCAAATCCCACCTCCAGGTAACATCATAAACAAAACCAACACAAGTAGAGCACACATAATAATAAAGTTCACACAGCAGCAATAAACGTAGTTTCAACTGCTCTACATGATGTGATCTTTTTCAGGAGTATCTGAACAAGCATCAGAACTGGGTGTCTGGTCTCTCCCAGCACACCGGCCTGGCCATGGCCACGGAGAGTATCCTGCACTTTGCCGGTTACAACAGACAGAGCACCACGCTGGGGGTACGTCACAAACTGGACTCTTCATATGCTAATGCTTATTAGTCCTGTGAAACCTATGGTTTACGACGGGAATAAAAATGGTTCAAGAATGGAGCCTTGTGGGACACCACAAACTATAGCTGCTTAATTCACTGTTTCTTCATTTATGAGGTTCTGCCAAGATAATAATTTTTGATAAATTTGCCCAAAAGTTGTGATGTACATCCAGAATACTTTATAGACCCTTTATGAAATCCAGTTGTTACTTGTATCTGATAGTAGTTCTAAATTTGGTCTCATGTCCGAGTCATGTCAGCTATGTTTCGTGTTCCATGTCTGAAACGGGCTTAATAAAGTAGTCTGGGTCTTCTTTCTATATAATCAGTTAAAGTCCATGTGCTTCCTCTTGTAGTCCACTCAGCTGACTGAGAGGCCGGCCTGTGTGAAGAAGGACTACTCTAACTTCATGGCTTCCCTCAACCTCCGCAACAGATACGCCGGAGAGGTAAAACCACCACATCACACCGACTTCACAAAGCTGAATTCACAATTTAGTTGTTCTTATTCACTTCTTATTTTTTCTGGTTCTGTTGGCAGACAATGGAAGGAGTATTAAATGGTGATTTTATCATTGCTGATAAAGCTGCTGTGCTGATAAAGATCATTATTTTACTGTACAATAAAAGTTGACACAAATGCAGATTAATTTGTATTCCACATGCTAGAAACTGTGGCTGCTGTGGAACAGATCCTTAGTTTCTGAGACTAGCGTAGCGCAACCGGAAGGTAATGCAACCGGATCCTCCTGCTTACGTCTTTTCTCTTTCGTCCGTAGGTGTCCGGTATGATCCACTTCGCCCAGGCGATTCGAGGACATTCCGATCTGAACCGGCTGATGATCAAGCAGATGGGGGAGGCTTTAGACTCCGCACAGCCCGAGCACTTCACTGAGGCCATGTTCAAACTGGCCGCGTTGCTCATCAGCGCCGCAGGTTTCACCTTCTATCTGTGCTATTAACTCACATGATGAGTGTTTTAATATGAAGGTTGCAATACACTACTTTTCAACTTTAAACCCGACCTAGCGTTTCCAAGTTATTGGTGCAACCAGATTGCTTCCTGTTTTCCTCGCAGCCCACTGATAGCGACAAATACAGCAACTTATTACAGTTACTTCATGATGACGAGTATGCGTATCGCCACTTTAAATGCAGGGCTTTGCATTCTGGTTAAAATGCTGTGGGTTTTCTCTGGTCTCCAGACTGCGACCCTCAGCTCCTGCACCACCTCTGCTGGTCTCCTCTCAAGATGTTTACAGCACACGGCATGGAGACGGCCATCGCCTGCTGGGAGTGGCTGCTGGCAGCTCGCGTTGGAGTGGAAGTGCCGGTACATACGTTTGTTTGTGTCGTTTTCATTTTAGTGTCCTTTGTTCGTGCATCTGTGTTGTACTTAACGCTACGAATCTCCTCCCCTGGCTGCCTAGTTTATGCGTGAGATGGCCGGCGCGTGGCAGATGACCGTGGAGCTGAAGATGGGTTTGTTCTCGGACGCTCAGGTGGAGGCTGATCCTCTCGCTGCGTCAGAGGAAAGCCAGCCCATCCCCTGCCCTCCAGACGTTACCCCTCACCAAATATGGATCGAGGTGAGATAAAACACGTCCTGCTTCATTACTATATCTCCTCCCCATCCATTGACTCCTTGTGTCTTCGGTTTCTCCTCCAGTTTCTAGTCCAGAGGTTTGAGATAGCCAAGTATTCCAGTGCAGATCAAGTGGAGATCTTTGGCAGTTTGCTACAACGCTCGCTGTCTCTCAACGTGGGCGGGGCTAAGAGTAGCCTCAACCGCCACGTGGCCGCCATCGGGCCTCGTTTCAGGTACTTAGACCGCACACACAAACCAGTGTAGCATTTCAATCACAGCACAGCACGGGGGTTATCACTGTTGAAGCAATAACATTCTGTTTTAATCATTTAGGGGCAGGCTAGTTAGCTAGCTTGCTAACTCCTTGTAATAGCCAGGTTTCAACCAGTAGAAGGCAGTTGTGATGCATCAATCTATCACTTAATAACTGGATTCATTGGTTTTCAGCTGAAAAGTGATTTGGGGGTTTAGTTACTCTTTAAAGATAATATATGGAATGTTTTTCATGATGTAATTATTTACTTGCCTGTGATTTGATGTCCGTTTACTCTTTTAGGAGTCTTCAAGTAAGGCTTGTTTTTAAGGATCGCAGGTTGATAAACGAGTGTAGTATTTTGAGATGCAGACGTGTTCAAACATGTCTCTGTGCTTCAGGCTGCTGACTCTGGGTCTGGCCCTCCTCCACTCCGACGTCCTCACCAACTCAACTGTGAGAAATGTGCTCCGAGAGAAGATCTACTCCACAGCCTTTGATTACTTCAGGTACGCACACACTCAAATCCATGGGTGCAAGAGACATTCTCATGCAATCAATACATTTATTTATTTTTTTCCTTCTTAATTATAATAATTTAATCCATAAAATATAAGACAAAAGGTAAAAGATGTCCCTCACAATTTAGTATTTAACTCACAGAATCAAAGGTTCAGTAAAACTCGAGATACAGCGATTTTAAATGTGAAAATATCGTGCAGCACAAGTGTGTAAATTTGACAGCCATAAATCCTGACATATGAGACTAATCAGCCGGATTGATTGGTGTCTCTATTTTAAAACATAAAAAATCTTAGCCCAGCTGTTGGCGATCTAACCCTCAGCTGTTTGTCCCTCCAGCGCTGCTCCGAAGTTTCCCACCCAAGGCGACAAGCATCTCCGCGAGGACATCAGCATCATCATCCGTTTCTATGCCAGCATCCTGTCCGACAAGAAGTACCTGGCAGCGTGCCACCTGGTCCCACCCGGTGAGCTTGGTACTACCCCGGCCCCGAGCACGCTCTCTGCCGGGATATTTGGATCGCTTATCGTGTCCAGCACTTCTCCGATTTCTCTCTTAAGTAAGCCTAAAGCGGTGGAGCTCCGGTCGCACCGCCGCAGGGGCATGCTTTTTTTACGCATGTCAAATTTGATGCTTTTTTTATCCTCATGATGCTGCTGATAGATCCTGGGATCTATCGATTTATGTAATGAGCCTAGATCTTTATGTTTTTATAGCTTGTCTTGGTCATTCTTCTTTTTTCACTCTTATACTTTCTCCCTTTTATTCCTCTTACTCCTCCATTCTTTTACAATCAATCTGTTTAACGTTCTTAATGTTAAAGAGATATTTGGATTATTTTTAAGTGGTGTTAGGTTCTTCTCCAGAGTCGGTGTGTTAGCTACAGTAGATTAGTTTGGAGAAACAGAAGTATGGGAGCAAACCGAATACTGCTGCGGTCGTATTTTAGACTCCTAGTATCAGTTTAAGTGGTCGCCATACTTGAAATATGTTCATCTACCCTAGATAACACACCGACTGTGATAAGTGCCTCAAAAACCACACCTAAAAAACATCCAAACTATGCCTTTAAGCAGATGTGAGGGAAAAGCTCAAATTTGTCATCCGCGTTGAGATGCATGATTATTCATCATGTCAGCCCCACCCGTCTGCCCCCCTCCTCGATTGATCAACTTACAAAAAAAAAACAACATGTTTTTTCTTCCACCCCAGAGAATCCTCTCCTCTTCATTACCGACGACCCCGAGAAAAGACACGGTCTCATTCTCATACACATCGAAGCGCTTCAGGTAGTCGAGTCCTCTAACTGCTGATCCTGGATCAGATTAATCTGCCTCCAGCCCGCCCCTCCCCCTTGCACATTAACAAGACCAAATAATATCTGACCCAGTATCAGTGGTTCCAGGCAACCTCTACCTCCATGTAAACCCTGCTGGTTACCCCTGCTTCCAAATGCATGACCATCACGCGACAGCAGAGGACTAACTGACGCAGCTCATTTCGCTCTTCAGAAGCTCCCACATCACCGATCATACCGTGGAAGAGTCATAATACCGACTTAAGTAACAACTTGAGCCTGTGCTTTGTCTCGCTCAGATTCGCCACATCCGCTTGCGTCTCGGCCGCGCTGAATGTTTTTTTGTGTGTGAAACAGATAACCAGGACCCGTCCCTGCATAGCCTGTCTGTGATGAACGCCGCCGACCTCCGGAGCAACGTGGACTCCAGCGCTCGCTCCCAGCAGAGCAGCCAGGGATGGATCAACACCTACCCGCTGTCCAGTGGCATGTCCACCACATCCAAGAAATCAGGTACCGCCGACGTGTGGACGGTAATGACACAGAGACGAGAAGCCAGGCAGGAGTCCAGAACCTGATTTCAATGAGCCACTCTCCTATTCAAAGTCTTGATGTGTAGCATAAAGCTGGTCCATACCATGGCAACGGTAAAAAGGGGGAACTTCTGGGTACATTATCTCATTTGAAAACACAGAACATCAGTGCCCATTACTAGATAATGAGGTGACCAATTAGCTCCAGAAATATCTCTAAAAAACAGACGGAGGAGAAACGCCATTTGCTTGGACTGATTTTCGACCACAAACTGTGTCTGATTCACTCTGAGCATCTCTACGTCTTCTTCTACATTCTTAGGCACGTCCAAGAAGAGCAACAGAGGAACGCAGCTCCACAAATACTACATGAAACGCAGGACTCTGCTGCTGGCCTTACTGGTGAGGACTGGTGATCAGTTTTTATATTCTGCTTTCTAACCCTTCTGCTCAGACCTGGCTGGAGAAACAGGGCATTATATTTTTTAGGGGTGGGGGGGCATGTGACATAAGAGAAGTCATAATAGAAAGGTATCTCAGTGGGCGGCCCGGCACCCACAATGCTTCTGCTCATTACCTTCATGCTCTCTCTCCGTCTCTCCAGGCCAGCGAGATCGAGCGGTTGACGACGTGGTACAACCCCCTCTCCACCCAGGAGCTGGCCATCGCAACGGAGCAGTCGGTGGAGACCAGCATCGCCAACTGGAGGTCCAAGTACATCAGTCTGACCGAGAAACAGTGGAAGGACAACGTCAACCTGGCCTGGGGGATCGCACCTTACCTGGCCATGCAGCTCCCGACCAGGTAGCAGCTTTGTCTGCGTAACACGATTCCCCAAATAAAACTGTGACCAGTGGCTTATGGTGGCTGATGTTAGCAGACTTTACACGTATTTATGTATATGACTCTTCTTGTGATGCTGTCACACTATGATTTTAGCATTTAACTGACGTTTCAGTGGTTTTAGCAAGTATTTTTAAAGTTTCATAAAATAAAAAACTCCTTGATATTTGGTCCAGCCTGGTCCAGTACTTCAGCTTTCTGTTGCCACCTGTGACCTCAGTGACTGCTGTTCAGCAAATAGGACAAATTCTTGCTTAAAAATACCTTTACTGCGACGGCGACTAAAAATACTGGATTGTTTACCTGTTTGTTTGTTTTAACCGTCTGGTTTCCAGGTTTAAGAATGACGCCATTGTTGCTGAAGTGACTCGGCTGGTGCGACTGGACCCCGGAGCCGTCAGCGACGTGCCGGAGGCCGTCAAGGTAAGATCACGTCGGTCGGGGTTACGCTCGTCTTTGCTGTGTGACTTCTCTTGATAAGATGCGTGTGCGTGTACACACTTGATTACATTTCAGTGCTTCCTGCCCGGCTTGACTTCATGGTCAAACGAGTGGCTGTAAAATGGTTGATAAATGCATTTAACTTCCTGTATTTAACAATAAAAGCACCCCGTTGTTTTGGCAGCTCACTCTTCCTCCTTGCAGTATTAGTCGACTTGTTTTATTGCTGCTAACAAAGCTTCATTAACTCATTGGACTCAGACAGCAGGTCTCGGCTGGGCTCCAGTCCTTCTCGCTTCCCTTCTCCTGAATTCCTATGAATTCCTGTTTTCTCTGATTGTTTTTTTCTTCCCAGTTCCTGGTGACGTGGCACACTATCGACGCCGACTCTCCTGAGCTGAGCCACATCCTGTGTTGGGCTCCAGCAGACCCGCCTACTGGTCTGTCCTACTTCAGCAGCATGTACCCTCCTCATCCTCTCACCGCTCAGTACGGGGTTAAAGTGCTGCGCTCGTTTCCACCAGTGAGTCACACACTCACACTCGTGGGTTTTTTGCAGTGGACTAAAGGAACATCACAGCTGACTTACTTGTACACTTTCTCTCCGCAGGATGCCATCTTGTTCTACATTCCTCAGATTGTTCAGGCTCTCCGTTATGATAAGGTAAACCTGAACCACGAGAGCGACGGGAATCAATCCACTGTTTTAATAATCGTCTTTATATGAAGCCGAGGTGCTAAACTCTGCTGCCGTGTCCCGCTCAGATGGGTTACGTGAGAGAGTACATCCTGTGGGCGGCGCAGAAGTCTCAGCTTCTGGCCCACCAGTTCATCTGGAACATGAAGACCAACATCTTCATGGACGAGGAGGGACACCAGAAAGACCGTGAGTAGAGACTCACAAACTAACAGTTACACTGACGACAAAGATTGATTCTAAAACAGCTCTGTGTTTAAAAATGAATCCATGGTAAGAAGAGTGACACGATTCCTGTTCACCATGTTCCGCTGTTAATTCCCGCCTGTTGGATCCTCCTAGCCGACATCGGGGAGCTGCTGGAGCAGATGGTGGAGGAGATCACCGGTTCTCTGTCGGGTCCGGCCAAAGACTTCTACCAGAGAGAGTTCGACTTCTTCAACAAGATCACCAACGTCTCCGCCATTCTCAAGTAAATCCGTCCATCACTATTACTCTTATAAACCATAGCAGGTGGGGGAGAGTTTGGGTGCAACGTTGACCTTTTGATCCGTTTTCTTTATTTGCCAGGCCGGTTCCAAAGGGGGAGGAGAGGAAGCGAGCCTGTCTCAAAGCTCTGTCGGATATCAAAGTGCAGCCAGGTAATCTTGATGGATGATTAAGCTCAGCATGTCTGTAAATGTGCTGCAGTGAAAACATGAACATGAATATTATAAATATCAACTTATTTGAACACATTAAAATGACTTAAAAAGGACCTGTTTTGCTCCTTTTCTGGTGCATACTAGACCATGTTTACATGCTTTTAAAGCTCAAAAACACACTTTATTTTCCCATCAGGCTGTGCTGCAGCAGCTCTCCTCAGCCTCTCTGAAAAGCCCTGTTTGACCCCCTGATCCTTCTGTTGTCTCGTCTTGGTATTTTGCAGGCTGTTACCTCCCAAGTAACCCTGAAGCCATCGTGCTGGACATCGACTACAAGTCTGGAACGCCCATGCAGAGGTAAAGGAGGACATCTAGCTTCTAAAACAGTAGAATAGTAGAAACACTGATATATTCCAGGCCTCTCAGGAATGTGCTCTACTGTGTATTCTCTCTCAGAGCTCAGATTTAAAGGGCCAAAGGTGCGTTCATGTCTAAACATGTAGCAAAGCATACCATTTGATTGGCATCTGGCGTGAACGTACATTTAAACGTGATGCAAGAGTTCTATTTCCATTGTAGTGACTTCCACAATGTGTGTTTAGCCATTAAATAACACAGCGCCTTCTAATATGTAAATTTAAAAAACCACAAATAAACCGACTGGTTTGGCATCTCTGCTCCTTCAAAATAAGAGACCTGTATGCCTAGTAGTGCAAATCAAAATAAGACTGCTTATAATCTGGCGTAACAACATCACATCTTTACATTATCGTGTTCATCTCATGAGAATCTGTTCTCTGTCACCACAGTGCTGCCAAGGCACCCTACCTGGCCAAGTTCAAGGTGAAGCGCTGTGGGGTGAGTGAACTGGAGAGGGAGGGTCTCCGCTGCCCCTCCGACTCTCTGGAGGACGGAGAGGACAATCCAGACGGCTCGCGCAGGATTTGCTGGCAAGCCGCCATCTTTAAAGTGGGAGACGACTGCAGACAGGTACTGAACTCAGTCCGTTTTTAGTGCAGGAAACTTTGACCTTTCTTGTGACCCCTGCTGTGCTTTTTCTCCAGGATATGCTCGCTCTGCAGATCATTGGGCTTTTTAAGAATATATTCCAGCTGGTCGGCCTGGACCTGTTTGTCTTCCCCTACAGAGTGGTGGCCACTGCCCCAGGGGTAAGTCTCCATGCCCCAGTGCTCCCTCCAAATCCACTATTGCATTGTATCTACCTCTCTCCAGTTCCGTTAAGGATTTTCATAGCAGGCATCTTATTACCGACCTCTTTTACCTCAGTGTGGCGTGATCGAGTGCATCCCAGACTGCAAGTCCAGAGACCAGCTGGGCAGACAGACGGACTTCGGGATGTACGATTACTTCCGCAACCAGTATGGCGATGAATCCACGCTTGCCTTCCAGAAGGTGCGGAGACTGAAACCTTTTATTCACCATCAATCCGTCAACGTCAACATAAAACATGATTTATCAAGTGAAGAAAGTCGCAATAAGAATATTATATAATACTTAGATTGTAGGTGAATGATGAGTGTAGCGCTTTGCCAAGGGCGTGGCAAGACATCTATGTGTGTATTTTGTTTTTTAAGATTTATTTACTCCTCCTGACCATGAATCAGTTTGGCTTCAGATGCCGTGTGATTAAACACAAGCAGAATTTCACTGAGGTGTCGCTGATGTCTTCTTCTTCTTCTTCCCTCAGGCTCGGTACAACTTCATCCGCAGCATGGCCGCCTACAGCCTTCTGCTGTTCCTGCTGCAGATCAAAGACCGACACAACGGCAACATCATGCTGGACAGCAAGGGCCACCTCATCCACATAGGTATGAGATATATATATATATATATATATATGCATTAAAGGACATGGACTCGCTGAGGTCTGGGCCAAGTCGTCATGGTCGCCGCTGCTCATGTCTCCCCTGGTTTTCTGCAGACTTTGGCTTCATGTTTGAAAGCTCTCCTGGAGGAAACCTGGGCTGGGAGCCGGACATCAAGCTGACGGACGAGATGGTGATGATCATGGGAGGCAAGATGGAGGCCACGCCCTTCAAGTGGTTCATGGAGATGTGCGTCAGAGGATATCTGGCTGTACGGTAAGAAAAGTCAAAGTCGGTAGCCGGGTTGTTCGACTAATGGTCAGAGGAGAGGATGGCCGCGTCAAACCAGAACGACGTGCAGGATCCCGATCATCGCCATTTGCAGCTTTTACATTTGTTGTTGTTTTCTTCTTCTCTGAACATGAAGACCGTACATGGATGCCGTGGTTTCACTGGTGACCCTCATGCTGGACACTGGACTGCCGTGCTTCAGAGGACAGACCATCAAACTCCTCAAGTAAGTCCAACAGTAGAATGTCTGGAAATGTAACTACCGTACATGGATTAGGCAATTTCCTGACACGATTATCTCACGATTCCAATATATGCTTAAAACTCCAATTCATTAAATGAGTATCTATTATATAAAAGGTGTTGCTCGTAGAGCTCATCAATTTTAGTTTTTAACAAAAAAAACTCTCCCATACATACTTCACACTACCTGCAAATAGTAAACACACAGTTTGAAACCAGTTGGTGAACATAGCAAAGTATTTAGCAGCTAAAGAGAAAGATATTTCCCTCGGGAGATGGTGGAGACCAAAAACAGAGCTACTAAATAAGAGAATATTGGACTCACATTCATTTCATTACGAGTTGTGTTTCCGCCACTTTTTGTTACAACACATATGAATGCAGCTTTAAACTCGTATGTATAAGCTTCTTTAATGTTTTATTTAATCAGAGGACGGTTTAATCCTCAAATGAGCGAAAAAGAAGCGGCGGCGTTCATCATTAAAGTCATCCAAAGCTGTTTCCTCAGCAGCAGGTAAGACAATCCCCACCCCTCTCTCTCTCTCTTTCTCTCTCTCATGTGAAAAGAAATATAATTCTCCTTCGTAACATTAATGCACTTTCAACAGGAGCAAAACGTACGACATGCTGCAGTACTACCAGAACCAAATCCCCTACTGAATGCTGGACCTCCACCGTACGTCCGAGACGAGCGCTGCAAATCCGTCTTTTTGGATGATTTTAATAAGGCGTGGATGCACTTTTTACTTGTGTGCGTCCCGCCGGTTCTACTCCGAGACAACGTGGCACTTTGATCCCTAATGCTTTGGTTTTATTCAGTAAGTTGTCAGATTTTATAACGTACTTCTGAGTTTTAGAGTCTTTGTTTAGCCTGAGAGGCGAGTTAATGATCGGCTTTTACCAAAAGAGCTATTTGAATCGCCCTTTAAGTGTTTTTTCTTCTCGATGCTGTTATTTGTTATCAAGGCTGACTATCACACTAGAGGAAGATGGCCATAAAGGGAGCCATATTTACAGTGTTTGGTCAAAAGCAGCTCTTATCCTCGCCGTTATCATTTTGTTACTATGCTGTCATCCACTTTTATGCACTTTATAGATCACAGTATTTCATTCTGCTGCCTGAGATCGAGAGATTTAAAAAAATCTGCAGTTTAATCGACTCATCAATAAAATCGCAGTATTTTTGACTTGGTAGAACACAAGCTGGTAGATGGATCAAAAAATCGATGCAGGAATCAATCAGCATTTAATCAAACCGTAGTCTGTAGGAAAGTAACCGTATGTAGAGATCAAACGTACGCCGTAGTATTTTACTGTCGTTATTCACCACGGTGGAACTTGTATGTGAAGAACATATTCATCAGAAGGTTTTAATAACTGTACCACTTTGATGCTCCTTCTCAAAGCATGTCACACCTCCTAGCGTCAGCTTTTAGCTTTAACTTGGTTATTCAGAGGGATTCTTCTTTCTTTTCCACTTCAGGAACTAAACTGAAGCTGTAAAGCTTCGGTGTGCCATTCTGTCTTACAAACTGGGCTGTTTTTATGGCACGGACAAACAAGTTTATAGCTGTTTTGCACTGTTGTCGAGGTGTTAACAGACTGTTCTAACAACCTGCACCCTAAGTTGTATCTCTTTGTCCTGATCCAAACAACCATTGAGAAAAGAAGTTACTGCACGTCTCTCTCTCAGCATCACAATATCATCCATCAAACGTTTCAGTGTTTTGCTGATCTTAGATATATAACCCTCCTAATGTTAGATGTAGTGGTTTGTGTTGGTATTTGTTTCCAGTGGGGATTTCCAGATACTTGGATCAGGAAAAACAGTCACAACTTGTTTTTTTAATTGTGCAACAGATGAAACATTGGAGGATTCTGCTAAAAACCTTCAGACATGTTGGTCCAAACTGAAATATCTCAGCAACTACAGGACGGATTCGTTCATGTTCCTCATGTAATCGATCCCCTGACTTTTCCTCTAGTTTACGCCAATTTTCGATACGTCCAATAGTTGAGTTTATGACCAAATAGCAGAACTAACAACATTCCCATCAGCATCAGATGGACTTTGTGTTTGTGGCTTATTTTTATGTTTTTTATGCGCATTTAAAACTGCTAGAAAGTGTGACGCGGCACAGGAGGAGCCCACGCCCGGTGTGCTGTACCACAGGAAAACCATAGTTTTGCGGGCGTCGGGTGTCTAGCGACGGGGCCAAATACAATATTTTTTTCCAGGAATGTCTCCACAGACGCCCAGTTTGTAAAACTGTAAATATATACATATTGCAATACTTTCCTCAGTATTCAGGCACACGTTCGTGTCGCCTCCTTCATGACTAAAGACATTTAAAATCGAGCTGAAACAACATTTCAGTATTTATCGTCCGTATGGTGACATTCTCTAGCTCTGATTGGTTGATGGATGTCATGATATCATCGGTTGGTACTTGTTTAGACATGAACGCCGTGAACGGGGACGTGATCTAAAAGGGGTATTTCTTCCTTTCAGCTCGACTTTAAATGCAAATCTTTTAAGTTCCTGCGGTGGAAAAAGAAATCTTTGTGAGAGTTGATTAATGACTCGTTGCTCCGCATCACATGCAATCAGATGTTTGCTTTCCATTTAGTACCAGTAACCCAGTTGGTTTACCCGTTCTGGGGTTTGACTTCTGTTGGATGATGTTGCTTCGACTGGAGCGGATGATGAAGATTATGTCTAAAAAGCCATTTCTCCTACCCGTAGGCAGAAACACGACTGTAGTAATACTTGACAACAAGAAAACAAACTAACCTTATGCAATATATTTGTGTATATTGATGCTGTATTTGTGTGTTGTGTTCAACAAATGAACGTGCTCTAATTCCTTCCACCCTGAGAAGTTGTTTTTTTTTGTTGTTGTTGTTGTTTTGTTGCAGCTCTGACCAACGGCCGTTACATAATTGATTTATTAATATTCTATTTATTGATTATACAGAAGTACTTGTTTAATGGCTGAAGAAGAGCTGCTGTGATCAACTCTTTTTAATGTTGTGCGTTTTAAGTGAGTTAGTCGTCCCTTGTGTGTGTGTATATACTGTATGTATACATATATATATATATATACACATACATACACACACACATCATTGCTCATTCAGATGAAATCATGTCTGTTGTTCTGATCATGTGTGAAATCTTCTTATGTCCAGATTAAACGTGTCAACATCAGAGTGTCGGCCTACTGATGTCTTTTACTTCTCTTTGATCTTGTTTCTCGTCTCTCTGTCTCTTTCGTCTTTCTTTCTTTATTATTGTCAGTTTTACTTTCCTGTCTCTTTATGTCTCTTTAAAGAGTTTATGATGTCGGACAATTATCTCAACAATAAAGTAAACTCTTCATCCTTTAGTTCATTTCAAACATTTAACATCAACACATCTGAAAATACGTGAAAGTATTTTTTTTTAAACACTTATTTTGTATTGAATAGCACGAGGATAATGTACAATACAAGACGGGGAATAAAGTAAACATGAAAAATGTATACAATCAGCAAAGGTACACAAAACATACATGCACAAAAATGTAAATGATAAGGATAACACGTTATGGAAACATAAGTGAGGACAGTACAGTAACCAAGTATTTGTACTTCTTTTGTACTTCTGAGATGTAGTGGAAAGTGTAATAATATGGCATCGAGTGTAAAGTACATGCAGCGAGTAGAAATACTACAATACATGCATGTGGAACTACTACTACTCGAATACATGCAACAAGTAGAAATACTACAATACATGCATGTGGAACTACTACTACTCGAATACATGCAACAAGTAGAAATACTACAATACATGCATGTGGAACTACTACTACTCGAATACATGCAACAAGTAGAAATACTACAATACATGCAACAAGTGGAAATACTACAATACATGCAACAAGTGGAAATACTACAATACATGCAACAAGTAGAAATACTACAATACATGCATGTGGAACTACTACTACTCGAATACATGCAACAAGTAGAAATACTACAATACATGCATGTGGAACTACTACTACTCGAATACATGCAACAAGTAGAAATACTACAATACATGCAACAAGTGGAAATACTACAATACATGCAACAAGTGGAAATACTACAATACATGCAACAAGTAGAAATACTACAATACATGCAACAAGTGGAAATACTACAATACATGCAACAAGTGGAAATACTACAATACACGCAACAAGTGGAAATACTACAATACATGCAACAAGTGGAAATACTACAATACATGCATCGAGTGGAAATACTAGTGTACAAGTCCCTGAAAACAGTAATTGATTCAATGTACTTTATACGTGATTACATCAGTCACAGTATCGTGCATGGCGGCTTCAGGTGTTATCGTCTCTCAGGTAAATATTCCTCCCCGCCGTCCGAGTGACGTCACGGGGATGGGCAGGTCACGTGGTCGCGTCCGAGGGGAACCTGTTGGTTTAATGTTCCTGAAATAGGAGAAGAAGAAGAAGAAGAAGAGGAGGAAGGAGAGGAAGCGAACAAGGTAAGTTAGCCTCGCTCTACATCCCATAATCAAACGTATCGATCACTGCGGTTAGTTACGTATCGATCAGGACTCGTTTGGAGATGGAAGCGTAAACTTTTTAATTTAAGTTAAAAGGTCGGTGAAGGTGCCGTTACGTTGTTAGCTTAACGGACAGCACGTTTAGCGCCGCTGTTGTCGTAACTAAACACCAGTCAGCGACATTTTCAACAGCTTCGGTTTGTCTGACTTCGGTTAAAACGCGTTAAAACACGATAATACGTTGAGATAGCTGCGTGAAGTCGAGCTGCTGCTGCGACCGAGAGCTCGCGCTCGTCTCGTTCGCGCTATAAGGCCTCATTCAATGCGCGCACACGTCACATCTATAATCACTTTACGTGCTTTTATATAGAAATCACCTGTTAGTGTGGCAGAGCTGACGTGTTTGTACACAACTATTAAAGTACTTATACCCAGACGACGAGTAGGCGTCTGTCTGGCTCCACCTGATGTATTAGTACACAAAACGGCGTGATCCGTTATCCCAGGAAGTAATCAGATCCTATACTATCCTATATAAGTAAAAGTACTAATACCACACTGTAAAAACACTGCTTTACAAGGAAAAGTCCTGTCTTCAAAACCTTAAGTAAAAGTATGTTTCATCTGTACAATAATGACAATAAAAAAGTATTTATTGTGCAGTAAAATGTTTTACTATTATACATTAAGTTCCTGGATCAATATGTACTGTACTGTTCACTAAAAGTACTAATACCACATTATCAATAGAATGCACTATAATGAAACCAGAAAGTATTATGCAGTAAAAGGTTCTCTGTCTGTATTTTACTATACTTTATGATGTTTCTGGATTACTATTGCTGTACTGTTCACTAGAAGTACTAATACCACATTATCAATAGAATGCACTATAAGGAAACCAGAAAATATTATGCAGTAAAAGGTTCTCTGTCTGTATTTTATACTTTATGGTGTTTCTGGATTACTATTGCTGTACTGTTAAGTAAAAGTACTAATACCACACTGTAGAAATACAGTGTTACAAGTAAAAGTCCTGTATTTAAAACCTGGCTTCAGTAAAACTATGTATTATCAGTAAAATATTGTGCAGTAAAATGTTCCCTGTCAGTGTTTTACCATGTGCTGTTTTTGGATTAGTATTATTGTATATTTATTAAGTAAAAGTACTAATACAACAGTGAAAAAAATATTCCTGCATTTAAAACCTTACTTATTTATTATAAGTAGAATGTACTAAAATGCAAATAAAAAGTATTGATGATGTAGTTCTGCAACTGTCAGTGTTTTACTATTATACATTAAGTTGATTACTATCACTGTACTACTAAGTACTATAGTAGCCTACCAATACCACATTGTAAAAACACTGTTACAAATAAAAGTCCTGCATTTAAAGTATGTAAAGAAAGTAATTAATCATTTCAGAATATGTGATATTACAGCATGGTTATTATTGATGATTGATTATAATCACTTAATATACAGCTGGTTGTTTAAAGGGACAGTTCACCTCAGAAGGGGCAGAATATAACATTAGTTAACTCCCACCCAAACCATCTGGATTATTATACAGCATGACAGGTTTGAGGAATATTCTGATTCTGGGGTGAACTGCTCCTTTAATCTATAAATGTGAAAGTCGAGAAGCACAGAATCAGTGAATATGAATCCTTACTCCATACTGTAAATATACTCAGTAACTTAAGTATGTAAGTATTATCATGAACATGTACTTGAAATATCAAACATATAAAAATGTGCTTTTATTAGCATGAAGATTTGCTGCTTTTCCCAGTTATAATCGCTGTAGATGAAATTAACTGCTTGTTCGTCTTGTTGGGGGAAAAGGTGTTGATTCTCATTAATTACGGCCTTAATTAGCGTCCTCACATCTCCGACATTCTTATCTTTGTGTGTTTGCAGGCGAATCCTCAGGCGCTCTGCGTTTTCATACCAGGTTTGCATTCTGACCCGCAGGCCAATGTAAGTCGTGTTGAGTGACTGCGTGTGAAAGAGGTATTCAAGCACAGTTCATATTATTTTTTTAACCTCTCGAGATCATTGAAGGAAATGGGCTTCTGAGGGCTGATTGGTTGTCAAGAATGTATTTCTGTGCCGACTAGCGGTAAGAGAGCGCCACAACAACAACAACAACAACGGGGGGATTGGTGCTACGATTTGGTCGCAGCACAAAAATGCATTCTTGACACAGCTTGCATGGAGGACGGTGGGATGAGGGCTTTTTCTTTCTGGTGACCCATCTGGTGTGAATGTGGAGAAAACACTTTGCATGAATGACATTTCTCTGTTTATCTCTTCCCTTTCTTTTTTCATTTCCTCTTTTCTTTGTCTTCTCGGTTCTGTTACTGATTTGAATTGATGAGATTATCTGCTTGTCATGGGATTTACTGCTCTCCTGTGTCTCATTTGATAGTAAAACTGAGCGTCTTTGTGAGTTTTTTTTGTTGTTTTTTTGGACAAAACAGTAATTTCAGGATGTCACCTTAAGAAATGTGAACTTGACCTTCAATCAGTTATTCGTTTGGACAGAAATGCTCAAGGTGATGTCTTTAAATGTCCTGTTTTGTACAAAACTCAAACATGCTTAATAAGCTGGAAGCTGCAAATATTTTGTCTTTCTGCCGAAAAGCAACTTAAATAATGAATCAATCACCAAATAGTTGATAAATTAGCAGCTAATTGTTTTACTTACAAACTGAAAGGATGCTGAATGGATGTGTGTGTGTTCTCAGGGACCATCACCATCCTCATGTCCAATGGAGGAGGCTTTTACGGACGCACTGAGCGAGCCCGCCAGTCGCCCTACTATGACCAGGTGCCGGTGGACTCTTTACCCCGAGCGGGCTCCTATGATCCGCCGTCGCCGCTGAGCGAGCAGAGAGTGGCTCGCCTGGCTCAGAGCGCCGACCCCCTCCCTCCGCCGCCTCTGCCGGACCAGCCCCCCGTGGGACCCGAGTTCGAGCCCAGCGGCAGCGAGGCCAACACAGACCCCGACCACGACCCCTCCATCGACATCAAACCGGTCCACCGCTTCATCCCCGACTCCTGGAAGGACTTCTTCAGAGGAAGTAACCGCAGCCAGCCGTGGTCCATGCCGGCCTCCTCATGTAACAACAACAACAGCACCAGCGAGGGCGTGCGCTGCTCTCCTCCGCAGTCGCCCTCCATTCCCGGGTCGTACCGGGACCCGTATGGCGGCTCGGGCGGCAGCTACAACTCCCGCAAGGAGCTTCTGGAGCTGCAGGACCCCCATGAGTCCGTGTCGGGGCGCACCTACCGCACGGGTCTGACCTACAGCGAGCGGTTGGAGGAGTACCATCAGCGCTACGACTACATGAAGTCTTGGGCGGGGCTGCTGAGGATTCTGGGATGCGTGGAGCTTCTGCTGGGAGCGGCCGTGTTCGCCTGCGTCTGCGCTTACATCCATAAAGACAACGAGTGGTTCAACATGTTCGGGTACTCGTCTCCCGGAGGCTTTTACGGCAGCGGCGGCTCAGGCGGGGACTACTACTCCGGCCCCAAGACCCCGTTTGTGTTGGTGGTGGCGGGTCTGGCCTGGCTGGTGACCGTGATCCTGCTGGTGCTGGGGATGACCATGTACTACCGCACCATCCTGCTGGACTCCTCCTGGTGGCCGCTCACTGAGTTCACACTCAACCTGGCGCTGGCGGTGCTCTTCATGGCAGCAGGTCGGTGACGCTTTCTCTCTTTATTGTTATCAATTCATTAATTAATTCATAAAAGACTGTGTATTAAACACATTCCACCCGATGATGTATAATAATAGTGTAATAATGGAGATTCACGATGGAAAAAAATCTAATAATCTTAGATGTGACGATCTTAAATCATAAGGACCCTGCATAAAAAAACCAGAATAATTAATTGTTTTATTATTATTATTTGTTTCCTGTATTTCTTGAATCAGGCTCTATATTTTTCACTTCTTCTTTTGTTATTCTGTCACGATCTGCAAATTAAAATCACGTATCGTGTTATCTGTGTTGATCGCCACCTGAGGAAAGTTCTTCTTTTTTCTTCCAGGCATTGTTTACGTCCGAGACACGACCCGCGGAGGGCTCTGCTCCTACCCGGTCTTCAACAACGGCATCAACGGGGCGTTCTGCAGAACGGAGGCGGGCCAGACCGCCGCCATCATCTTCCTGTTCGTCACTCTGGTCGTGTATCTGATCGGCGCCATCGTGTGTCTGAAGCTGTGGAGACACGAAGCAGCGCGGCGATACCGAGAGAAGCACGGCCACGAGGTGAGACCCCCGACCGTCTGCATCATTGGTAACACTGTACGATAAATATATAGCTTTAGCCAGGAGACGCTTAGCTTAGCTTAGCATAAAGACTGGAAACAGGGGGACATAGCTAGCCTGGCCCCCGTCCAAAGGTAACTCAATTCATCTCCCAGCACCTCTAAAACCAAATTGTACATTCTCCAACCGTCATCTTTTCCAGACAGATATGAGAGTGCTATCAAGCTTTTTAATAGTTAATCATCATTGTCAGTTGCATGTTAATGGGCTATTAATCTTTGTTTGCACAGATGCAGCCAGCTGACGCCCAAGCTGCACGATCATTGGTGAGTTCAACGTGAAGGAACACGCCCACATTCGAGTCCATCAAAGCGGCTCCTCTCCTCTTTCGATTTGTTTTCTCAATCAGCACGATTCTTGTTTGATTGTTTTTCTGCAGGTGGCTCCGGTTTCATCTCCGGCCCCCAGGGCTCCGGAGCAGGTCCAGGGCTCCTCGGTGGTCCCCATCCAGGCTGCTCTGAAAGCGGCCCCTCCACACATTTTACAGGGAACTATCCCATCAGGACACATTCCAAAACCTGTTATCGTGCCCGACTACATTGCGTAAGTGCTGAAAAATAAAAAATAGGCTGTGGTGAAGTAGATACTTTATACAGCAGCATGGGAACTATTGATTCATCCTTTAATATATGTATTTAATATATACTTTAAAATATCAGAAAATAAATAAAAATACAAGGGTACTTTCCCACATGTAGTTGGGATTATTTGATCTGGATAAAATATATATATATGTTATTAGCTATTTAGTTTGTGTTTATGCTGCAGTTTAATTCTATTATGTTCATATTTATGTACTCTGGTTTGACAAAGAGGGGTTTACGAAGAAATAACTGATTATGAGCATCACGTCCTGCAGGAAGTACCCAACGATCCGGTCCGACGAGGAGCGGGACCAGTACCGAGCCGTGTTCAACGACCAGTACGCAGAGTACAAGGAGATCCACTCGGAGGTGCAGGCGACCCTCAAGAAGTTCGAGGACATGGACGCCATGATGCGCAGTCTGCCCCAGAATCCTTCCAGCCAGATGGTGAACGAGTTTTTTATGTCTTCACACAAATACTCGCCTCCACAGCACACTGGAACACAAAAGTTCTCGTTCAATTCGATTCCTGCTTCATTTACATTTAATGAGCGCCGAGGAAACGGTGTCCAGATTATCGCACTCGGCCCTTTTTGTTACAACTTCCTCTGTTTTCACTTCCTGTTCCTGCTGAGCTTCCCCTCCACCCTCAAATTCCTTCTCTGCTCAGTCCACAACAGCTGATTGTCATGCTGAAGGTTTGTCCTGCATTCACTTAAGTCTCTCTCTCTCTCTCTCTCTCTCTCTCTCTCTCTCTCTCTCTCTCTCTCTCTCTCTCTCTCTCTCTCTCTCTCTCTCTCTCTCTCTCTCTCTCTCTCTCCTTGCAGGAGGTCGATCGCATTAATAAAATCCTTCAGGACTACCGGAGGAAGAAGAATGTGAGCCACTTACTGTTCATGTCTCCCACATTTAGTACAAACATTCATATTGTGTCTGTCGGTGGACATTTAAAAAAGTGACTATTTGTGTGTCAGTTATTGACCTCACTTTGGTTTTAATTCAAGTTAAACTTACATAAGTTAATGTGAAAAGTGAATTAATTCCAGCCTTTCAAATGTGAAGATTTTCCATTTGACCGTTTTGCATTTTTGGACGTTCGTTTGTGACAAAACCTTCATTTGATTGCTTCCTGTGTTTCCGCTTCGTCCAAACCAGGAGCCGACGTTCCTGGAGAAGAAGGAGCGCTGCGAGTATCTGAAGAGCAAACTGTCGCACATCAAACAGAAGATCCAAGAGTACGACAAAGTGATGGAGTGGAACGACGGAGGCAGCTGAAACCTTCGGAGCCGGAGGGCCGACGGGATGTCGGTTGCTTCCTGGTGGAGAGTTAGGACGAGGCGGTCGATGCCGCTCTCACGTCTGTGGGAAAAACTTTAAATCTACGTCCGGTAGCCAGTTAGCTTAGCTTAGTTTAGCACAAAGACTGGAAGCCAGCCTGCTGGCAGCTCGAAGTTTCACTAATTTACACATTACACAAAAATCACAATAAGCCTTTGAAGAGCAGCTATCACTCAGCACATAAGCTCCCAGAAAACAGAGAATTTACATCTTTACTCATAACGGATTAAACAAACCAGATATGAGATGTTAATTTACTGGACTGTGGAGCGAGTTCAACATACCTGGACTCTCTTTAGGTTTTCTGGTTTAACTGACCCTGGCTCACATAAAAGGGGCGGAGTTTGCAGCACACGACCAATCACAAACACTGAAGTTACCTCTATGGTCACCAACTCTGCTTCAGGATTAAGCCAGGCTAGTAGTTTCCATCCGTTTCCAGCCTTTACGCTAAGCTAACTGTCTCCCGGCTGTAGTTTCATATTGAAATGCTTTGAGAGCAGGTGCCCCCCAAAATATTAGACTCTTCCTTTTTAAATGTGGTCTGAATATGCAAAGAACTGTCCCTGAACACATGTGGGACACTGTGACGCCTTAAACTGCTTAAATGTCATAAAAAGTGAATGTTTGCTTGAGATCAGTGGGAGAAGAAAGACGCTGCATTATTTCTGTCAGTCTCTGTGTTTGAAATGAAAACCACTTCCTGTCTGGACAATTCCTCTGTTGAACTGCTGTGACCTTTGTGTTTTAACTGCACACTATATCTATATATGTGACCGTTTTGTCTCAATCTGGAAATCTGCATGTCTTATAGTAGCATTTTAAATGTGTGTTCTACCATTTCACAGATTAAACATTTTATATTTTGAAGTGCCTTAATATCTCTTCTATCTTCTCTCTTGTTGGGACAAACTGAGCTTTCTGAATTTGTCGTTTTTAGTTCTGACATTTCATAGACCAAACAATCATCAGATGAATCTAAAAACGTACCGTTTGATTAAAGAAACACAAAGTGTTCGATCCCCAATCAGCAGTTACGTTTATTTATTCACCACCTATCAGTTGATTAAGTTTTTTTTGTAAACATTGTCACATTTAAAATAAAGACTAAATCTATGCAAAATGATAACATAAAATACAAGGTATTGTATTACAATAAATAGCTCCTAATTTAGGCAATAATTAAATGTAATAAATAAATAATTTGATTAATGTTAGCATAAGTTAAAATATGTTGGTGAGGTTTTATGTTCATAATGAATAGTTAATTAAAAGTGTGTTGGTCCTTTAATATTACACATTTCTGTGGCGGAACCAATGTTTAGTATCGTGTTTACCTGCGGCACGTTTTTGCATTAGCAATGTAAGCGAGCAGATGTTTTCACGAGGCACAAGGAATTTCAAGAAGTTCTCTTTCATGACAAGCGGCCAACGAGGTATTTTACTTTAATTCATAATGAGTAGAAAGGGTACATTTATGTCCATTTGTCATATTTGTACAGTTAGTCTAATGTATTTTTTGTATGTGTTAAACGTAGTTCTCACGGCGTATGTGGAGGTGTATGTGGAGACGTATGTGGAAAGCCTGCGAATAAACGCCCGTTTCAAGAACGACCTGTCTGTCTGTCATGCGAGAGCAACACCAAATATAAACAGAAAAGTAAAGAAAAAGGAACAAATGCAACATGACAGAAAAAGGAAATAGAAAAACAATCAATCAATAGAAAACGGTGTAATTTTCGACAAAATAACGTTTAAATTGGTCATGCCTCATAACCTCAAAGGTTTATGAACAATTGTTTACATTAATTAAACAAATCTAATTAAAAAAACCAAATATAATGTCATATTTTTATAAATGTTTCTGTTTTTGATTTCTCATTGTATTTATTTTTGCTGCTTCTGTGTGTATTACCAAAATATATGGTTCCGCTTCATCACACTGTTATTTCTGCCCGCTGACATTTACTGGAGCGTTTCCGTGAAGACTTGAGCGAGGACTTCCGGTGTTGTCAGGTAACGTGACACCTGTGTGGGGGGCGGAGCTACACTAGGCGAATTCAACTTGATGTAGCCGCCTGCAGCGCGCTACCTAACGTGATGTATTGTGGGTTGAAAGCGATGCATGATGGCTAGAATTGTGTCCGACTTAGCAGCCGACTGCAAAGACGTCACAGGGTCGCGACCATATCACGTGACCCAAAACATCGCGGGAACAAGTTTTTAAGAGCCGCTTCTTGCAGCGCTTGGCAGCGCGGTGAACGACGGCTGCAACCGGCTTGTCCACACCTCCACTAGTGGAATGGTTCTCATTGGTTAAAAGTTCAATGACGTGTGTTCAGGTTCAGTCAAACATGCACCTGAAACAGGTCTGACCGCCACCTTGTGGTGAAATTATACTTTTTATTTTGGTCGCATTGATCTCATGGCTTGATCTTAAGTTCCGTGCATTGTGTTGTGAGTAGGCCTATTATATGTCCATCCATCCATCCATCCATTTTCCTCCGCTTATCCGGGTCGCGGGGCAGCTGCCTGAGCAGGGACGCCCAGACTTCCCTCTCCCCAGTCTTCCTCGGGGTCTCCTCCCGGTGGGGCATGCCTGGAACACCTCCCGAGGGAGGCGTCCAGGGGGCATCCGATGCAGATGCCCGAGCCACCTCAACTGGCTCCTCTCGATGTGGAGGAGCAGCGGCTCTACTCAGAGCTCCCCCCGTGTGACGGAGCTCCTCACTCTATCTCTAAGGGAGCGCCCCGCCACCCTGCGGAGGAAGCTCATTTCGGCCGCTTGTATCCGGGATCTTATTCTTTCGGTCATGGCCCAAAGTTCATGACCATAGGTGAGGGTAGGAACGTAGATTGACTGGTAAACTGAGAGCTTCGCCTTTCGGCTCAGCTCTCTCTTTACCACGACGGACCGATACAGCGACCGCATTACTGCAGCCGCTGCACCGATCCGCCTGTCAATCTCACGCTCCATCCTTCCCTCACTCGTGAACAAGACCCCAAGATACTTAAACTCCTCCACTTGAGGCAGGAACTCCCCCCCGACCTGGAGGGAGCAAGCCACCTTTTTCCGGTCGAGAACCATGGCCTCAGATTTGGAGGTGCTAATCCTCATCCCGGCTGCTTCACACTCGGCTGGAGGTCCTGGCTCGAAGGAGCCAACAAGACCACATCGTCCGCAAAAAGCAGGGATGAGATCCAGTGGCTCCCGAACCAGATCCCCTCCGGCCCACGGCTGCGCCTAGAAATCCTGTCCATAAAAATAATGAACAGGACCGGTGACAAAGGGCAGCCCTGCCGGAGTCAAACATGCACCTGAAACAGGTCTGACTTACTGCCGGCAATGCAAACCAAGCTCCAGCTCCGGTCATACAGGGACCGAACAGCCCTTAGCAGAGGGCCCCCGACCCCGTACTCCCGAAGTACCTCCCACAGAAGGCCACGAGGGACACGGTCGAATGCCTTCTCCAAGTCCACAACACACATGTGGACTGGTTGGGCAAACTCCCATGAACCCTCGAGCACCCTGCGGAGGGTAAAGAGCTGGTCCAATGTTCCACGGCCAGGGCGAAAACCGCATTGTTCCTCCTGAATCCGAGGTTCGACTATCGGCCGAATTATCCTCTCCAGCACCCTGGAATAGACTTTCCCGGGGAGGCTGAGAAGTGTGATCCCCGATAGTTGGAACACACCCTCCGGTCCCCCTTTTTGAATAGAGGGACCACCACCCCGGTCTGCCAGTCCAGAGGCACTGTCCCCGACCGCCACGCGATGTTGCAGAGACGTGTCAACCAAGACAGCCCCACAACATCCAGAGACTTGAGGTACTCAGGGTGGATCTCATCCACCCCCGGTGCCTTGCCACCGGGGAGCTTCTTAACTACCTCGGTGACTTCAGCCCGGGTAATGGGTGGATGAGCCTCTGAGTCTCCAGCCTCTGCTTCCCCAATGGGAGACGTGACAGTGGGGTTGAGGAGATCCTCGAAGTATTCCTTCCACCGCCCGACGATATCCCCAGTCGAAGTCAGCAGCTCCCCACCTCCACCGTAAACAGTGTTGGTGGAGGGCTGCTTCCCCTTCCTAAGGCGCCGGATGGTTTGCCAGAATTTCCTCGAGGCTGACCGATAGTCCTCCTCCATGGCCTCCCCGAACTCTTCCCAGACCCGAACCTTTGCTTCAGCGATCGTCCGTGCTGCAGCACGCTTGGCCTGCCGGTACCCGTCAGCTGCCTCGGGAGTCCCCCGAGCCAACCAGGCTCGGTAGGACTCCTTCAGCTTGACAGCATCCCTTACTTCCGGTGTCCACCACCGGGTTCGGGGATTGCACCACGACAGGCACCGGAGACCTTACGGCCACAGCTTCGAACAGCCGCGTCAACAATGGAAGCAGAGAACAAGGTCCATTCGGACTCAATGTCCCCAGCCTCCCTCGGGATCTGGTCAAAGCTCTCCCGGAGGTGGGAGTTGAAGACCTCCCTGACAGAGGGTTCCACCAGACGTTCCCAGCAGACCCTCACAACGCGTTTAGGTCTGCCAAGTCTGTCCAGCTTCCTCCCCTGCCAGCGGATCCAACTCACCACCAGGTGGTGATCAGTTGACAGCTCAGCCCCTCTCTTCACCCGAGTGTCCAAAACATACGGCCGGAGGTCAGATGACACAACCACGAAGTCGATCATTGACCTCCGGCCTAGGGTGTCCTGGTGCCATGTGCACTGATGGACACCCTTATGTTTGAACATGGTGTTCGTTATGGACAAACCGTGACCAGCACAGAAGTCCAATAACAGAACCCCACTCGGGTTCTGATCGGGGAGGCCGTTCCTCCCAATCACGCCCCTCCAGGTAACACTGTCGTTGCCCACGTGAGCGTTGAAGTCCCCCAGTAAAACAATGGAGTCTCCGGTTGGAGCACTCTCAAGTACCCCTCCCAAGGACTCCAAGAAGGCCGGGTACTCTGCACTGCCGTTTGGCCCGTAGGCCGAAACAACAGTGAGATACCTATCCCCGACCCGAAGGCGCAGGGAAACGACCCTCTCGTTCACCGGGGAAAACTCCAACACATGGCGGCCGAGCTGGGGGGCTATAAGCAAGCCCACACCAGCTCGGCGCCTTTCACCGCGGGCAACTCCAGAGTAGAAGAGAGTCCAGCCTCTCTCAAGGAGTTGGGTTCCAGAGCCTAGACTGTGCGTGGAGGTGAGCCCGACTACCTGTAGCCGGTAGCGCTCTACCTCCCGCACTAGCTCAGGCTCTTTCCCCCCCAGTGAGGTGACATTCCATGTCCCCATGGCTAGAGTCACCGTCCGGGGATTGGGTCGCCGGGGCACCCGCCCAGGACAGCCACCCAAATCCCACCGCACCGGCCCCTTCTGAACCCTCCTGCGGGTGGTGGGCCTACAGGAGGGCGGGCCCACGTCGCTCTTTCGGGCTGTGCCCGGCCGGGTCCCGTGGGCACAGACCCGGCCACCAGGCGCTCGCCTGCGAGCCCCAACCCCGGGCCTGGCTCCAGGGTGGGGCCCCGGTAACGCCAATCCGGGCGACGTGAACTTCCTTGATTTTATCTTTTCATTAAAGGCTTTGGAGGTCGGTTAATACAAACATAGAATGATAATACAAATATACTGGAAAAAAAGAATGCCTTCCACATGTTGCCTTGCGCGTGTGTGTGTATGTATGTATTTATGTATGTATGTGTGTGTGTGTGTGTAATATATATATATATAAAACATATCTCTTTGGTTTGCTGCTGTGTTCTATCGCTTGAGCACCATAGTCACGTTGATTTTGTTGTCCGACTTGTCGGCGTTTGGCTGCCGTCTCTTTTAGAGCCCGCCCCCTCAGACACCTGCAGCTCTCGTCGGCGTGACAAGTCAAGTCAAGTCAAGACCATCCCGACCAAGCCTACTGACCGAGAGCGGCGCTCGGCAAGGTGTGGTCCCGGCTGTTTTTATTATAGCTGCGGTTTCAGTTGATATTTCAGTTGGAGCAGAGAGACAGACAGGTGAGTGTCCAACGTAGGATTACTGTGTTTTTAAAGGGTTACCTGCTTGTTACCTGCAGCGACGACACACAGGTGAGTTAACTCCTCAACAGAATCTCTGCTGTGTCGCATGAATAACGTTAAATTGGGTTAAAAGTGAGGGTTTTTTATGAATTAAGGAAGCTACATGAGGACAAATGTGTTTGATTAATCGATTTGTTGATTGACGGGATATTAATCGCCTGTTGTTTTTTTTATAATTTTCAAGCAAAAACGCCCCCAAATTCACCTGTCTC
This sequence comes from Eutrigla gurnardus, assembly GCF_963514095.1. Lineage (NCBI taxonomy): Eukaryota > Metazoa > Chordata > Actinopteri > Perciformes > Triglidae > Eutrigla > Eutrigla gurnardus. The sequence continues at coordinate 22,416,512 of NC_139930.1, forward strand.
AACTTCTTAATTGTGAGGGAACAATCAGTCTTACGTCATTGTAGAGTGGAACCGCTTTAAGAAACAGACATGTTTCACATTTTTGAAAAATATACAGAAAAATAATCTGCAGATAATAATAAGGAAAATAATCATGGATTTCAAGTATGTTGGACAAAGTAAAAGTGTGTCCTCTCAACAGAAATCTCGTGTCAGCTTCTTTTCACAGATCAGGACCAGGTGGATCCAGCAGTCATGTCGTCCAGGCCGAATGGGAGTCCACCTCCCTACAAGTCGGATACCGGATAGTGAGTTTTGAAAAATCTTTGTATTGTTCCTTTTATTTTATTTAAAAAGCTTCAAGTATTCACTGAGTTCAAAGTAATGACAGACCTTGATATGGAAGCTAAGAAAAACGATCATCATCATTTTTGGTAATAAGCTTTGGTAAAAATGTATTACTGACTACGTAATGTTGCGTAATATGTTGCTTTTGAAAACATTAATTTGTGTTTTTCAGGAGCAATTTTTGTTAATTTGTTTGTGATAGAATTTAAGTGTTTTGGGTTTCGTCTGGAATTTCTTGAGATCAAACTTAAATGATTATCCTCAGTAGCCAACAGTAACTGTTTTAAACATTTGTCCTTTATCCAAAGAATTTGTAAAAAGTGAGAGTTGACATATTTTAAATCCTAAAGCAACTAACAAAACCAACAACCATCAAAACAGAAAAAAAGTTTATGTGGCTAAAATACAACAAAAAGACGAAACCCCGCCCCAAAAAACCATCGGTGAGACAATCGTAAACGGTGGAATATTGGAAACTTAAATTGTGCAACTTAAAATAAGTAGACTGTCATAACTTCAGACAGATGGTTTTTCCGAATAAAAGTTTTCATTCGGTAACTCGGGTTTGTTCTCCTCACTCTCCACAGCAACCGCGTTCCCCAGCCAGCGTATTCTTACTACCCGGACGACGAGTTCCAGCATTTCTACCGCTGGTCGTCTCCTCCAGGCATCCTCAAAATCATGTCCATCATCGCCATCGTGATGTGCGTGGCCATATTCGCTTGCGTCGCCTCCACGCTGGCCTGGGACTCTCAGGGAGCCATGGGTGGCTTCGGAGGAGGCTACGGAAGCTACGGAGGAACCAATGCAGGAGGCTATGGAGGAAACTATGGAGGAAACTATGGAGGAACCGGCTTTGGCGGGGGCGGGTACGGAGCTGGAAACGGCTTTGGCTACAGTGGGCTCGGAGGGGGCTACAATGACCCCCGAAAGGGAAAAGGGTTCATCATCGCCATGGCAGCCATCACCTTCATCGCCTGCCTGGTCATCTTCATCATCATCGTGTCTCACCAGAGCCTATCGGAGAGCAGGAGGTTCTACCTCGCCGTCCTGATCATCTGTGCCATCCTAGCGTTGCTAATGCTAATAGCTGCCATAGTCTACCTGGTGGCAGTGAACCCCATGGCCCAGTCTGGATCCTCCTATGGCAGCCAGATTGCCGGTCTGTGTGCTCAGTACCAACAACCGCAAACTTCAGGGGTCTTCGTCAATCAGTACCTTTACCACTACTGCGTCGTGGAGCCACAAGAGGTGAACCCAAGCTTTTTCCAATTTCCTTTTCATCCGTGAAACGCAGCATTCAGCGTGTTTGTCAACTGACTTGTGTTGTGTGTGTGTGTCTCCCATCAGGCCATCGCCGTGGTGTTCGGCTTCCTGGTCGCCGTCGCCCTCATCATCATGCTCGTCTTCGCCCTGAAGACTCGCCAGAAAATCCAAAACTTCGGGAAGAGCAACATCTTGTGGAAGAAGGTTAAGGGTTAGAAAACAGAGAATTTACATTTTTACTCGGATTTAACGGATTAAACAAACCAGATATGAGATGTTAATTTACTGGACTGTGGAGCGAGTTCAACATACCTGGACTCTCTTTAGGTTGTCTGGTTTAACTGACCCTGGCTCACATAAAAGGGGCGGAGTTTGCAGCACACGACCAATCACAAACACTGAAGTTACCTCTATGGCCACCAACTCTGCTTCAGGCTCAAAATCATTATTCAGACTCAAAATCATTATTCAAAGCAATTAACACTATTCTAAATCCTGCTGCTAGCCCCTGCCCTGCCCCTCCCACTGTTAGTTGTGAAGACTTTTTACATTTCTTCATAAATAAAATTGAGAACATCCGATCTGCAATCTCACCTTCAACTTTTGACCCTTCCTCCTTCCTGCCTTGCCCTGCTGTTCTCACCAGGTTTGAGCCGGTGTCCCTCTCTCAGATTGTCGACATTGTCTCCCATACTAGGCCGACTACCTGTACCATAGACATTGTTCCCACCCAACTGCTGAGGGAAGCTCTTAACACTCTAGGTCCCACAGTGTCACTCCTCCTCAATAGTAGCCGTTCTAATGGTTCTGTTCCATCATGCTTCAAACACGCAGTTGTTCAGCCAATTATCAAAAAACCAAACCTAGATCCTGCTGTTCTAAATAATTTTCGACCAATCTCAAAACTCCCGTTTCTATCCAAGGTCATGGAAAAAATTGTTTACTCCCAGCTTCTGTCCTTCTTAGATAAAAATAACATCATGGACAAATTCCAGTCAGGTTTCAGGGCACGGCATAGTACAGAGTCAGCACTGCTAAAAGTCACGAACGACCTACTGCTCTCCCTCGACTCTGGTAAACCCGCCTTATTAATACTCTTAGATCTCAATTCTGCCTTCAACACTGTTGACCACTCCCTATTGCTGAACCGGCTTGAGCACCAGGTCGGTATCCAAGGCAGCGCTCTCCAGTGGTTTGCCTCCTACCTTTCTAACAGATCCTTTTCTGTTAACATCGGTAATCTCTACTCTTCATCTGCTCCAATCACATGCGGCGTACCCCAGGGTTCCATCTTAGGCCCCATCCTATTCGCCCTATACCTGCTCCCTTTAGGCTCCATTCTCCAAAAGCACAATATCGCATATCATTGCTACGCCGATGATACACAGTTATATCTTCCACTCGAATCTGGTCATAGCAACAACTCCACCTTGGAGTCCATTCTTGACTGCCTCCAAGACGTCAAACTATGGCTGGCAAACAACTATCTCCAATTAAATGATGGGAAGACAGAAGCGGTCTTTTTTGGCCCCCCAAACTCCTCCATAGGTATAATAAATCAACTAGGTCCCCTGGCGCCCAATCTTCATACCCATGCCAGAAATCTTGGGGTGATCTTCGATCAAGATTTAAAATTTGATAAACAAATAAACTCTGTGGTGAAAAGTTGCTTTTTCCAACTACGAAACATTGCAAAACTTAAATCAATTCTCTCCCTCTCTGACCTTAATACAGTTACCAACGCCTTGATTACCTCTAGGCTGGATTATTGCAACTCACTTTACTTAGGTATTAGCCAGTCATCTCTATCCCGCTTACAGTTGGTTCAGAATTCTGCTGCCAGATTGCTAACAGGAACTAGGAGGCAAGAACACATAACACCCATACTAGCATCCCTTCATTGGCTCCCCATCAAGTACAGGACAGAGTTTAAAGTTATTTTATTTGTTTTTCAAGCACTACATGGCCTGGCCCCCCAATACATCTGTGACCTACTCTCCCCCCTACAACCCAAGGATTCTTAGATCCTCGAACCAACTGCTCCTGACCGTTCCCCGGTCTAGGCTACAAGGAAAGGGCGATCGTGCCTTTGCCATTGCAGCCCCAAGGCTATGGAACAGTCTACCCATTTCAATTAGGTGCTCCTCCTCTGCAGCTGCCTTTAAGGCAAATCTAAAAACCTTTTTGTTTTCTCAGGCCTTTAAATGTCCGTGATGGCCTCAAGTGTGTGTCATTTTTCATTCTGGCTGTCCCAGCCATGGCTATTTTGTATTTTGTACCTTGTTTGCAATTTTGTGTTCACTGAACTGTACAGCACTTTGGTCAACTTTGGTTGTTTTTAAATGTGCTTTATAAATAAATTGATTTGATTTGATTAAGCCAGGCTAGTAGTTTCCATCCGTTTCCAGCCTCTATGCTAAGCTAACTGTCTCCCGGCTGTAGTTTCATATTGAAATGCTATGAGAGCAGGTGCCCCCCAAAATATTAGACTCTTCCTTTTTAAATGTGGTCTGAATATGCAAAGAACTGTCCATGAACAGTTGAAGTGCCTTAATATCTCTTCTATCTTCTCTCTTGTTGGGACAAACTGAGCTTTCTGAATTTGTCGTTTTTAGTTCTGACATTTCATAGACCTAACAATCATCAGATGAATCTAGAAACTTACCGTTTGATTAAAGAAACACAAAGTGTTCGATCCCCAATCAGCAGTTACGTTTTGTAAACATTGTCACATTTAAACTAAAGACTAAATCTATGCAAAATGATAACAAAATACAAAAGAATTAAGTATATTGTTTATCTGCACCATTTTCTGATCAACTTACTTTTCGGACATAAAGAGTGTGTATGTGCTTAAAATGAAATTCATTATTTGTTCTATTTCTCCCAAGACGAGTATGAAAGTAAAATTAATTATACATTTTTATAATTATTATCATCACCATCATTATTATTATTAACAATTGTTTTAAGACTTCATAGTAATGCAATGATATAGGTGCTTCTATTTATTTTAGTATTTCATAAATGTTTGTCACTCACACACTGTTGTCAGTGTATTTTAAAGCACCAAATATAAACAGAAAAGTAAAGAAAAAGGAACAAATGCAACATGACAGAAAAAGGAAATAGAAAAACAATCAATCGATAGAAAACGGTGTAATTTTCGACAAAATAATAACGTTTAAATTGGTCATGCCTCATAACCTCAAAGGTTTATGAACAATTGTTTACATTAATCAAACAAATCTAATTAAAAAACAAATATAATGTCATATTTTTATAAATGTTTCTGTTTTTGATTTCTCATTGTATTTATTTTTGCTGCTTCTGTGTGTATTACCAAAATATATGGTTCCGCTTCATCACACTGTTGTTTCTGCCAGCTGACATTTACTGGAGCGTTTCCGTGAAGACTTGAGCGAGGACTTCTGGTGTTGTCAGGTAACGTGACACCTGTGTGGGGGGCGGAGCTACACTAGGCGAATTCAACTTGATGTAGCCGCCTGCAGCGCGCTACCTAACGTGATGTATTGTGGGTTGAAAGCGATGCATGATGGCTAGAATTGTGTCCGACTTAGCAGCCAACTGCAAAGACGTCACAGTAGGCTTGTTCAGGATGGTCTTGACTTGACTTGACTTGTCACGCCGACGAGAGCCGCAGGTGTCTGAGGGGGCGGGCTCTAAAAGAGACGGCAGCCAAACGCCGTCAAGTCGGACAACAAAATCAACGTGACTATGGTGACCATATCACGTGACCCAAAACATCGCGGGAACAAGTTTTTAAGAGCCGCTTCTTGCAGCGCTTGGCAGCGCGGTCTACGACGGCTGCAACCGGCTTGTCCACACCTTCGCTACAGCGGAATGGTTCTCATTGGTTAAAAGTTCAATGACGTGTGTTCAGGTTCGCACTCGCGGCCACCTTGTGGTGAAATTATACTTTTTATTTTGGTCGCATTGATCTCATGGCTTGATCTTAAGTTCCGTGCATTGTGTTGTGATTAGGCCTATTATATGTGAGGTCGGTTAATACAAACATAGAATGATAATACAAATATACTGGAAAAAAAGAATGCCTTCCACAAGTTGCCTTGCGCGCGCGTGTGTGTGTGTGTAAGTACGTATTTATGTATATATGTATGTGTGTGTGTGTGTGTGTGTAATATATATATATATATAAAACATATCCTCTTTGGTTTGCTGCTGTGTTCTATCGCTTGAGCACCATAGTCACGTTGATTTTGTTGTCCGACTTGACGGCGTTTGGCTGCCGTCTCTTTTAGAGCCCGCCCCCTCAGACACCTGCGGCTCTCGTCGGCGTGACAAGTCAAGTCAAGTCAAGACCATCCCGACCAAGCCTACTGACCGAGAGCGGCGCTCGGCAAGGTGTGGTCCCGGCTGTTTTTATCAGCAGCTGCGGTTTCAGTTGAGATATTTCAGTTGGAGCAGAGAGACAGACAGGTGAGTGTCCGCCGTAGGATTACTGTGTTTTTAAAGGGTTACCTGCTTGTTACCTGCAGCGACGACACACAGGTGAGTTAACTCCTCAACAGAATCTCTGCTGTGTCGCATAAATAACGTTAAATTGGGTTAAAAGTGAGGGTTTTTTATGAATTAAGGAAGCTACATGAGGACAAACGTGTTTGATTAATCGATTTGTTGATTGACGGGATATTAATCGCCTGTTGTTTTTTTATAATTTTCAAGCAAAAACGCCCCCAATTTCACCTGTCTCAACTTCTTAATTGTGAGGGAACAATCAGTCTTACGTCATTGTAGAGTGGAACCGCTTTAAGAAACAGACATGTTTCACATTTTTGAAAAATATACAGAAAAATAATCTGCAGATAATAATAAGGAAAATAATCATGGATTTCAAGTATGTTGGACAAAGTAAAAGTGTGTCCTCTCAACAGAAATCTCGTGTCAGCTTCTTTTCACAGATCAGGACCAGGTGGATCCAGCAGTCATGTCGTCCAGGCCGAATGGGAGTCCACCTCCCTACAAGTCGGATACCGGATAGTGAGTTTTGAAAAACCTTTGTATTGTATTCACTGAGTTCAAAGTAATGACAGACCTTTATATGGAAGCTAAGAAATGCCATCATCATCATTTTTAGGAATAAGCTTTGGTAAAAATGTATTACTGACTACGTAATGTTGCGTAATATGTTGCTTTTGAAAACATTCATTTGTGTTTTTCAGGAGCAATTTTTGTTAATTTGTTTGTGATAGAATTTAAGTGTTTTGGGTTTCGTCTGGAATTTCTTGAGATCAAACATCCTCAGTAGCCAAACTGTTTTAAACATTTGTCCTTTTATCCAAAGAATTTGTAAAAAGTGAGAGTTGACATATTTTAAAACCTAAAGCAACTAACAAAACCAACAACCATCAAAACAGAAAAAAAGTTTATGTGGCTAAAATACAACAAAAAGAGGAAACCCCGCCCCAAAAACCATCAGTGAGACAATCGTAAACGGTGGAATATTGGAAACTTAAATTGTGCAACTTAAAATAAGTAGACTGTCATAACTTCAGACAGATGGTTTTTCCAAATAAAAGTTTTCATTCGGTAACTCGGGTTTGTTCTCCTCACTCTCCACAGCAACCGCGTTCCCCAGCCGGCGTATTCTTACTACCCGGACGACGAGTTCCAGCATTTCTACCGCTGGTCGTCTCCTCCAGGCATCCTCAAAATCATGTCCATCATCGCCATCGTGATGTGCGTGGCCATATTCGCTTGCGTCGCCTCCACGCTGGCCTGGGACTCTCAGGGAGCCATGGGTGGCTTCGGAGGAGGCTACGGAAGCTACGGAGGAACCAATGCAGGAGGCTACGGAGGAGGCTATGGAGGAAACTATGGAGGAACCGGCTTTGGCGGGGGCGGGTACGGAGCTGGAAACGCCTATGGCTACGGTGGGCTCGGAGGGGGTTACATTGACCCCCAAAAGGGAAAAGGGTTCATCATCGCCATGGCAGCCATCACCTTCATCGCCTGCCTGGTCATCTTCATCATCATCGTGTCTCACCAGAGCCTATCGGAGAGCAGGAGGTTCTACCTCGCCGTCCTGATCATCTGTGCCATCCTAGCGTTGCTAATGCTAATAGCTGCCATAGTCTACCTGGTGGCAGTGAACCCCATGGCCCAGTCTGGGTCCACCTATGGCAGCCAGATTGCCGGTCTGTGTGCTCAGTACCAACAACCGCAACCTTCAGGGGTCTTCGTCAATCAGTACCTTTACCACTACTGCGTCGTGGAGCCACAAGAGGTGAACCCAAGCTTTTTCCAATTTCCTTTTCATCCGTGAAACGCAGCATTCAGCGTGTTTGTCAACTCACTTGTGTTGGGTGTGTGTGTCTCCCATCAGGCCATCGCCGTGGTGTTCGGCTTCCTGGTCGCCGTTGCCCTCATCATCATGCTCGTCTTCGCCCTGAAGACTCGCCAGAAAATCCAAAACTTCGGGAAGAGCAACATCTTGTGGAAGAAGGTGAAGGGTTAGAAAACAGAGAATTTACATTTTTACTCGGATTTAACAGATTAAACAAACCAGATATGAGATGTTAATTTACTGGACTGTGGAGCGAGTTCAACATACCTGGACTCTCTTTAGGTTGTCTGGTTTAACTGACCCTGGCTCACATAAAAGGGGCGGAATTTGCAGCACACGACCAATCACAAACACTTAAGTTACCTCTATGGCCACCAACTCTGCTTCAGGCTCAAAATCATTATTCAAAGCAATTAACACTATTCTAAATCCTGCTGCTAGCCCCTGCCCTGCCCCTCCCACTGTTAGTTGTGAAGACTTTTTACATTTCTTCATAAATAAAATTGAGAACATCCGATCTGCAATCTCACCTTCAACTTTTGACCCTTCCTCCTTCCTGCCTTGCCCTGCTGTTCTCACCAGGTTTGAGCCGGTGTCCCTCTCTCAGATTGTCGACATTGTCTCCCATACTAGGCCGACTACCTGTACCATAGACATTGTTCCCACCCAACTGCTGAGGGAAGCTCTTAACACTCTAGGTCCCACAGTGTCACTCCTCCTCAATAGTAGCCGTTCTAATGGTTCTGTTCCATCATGCTTCAAACACGCAGTTGTTCAGCCAATTATCAAAAAACCAAACCTAGATCCTGCTGTTCTAAATAATTTTCGACCAATCTCAAAACTCCCGTTTCTATCCAAGGTCATGGAAAAAATTGTTTACTCCCAGCTTCTGTCCTTCTTAGATAAAAATAACATCATGGACAAATTCCAGTCAGGTTTCAGGGCACGGCATAGTACAGAGTCAGCACTGCTAAAAGTCACGAACGACCTACTGCTCTCCCTCGACTCTGGTAAACCCGCCTTATTAATACTCTTAGATCTCAATTCTGCCTTCAACACTGTTGACCACTCCCTATTGCTGAACCGGCTTGAGCACCAGGTCGGTATCCAAGGCAGCGCTCTCCAGTGGTTTGCCTCCTACCTTTCTAACAGATCCTTTTCTGTTAACATCGGTAATCTCTACTCTTCATCTGCTCCAATCACATGCGGCGTACCCCAGGGTTCCATCTTAGGCCCCATCCTATTCGCCCTATACCTGCTCCCTTTAGGCTCCATTCTCCAAAAGCACAATATCGCATATCATTGCTACGCCGATGATACACAGTTATATCTTCCACTCGAATCTGGTCATAGCAACAACTCCACCTTGGAGTCCATTCTTGACTGCCTCCAAGATGTCAAACTATGGCTGGCAAACAACTATCTCCAATTAAATGATGGGAAGACAGAAGTGGTCTTTTTTGGCCCCCCAAACTCCTCCATAGGTATAATAAATCAATTAGGTCCCCTGGCGCCCAATCTTCATACCCATGCCAGAAATCTTGGGGTGATCTTCGATCAAGATTTAAAATTTGATAAACAAATAAACTCTGTGGTGAAAAGTTGCTTTTTCCAACTACGAAACATTGCAAAACTTAAATCAATTCTCTCCCTCTCTGACCTTAATACAGTTACCAACGCCTTGATTACCTCTAGGCTGGATTATTGCAACTCACTTTACTTAGGTATTAGCCAGTCATCTCTATCCCGCTTACAGTTGGTTCAGAATTCTGCTGCCAGATTGCTAACAGGAACTAGGAGGCAAGAACACATAACACCCATACTAGCATCCCTTCATTGGCTCCCCATCAAGTACAGGACAGAGTTTAAAGTTCTTTTATTTGTTTTTCAAGCACTACATGGCCTGGCCCCCCAATACATCTGTGACCTACTCTCCCCCCTTTCCAACCCAAGGATTCTTAGATCCTCGAACCAACTGCTCCTGACCGTTCCCCGGTCTAGGCTACAAGGAAAGGGCGATCGTGCCTTTGCCATTGCAGCCCCAAGGCTATGGAACAGTCTACCCATTTCAATTAGGTGCTCCTCCTCTGCAGCTGCCTTTAAGGCAACTCTAAAAACCTTTTTGTTTTCTCAGGCCTTTAAATGTCCGTGATGGCCTCAAGTGTGTGTCATTTTTCATTCTGGCTGTCCCAGCCATGGCTATTTTGTATTTTGTACCTTGTTTGCAATTTTGTGTTCACTGAACTGTACAGCACTTTGGTCAACTTTGGTTGTTTTTAAATGTGCTTAATAAATAAATTGATTTGATTTGATTTGATTTGATTTGATTTGATTAAGCCAGGTTAGTAGTTTCCATCCGTTTCCAGCCTTTATGCTAAGCTAACTGTCTCCCGGCTGTAGTTTCATATTGAAATGATATGAGAGCAGGTGCCCCCCAAAATATTAGACTCTTCCTTTTTAAATGTGGTCTGAATATGCAAAGAACTGTCCATGAACAGTTGAAGTGCCTTAATATCTCTTCTATCTTCTCTCTTGTTGGGACAAACTGAGCTTTCTGAATTTGTCGTTTTTAGTTCTGACATTTCATAGACCTAACAATCATCAGATGAATCTAGAAACTTACCGTTTGATTAAAGAAACACAAAGTGTTCGATCCCCAATCAGCAGTTACGTTTATGTATTCACCACCTATCAGTTGATTACGTTTTTGTTTTGTAAACATTGTCACATTTAAAATAAAGACTAAATCTATGCAAAATGATAACAAAATACAAAATAATTAAGTATATTGTTTATCTGCACCATTTTCTGATCAACTTTACAAGCCACAACTTACTTTTCGGACATAAAGAGTGTGTATGTGCTTAAAATGAAATTCATTATTTGTTCTATTTCTCCCAAGACGAGTATGAAAGTAAAATGAATTAGACATTTTTATAATTATTATCATCACCATCATCATTATTATTATTAACAATTGTTTTAAGACTTCATAGTAATGCAATGATATAGGTGCTTCTATTTATTTTAGTATTTCATAAATGTTTGTCACTCACACACTGTTGTCAGTGTATTTTAAAACACCAAATATAAACAGAAAAGTAAAGAAAAAGGAACAAATGCAACATGACAGAAAAAGGAAATAGAAAAACAATCAATCAATAAAAAACGGTGTAATTTTCGACAAAATAATAACGTTTAAATTGGTCATGCCTCATAAGCTCAAAGGTTTATGAACAATTGTTTACATTAATCAAACAAATCTAATTAAAAAACAAATATAATGTCATATTTTTATAAATGTTTCTGTTTTTGATTTCTCATTGTATTTATTTATTAATTTGATTTATTTTGCTGCTTCTGTGTGTATTACCAAAATATATGGTTCCGCTTCATCACACTGTTGTTTCTGCCAGCTGACATTTACTGGAGCGTTTCCGTGAAGACTTGAGCGAGGACTTCCGGTGTTGTCAGGTAACGTGACACCTGTGTGGGGGGCGGAGCTACACTGACCGAGAGCGGCGCTCGGCAAGGTGTGGTCCCGGCTGTTTTTATCAGCAGCTGCGGTTTCAGTTGAGATATTTCAGTTGGAGCAGAGAGACAGACAGGTGAGTGTCCACCGTAGGATTACTGTGTTTTTAAAGGGTTACCTGCTTGTTACCTGCAGCGACGACACACAGGTGAGTTAACTCCAACAGAATCTCTGCTGTGTCGCATAAATAACGTTAAATTGGGTTAAAAGTGAGGGGTTTTTATGAATTAAGGAAGCTACATGAGGACAAACGTGTTTGATTAATCGATTTTTTCATTGACGGGATATGAATCGCCTGTTGTTGTTGTTTTTTTAATTAAATAGTCGTTTAAAAAAACGCCCCCAAATCCACCTGTCTCAACTTCTTAATTGTGAGGGAACAATCAGTATTACGTCATTGTAGAGTTGATCTTGTTTATGTTACTTTACGATTTTTCAATTGGAAGGAACCGCTTTAAGAAACAGACATGTCTCACATTTTTGAAAAATAAACAGAAAAATAATCTGCAGATAATAATAAGGAAAATAATCATGGATTATGTTGGACAAAGTAAAAGTGTGTCCTCTCAACAGAAATCTCGTGTCAGCTTCTTTTCACAGATCAGGACCAGGTGGATCCAGCAGTCATGTCGTCCAGGCCGAATGGGAGTCCACCTCCCTACGAGTCGGATACCGGATAGTGAGTTTTGAAAAACCTTTGTATTGTTCCTTTTATTTTATTTAAGAAGCTTCAAGTATTCACTGAGTTCAAAGTAACGACAGACCTTTATATGGAAGCTAAGAAATGCCATCATCATCATTTTTGGTAATAAGCTTTGGTAAAAATGTATTACTGACTACGTAATGTTGCGTAATATGTTGCTTTTGAAAACATTCATTTGTGTTTTTCAGGAGCAATTTTTGTTAACTTGTTTGTGATAGAATTTAAGTGTTTTGGGTTTCGTCTGGAATTTCTTGAGATCAAACTTAAATGATTATCCTCAGTAGCCAACAGTAACTGTTTTAAACATTTGTCCTTTTATCCAAAGAATTTGTAAAAAGTGAGAGTTGACATATTTTAAATCCTAAAGCAACTAACAAAACCAACAACCATCACAACAGAAAAAAAGTTTATGTGGCTAAAATACAACAAAAAGACGAAACCCCGCCCCAAAAAACCATCAGTGAGACAATCGTAAACGATGGAATATTGGAAACTTAAATTGTGCAACTTAAAATAAGTGGACTGTCATAACTTCAGACAGATGGTTTTTCCAAATAAAAGTTTTCATTCGGTAACTCGGGTTTGTTCTCCTCACTCTCCACAGCAAAGGCGTTCCCCAGCCGGCGTATTCTTACTACCCGGACGACGAGTTCCAGCATTTCTACCGCTGGTCGTCTCCTCCAGGCATCCTCAAAATCATGTCCATCATCGCCATCGTGATGTGCGTGGCCATATTCGCTTGCGTCGCCTCCACGCTGGCCTGGGACTCTCAGGGAGCCTTGGGTGGCTTCGGAGGAGGCTACGGAAGCTACGGAGGAACCAATGCAGGAGGCTACGGAGGCTATGGAGCAAACTATGGAGGAACCGGCTTTGGCGGGGGCGGGTACGGAGCTGGAAACGCCTATGGCTACGGTGGGCTCGGAGGGGGCTACAATGACCCCCGAAAGGGAAAAGGGTTCATCATCGCCATGGCAGCCATCACCTTCATCGCCTGCCTGGTCATCTTCATCATCATCGTGTCTCACCAGAGCCTATCGGAGAGCAGGAGGTTCTACCTCGCCGTCCTGATCATCTGTGCCATCCTAGCGTTGCTAATGCTAATAGCTGCCATAGTCTACCTGGTGGCAGTGAACCCCATGGCCCAGTCTGGATCCTCCTATGGCAGCCAGATGGCCGGTCTGTGTGCTCAGTACCAACAACCGCAACCTTCAGGGGCCTTCGTCAATCAGTACCTTTACCACTACTGCGTCGTGGAGCCACAAGAGGTGAACCCAAGCTTTTCCAATTTCCTTTTCATCCGTGAAACGCAGCATTCAGCGTGTTTGTCAACTGACTTGTGTTGTGTGTGTGTGTCTCCCATCAGGCCATCGCCGTGGTGTTCGGCTTCCTGGTCGCCGTCGCCCTCATCATCATGCTGGTCTTCGCCCTGAAGACTCGCCAGAAAATCCAAAACTTCGGGAAGAGCAACATCTTGTGGAAGAAGGTGAAGGTCATCGACGAGATGGAGCCGCCTCAGGATGTCGAGGCTTGGGTGAGTTAAAGACTCAATCGGAAATAATTTAACTGAAATTAACTATTTTAATCACTGTTTAGCCAAATTAAAAGGTAGAGCAACAACTGTGATGATTGGGGGGAAAACATTTACAAGTTCCAGCTTCTCAAATGTGATGACTCGATGCTTTTATTTGTCAAACATGACGATAAACTTAACCTTTTGGACAAATCGAGACATTTTATGACGTCACCTTGGTCTGTATGAAATGCTCAAAAAACAGTTCATTCGTTCACTTGTCTTGATGAAGTGAATTTTGATTGGCTGCAGAATCACGATGACCTCAGCGTTTAGTATGGTTCCTTTACGAGCTGTTGACTTCTGGGAAGTCTTCATCACCGGGGGCGACGGATGAATGAAGGATCCACTTACAAACATGCAGTAATGCGAGGGTTAATTAATGTCATGTTGAAGGACTCTGGACTCTTTATGGAGGTAGATAGGCCTGCTGATTATTGGATTTCTTTAGTCAATATTATTTTTTATGGGGGGTTTTCTTCCCAAGAAGTGCTTCTTAACACAAGATTAGTGTTAGTTGACTAGTCGGTCATTCGGATCCGACTAAGATTTCTGTAGTCGAGGAGTGGTTTTTATGCTTTTTCCCAGAAGCTCCTCTAAACTCAAGATTCAAATGGCACTTTTGTGTGACTCTTTGTGGAGAGATTGATTCAGAATGTTATTCGGCCGTGGAAGCAGAATGAAAAGAAGCTGTGACGGCGGCTCTCCGTCTCAGGCAAAGTGTCTTTTTGGAAGAAGCAGCAGCGTTTCAGCTGAAGCGGTTCAACCAGTTTGGAGGCAGCCACCTGTATGTCGGCGGGGGGAGGGGAAGGTGTGCAGCCGTGGTTTCAAGGTGTGGCTTTTACACAGGTGACAGTCTCGGTCTCACGCTGACGACAATAAAACAACAACATAAAACCTGGACTTCTTCCTGTCAAAGGTCCAGCGATGAATCACACCTCATGTAGCTATTTTCAAGTGTTTTGCAACAATTCTCACGTCGGACCGACTCGAGTAGCGATGAGGAGGTGAGTCACTCTGATAATAGTTGGAAGTCACGATGACATTCAGTGCAGCAATGTGAAGAGGAAGAACCGGTCGGACCGCAGCTCTGGAAACAACAACAGCCCACCAGTCAGCAGGCACACACACCAGTAACGTGACACTGGGAACCAGAGACCTTTATTTCATAGGGGCTTGTGTGAAACGCGGCTGAAAGTGCTGAGACGGCAGCAGCCTGCAGCACAGACATGTTGTTGTTGTTGTTGTGGAGGTGGGGGTGGTGCTGCAGCAGCAGCAGCAGCAGCAGCAGCAGCAGCAGCAGCAGCAGCAGCAGCAGCAGCAGCAGCAGCAGCAGCAGCAGCAGCAGCAGCAGCGGGGTGCAGCACTGACAGACAAGTCCAGGCTGGTTCCTCATACCAGAGCTGCTGGGGACCCAAACCATTTGTTCTAATAATCACGGGAGGAAACCCTTTCTACAAAATAGTACAATAAATAGGAGAAATCATGCGTTTTCTGATAAATGGAGACATTCGTGACACTGGTGGATTTGAATCAATACGACAAAAACACACTGGACAAAATGTAAAGATTGTAGAGGATTTGTGAGAGTTAAAATTGTGACGATTATTTTAAAACCTGAAGCTATTTTTCTGTCTGGCTTTTATGAAAAGAAGAAGTTTAATTATAGTAGAAATTGTGTCTGTAGACCTCAACTTGCTTCAAACGGTAGAAAAGATTAACGAAGCAAAAGATACAGATGTTGTCAAGCCTTCCGTCAAAAAGGGTAAAGCTAAAAGGGTACTTGGAAAATAAAATATGCAATGATAACTTAATTTAAAGAGCACTGTTCATGTACAGTGAGAGACATCAAATTAGAAAATAAAATGACCAGAGATCCCAAAATATATAAGTAACAGAGACCATTAAAAGAAATACAAATGACAGAATTAGTAAAAGAAAAATATAAGAAAATTACAAAGAGAAGCATCAAATCTTCACCTTCCAGTAGCTGCATTAAATGATCCCTTGATTCATAAAATGGTGATGTATATTATGTGTGTTTTATGGATATATTTTCTTCCAAAGGTGAACAATGTGTCTGCTGGTCCCGAGGTGCTCCCGATGTCGGACTACCCTGAGAAGCTGAGAGGCTCCAGGAGCCACCTGGACGACGAAAGCACCAACTACGACAAACCGCCGTACAGCTACACGCCGCAGTGAGTTCACGCCGGGACAAATGATAACGTGTTACCGCGTCCCGGTGCTTCATTCACTCATTTTTGTTTTTAGAGGAAACAGGAAGTCATTTGTATGCCGATAAGTGTTACTTCCTGCTGATTGTAAATCAACCCACAGTATAATTAATCTAACAACCTGAATGCTGAACCTCTTCCTTGTCCCCGCAGGCCTGCAGTGGAGGAACACATGCCTTTGCACAATGGCGGCCCCTACAGCGTGAACTCAGATGTGCCCAGCTCGGCCGGGAGGCCCAAAAAGAGACGCGCGGGTCGGCCGCGTCGCACCGATGGACAGGACTACGACACGGACTACAACTCGTCCGGAGACGAGCTGGACGACAACGACTTCGACAGGTAGCAAGAAAATCAAAGACGTAAAGTTTTCAGGTTCTTTACTGTAAAAATTACTGTAATATTTTCTATAAAACTGTAATATTTTCTTTTTCTGCTCGTTTTCTCCTTCAGTGAATTCCCTCCGATAGCAAATGAGCCGGAGCGCAACGACTACAAGCGTGTGTTTGACCAAGACCACCAAGAGTATAAAGACCTGCAGACGGACCTGGACGCCCTGAACAAGAACCTGTCTGAGGTGGACCGAGAGCTGGACGACCTGCAGGAGGGCAGCCCTCAGTACCTGGTGAGAGAAACACGATTTCTGATCCATTTAAAGGAGCCAGGAACTTAAAATTCATAGCATTAAAGCTGCTTTAATCAATATTGTTCTTTATTAAAAAATTGATCGAATGGATTTGTGTCGGTTATACAGACGATAATCACCAATCTTGTCTTTTTTGCATCCTTTAAGTCATTGTTTTGGTTTCATGGCCCACAAATGTAATGTTTCAGTTTCCGTAAAGTCTAACCCAAATAAAATAGGAGCAGACTTTCTAATCAAATCAACGTAGAAGGATGATGAAAGTGGCGGCCATTTTTATGTGCACCGTTGCCATTGGAAACCGAACTACGACAGCGACTCACTAACATGAGGTTTTCCAGTAACGACTCCCATTTGAGTCGTAACGTCGGCATTGAGACGATATAGTCATGGAGAAAAATTAAGCATAGAAATGATTGTTAAATGTGCTAAATTGTTGATTCACTCTTTAACAGGATGCTCTGGACGAGTACAACAGGATAAAGAACATTAAAAAGGTACGTTGATCTACAAACTTAGAGTCACAAGCCGCTGATTGTATAATATAATTGTATAACTCATCGCGTCTCGTTTTCTTGGATCCCGTCATCGCTGCAGTCTCCAGACTATCAGGTGAAGAAGCGCAGGTGTAAATACCTGAAGTCCAAACTGAACCACATCAAGAAGAGGGTCAGCGATTTCGACCGCAGGGCCTGAACAGCTGAGAGGATGCTACGCCTGTCTGAGACGGGACGGATGGGACTAAATCTGTTTTTTGGGGGGAGTTTCGGAGGCTTTTCAGACAACAGCAGACTTCAGGGGACGAAAAGTCTGCAACGATGGTTTTATGCTTTTGGAGGCAAGGGAACAAAGATTTATTTTCTTGTATTATGCCACTGTTTGTATTACGAGTGTCACTTGCCTTCGATACCATTATATGTATTTATTCTCCCTGATGTTAGTGAGTTAAACTACACAGATTGATCAATAATCCTCCCTTTGTTGTTCGTAGGTCTTATTCCAGTGGCCCAACATGATATGCTAATTTTAAAAGATCTTTTTAATTCTCATTTTTAATGCTTCCTGAGCGAAATA
Source organism: Eutrigla gurnardus (assembly GCF_963514095.1). Taxonomy (NCBI): domain Eukaryota; kingdom Metazoa; phylum Chordata; class Actinopteri; order Perciformes; family Triglidae; genus Eutrigla; species Eutrigla gurnardus. The sequence goes on from NC_139930.1 coordinate 22,434,186, forward strand.
GACTTGTAAATATGTGGGAAACTGAAGTTTTTAATGTTTTAGAAGTAAGTACACGTGTGTGTTACAGTGTGACGTTATTATGGTAGAACAGACAGACACTCTGAAATTGCATGTTTAATGGGTAGTAATGTACATATACAATGAGCTGTGATACCTTTTTTATTATAATAAATTCAATTATTGAACAATTTTCTCACAGGCGTATACCTAGAACTCAATACCTCTTCATTTAAAGCCACTATGTGTCGAAGTTTCCCATTACAGCAACTTTCAACTCATTCTTCGATATTGTATTTTGTAAAATGAAGCGGTGTGTTGATGTCTTTTGAAGACTTTTAAAGCCAAAGTCAGGAATTTTCTGCATATAGTGACTTTAAAGCTGCACCAATAAATATATATTGTTATATATGAACAATGGATTAAAAAGACCATACAAAATGTTTGAATTGGCAAATCCTCAGAGGGTTATTAGCTACAAGGCTTAGCCTCTTTTAGCTTATTGTTTTGGTTCTGAGCCCACCAGTTCTTCCCTCGTTACCCCTGTTTTCTACCTGCCCATCACCAAACAGCACACAGACACAGTTAGCAACTAGCTGGTGGATATTGCAGAGCATTTAAAGCAGCTAAAGAGATATTTTAATCAGGAGTTGGTGGAGACCAAAACGGAGCTGAAGGCAGTGTTGGATTTAACTCGTTAAGTGGCCAGAAACACAACTTCATGTTAACGTTGCTCCGAGCCAGCTGAATGTGTAAACCGTTTGCTAACACGTTACCATAAATAACTATAAGGTTACGTATGTCAGATATTTTAATTCACGGAACTGAACGCTGATGCCACATGCACAGTGACGATACACGGCACGCTGAAGCGGAGGAAGTCACGTATAGTTACATGGATTGGGATGCTTTGTTTTTCTACTATATGCTCTTTGGCTTCCCTCGTTGTATTTGACACCACATCACATGACAAAACATTTCACATTAAAACGCCTTGAACTCGGTTGAATTTCACACTGTGGTTTTGAACTGTTCGGTCTGCATCGAGTGTCTCCTCAGCAGCATCCTCCTGGTCATCTCTTTGGGCTGGCCAGGAGGAGCGGAGGGAAGGAAACCCTTCAGGCCAGACTCTCCCTCACAGAGACCACTTCCAGCACTGGAGCTGAGGTTGTACACATTAAGGATCGGGCTGTTGGTGGAGCTGAGGGCCAGAGGTGGCAGAGCTCTGGGCCTGGCCTGGGAGTTGTGGTCCAACAAGAAGGCTCCAGACCCTCTGCGTTCGTACCCAGACAGCACTCTCCTGTTTGGGCCCGAGGTTGACAAGGACTCCCTAGAGCCCAGTGTGCTGGAGCAGCGTAGGGGGGCCAGCCTCTTGTCCTCCGTTAGGTCTCTTGCGGCCTGCTGGGACTCCTCTGGCAGATTGTAGATGTGTCTAGCTAGCTGCGGGTCAGAGCTGTAGATGTCCGACCCAATCTTGCGCCTCTGGATTATGCTGTGAATGCTTGACGAGGCCATGCTGTGAAGTGGAGTGCCAAGGTTTTTGCCACCAGATAAGGAGGAAGAGGAGGTGAGCGAATCTGTTCCAAGGTTTGCAGAATGGAGGTTAGGGTGGGAGGCAGAGTGGGATGATATGAGTCCTGGTAAGGATATCTTTGGTCCCACATGTTTGGCACATTCATTCTCTCCTTCTACTCCTTTGTCCCTCCCCAATTTTCCTTCATACCATTCGAAGCTCTCCGTCATTGCATTTGTGCTGTCCAGTTTGGGGATTCTGAAGGAGGGGTCCTGAGTTTGGTTGAGGTCTTTACGGTTTTCTAAAGACAGGGCTGCGAGAGGCTGCTGGCTGAGCAGAGTCGCTGGGATCTTTAGCCAGGGCTCGGAGTTCAACCTCAGTAGGGGCTGCTGCAGGCCGTTCGGCGCTGCTTGGCCAAGCCTTTGGAACCGTGATGGGGAACATGGATGGGAGGTTATGCCGCTGGACTGGTCTTCTTTAAATGAGAAGGCAGTCTTCGGGGGACATAGGGAAGAGGAGGCGCACTGCGGGGAGGTGATGATTTGGATTTCGGAGGGAGATGCAGGAGCTGCTGATGCCATCTTGTCAAGAGGACCGAGGAGAGGCATGCTGAGGTACTGCTTGGGTTGCAGTTTCCCAGATGGGAATTTGTCGGTGGCTATGATGATCACCTCCTTCCCCTTGGCCTTGCATGTGTCAAGCATCAGCTTCAGGACCTTCCAGTCTCCAGCCATGACTGCGTAGACCAGCGCTGATGTCCCGGACTGATCCTCCAGGCTGATGTCCGCTCCACTAGCCAGGAGTAGAGACACCACCTCAGGGCCGGCCTGCTCCTGGCAGGCGTGCATCAGGGCCGAGCGACCCTCCTTGTCCTGGATGTTGGGGTCCGCTCCTTTCTCCAGAAGAAACTGGACCAGCTTGACCCGGCTGGCGCTCTGGACGTCGATGTGTTTGGTCCTGCAGGCCACCATCAGGGGCGTCTGGCCTTGGCCGTCGCTCTCGTTGATGTAAGCGCCGCCCTCCAGGAGGAGCCGCGTGAGCCGCAGGCGACGGAGGAAGACTGCTCTTAGCAAAGGGTTCCCTGAATCCATAGCTACCCCGGGATTACTGCCTTCTCCCTCCATCCCTCGTGGTCCCAGCTGGCGGGTCTGGGAGATTTATTCAGACAGGTTTCTGTGGAAAAAAACAAAACAATTTTAGAGAATTATCGGAAATAAAGTGGCAAAGCTATTTTGATATCTCGCCTCTTTGGCCTTTTTTCATGGTCATGTCCTCATGTCGTACAATAGGTCAATAACGTGAAAATCCTAAAGGTCATGTCCATATAAGATGAGAAAGTCGGTAACGTAAAATGATTGCATACATGTCCATATATATGGTACGATAAGTAAAAATGATCGTGCTCATGTCCATGTATCATATCAGAAGAGGTCATGTCCATAAATTACCGATAAGACGTTAACGTAAAGATTATTGCGTTCATGTCCCTGTATTGTACAATAAGTCGCTAATGTAAAGTGATCATGTCCTTGTTTGATATCACAAGTTGATAATTATCGTGGCATGTCTAAGAGCTTTATCTCCCTACGACAAACTTTTTAATGTGGCTAATTTAGTACTATGTTGTGTTTTTTGTATATTTTTGATAACTGCTATACATATATAAATATATTATTATAATTACTTGTCTGTGAAAGCAGTAGTTTGGGGCTTTTGAAAAGCAGAACACATACAGTTCTTGTCTTTTTCTCTCCCTTTCTTATATTCAGCAGCTCCTTTTCATTAACTCGTCCTCCACAGCACCAGAAGAGGCGGCGGCTTTCTATCAGCCTTTGTGCCGTTCGTCCTTGCTTCTCTCTATTAGACCAGAGAAGGTGGCTGTTACCAATGTCTCAGACAGCAACATTACATTTCCCGTATGAGTCACGGACCTTGAAATTGAAATTCGACGAGTCAGTTGGCGTCTGTGTGTGTGGTTGTGTGGTTCCGATAAATGTTTAATGCACCAGCCACGCTGGAGCTGTAATTATGACGAATGACAAACCAAACAGCAGCAAGTATCTTGAGAAGAGTTTGAGTGTTGTTGTGGGAAAAAAAATCTTTTGGGAAGGAAAGGAAAGGATTAGTGTATATACATTATGTTTGATATGTAAGTTGATATGTACATGTATGTACGTCCCTCATTCTTCACTGAAATCACACAATACATGAATTAATAGCAGGTGTTGCTATTAGCGACGATCCACTTTCCACATACACTGCTTTAGGTTTTTATCCAGTGACAGAATGGTCTGTCCATGTTTTCTTATTCTCAGTTTGAATGCAGTTACCTGTACTTAAGTTTTTACTTTTACTTAAGTAGTACTTCTACCATCACTGCTCGTCTTCACTTTTGATTGCATCCCAGCTGAGAAGCACTTTCTTCTTCTTCTATTTCTGCTTCATTCTGTCATCAGCAGTGACATCATCACTGGCAGCTACACACATGTAAAAAAAACAAAAAACAAAAAAACACCATCTGCATGCTCCATATTTGACAGATGAGGTGGAGGTGGTGCACATTGTAATCAGTTAATCATGCTCTTTCTTTTTTTTCCCATCAGTGTATCACAGATCGCTTAGTTGTTTGTTAATATCATCTGACCAATTCAAGGTACATTTTATGCTACTTTTGTACTTCTACTCCGAATCTCCAGATGATTTATAGAATAATATGATGCATTGCTGCAGATTAAACTAGTTAAAGACATGCAACATACACATTAATGCAGCAGGAATATTATATTAAAAAAGAAACATCAGATATAATGATAAAACATTTTACTGCACCATCAATACTTTTGCTTTGAATACTCTACGTACTAACATTTCACATCAATATTCATGTTCCTCAGAGGATGAATCAAAATGACTTCCCCGACTGTTCCTCTATTTCATTGTATTATTATTTGTTATATTTAGTCGACTCTAGGGGGCACTAAGCACCAGATCAAGCACTTGCTGGGTGAATGGCAGGATGAAGGGTTCTGGTAGCAGGTGTGTCATGTGATCCACCAGGAAGTGGAAGGTTTGTTTTTTACAAATCTCTAAAATCTTTGCCAAATCCTTCCATGTCAGGATGAATTGCATTAAATGTGGTGATGGAAATGACCATGCAGCGCCATCATGAGGTAAAAAATATATTTTATTTTCTGAGCAAATACCTGCACAAGCTAATACTTGTGTTTACTGTTATTAGCTTATGTTAGCACATGGTTAACATTATACATGCTAGAATGTTAACATTGTCATTGCGAGCATGTTAGCATGCTGTTAGCTTTTAGAAAGTTATTTTTTGTATTACAAGTGCTCTGAAATGTTATGTGTAAATATGCAAATGAGGCGTTGGCGAATGGCACGTTTTGGTGAATTTAGGCAAAATCAGCAAATCATACAAATAAAAGTACACACTTTTCAGACAAATAGGAAAATGGAACTATGTTGATATTTTATATGATTGAATCATCTGCAATAACATGCAAACAGCGTTTTATATATTTACTGTATATATATATATATATATATACATATATTTGCATGCTCATATGAGTTTTTAAAATCAGAATCTGCAAAGTAAATATAGCTGTCAGATACGAATACTGCAGTAAAAAGTACAATAGTGCTGTCTTAAATGTATTGGACTTGCAGGAGGTTGCATACATACTCATGTAAAGTACAAGTACCTCAGAATTACAGCGTATGACGTTTGTTTGAGTCGTCATGATGTCGGTAAATGATGCAAATGTCACACGTAGTACCGGCTGTTCATCGTTCTGTTGCAGCTCTTGAAGTAACGCTGACACACATGCAGCCGTACCCGGGTTAGTCCACTAAAATGTAGGGTACAGCATGAAAAATAAAAAAAACGTTCACCTGACATGCAAGTAAACACACCTCAAATTGAAGCTGAAAACCTGTACTTTCCCTTCAGAAGCTGCTGTTTTAACGCTCACAAACGCTGCACACGGTTTCCTTTCCACCTCGCCTGCAGATTGAGGATAAAAAGCCCAACTCCACTTCACCTGAACAAGCTTCGCTCAACACTCGTCCTCCATAAGAGGAGATGTGTGTGTGTGTGTGTGTGTGTGTGTGTGTGTGTGTGTGTGTGTTTGTGTGTGCACGTACGCTCGTTGCCGGTGTTTGTGATGCAACTGTCCAACACACTCTCCAACAGATAAAAACGTGTTAAATGCTGCATCACGCAAGAAAGAGCTAAACATCTGAGCAGAGTCACCAACCAGATCCTGTCAGAATAAAGTTAGAGAGATGCTGATAATACATTTCCTGTGTGTGTGTGTGTGTGTGTGTGTGTGTGTGTGTGTGTGTGTGTGTGTGTGTGTGTGTGTGTGTGTGTACTTACCAACCTTCAGTCCTCTCCTGCAGACATTTACTCCCCTGTTGAAGAGCTGGGACTGACTGTGACCAGGCAGGAGGTGTGTGTGTGTCTGTGTGTGTGTGTGTGTGTGTGTGTGTGTGTGTGTGTGTGTGTGTGTGTGTGTGTGTCTGTGTGTGTGTGTGTGTCTCACTGCAGCAGTCAAGGTTTTTACAGACAAAGTGATATAAAGGCTTGTCGTCAGGCAGGTCTTAAAAACGGTTAATCCATCGCAGCAGCAGGTTGACAACGAGGAGTGTGTTGAAGGTGAAGCTCTATAGCAACGGCAGCGTCTCGTTTGTCTCTTCATTAAAAGGAGGTCTGATCCAGTAAGAGGCCGGCGAATTGTGAGGCAATTTCTTTAGTTGCACGCAGAAAGGGAAAAAAAATGTGTCCACCTTGTCAATGACATCTCCATGGCAACCATAAAGGAGGCCTAGTGGTGGCACATGTTGCTCTGTGTGTGTGTGAGTGTGTACATACTTTTGATGCACATGATTTAATTATTGTTAAACCAAAAATTCTGATTTGATAATGTTGCTCAACATAAAATAGAGGCGATGAAAGAATAAGAAGGTAAGAAAGAGAAACAGTGTAATATGAGGTGCATATTAGTAATAAGTACCACAAGAATACATGTACCTGTACCTGTACTAGTGTACTCTGCTGCATGATTTTTAATAATAAAAAAAAAAGAAAACACAGTTCTTTGTATTCTCTGCTGAGACTATTACCAACCCAGCTTTTAATTTTCCAGACCCGTAGCCATAGAAACACTGAGACTTCACAACGCAGTTCATACATCCACCACAAGATGTCAACATCTGTCAGTCATTTTACATCACGTGTAAAGTGACCTTTAGTTTCAGGCTGCGTTCGCCTTTAGCCAGGTGAAGGGTCAGGTTAGGACGTGTGTGTGTGTGTGTGTGTAGGACAGACAGGAAGACATATAGCTGAATAGGCTGACAGATAGACAGGTAGAAAAAAAAGACAGGTAGAAGGACAGACACACAGGTAGAAGGACAGACAGGCAGAAGGTGAAGTGGAATGATATTTTTAGCCGATCAGACTGGTTATCTGCACTTTAGTCAAAGTCACAAGACTCCATTGACAAATACAGTCATTTTCACCTGGCGGGACACGGGACTCGCTGCTCTACCGCCGCCATGATGTGTGTCTTTGCGTGACTTTGTTGTTTTAAAGGGTTAATTTGGGTTCACTAAGTCATACCATAACAAACAAAGTAACCGATCGAGGCGGCGGGAGACCAGCAACTAAATGTGTGAATTTGTGTGAATCGTGATGCCAGATATGAGCTTACGCAGCGTTATCAAACCCCCAATGTTATCATATTGGAAGGAGCTGCGGATTAAAAGTCTTAAATGAGTAAATGTAAGAAATAAAGCAGCAGCTTTGCAACCTGAGATGATGTCTGATCAACACTGTGTGTCAGAAAGTAAAACTGATGTAAATCGTGCAACAAAAAACAACGTAGATCAGTGATGTTTAGTGGTTTTATGTGCAGCCGTCACAGCGGCAGACACACAGTGATAGTAATCCCCCATAATCCTCCGCTAGCTATATCTACAGATGAGAGCTGCTATTAAAGCCCCTTATGACCCTAAGACCCGGACCACCGGCTGAGACATGTCCAGTGCTTATGCTCGAATAAAACTGATTTTATCTGAGCACTTTGTGTGCGCGGCTCTGCACGCAAATGCACTTCACATTCAAAGTTCATACAATCTGCACTAATAGATATTTCTAGATTGAAAATAAATTAAATAATTGTGAAAGGTGTTTCTCGTAGCGATGAATCCACAGAATCTGCAGAAGATTGTTTATCTATTTTGTCATTTAGATTTATATTTGCAGTCTTTCCTACTTTGCATCACTGCGTAAGAATCTTTCTCGAAAGCACGACAAACATTGGACACAAGAGGAGACCTCGCATCATGGTTTTGTTGCTTAAACCTAACTTCCTGTGAAAACTGAAGTTTACTAATGAACATCATGTCATCACATGATCACATGTTTACAATGTTTACTGAGATAATACATCAAGAGAGAGAAGTAGGACCATTTTTTCATAGACTTCCATGATATCTGAGAGGAGTCGCCCCCTGGTGGCCAGCAGGGAGAATGCAAGTTTAAGACACATTTCTGGAAGTCGCCACATGTTTGAAACTAATATGTGACAGAGAATATGTAATCCCAGACAAAATACCCTCAAAAGGTAATCATACGATACCAGGTTGTGGACCAAGCACCAGGAAGTTGGGAGTGAGAATGTGGCGTTGCTTGAGTAGAAGATCTGAGTACTTGTGCTGCTTGCTAGCTTCCCCTTCAGGCTGAAAACCGTGGTCTGGCGGCTGTGTGGCTGTGATGCAACGTGTCCTTGCCCTCTCCTTTAACCTCGGAGGGGATTGTTTCTCTCCGTGCACTGATGATATTAAGCTGCAGTGATACTTTTTTCATTTGTCAGCATTCCGACTGTTCGCCCCGTGGACATCAGATGTGGTCGTTAGAGCTTTGGAAGTGATGGGACGCGACAGGATGAGGTTAATCTTCCTCAGTGGTTAATGTGTTCGCTCACCAAGACTTTAGAGTTGCCGGTTTACCGGCAAAATGTCTTTCAGCAGCGACTGTACAACACGAGACATCGCTCAATTCAATGATTCATCGATCAGGAAACATTGTTTTTTTAATTGAATAATCATTTATCAACCTAAAACATCAAATAGCTTCAGGTTCAAGCTTCTCAAACATTCGCTGCTTCTCTGTTTTCTGTCATTTAAAAATGTGTATTTTTGTGGGATTTAACATGTGCTGTTATATTTTGTTGGGTATTCTGTTAAATGTAACATTTTTTTACTAATTTATTTGCCCCGTTGCAGTCGTGACTTGTTAAAATAACATTTATTATTGTTTTATGTTATAGGTCTATTGTTGTTGGGCATTTCTGATTTTATTTGTTCTACTGTTGTCCCGTGTTGTTAGTTAATTATTTATTTATTATGTTCCTGTGAAATTGATCTTGCACAAAGCTCGTCCAAACATCCACAAAGACCTAATCTTCAGTTCTGTCGTGCCGTGTCTTTCCCTCAGCGTGCTTCCTTTGCATCTGAGCATGTGCAGAAGACTTTCAGGCTCCGCGGTGGGTTACGGGAGTTGGCGTGCGGTCCCTTACCTGGCGGGCCCGTTTTAGATTTGTGCACCGGCGTGGGTTTGATTATTCTCCTTCAGCCCTGCTTATGTGGGCGGCAGCAGATCAGCTGAACTGGCAGACTCTGTCACTTTATCACGTGAAAACCTCAGCATGCAGCGGTGGAGGAAGTATTCACATCCACTACTGCAGTAAAAGTACTTCTACAACAGTGTTAAAATACTCTGTTACAAGTCGTTGAAAATGCTGCTTCAGTAAAATTATCACATCAGTCAAATTTAGTTGAAATATCATTTGATTATTAGGACTGATGCATTAATGTAAAAGCATAGATAATTTTTTAATTATTTATGACATGAGATTCAGCTAGCAAAACAAACAGCCAGTATGTTTGTCCTTCATACTTTCTACTTTGATTACATTTCTCTACTTTTTCACTTTTACTTGAGAAAAGAAATTGAATCAGTACTTCTACTTTTACCAGAGTTTTTTAACACAAGTATCTGTACTTCTACTAGACATAAAATAACTTTCACAGTATCATTTATATTGTAATCAATTAACCGCTTGTTTCAACTGCATGTTGAGTATTTACAGTATTCTGAGACCCGTACCTGGATCTGGTTCTGGTTCTGACTCCATCATTCCATCACTCCCCCGTCTCCCCAATCAAACCTCCACATCACGTTCACTGAACACAAGTGAGAGACAAACTCTGTGGCAGCTTAGCTCAAAAACACAAATATATGCACACACACACACACACACACACACACACACACACACACACACACACACACACACACACACACACACACACACACACACACACACACACACACACAACATCTGTCTCATTTACACACACACACACCCACACCCACAAACACAAACACCCACCAACATCTGTTTGTGCGTTCAGGCTAGATGAAGGTTTCAGAAACAAACGCTTCTGAAGCATAACCAGTTTACAGAATTAGAAACTTCTGCTTTTGTCCACCTTTCAAGTGTGTGTGTGTGTGTGTGTGTGTGTGTGTGTGTGTGTGTGTGTGTGTGTATGTGTGTGTGTGTGTGTGTGTGCTAGAAAAATGTGGCACCACCCAGCTTAAGAGAGCAGCGCATGCAAATGTGATTGGGGCCTTCACACCAAAATCGAGGCAAATTTTTTGTGTGGCACAATTGCATATAAAGTCAATGCGAAGATGCATTGAATGAGGGTATTTTTAGATTAACAGGATATACAGAGGACTGAGGTTCCACACACACTCATCACTAAAAGTTGCAGCTTGATCGATGGTCGGATGTCATGATATTATTGGTTGAAATTGGTTCTTCTTATCTTACGTAAGCACATGTCATATTTTGATTTGCAGGAAGAAAAGATGGTTTTGATCAAAAAATATAAATAGATTTTTGGGTAATTTTGGTAAACATTGTTATATAGGTGTACAATATGACCAGGGATGTGATCTAAAACGTTTTTTTTTTAAAGGTATTGTTAATTTAATCTCGATTTTAAAAAAGGGAATAAAAAAATTAATTCAAAAATTAAATCACATGTTGGTGATGTTGGTGACATTAAAAAGAAACAACAACCACCAGTCGTTTAAATCTAGAAGTGAGGTCAGCCGATGTCACCCACTTCAACTTTTGGCCCCTTCACGCGCACCTGCACTCTGAGGGGCGTTCCTGCGCTCGTGCGCTCCTCCGGCGAGGCGCAGCGGGAAGAAGACAGCGGCGGCGGCGGCGCGCGGCGGTCGGGCTGAAGCGACCTGTCTCTTTAAGGTGGTGTGAAAGCCGATTAACGCTGATCTCCGTCGTGATTCTGTTTTCGCCGTCTGTTCCCTCGGTCTATTTCTGTTTCTCGACTCGCCGCCTTCTTGTTTTGATGACAGCGTTGTCGCCGCGCGGGCTCGGAGGAACGGTCGTCGGCTCGAGCGCCCCGCTAACTCCTCGCCAAAGTTTGGAGCATGGAGACGTCGTGAGAGCGTCTGCCGCGGCGGGTCAGCCGACCTTAACGAGGCGGTGAGCCGGAGAGTGTGATGCGCGCTGCTCCGCGGACTCTCCCAACTTTTGTCTCCCATGCTAAACCCGGATTACCTTCCCTTTGCTAACGGAGACTTTCTCTCTGGCGATGTGATGTGACGCCGCGGGGTTAGCGCTTTGGAAGTTGGCACCGAAAAAAAAACAAATCTGAGATTAAAATGCAGAAGGGCGTGCGGTACAACGAGGGCCACGCGCTGTATCTGTCGGTGGTCGCGCGCAAAGAGGGCTCCAAACGCGGCTTCCTGAGCAAGAAGACCACGGAGAACAGCCGCTGGACCGAGAAGTACTTCGCCCTCCACCAGAACGTGCTCTTCTACTTCGAGAACGACCAGAGCACGAGGCCCTCCGGGATCTACCTGCTGGAGGGATGCACGTGCGAGCGCGCACCTGCGCCCAAGGTCTCCGCCATCAGCAAGGAGCCCATGGAGAAGCAGCAGGTGAGTCCCAGTTAGAGATCCCAGTTAGACCAGTTCAAGGATGGAGGCTGCTGGTTCAGGAAATCTTCCTTTTTCATGGGGCTTTTATTTTGGTAACTTTTACACCACTTTAAACCCTCTTTTCTGTCAGTATGTGTGTGTGTGTTTATAAACACACACGCATATACTTCCCATATTGTCAATATTAAAGGTTGTTTTCTGTATATGACCACTTAAGCAGCCTTTACATCCACTAAAGCATATATTTTAAATGTTTTTACAACTTTATGGAGTGACACAATGAGAAATCTCTGTTAAAATCGTTGTCAACAAAATGAAACGAGAATTTTGAACCTGGCTTTACATTACCATACTGGAAAGTTCATGCAAACTAGCATCTATTTAGTCTCTTATTTGCATAACAGAAAACCGTTAAACAAAGAATAGGAGGCTGAATGTAACTGTCAACTGTGGAATTGCATGGTGATTATTTATTTATTTTTTACTTTATTATATGTAGTGTCTCCACTTAAACATCCTCTCCTACTTCTTCTATCCTGGACACTAATATCGTTTAGATAATAACGCATCCTTTATAGAAAATGTCCTAATACTATTAATGATTCAAACAGAATAGGCCCTTTTATGAAAATATTTATTCTGTGAAGGCTTATTTGAAATTACCCATATTCCTGTTATTTGCTGCTGCAGTGTCTGAGGATACGTTTCATCCCATCAGCAGCATCATTTTCTAAACTGCAAAAGCTCATTTTCTGCTCCACACACACAGATCCCGCGTGGATTATATCGGTCAAATCTAATCTTCTCATCGATACGCAGGTAATCTGTCTCTCCCGCACATTGGACACATGATGCCCCGGCTCAGTCGCGACCATACGTCTTTATGAAAGCAGGAAAAAGCAGATTTAATGTGGTCACAGTTAATGTTCTTGCATGGCTGGAAACCTGCTGAGAAGCACAAGGTGATTGTTGTAGTTTTGTTTGCACTTTGGGCTGAAATCTTGCACATTTCTATAACAATCAAACCGGTAATAATGATCAGAGCGCGTCAGAAAAATTATATTGTCACCAGTTTGTCCTCCATCGTCAACTAAAGCACATCTGCAAACTGGTCACCTTTTGGCTACAGTCACCTTTTTTATGTCAACCAGGGTAGTAGAAGTGAATGAAGAGGGTTTTAGTTTTGCATGTTGTCACCTTTTTCACTTCTCCAGAGTTTGTAGGTCTGTAAAGTAACGACTGTTTTTCAAAAAACTACATTTTCACTGTCGTCAAAACACACACAAAGAGAGGCACTGACGAGTTACATTCATTTCTGAAGAAGGAAGTTGATTTAATAATAAAAAAAGGCTAACAAATTTAAAGCATCGCTTAATTATAATTTTGTTCCAACATTTAAATATCGCATAATATTATCTGTAGCTTTTAGGGAGCAGCTTGCCTCTGGAGGTTGTTGTTTGTGCACATTTGCCATTGTTTTACTGACCTTTTGAAGTTACACTAGAGAGTGAACCGCCGTGTCGTTGGATGTTTGCCTGAAAGCTCACCCGACATAAAGGAGTCACTAGCAGGATGCAGAGGAGGACTAACGCCGTAATCTGTTGGGTACACACCTTCACTGAGCAACTCTGTTTAAGTAAACGCAATGTGAGATGCAGAGTTCTTATAAGTGCTGCTTTTCACTAGAGAAAATCTTGTGTGTACATACATTGTTCTTTATACCAGGGATCGACCGATTAACGGCCCGGCAGAATATCGGCACCAATATTTTGCATTTTTATTTTGTATTTTTTAGATATTTCGCCAATTTTCAAATAATTAAATTTTAAAATTAGCTAATTTGGCTCTGATGAAGCCGCAGTCGCTTATTTTTAAGTTCAGAAAACGTCATGGAACCATTTTATTTATTTATTTGTTTATTTTTACATCATAATAACGCTGTGCTTTTTGCTGTTCAGGTCATGTTGAAAGGTTCTGTTAATTAAACGTAGATTTGAATTACTTATTTTAACTTTATAAAACTTCAGGGGAACTAGAATATTTATACATCGGTTTCAAAAATCGCTCAAAACGTACTCACAACCGTTAGAACGGCTTGATCTCCTCCTGATGCAGGTTTCTAAATCTAAAGCAGGTTCCTAATGGAGCAACATTAAAGTCAGGACATCAGAGAGCATCAAAGCACTCCTACTACAATTGATAACTGGGATCATTTGATGTCCACGCCCCACAGACACGACATTAATTATTCAGCCGCCTGTATCTGGCTGGTCATTACATTCTCGTTCTCATTCGCATGACTGTGATCTCAGCGGACTAAATATCTTCCTTTTGTTCTCACAAGTCAAGATTTCCTCCTCAAAGTGGCTTTTATCAGCCTATTTGCACCAGAAAGTCATGAAATATGACGGCAGACATTCAAAGCGTTGTCCAAAACCTCAATAAAAGCTTTGAATATGAAAGAAACGTCCCAATATTTCCATCTTACATGTAGTGGAGTAGAATAGTATAAAGTAGTGGTAAGTATATGTGCATATGCCTCCAAATTGTACTTGAGTAAATGTACTTTTATTACTTTCAACCACAGCAGGTAGGCCTTCATTTCAAAGGATTATGCAGCTTATATATTATGGAAATGGTTTCATCTCTGCAGCTGTGTCTTTGGTGTTTTATTAGAATTATTATTATTATTAGCCCACGTTGGTTGTAAACTTGTATATGCATGACATAATAAATAAATACAGACACAGAAGGTTCAAAATGATTGAAGCACATGTGGATGTTAGAGCTCCACTGTTTCTATGTTGTTCTAGTGTTTACCCTCTGAACATGATGTTTTTATCCTCCCTCTTAATTGGATTTGTCTACGATTAGTTAAATAGGCCGTTAGATTTGAACATCAACAGTGAGTGACGATGCGTTTGCTGCTGTGATTTTACCGCCTAATGAACTGGAAACATTATGAGCCGGGCTAAAAGCTCACTGTAACTCACTGAAGGACTGCGACTGCTTCTGTGACTTTGCTTGCATCAAACCGAGGCGGTTGCTTTCGGGGGAACGACGACTTCCTTATTTCTTAGTTTGGCAGAGAAAAGTTGTTTTACCTCGTTGTCCTCGGATGCAGTTTAGCCCACTACTAAACTGCATTGTTTTCAGTTTTAAATGTTGTAAATTGATATAAAACACAAACACACCAAGCAAGCATGTAAAAGGAATTATTTTCCAGACACAAAGGAACATTAGTGAAGCAATTTTGAGTCTTGTTTTTAGCAACCTGACGGCTGTAAATCCAATATTTTTTCTCTTTAAGCTCCATTTTTGGTCTCCACCATCTAATTTTAGCTGCTGAACGCTCCACTATGTTTTATCAGCTGGTCTCGAACCAAGTCTGTCTGCGGTTTCCTGCCGAGCTGGTCGTGTGCAATGGCTTTTTTACAGCTTTTTCTGTGTAAACGACGCTATGAGAGCTGTGAGAGCTATGAGAGTGACCGGACAGATAAACGACGAAACTCACAATAAATAAATGAATACAAAAACTACACAGACGAGGAGCATTTCAGACTACAGAATGAGCATCCTTTTAATCCCCGTGGACATTAACGCCACCAGCAGAGAAATTCACTATTTTATTTTAAAGCAGCTGCTGCCGAAACGAGGCTACATTACTTTACGTTTATTTTAGCGTAGGTGTAGGTAGGTAAAATCCAACATTTTAAGAATAAAGCAAGTAAATCAACTTTTTATAATGAGAGAGGTGAGATTTAATCAAAACGGTAAAGTTACGGGTCCCATAAAGACTTGATGAGCTGAAATAAAACATGTAGTGTAAAGATTTTGATTCGGTCAGCTATAATTAAAAACAACAACAAATTAACTTAAAGTACAGTGATGATTACAAAAAAAGTAAATTCAACTGAACTGGTGCTCTTATTTTGAAGGGTCGGCGGAACGTGTGTAATTTGTGGATTTTAGCTTTATGCTAATGCTGCTGCCCTAACAGGCTACTCACCCATGCACCACCTGACTGTTTCCATGGTGACGAGGGTTGATAAGTTGAAGTGGCTGATGTACTGTAGCGCATACAGGAAGCTGCAAACACACATGGAGACATTTTTAAAGTGACGAATGGAAACGGTCGAGGTGGTCAGTGTTGACTGTAATCATGTGAATTCATTCCAACATGGATAACAAAAGTATTTTTCTGATTTATATGTAAATGTTTGATGGCTTTGCTGAATTCTGGGATAAAACCAACGATATAACCGGTTAAATCACATTAAAATGAACGTTGAAGCAGATTGTGCCGTCTGTGTTTGTAGCTAACGTGCGGCGGTGCTCTGGGAGGCTGCTGTGCTCGACTAAGAATAGCATCCTCGCTGGGCCTTTAGCCTGCAGTCACCGTCTGAATACCAAGTCAACACAACTGCACACGGCTGGTACCTGTGCTGGTTGTACGGATCAGTCCGTCTCTCTCCGAGTCTAAGACGGGTGTCAAGTCTTTCGAGCCAATTTGACTTCCGTTTGAGAAAATGTTGGATATTTTAAATCCTGTGTTGTTCATGCATTGGTGACTTTACATAAATGGTGTTAATATTGTTCTCATGAATAACCTGTTTCTTACTTGGGGCTGAACACATTCTACATGCAGATCTTACTGTTCAGTTATATAAGAGCTCTACAATCAAATTAACATTCTAAATGGACATCAGCTGGGGAGAATTAATTGAACACGACACAAGGAATTCATTTGAAAACGCAGCCCTGTTTCCAGAAATGAATATACTCTCTCCATTCTATTATTTATTTGGATTTTGCGCTGCCTGCACTGTACAATGTTAATCAGACACAGGTCAAGGTGGATGGTTGACTTTTGGTGAGGAAAACATTGTAAACTTTGCAGATAGACTGAAGGAAATTGGCTTAAACAAAAATGAATAATTTACCATTTAGGATAATGTGCTTTTCTTATTGTCTACAAATGACAAGAAAAGACCAAAACCAACAATCTCGATAACTCCCAACTTCCCCGACCTTTCTCGTCTTTGATGCGCGGTATTTTCCCAAAAACAGCTGGTCATTGTAAGTTTTATCAAACACATTTTTCACACATTTGTTGGGCGTTTTTGATGGAATGTGAGATGATTTTCCATGCAATTGTCAGACATTTTCGAAGGATTTCAACAAGATTTTCCAGACATTTTCCACACATTTTTAATGACACATTTATTGTCATTGTATCGTCAAACACGCAGGTTAAATAGGAAATAATACAATTGAAGTACTATTTTCAGTGGTGGATTAATCCACATTTATATTACAGCAGATGCTGTATGTGGGATTGAGTTTGAGTTTGTATGTGGGATTGAGTTTGTAGTTTTGTGTTTAATGGAAAAAGGGATGACTGACTGATACACAATACTTCCTGAGTTCCTATCCTCCGCTCTCCGTAAGTGAAGACGAGACGAAGCGACTGATTCAAAACGCAGATCATGTTTTTGTTGTGAGCTCCTCCTCGTCTGCACGTCGGAGGGATGAGCTGGTGATTTTTGTGACTGGACGTAGTGATGCCGGGTTCAGGGCTAGGGCTTTAAGGCACGTCTGTGTGTCTGTCTGTCTGTCTGTCTGTCTGTCTCTCTCTCATTGTTATCCTTAAAGCAGGCTTGTGGCCGGGGGAAGCTGCATTAGCAATGCGAGGAACTGTACAAGCCCTGATGGTTATGTAAACCCCCCCTCCACCACCCCAACACTCACAAACAAGCCCTTAAGCCTCTCTGGTTGGTAGTCGGCACACGCTAGCAAGTGTCTCTCAGCCTGCTTATCGTTACATCATTACTATACAGGCCGACTTTCCCCCTCGTGGCAGCCTCCGAGTCAAATATATGTCAGTCAGAATAAATAGTTCGCTACAAAAACACTGATAAATAGTGGCTTTATCAACAGAAACGATTAGATTGGATAATAACTGAAGTGTATTTATATTTTGTATCTTATATATTAAAAATAAAAAATGTGCGTTTTGAGAAAAGCTACAATGACCAGATTTTTTTTTTAAAACAAACATACATACGTATAAAGGTATTATGTGTATCCTTCATATTATTTTTTAAAAAGTAATATATTTCCATCACTGCCCGTCATTTTAATTTACCAGTTTAGACCGTAGAATGTTTAAAGGCTATTTTTCAATATTTATTTCCATCCAGTTTATTTAGGAACCAATATTACAATACTGTTGGCTCTGCTCACATATCTCAGTTTACTTTTCTCTTACGTTTGTAGTGATAAATGCATTCTATAAAGTGTGTGTAGCTGCTAAACGGGACCTGGATCAGTGTCCAGGTGGGTCAGCGAGTGAGTCTGATAAACACATCAGTTTGCCTTGTCGTGCATTTACATACTCAAACGTGTACTTTCTAAATGATGTCTTTTCTGATTTAAGAAAACATCCCAGTGAGTTTGAACAGGACAAATTTTGCTTAAATGTTGCTTCATGTGGAGCCGTTGTAAATATTATCCCTTCTTCTCTTTTTATTAAACCGCCAATTATGCAGTTTGTCTATTTTATCTCATGAGATACATTTTTCTCTTGGTTCATCTCACGTCATTCAATTTTATTTGCAGCAAAATGTGTTCGTCCGCCAAGCAGACAGACTGACCAACACTCCATCTTTGTTTTGACCAACTTCCTGTCCATCCTGCTGACTTTACCCAGAAATCAGCAATCTAGTGGACTGAAAAGGCAATTGTAACCAGAAGGTTTATTTGTATTTGCAATACTAATCGGTAAAATGATGAAAGTCCATGTCCATGCAGTATTGCCATGCAAAATGTTGCCAAACTATCCTGTAGTTTTGCGTCGTATAAAAAGTTATAAACGGCTGATTTTATCATCCAAAGTCGTGTTGATATTGTGAGTTTTACAAGGAAAATACTCATCAGAGCGTCTAATATACTGTCAGTCACTTTATTAGATGGTTGATGTCGGCATGGCGACGCTGGAGGAAGTCTAACGGTGTGTTTTGACAGCGTGGTCATCTAGGTTATAAGAGCTGCAGGAACACTAGTGTTAACAGTCAGGGATGATCCTCAATCCAATCACATATTCACTATAATACCAGCCTAAGCTTTAACTTTTCAGGTCCGTATGAAAATCAACCTGTCGCCGAGTCTTTTTATGCAGCGTAATCCATCGTTGTTAATCAATAAAGTGGCCTGATAATCAGACTAAACTCCTATTGAGATGGGATTAAGATTACAGGGCATGGCGGGGAATGAAATAGTCATACAATGCCAAAACAAACACCAACACAGATAAGTGTGAGAGCCCCAAATCTGACAGCATCACGTTACTTTCACGTTTTAATGCATTGCTGTTTGCAGCAGGAAGCATCGATCCTCGCGGTCCTGATTGAATCGTTGACGTTGCACTCAGCACTGATAGTTTTAGAGTGGCACAGCGTAGCGCTATGTAAGTTGATGTCCATGTGTACCGATGAGCCTTTAGTGAGTCCCTGCTCGTCGGCGTTCACGTTGGTGATGGAGACCTTTAAGCTTCTGTTGCTGGACAGCTGAAGAGAAGGATGTGGTCTTTGTTGTGTAAAATGGGAATGACTGGGAATACTGGACACTTATCGACCCCAATTATTATTATTTATTATTACTTCAAGGCCACTGACTTCATATAATCTTCTGCTGAGTCTGTCTTCAACTATTTAATGATGTTTATAGAATGTGACTCTTTAATAAGACTTTGTGTATAAAGATCATCATAATTTCACTGCTTTATGATTGTATTAATACTGGAGTAGTCAGTGAAAATACTCCTATCCCAAATGTAGAGAAATTAAACGCAGACTGTAATAATGACAACCAGTCGAGTACTGTGCAAGGAGTAATTTTACTTTGCTTTCGAAGTACATTTTTTAAAAACTTGGATTGTTTTTACATTCATGTCTTGCAACAAGGATCTGAATATTTCTTCCACCACTGATTGCAGCAGCAGAGGAACCGAAACGACAAACTGGAGCTCCACCTGATTAAACCTGTTGGCTCCATCAGTTAACTGATTACTTTTACTGTAAGACGATGCCACACTTGTTCCTGCAGAGTTTAAAACCGTAAATGGTGACGGGCGTACTGAAAGGCAGCCGCCCTGATCGACCCCACGTCCGCGTGTCGTACAGGAAAAAGAATGCAAAAGCAGTTTTCCTGCAAATCACTTAATGATAACGTTGCTTCTGTTTTCTGTACCGCAGCACTACTTCCTGGTGATTTTCGGCCACGACGGACAGAAACCTTTGGAGCTGCGGACGGAGGAAGAGTCGGACTGCAACGAGTGGGTGGAGTGCATCCAGCAGGCCAGGTAAGAGAAGGTTTCGCTGCTGCTCGAGTACAGACTAGTGGTACTTGAACTTGGCTTGATCATTATGCAGCTTTATACATGTACTCTGAACGCCTCAGCGACGGCCGTTATGTTTTCAGGTCATCCAGTCTTCCCATTCTCACCAACACCTGGTTGAGGTTTCTCCATATTTCTAAAAAATCCACTTGGGATTATTTCTGTATCTGATAAAAACTACTGGTTTCTGACCTTTTTGGCTGTCGGTCCTTTACAGAAAAAGCTGCGTCTATTTTGAGACTCTTGAGCAAAAATAAAACACTCCAAAGCAAAGAATAGTCCTGAAGCTGAAAATAGATAAGTGTTCTTCTTCTTCTTCTCTCCCGTTAATCACATCAGGACCACTCAGATCTATCTGGTTGAGTTTTCACCCAGAATTTCATTACTGGCAATACATTCTTGCATTGCTACCAAGTACGTGACGATACAAATCCTGAAAGTGTCCTGCATGTTCACGTGATTCTTTACTTTTGAGGTGATAAATAATTCCAGCTGATTTTCTACTTTGTGATGATGCACATTTTGACATAACGACCACGTGTTTTTGCATATCTGTTTAGCATCTGAGAGTGTTTGTTTTTGTGTGTGTGTGTCTGTGTGTGTGTGTGTGTGTGTGTGTGTGTGTGTGTGTGTGTGTGTGTGTGTGTGTGTGTTTTCTGTGTGTGTGTGTGTGTGTGTGTTTGTTTGTGCACACGTGGATGTATTCTGCTCGCAGCGGTTCACATTTAGGTCACACTGGTGCTGCTGTATCGCTACGCTGGTTACATCACAGACTTGATCTCGCCACTCGACCTCCCTGTTTCTGTCTATCTGAACATCCAGTAGGATTTGTTTTATTCCTGCAGAAAGACATGTTACTGCAGAAACACATAATGTCAGGTTGTTGCTTGTACTCGGATACTTTACTCGTGTAAAGTACCAATACGGTGGTCTAAAAATACATAAAAGTGTTGAACTTAAAAGCCAAATGAAATGATCAAAAGTAAAAGTATGCATGCAGCAGCAGCAGCTGATTTTTCTTATTATGATTATAATTATTTTGTAGTATTATTATGTTAAATCACTGACATAAGAGGATTTTAATGTTGTAGTTCCTCATTGTGGAGCCAGTTTGTGATACTTTGTAAACTACTGGATAGATTAGTAACAAAGTACTGCATAATATAATGTTTGTTTAATGTAAAAAGTAAGTGAATTAGTGTGAAATAAGTGTAGTGCAGTAGAAAGTACAATATTTCCTTGGAGATGTCGTGGAGTAGATGTAAAAACTGCAAATTCAAAAGTAAAAGATAGAAATAGATAATAGAAATTCACCACAGTCAACTTGGTCGCATAACTTTATTTTTTAATTGCGATCCGTCATAAAGTCCCATATCGTGTTGACGTCTCCGTCTCACCCGCTTGTTTCCCACGCTCTCTCCCCTTTTTTAGTTACTCTGACATCATCATCGAGCGCGAGATCCTGATGCAGAAGTACATCCACCTGGTCCAGATCATGGAGACGGAGAAGATCGCAGCCAATCAGCTCCGCACTCAGCTGGAGGACCAGGACACTGAGATCGAGAGGCTCAAAGCTGAGGTATGCATGAGTGCGTCCACATCTGTGTGTGCATGCATACATAAACACACGCACGCACGCATGCATACATACATACATAAACACACGCACGCATGCATGCATGCATACATACATAAACACACGCACGCACGCATGCATACATACATACATAAACACACGCACGCATGCATGCATGCATACATACATAAACACACGCACGCATGCATGCATACATAAACACACGCACGCATGCATGCATACATACATAAACACACGCACGCATGCATGCATGCATGCACTCAGACGGAGATCAGAGCATGCAAAACACTTTGGAGTTTGGAGCATGTGTGCCACTTAAATGAAAGCACAGCCGGGCTTCCTCATCACATATTTGTTGTTTTCTTATTTATCTGTTTATTTTTTTACAATGCAATTCTAAAACACAAAAATAGAACATGGGATTTTACTACATTTCTTCACATTTAGTTTCCTGAAGCCTCATGGAGAAGATTTCATGAATGACACCGTACCTGTCTTCTATCTACTCTATACTTTCCGAATAAGTAACTTTTTAATATTTGTTAGTGTTTGTCCCAATAAATAGTCATTTTTGTCTCTGATTCTGAATAAATCTCACGCCACTGGGTATTTACTTTTGGACAGGTCCAAAACGAGTGCTCGTGATTGTTTCCCCGGGAGATCCATGTGTTGTTTTCATGAATATTTTAACCTTCCTCTGTGCCGGCGTATTCATGAGGTGACTGTTGTTGTGGCAGATCGTCGTGGTGAACAAAACCAAGGACAGGATGCGGCCTTGCCAGAGCAACCAAGAGGAGGAAGACCCCGATATCAAAAAGATCAAAAAGGTAAACCGTTGGTTTGGTTTCACATAATAACAGAAGAGCAAAGAGAGACATCTGGCGTGTTCGGGCTCTGCAGGTGCAGAGCTTCATGCGTGGCTGGCTGTGCCGCAGGAAGTGGAAAATCATCGTCCAGGACTACATCAGCTCGCCTCACGCCGAGAGCATGAGGAAGAGGAACCAGATCGTCTTCAACATGGTGGAGGCGGAGACGGAGTACGTCCATCAGCTGTCCATCCTGGTGAACTGTTTCCTGCGGCCGCTCCGCATGGCCGCCAGCTCCAAGAAACCTCCCATCAGCCACGACGATGTCAGCACAGTCTTCCTCAACAGGTATCTGCTTTTTATTTCCTTTAAAAAAAATACTATGTCACTATATAGTGAGTTCTCCATGTCGTAGTGCTGTCCGAATGTTTATTATACATATATAGTGGACTTTAAGTGTCCTCTGAGGTCATCTGGTGCCATCTTGTTCAACGTACCTACAATTTCTAGGTGTCTAGATAGCCCCCTATACAGTCCTCTATATAGTCCTCCCGATAGACCCCTATACAGTCCTCCAGATAGTCCTCCAGGTAGAAACTCCCTGGACAGTGAGTATGGAAGAGTGAATGGCTGAGTTAGTATTGACAGTAACGGTGAGACTGTCCCTCTCTAGTGAGACCATCATGTTTCTGCACGAGATCTTCCATCAAGGTCTTCAAGCTCGGATCGCCAACTGGCCCACGCTGGTTCTGGGTGAGTACTGCAGAGCTAATTGGACCCACTATTGATAAGTATGCATGCTCTCCACATTACCCTGATGGAATGAGATGAAACCACAGTGAAAGTAATCATATAAAGTAAAGATGTCTTGCTTCATTGTGACTTGTCACCTGGACGACGAGCGTTTCAGCGTGTTTCTCTCGTTTCGGCGCCCAGCGGACCTGTTCGACATCCTGCTGCCGATGCTGAACATCTACCAGGAGTTTGTGCGAAACCACCAGTACAGCCTGCAGGTCCTGGCCAACTGTAAGCAGAACAGGGACTTCGACAAGCTGCTGAAACAGTACGAGTCCAACGCTGCCTGTGAAGGACGGATGCTGGAGACGTTCCTCACTTACCCCATGTTCCAGGTACAACCAAGTACATGTACACGAGCACGAAACAGGTACTGCAAGGTATTGGATGCAGATTAATGAGATCTGACTGCACCATCAGTACTTTTAAGTAAGTTAAGTACATTTTGCAGATACACTATGTCGGTAAGGTTTTGAATTAGTACTATACTGAGATAAAGGACATTGAAAAAGCAGCTTTGGCTTCTTCGTATTACCAGACTTTTCCTTCTTCAGATTCCGCGATACATCATCACTCTTCACGAGCTGCTGGCTCACACGCCTCACGAGCATGTGGAGCGCAAGAGTCTGGAATTTGCCAAATCCAAACTGGAGGAGCTGTCGAAGTGAGTGTGTTCACGTTTCGTAGGTTCAGGTGGTAGCGGTGTAACGATGGTGATGATGCTGACAACGATGTGACGGTGTTGTCAGGATGATGCACGATGAGGTGAGCGACACGGAGAACATCAGGAAGAACCTGGCCATAGAGAGGATGATCGTAGAGGGCTGCGACATCCTGTTGGACACCAGTCAGACCTTCGTCAGGCAAGGTGAGCGTCCTCTTCAACACCTGCTTTTACCCATCACCTTCCGGACTTCTTCAGGGTCTCCATGCCGATTCCACAGCCATCCTCCAAAGTTTTTCACTGTCAGGTCAGACCAACTTAATCCAATCAGGCAGCATTACCCAGCCTAACTCCCGACTGTGTCCCCCGTGAACAGGCTCCCTCATCCAGCTGCCGTCCAGCAGTGAGCGGGGGATGCTCAGCAAAGTCCGCCTGGGTTCCCTGACGCTGAGGAAGGAAGGAGAGCGCCAGTGTTTCCTGTTCACCAAACACTTCCTCATCTGTACGCGAACGTCTGGAGGGAAGCTTCACCTGTTGAAGGTCGGCATCGCCTCCCAATTACAGTTAATACATGAAACGAGGGAACAAACTTCCAGAAGCATTTCACTTCAAATTAGTTTTTTTTTTCCTCCTCCCAACAGCAAGGAGGCACGCTGTCTCTGATCGAGTGCACTCTCATCGAAGAACTAGATGCCAGCGACGAGGACTGTGAGTATATTTTACACCAAATCAAGACTTTTCTGTTTTTTGAAGAGATGGATCCCCACTACAGCTGCCAAGGACATGGCGGGGCACGGGCCTGCAGTATGGAGGAGGAGGAGTTTTAGATATAAATATGCCAATAACCAAGATATAAATGAAAACAAGAAGAGTGTAGGGGCGACAACACAAAAAGAATATTCAAAAATAGGGACGTTATTGCGTTTCCTATATGCTGTTAAATGAGGGGTGGGTCGTGTGCTTGCCGTTGCAGACAACGCAGCAGGTCAAGGCTTCAACCACCTGGAGTTTAAGATTGTGGTGGAGCCCTCCGATGGTCAGTCCTTCTCCGTCGTCCTCTTGGCTCCCTCTCGCCAAGAAAAGGCCGCCTGGACCAGCGATATCAGCCAGGTGGGCCTGCCTCTTTAAAGCCGTCTCCCTCTCCAACGTGGGATTAAAGAGGACTGAAAGTGTCACTAAACCTCTGTTTCAGTGCATTGATAATATCCGGTGTAACGGCCTGATGACCAGCGTGTTTGAGGAGAACTCCAAAGTTTCTGTGCCGCACATGATCAAGTAAGCAAAGAGGATTTAAGCAAACAATCAATAGAACTGTCAGTGTTGTCCTTTTAACCAGACATCGTGATTTGTCCTTCAGATCCGACGCCCGGCTGCACAAAGACGACGTGGACATTTGCTTCAGCAAGACGCTGAACTCCTGCAAGGTTCCCCAGATCCGATACGCCAGCGTGGAACGCCTCCTGGAGCGACTGACGGACCTGCGATTCCTCTCCATAGATTTCCTAAACACCTTCCTCCACACGTACAGGATCTTCACCACGGCCGCCGTGGTCATCGACAAGCTGGCCGACATCTACAAGAAGCCGTTTACCTCCATACCCATCAGGTACACTACGCTGGAGCGTGCCACTTCCTGTAGGCGGGGCTTGTTTCTGCAGTGCATTAACTCCACTTCAGTCGCACTAACATCCACCAAACTTTCCACTTTCATGCTGCTCTATATCCTGAAGGTTTTTACCGAGGGGTTTGTTCATACATCATTCATAGCCTCATTTATGCAACTTTTTATTCATATCTTCATACGCTTTCCTAGAAGACAACAGTGAGAGCCTGGTCGACAAACTTTCATGGAAACCTGAAATCTATTAGTTAAAGTTTGTTTGTATTTCATCCGTCCTCGTCCTTCAGTCTCCTCTCATTTAACAGATTCATGCTTCAGTTTGTTCACTCCGTCTTTCCATCTCCACATTCACCTCCTTTCTTCATCTACCACCCTGCCTCCTCCTCCTCCTCCTCCTTCCTGTCACTGTCCCAGGGTCGAGCAACACTCATGTGACCGTCTGTCCATCATGTCCCTCTGTCCCGACTACAGTCTGAAGATCACACAGCTCGCTCTGGACCAGACGAAGTAAATACCATCCCAACAGAAAGGGACTCTGTTCTGTTTCTGGTCCTCTGATGGAGCCTCAGTCCATTTTCTGTTCCCACCTTCATCGCTCTGCTGGTCAATAAAGTGTTTAGTGTTGCTTCCACACGCAACACTGTGCTTTATCTCATTATCTCATTCATTCCCTCTTAAAAAAACTGAAATGGACCAAGTGTGAAAACACCCTCATGCTGGCTTCACACCAAACGCCAAGCCAATATTTGCCTCCAGTTACTCGTTCAACTGCAGGATAATTTGTGTTTATTCGCTTCACTCGTGTTAGGAAGGTTTCATCCATCATAGCCAGAATACTGTTGCTGCTTTACCACGCTGTACTGTCTGAGTACATAACATAACAATAATTTAATTTAGCTGTATTCACCTTGAATAGCAGAACACCCGTTTAATCACAGCTGGATGAATCCAAAATAAATAATTCTGTTGTGATTTGATTGCAAAAAAATCAGAAAATAATTACATAATCGATCAGTAAAAAGTCTGAAGTCATGCTTTGTTCAGTCTGTCTGCAAGACGACAAGCTAACCACTTTAAGCTAGCCACAGAGTCTGGTTGATGGGTGCTAGGCTATGCTAACATTGTAGCTGCTCCATCAACACATGACATGACATAAATACGTCTCTGGTTTATGCATGTAGTTTGGTTCAGTCTCTGGACTCGTGAGGTTCTATCTGGACCTCTGGGGGACCTCAGACCGCTACGATATGTTTTGGCTCCATTTTTGATTCTGTGACGACGGGAGAAGAATCTCAATACTGTGTGGAAAATGTGCTTCATGTTTGTTGTGAACACCTTCAGAGTTGTGGTTTTGCCAGTCAGGTCTACAGACGCTCTCTTCTCCTGTCCCTCAGGTCTTTGGAGCTCTTCTTCGCGACCAACCAGGGCTCTTGGGGGACGGACCCCTTGAACAGCAAATCCCCGAGGCTGTGCCGCAAGTTTTCCTCCCCCCCGCCTCTCACCATCCCCACTCGCACCTCCTCCCCCGTCCACTGCCGCAAGCTCTCGCTCAACTCCCCCGTCAGTGGCAAAGCTGGGGTGCTGGACTTGTCCACCACCCCCACCTCCTCCGCAGCCAACTCCCCCACCTCCACTCACAGCCCCTCCATCTCCTCCCCTCCTCCCACCTCCACCAGGCCTCCCTCTGGCTTTTCCTCCCCTCCGCCCACCGCCACTCGCTCCCCCAGCCTCCCCCAGGCCTCCGGGTTGTCGTCGCCACCCCCCGTCTCCACCAAGGCCCCTCTGGACCTGACCCGCGGGCCCGGCTCCCCGGAGCCCAGCCCGGCTGCAGGGGAGGACGTCAGCGGAGAGCTGCCTCGCCTCGACGCCTTCTGTGGGAAGCTGAGGCGCAGCATCCGCAGGGGTACGTAGCCGGAGCACAGAAGCCCGTGATTCACACTCCATGTGAACATCAGCACACGTGTGGGCGCACGCCGCGGCGTCGGCTGTCGTAACGCTACGAAATTATGTTTTACAGACGTGCAGCGTTTAAATAGCTCTTCTTCAAAGTCTTGAGATTTCTATTATTTCCAATATGACCTTTGAATCTGACTGATGATTGCCCCGCCAACCCAAACAGACTCGGCAGCGGGAGGCATAAATGGGTCATGGTTACCCAACAGGGGCACAATGGCGCTCTGAGATCACCATCTGGCTCCGGCCGACAGCTTGTTCACTCCAAAAACGGCGGCGAAGCACGGGGTCAGAAAATCTCACAACAAATTGAAAGAGAGAGAGAGAGAGCGAGAGAGAGAGAGACTAACAGCTGTTACGTAACAGCCGGAGTGCCTCCCTAAGAGGAGAGTCACTTACTGAATGGGTGAAATGTGGAGCCCAAATACAGCAGCTCATGACCCAGAAGGCCAAAGAAGCGCATCAACAACGGCTCAATGCTGTTTTTTCTTTTGATCCAGATAAAGTATTTTTAGATCTCTTTTATAACAAATACATGTTGTTTACTGTATTTCGCTCCCACACACAAACAGAACAGACGTCCTTATATGCTTAAGTTTAGGGCCGTCACGTAACGGCACATCTTCTGGTGATTTGATCGGGTTAAAATGAGCCAATTACAACACGTTTCTCCAGTTCAGAGAGTAGTGTGTTAGTACTTTTACTTGTCACAGATTATTTTAACTGTGTGGTATTAGTACTTTTACTTGTCACAGATTATTTTAACTGTGTGATAATAGTACTTGTTAGAGTATTTTCACCATGTACTTTTACTTGTACCATAATATATTTACTGTATATTATTTGTACAGTATTTTTACAGTGTTTTGACTGTGTGGTGTTAGTACTTTTTCTTGTAACAGTGTTTTTGTAGCGTGATGTTTTACTTTGGTAAAGGATGTGACTACTTCCTCCTCCACTGGTAGGAGAAATGTTGCCGTGACGACCGCCACGCTGTAAACGTTGTTGTCTGTCTGTCCCTCTAACAGCTGTCCTGGAGACGGTGTCTCTGGACAAGTTCCTCCCTGAATCACCAGCCAGCAGCGAGCCGGGCGACATGTCTCCCTGCCGCTCGCCTTCAACGCCGCGGCATCTCCGCTACAGACAGTCGGGAGGTACGACGAGCACGGACGCACACAGACAAGCACAGACGCACACAGACGAGCACAGACGAGCACGGACGCACACAGACGCACACAGACGCACACAGACAAGCACAGACGCACACAGACAAGCACAGACGCACACAGACGAGCACGGACGCACACAGACGCACACAGACGAGCACAGACGCACACAGACAAGCACAGACGCACACAGACGAGCACAGACGAGCATGGACGCACACAGACAAGCACAGACAAGCACAGACGCACACAGACGAGCACAGACGAGCATGGACGCACACAGACGAGCACAGACGAGCATGGACGCACACAGACAAGCACAGATGCACACAGACGAGCACAGACGCACACAGACAAGCACAGACAAGCACAGACGCACACAGACGAGCATGGACGCACACAGACGAGCACAGACGAGCATGGACGCACACAGACAAGCACAGACAAGCACAGACGCACACAGACGAGCACAGACGAGCATGGACGCACACAGACAAGCACAGACGCACGCAGACAAGCACAGACGCACACAGACGAGCACAGACGAGCATGGACGCACACAGACAAGCACAGACAAGCACAGACGCACGCAGACGAGCACAGACGCACACAGACGAGCACAGACGAGCATGGACGCACACAGACAAGCACAGACAAGCACAGACGCACGCAGACGAGCACAGACGCACACAGACAAGCACAGACGCACACAGACAAGCACAGACGCACACAGACAAGCACAGACGCACGCAGACAAGCACAGACGCACACAGACGAGCTCAGACGCACACTCGTGGTTTTTCTTGCCGTTTTTTTTAATGTCGCTGCTTCCTTGCAGTCACGCCGGGGGAGAACGCTCGCTGCACGATGTCGCCCGCTTCAGCTTTTGCGATCGCCACCGCCGCCGCCGGCCACAGCAGCTCCCAGGGTGAGCACGGCACGCCGTAAAGGTCAAAAGTCACAAAACTGAGGGAGGGAACTGTTGTCTGTGGTGGCAACTTACTCAAGTACTGCACTTTAGTCGTATTTTGAGGTACTTGATCCTGAGTATTTACAATTAATTCAGAGAGAAATGTTGTCCTTTTTACTCCATACGTTTATTTTAAAGCTTCTAGTTGTGAGGCAGATCGAGATCAATAATACGGATCATAATCATCTGATACATTGTATTATTAGGGATTAAGATCAAACTTTATCCATCCATGAGGGAGAAATTCAAATATATTATAGGGGGGGGGGGGGGGGGGGGTACATTTTGATACAGCTCAGTATGGCAATATTTTGCTTGGCAATAAAAGCCAGTTTTTTTTTCTGGTGCATCGTGGGTAAAGTCAGCAGGATTGGCAGGAAGTTGGTCAAAACAAAGATGTGAATATGTCTTCCACCGCCGTTCGTTGTTTGATTTTTAACAGGAAGCTAAATGACAAAAATGACCTCAGACATTAAAAGTTGTTGCCCTGATCTTAAATGTTTTTGTTTTCCTCCCAGGTTTTAGTAGTTCTGACAAAGTCTGCGACAAAGAATTCATCATCCGGAGAGCTGCTACCAACAGAGTCCTCAACGTGCTGCGACACTGGGTCTCCAAACACTCACAGGTGAGTCCACAACCTGGAGGGAGGGCAGGTCTCAGACCTGGAGGGGAGGACAGGTCTCGGGCCTGGAGGGAGGACGGGTCCGTTTCTACCACCTTCCCATCCATGTGCGTCCCCCTCTCCTGTCTCTCCTTTCTCCCGGCGGAGCTGCTCTTTGCTCCTCGTCTTTCCTCCCACCCAGCATGAAGAAAGGTCAGCTTCCTCCCCGGGGAAACACTGAAATGAATCGTTTACTTGATAGATTACATAAGATGCTATTTTTGTGCCTCCATGTTTGTGGCCTGAAAAGTAAACATTTGTTGTAATCGGAGTCTCCATCAGTTTATTAAACGACCACTAATCTCAAAACTACCGCCAACGCCGTTGTGTTACACGTCACGCTCTCTTTGGTTCCTCAACGCCGAGATGTTTGTGTAAAAAGAGATGCCCTAAATTAAAGTCCAGTATAAACGCTGCGATCGCGGCATATTGAGGGATTTTCTCAATCCGAAAAAATCAAGCTTCAAGTGTGCAAAGAGAGTGTTTGTTTTAAACCACTAGGTGGAGCCATAACACTTCTCTAGATGTTAAAACCAGTTAAAATTCTCCTGAATGAAGCTTCTGACTGATAAATACCTGATTGTGCATTAAAGTAAAACGGTATGTGGTGTGGGATATTACCTGAAGTGCTCCAGTAATAATAATGTAACTGAGCTATAAATGTGTTTGTTCACCAGGACTTTGACATGAACAGTGAGCTGAAGATAGGGGTGATCTGCTTGTTGGAGGAGGTGCTCCGAGATCCAGACCTGCTGCCACAGGAGAGGAAAGCAACGTCAAACATATTAAGGTGCAAAGTCAGTAAAGAGTCGCACAATCTGGATTTTTTTTTTTTTTGTATATTTATTACTCTTTAAATATCTGCATCATTGTGGAATAATATTTATAAAAAATTCACGTGTGTGTGCAGAAATACCTTGAATGTATATTTTTAGTGCTGTACTACGATATCTGGAGATACGTGGTTTTCTCTAAGCAGGAAGTAACTAAAAGCTACATCCTGAGATGCAGTTGTTTAGAAGTATAAAGTTGCATAACATGGTACTACATAACGATGTACTTGGTTCCAGTAGTACCTCAGTGGTAGTACTGTGCACACAAGCTGAAACGTCTGCTTCGCTCCTCAGTGGCCTTTCTCAAGAAGAACAAGACGATTCTCAACTGAAGATAGAAGACATATTACAGATGGTCAGTATTACCACCTGTTAGTACCACAAAGTACTTACATTTTAGTATAATCTGAGTACATTGTTCAGCAATTGTTGAAATAATTTATCTCCAGAAAAGCTGTCCCCTACTACACTTCATCGTGGTAAGAATAACTACTACTCTCCAGCAGCTAGACGCCCAGTTACTGTGTATTGTGGTTAATTCCCAGTCTCACAGATGGACTCCCAGTATAGTATAGTGTAGTTAACGTAGTACTTTTGTGGCGCTGTCATACCTCAAAGCTACTGTGCCGTACTACAGACGGTTTGTGCTTGTTTTCCAGGCGGAGAGTCCCAAAGCCGAGTGTTTTGATTCTCTGTCGGCCATGGAGCTGGCGGAACAGATCACGCTGCTGGATCACATCGTGTTCAGGGGTATTCCCTACGAGTGAGTACATCGCGTCGAACCTCGCATGTCTGCGAAATACAACATGCAACATGAAAATACTCCATCCACGAGTAAATGTCCTACATCTCAGAATTGTATCCAAGTAAATGAGTTTTTTAGGTAAAATGTAGCAGCATGTGTCCGTTTCCTGCAGGGAGTTCCTCGGCCAGGGCTGGATGAAGGTGGACAAGACGGAGAGGACTCCCTACATCATGAAGACCAGCCAGCATTTCAATGACGTGAGGCTGAGCTCTATGCGCTTCTCCTACACCGTTCATAGCTATTCCTACTCAATGTAACGCACAGCATCTCTGCATTTCCTAATTAAAAACATTGGACTTTCACCCAGGAGACCACTGTTCGTCTCCTCTGTGAAACCAGGTCAACGTTGATTTATTCATCACATAACTTCCATTCTTAAATAACTTCTACAGTAATTTAAACCCAAATGTTGACTCATTTGTCACGTCCTCCCTTCACAGAGGTTACACTGTTGGCTTTTTGTTGAAACTGTTTCAGAGGTGTTGATCCAGTGTGATCATTACGTTGTCTGTATTAACATGAGAAGGACACGTCTTAGCTCTGCGTCCCTAATTAACTGGTAACCTGAGTGAAACTCGCTTCTCTCTCCCCAGATGAGTAACTTGGTAGCGTCTCAGATAATGACCCACACTGACGTGGGCTCCAGGGCTAGCTCCATAGAAAAGTGGCTGGCGGTGGCCGACATCTGCCGCTGCCTCAACAACTACAACGGAGTGCTGGAGATCACCTCCGCTCTCAACCGCAGCGCCATCTACAGGCTGAAGAAGACATGGGCAAAAGTCTGCAAACAGGTTGGAATAAATTCAATGGGTTTGTTAAAAATACAATCTGCTTCCTTCACAAACAACTTTATGATTCTTTGTGGTGTTTCTTTTTACTAGACTAAGGCGCTCATGGACCGGCTGCAGAAGACGGTGTCATCAGAAGGGAGGTTCAAGAATCTCAGGGAGACGCTGAAAAAGTAAATACTGCCCGTTACCAGAGAAAATGGATGTTTAAATTCTTAGAAACGTGTCTAATGTTTGCTGTGTGTGTCTGTGCGGCGCAGCTGTAACCCTCCATGCGTCCCATACCTGGGCATGTACCTCACTGATCTGGCCTTCATTGAGGAGGGAACGCCCAACTTCACGGAGGAAGGCCTGGTGAACTTCTCCAAGATGAGGATGGTAACGAGATACTTTAAGCAACTTTTAAGCAACAGGGGCTAAGCTAACGGTCGGCTGTCTGTTAACTCTGTCTCTGCGCTCTCAGATTTCTCACATTATCCGGGAGATTCGTCAGTTCCAGCAAGCCCCTTACAGGATAGAGCACCAACCCAAGGTGTGTTCAGCAATAATTGCATTATTTCTCCAAAATGAAAGTGATTGGCATTTAACTTTTAACACAAAATATTGTATATGTCCTCCCCCCCCCCTCAGGTGACTCAGTTCCTGCTGGATAAGACACTAGTGATGGATGAAGATACCCTCTACGAGCTCTCACTGAAGATCGAACCCAGAGTACCACCTGGCTAATTATAACTTAATTTCATACAGTAACTTCACATCTCACAATATCAGACATGAATATATATATTATATATAATTATATATATATCATGAATCGAAGCAACTTGAGAATCTTGAGAAACACCACCATTTATTGTGCTTAGGAAACTCAGGAGAAAATGTGCCTTGCATGGATGAATCTAGTGAGCAGGAAGTACTGTTTAACGTGCGCAACTCTGTTTGCTACTAAACATGGCACTAGAAAGTAACCAGTTGCTGCTATCAAAAATACAAAACAATCTGCCTCCATAGTCTCACTTAAATACTGTCAGATGAGTTTTACATTATTTGTGTGATGAACCTGCTTCAGGTCCCCAGGGGCCAAAAATAGCTTTTTGGTTTACTGCTGGTAGTCCCTGAGTTAATAAAAGTAAAATATGCAGCATGCATCTACGCACTGCATCAGCATGGGACGTAGTTTGTCCAACTGGTAGTCCAGCCTTGATCTCGAGACACACTGGGTTTCCCAAGAAGCAGAAGTCCAGTTCAAATCTACCTTAATCCTCACCAACTCGCCGGTTTCATGGTGGCGTTGAGGCTCACAGGAGCATTTTTTTTATTTCTTTGCTCACACTGAAGGTTGGTCGTTGGCCATTTGAATTTAATTTGCATGTTACAGCAAAAAAAACGAAACAACAACATAGTTTTCACACGTTCTGATTCTGAAAATCTGCAATCTAAGTTTTAATCACCTTGCTCGACAATCAAAAGCTACAAATCATGTCTCTTCGGTTTTGTAATGTTGGTGATTTTGTACACAAATTTTGAATAATTTAAATTTTCCTAAAATGTTTATTACGTGATACGAAGTCCTACGGTATAATTTCGTCTCCATGTATCACTTATAATATTAGTTCCTTGTCAATGTGATCTTTTAATCTTTTTTTAAATATTTATTTTAAACCTTGTTGTCTGTATTAGTAAAATAGTAATATCTTTGCACTGTTGATTTGTAAAGAATGTCAATAATCTCATTGTTTATAGCATGAATATAACATGATGTCCCTTCTGTTCCTTGAGGTTACTGTTATCCTTATAGTTGACTGTTAGAGTTTTATTAGGTTTATTTATGTATTTTTGACACATTCCTGATGTCAGGAATCTACAAAATGCGTAAATGCTTTAGTTCACGAGACCTTTGCTTTCTTACATTACTGTATACTTTGAAATTCCAGCTTTGCTGTTTGTATTTTTCCATGCATTTATCTGTGTATTGTACAGATATTTACACAAAATAAAAGCAAAAAGTTAAAATGTAGTTGAAAATATTTTTTATGGTGGTTCGAGGAGGTTATGGTCGGCTCTGAGAGCCCAACAAACACACACCAGCTCAAGAAAACCAGCTAAACAACTAAATACAGAAATGCAGCGATACTGCTGATGGGATGCCAACGTCACGTTATGAAGCCCTGGCAGGAACTTGTGCGTTGGGCCTCTTCTTCAGAATATAGTGTCACTAGGAATTTGCTTCTTTTTGTCTTCTGTATTTGTTTGTATCGTCTGTTTGGTCGTCCTGCAGAACTCTCAGGGTCGCTGTGTTGGACGAGCAGAGGGACAGGAAGAGATCATGAAAATATCAAGGTCAAACTGGACGCTGATACCGGATCCGTGGTGGTCGTGGTTAATCGTGGCTCAGCATGAGCGGTGACCCCCCCCCCCACCTTCCTGGTTTGTTTCTGGTCTTATGATTGGCCTCAGGTTTTTAATCCCACATGAGGGGGGTGGAGCCCCCGAAGAGAGGAGAGTGAAAAGCTCTTTAACTAGACGCCTTCAGCAAGAAGGCAGAGCAGCTTTTCTCCAGGTAACGTACGTTCCTTTCTTCTTCATGCATCTCAAAATGATTGTGTGGATGGTTTGTAGATCTTATGAGAACACGAGGCTCCTCGCCGTCTTATTTGATCCTTTTTGCATCATTTTAAAGTTTATCGTTAATCTTGGGGGGTTAATTTAACACCTAGAAGAGGAAAACTGAATGTGATGAAGACTTTGAGTAGCTGAATAAATACGACTGAGTGAGAACTGTTAATGAATTTGAACCAAAAGTTTAAAAAAAGTCTCAGCAACTTAAAAAAAAATATGTTGAATCAAAATAATTTAATCATTTGATTGAAAATCACTAACTTGTTTTATATCAGTTTGTTCAAGAACCGTGGTCAGAGCAGTTTAAATTAAGTTATTAAAGCGTTGTTAAATGGGTTGAAATGTGCTTTTAGTAACGAGTTAAAGTGGAGGATGAATCTGTAGAAGCAACTTTGCAGGATTTTTTTTTGTCACCGTGGGTTCTTAAGGGTTGAACACATGAAGCAGCATCAAATCTGCAGTGTCCTCTAGAGAGGACGAAGCCGCCGCCGCCGCCTCCGTGTCCTGAACGTCATCCCTCAGTGTTAAAAGGTCATGCTGGTCAGGGGAGGGGGGCGGCTGATCCGGGTCTGTGGTGGTTTAAGTGTAATCGTGTAACCTCGTGATCCATGGTGTCGGTTTACGAGGTGAAAACTCCACACAGACGGCGTCTAAACTTGACCTTTTTTTATCCTGATGGAAATCTCGCTCTTCCCATGTGTTTGCTTCACCTCTGTCCCGCTTTCCCCGTCACCCCGTTTCCATCCCTCTGTCCCCGGTTACGTGGTCCGGTCAAGAGTCCGGTCTTGTGACAAGTCCGGAATGTCATGGCGTTGTGAGCCAGGGATGGTTTGGCACCGGATCCTGGCAGGGGAACCGGCCTCCAGCCATCTATAAATACCGTTGGCACCACGAACCTCCACCTCTACAGACTGAGGGGGGAAACAAAGAGTCAGTGGAGATAAAGTCACCAGATGAAGACTCGTTAGCTCGTTGGAGGAATGTTTTACTCCTCGGTTACCGGCTATCTTTCCTTTTTGACCTGCATTAACAGGAGTCCTCTCAGCTTCTCTCTATATTAAGACACCGTCTCGTGGCTGCCATCACCCTCTGTGAAGGACGTGCTACAATATCACCTTACATTTAACATTTTAAATCCACACGTAACGTGCACTTTGGCTGATTTCTGTCCGGGGCTTTAGTGAACGTATGAATCCTGCTCTGTCATAATGCTAAGAGGCTAAGAGCATCTGCTGCAGCCCCACCTGCTCTAAGCTTGTTACTGTATTAAACCAAATACAAATCTGTGCAAAAGTAGCAGCCGTCGCTGAGCGGCCTACGAAGCCTCAACCGTTTGACTGCGTTATGATGAAATTACCCCGATACCTTTGAGCATCATTTTCTTGCAAAAACTATAAAAATAAACTAACTAACTAAATTAACTTCTATCTTTCCTGTCATGTTTTCTCTGCAGCTCATTTGCTACAGACCAAGAGGTACCAACTATCGGAAAGATGGCTAGCTCTTTCACACGCTTGATCTCCAGACGCAACACGGCGGTGCTGTTAGCCACCGTGGGGGCGGGAACGGTGGCGACCGGTTTCCTGTTGAGTGAAAATGGCTCCAAACTGGCTGCCGAGGCGAGGACGAAGCTCTACCCTCCCAGGTAAACGCCACAGATAGTACTCTTTAACTCAAGTACAAGTACCAATACTACTACCACCAACACTAGGGGCGGCAGTAGCTCAGCCCATGGGGACTTGGGTTGCTGTTTCAAGCAATGCCCTTGAGCAAGGCACCAAAGCCCCAAACTGCGCTGTATTGAAATTGTTTACTATGTGTAGTGTAAAAATACTTTATTAATTCCTGCATTCAATATATTTCTCATGTATTCTTCATGCAGAATGGCCCATTTCAGAATATTATATAGTTTTATTACAATTATTGATGGATTGCTGCTGGTTTTAAACAAACAAACAAAAAAGAAATACAGCAGAATTCATTCGTCGATTATAATTCATAATCAGAATTAGTAAAGGAACACCTAATTAAAGCTGTCCAAATGAATGTGGCGGAGTAAAAAAAACAAAGCAATATTTCCCTCTGAAATGTAGTGAAGTAGAAGTACTAAGTAGCAGAAAATGGAAATACTGAAGTACAAGTACCTTTTAAGTGTTGTTAAATAGCAGGAAGGAAGACGTTACAACATATAAACATCCTCCATGTTCACTGTGAGCCCAGCGGTCGACCTTGACGAGTCAAAGATCTAGGCACGTTAGCAAACTAGCTACATCAACCAGCTAGCGCATTCATCAACAATATATGTGAATTAACAGGCTAATATTAGCTACACCTGCTCTCATCATGGAGACATAATCAGCTAATGTTAAGTGTGTTTGTTGTGGTGAAATTTTATAATGTTGCCTGCTAACGTTAGCGGTTAGCTCACTGCTGTGCTGTTTGGGCTAGTTAGCTGTTTGCTAATCCTGTAGCTAAAAGGTACAACTGTTCTCCTTCATGTTAGCATTGGAAAATGTCATCTGAGCTGCCTTTTTCTGGTCGTTTTTAGATTACTAATACTTTTTAACATGTATAAAACGTGTATTGATAGCATATAGTGTGACACCGGTCATCATCAGGGTGTTACAACAGTATCTGTGACCCGTCACATTCTGTGACCTGTCTCTATGTGGAATCAAACTTAGTACGTTACCTCAAGGACGCCACTAAAAGTCTACACTTAAGTTACTTGACCTTGAGTATTATTATTTTCTCAGAGGTAAATATCGTACTTTTTACTCAGTACACTACATTTATCTATATTGGTTATTTCCTGTCCAGTAAAAACCACGTATGTCCGAATGTGTTGATGTTGAATGTTTGTAATAAAATTAAGTGTTTTCTTTTATATGTTTAGAAAATCCCCCTCCTCCTTAAACTAAATAAACAGTTTAAAAAGCCTCTTGGATCAGCTGGACTTTGACTGCAGTGAGGTTTTGAACGCAGGACTTGAACTTGGAGTAGAGTATTTTATTTTCCACAGTGTGGATGACGTAGTGAACGTCTGAGAGTACGAAAGAGCACAAGAGGTCAAAGCGGGAACTGTGGCACCATCCTGCTGGATCACCAACGCTCTCAGGTTTCATCTGGTACCTTTGACTCCACTACTGGATGTCACTTCGGATATAATCAGAGTTCTGACGAGAGACTATGGATGTGTCGCTATGCCAGAAATGTCTTATATAATTCGGAGGCGTGGCAATTTGGCATAGTTTTGCATAACTATAATACTATAAAGCAGAGTTGTCAGAGAGTCCAGATACTCTGGTACTGAATCAACTTCTTTACTCAAGTACAAGTGAAAAAGTACAGGCTCTGAAATGTACTCTAAGCAGAAAGTAAAAAGTATCCCTATGAAGGACATTTCTACTGGCTGTTTTTTTACGAGGCTAACTGAATCTTGCGTCTTATTAATAAGAAAAATATCGATCATTTCTCTCAAATGCTTTAAAACAAAATTAAAGAGTCTGTTTAAAATGTGAGGAGTAGATTGATTTAAAATGTAGTGAGGAAAAGTTCAAAGTTGTTAGGAAAATACTCAAGTACAGATACCTGAAAATGCGGTAAGTATTTGTAAACATCTTCCTGTCCTGCAGCGCCGACTTCCCCGACCTGAGGAAACACAGCAACTGCATGGCCACGGCTCTGACTCCGGCCATTTACGCCAAACTGAGGGACCAGGTGACTCCCAACAACTGGACCCTGGATCAGTGCATCCAGACTGGGGTCGACAACCCCGGACACCCTTTCATCAAGACGGTGGGCTGCGTGGCCGGCGACGAGGAGAGCTACGAGGTAAGAGAGAGGTCAAAGGTCACAGTGTAGTGTGTGGAGACTGAGTGCATCATTTTTTTTATCTTAAAATGAGTTTTTGTTTGTTTGTTCTTTGTGAACACTTCTTAACTTTTTGGTTCCCTCCAGGTGTTTGCCGAGCTCTTTGACCCCATCATCAAAGACCGGCACAACGGCTACGACCCCAGAACCATGAAACATCCCACCGACCTGGACTCCTCCAAGGTGCTGCAACACCCCAACACCCCATCACCCCTCTGTCCACCGGTTCCTCCATGTATTATAAAACGTTTGGTTTTCATCTGTGTCCTCCAGATAACCAACGGCGTGTTCGATGACAACTACGTGCTGTCGTCCCGCGTCCGAACCGGCCGAAGCATCCGCGGGCTGAGCCTCCCGCCGGCGTGTTCGAGGGCCGAGCGCCGCGAGGTGGAGCGGGTGGTTGTGATGGCCCTGGCTGGCCTGAAGGGAGACCTGGCCGGACACTACTACGGCCTGGGAGACATGACGGACAAGGAGCAGCAGCAGCTCATCGACGTGAGTTTCATCCAGACTGAGAGGCTTAAAGCTGCATTCTCTCTGCTGGCCACCAGGGGGCAACTCATCTCTGATTGTATAGTAGTCTATGAGAAAATGATCCTACTTCTCTCTTGATTTATTACCTCAGTAAACATTGTAAACATGAGTTGATGACACACTTTCTAAGTTATATTATTATATATAATCATCTTGGATTGTAGTTATAAGTACTTATAATTATTTATAACAATATTCATGACAATAATGTATTTAGTCTTTGTATAATGCATTATAACAGTGTAAATGTATACTGTTATAATGCACTATAATGTCATTATTAATTACTGTTAAGTGGTCATTGTTTGCTTTAAGTTGAGTGAAGAAAACATTGAATCTTTCCAAGAATAACACAAAACATACAAAAATAAATTTCGGTTTGCTTTCACAAGAATACTAAATTACTGCGGCACCACTCTGAGAATATAGTAATAAAGTCTCTAAATATTTAGGTGAGTCTATAGACTAGTACCGTGGGTAATGTAGGTTCTCTATTACTGATGTTCCTGTTCTGGTTATTCCACGCTGCGTCGCACCAGGACCACTTCCTGTTTGACAAGCCCGTGTCTCCGTTACTCACCTCGGCCTTCATGGCGCGAGACTGGCCCGACTCCAGGGGGATCTGGTAAGAAGTCCCTGTCCCGGTGCTGTTAGTCATGAGAGGAAATGCAATTCAATGCAGTGGACCCACACCCTCTCCTGTTCCAGAGTCCTGGTCCATCAAGACCTCCCAACCCCTTTATTCCAGTCTCTCCACCTCAGACTAGTCACCAAGTTGTAGAAGTATAAATGTGTTTTTCTACCCGTCTCCACCTCCACTACCTTTAGGACCACTTCTTGTTTGACAAGCCCGTCTCGCCGTTGTTGACGTGTGCCTTTATGGCCCGAGACTGGCCAGACGCCAGGGGCATCTGGTGGGTTCCTTCAGCTCTCCTGCATGTCTGCTGTGTCGCCATTTAGACTCCTGATGCACGTCAATGACGTATCCACTGGTGGAATGTAACTAAGTACGTTTCCTCAAGTACTGTGTTTAAAGGACCATCCCAGTCTAGTTCGGACCAGTCCAGTTAAAGGACCAAACTTCGGCCCAGTTTGGTTCTTTAACTATCTTATTTACATTTTGATGATGATACATTATTTTACTTATGTAAGGTTTTGTATGCAGGACTAGTGGAGTATTAGTACTTTTACTTTAAGTAAGAATACTTCTTCCACCACTGGATACTTTCTGCAGCCTGTGAAGCTGAATAGAAACGTTGTTGTTGGGGAAAAAGCAACGATAGTTGCATTTTCTGTTTGGTGTGTTCCGTCTGTTACAAACGCATGTGTCTCACACAAAAGTAACCAAGTACAAATACTTTTCTGTACTTTTGACACATCTCACATTTTAATTCTACGACCTTTTATTCGTCCTCTCCTGGAGAGCTCCTTATTCAGTCTCTCCTGCTGGTTCTCTTCAGGCACAACAACGAGAAGACCTTCCTGATCTGGGTGAATGAGGAGGACCACACCAGGGTCATCTCCATGGAGAAGGGGGGCAACATGAAGAGAGTGTTTGACAGGTTCTGCAAAGGACTCAAACAGGTACAGTGGGGTCGCTTTATTTGGGATTTATGTGGCCAATAACAGCGTTTCAGTCATGTTTCAGGTCATTAGAGTGGTCAACTCTTCGTCATGTGGTGTCTTGTAGGTGGAGCACCTGATCCAGGAGAGA
This sequence comes from Eutrigla gurnardus, assembly GCF_963514095.1. Lineage (NCBI taxonomy): Eukaryota > Metazoa > Chordata > Actinopteri > Perciformes > Triglidae > Eutrigla > Eutrigla gurnardus. The sequence goes on from NC_139930.1 coordinate 22,475,553, forward strand.
GGCTGGGAGTTCATGTGGAACGAGCGTCTGGGCTACGTCCTCACATGTCCCTCTAACCTGGGCACCGGCCTCAGGGCCGGCGTGCATGTGCGCCTGCCGAAACTCAGCAAGGTAACACACACACACACACACACACACACACACACACACACATTATAGGGTCCATTTAGTGGCTGTTCTGCAGCTTCAAAATAAAAACTTTACAGGCTCAATCGATAGTTGTGTCCCGATTCAGCGAGCGAGTGTCTGGTCCATGGAAGACTTCCTGTACGCGCCACCAGCTGTTCCCTCCCCCACCCTTTGCCGCTGCCATCACCTAGCAACCTGCTAAGCCTGGCAAGAAAGAGCATAGAAGTGGAAACTAACATTATATGATTAAAGTGATCATATCTGATATTCTGGTGGAGGATATCCTTCATGATGTATTTCAGGCTGCAAGAGTTTATTCTTTTCCACGCTTGGAGCCATGTTGATTAAAATCCAATCATCATTGGCACGCACTGAATCTTGGGATATGTGAAGGATCCAGAAAAAAAACTGCATTTCTGGCTTCTTTCAAACGAGACGACCTCGTTGCACTCGGTCTTCAAATGCAGCTTCCGAAGGACGCGGCGGCTGAATCGGGACACACAGAATATTTACTTTGTACGCATGTGCTCTAAGACTTAAGTAGCATTTGACTGTTGATTTCTAATCACGTTGCAGGACCCACGTTTCTCCAAAATCCTCGACAACCTGCGGCTGCAGAAGAGAGGCACCGGCGGCGTGGACACGGCGGCAACCGGAGACACGTTTGACATTTCCAACAACGACCGTCTGGGCAAATCCGAGGTGAGAATCAATGAATCCATCGTGCCTTTAAAAAATGTTTGTTCCTGTTTCATTGTCCACGTTAATTAGGAACTATATCATTCATCATGAAGTGTTTTGGGAGTCACAGTATTTTGCTGCAGAACTGAAGTGTGCTGCATGTTTTCAGGTGGAGCTGGTCCAGCTGCTGGTGGACGGGGTCAACTACCTGATTGAGTGTGAGAAGAAGCTGGAGAGGGGGAGTGAGATCAAGGTCCCAGCTCCCATTGTTCAGTTCAGGAAGTAAAAAGCTGGACTCGTCATGGCATCGGTGTTCCCTCCCGAAGCTCAGAGCGCCGTCCGTCCACGGCTCCACGGAGGAGGGTTTCTTCAGTCCTCCTCCAGATGGCAGATCTTTAGGTTGACCTTATCTTAGACACGAACTGCAGTTGGGGGGGAAACTCTACCTCAGGTTTAAGGTCTTCACTGTAACCCTGACTTCAATAAAGCCAACCCTTTAACTAGACTGCCTTTTCTTTCACATTCTACAGAGGCCATGAGATGCACCGCAACTTCAGCTGAAAAAAGCTTTTCTATTCAAGTCCAAATCTCGACATTTTAGTGCAAAATGCTTGTGTCCCACCCCTTCCTGTCTCCCCCACCGGACCTCATTTTGTAAAAATAACACGTCAAATAAGTAGGGAAGTCAGTGACGAGAGACAAATTATTTTATGTCGTTTGAATTGAACCGTGTTTGTTACCTACAGAGTGCATTAAGGGACTTAGCCCCTCTTTAGAGTGGTGCAGAAACGGTTTTAGTTATATTTTTCATATTCTAATGTATGAAACAGAAATATGAGGCTAATAAACACAATCATACAGTTTTGATCAAGCAACCATCACAAATCTTTATTCATTAGTGAACTTCTATCCTCCACCTGCAGTCGGATGTATCTTCCTCTGCTGGTGGGCTACTCTCCCTCAGCCATCCCAGTAACATCAACTGGCTAATTACATCATGTTTAAGAGCCATAATTAGAGCTGCTTGACTGCGACGCTGGAACCCATGAGTGCTTCGTAGAGCTTAAAATGAAAACTTTGTCGTCAGGTGAGGAGGTCAACATAAACAATCAATTGCTTTGGACGCGTTAGAAACCCGACAACATGATGCTCACTGACACGATGCACTTCCTTGGACAGAGGTGGAAGAGTTTGAATTAACATGGTGGCTTGTTGCACTTTCAGAAAATTGCTGAGTTTAACGTGGAATTCTGCATCAGTGACAAACTTTAATTTTCATGTACTGCAACAGGTGATTTCACAAAGTACAGTGCATCTTAAAGGGAAAACGATGAAAGGAAAAGGAGATGACGGATACAAACAGCAGCGTAACTCGCTGTGCATTCTCTTTTAATTAACTCTTGAGAACAAAGCTTTATAATCTGTAAACAGGTCTCCATAAGCTAATGATTAATTTGAAACAAAAACAAAGAAACGTAAATGTAAGCACTTTATTTGTTATTTTAACTTTCCAGGATGCCACCTCTGACGAATTTCTTATTTGTTTTTCTAAAAAGAAATCAGTAGAAAGAAGTCAAAACAAAAAAAGGGTGACACCTAGAGGCCAGAGCCTGCCTATTCACCAAAAAGTCCTGCTCTATTTTGGCAAAGTGAAACAGAAACACAAGCCTCTATGAAGGAGGAGTGGTTGGAGAGTGCTAAAACAAGCAGGTATGCGAGTACAGGGCATCTCTGTGTAGTTGGGGGAGGGGTAGGAGCGGGCTCTTCGAACAGGAAACGGGAGGGAGGCCAACGGCAGTGTGCGGCAGTGTTGTGTCATCAGTCAATGGGCCGCTTTTCACTGTGTTTCTTTGTAAACTCCTCTGCATTCTTCAAGAATTTCACCCGGTCTTTACTGTACTCCTCGGCCAGGTCGGCCCTCAGCGGATGCTCCGGCTGAGGGCTGTTCACCAGAGCGATGAGGCTGTTGATCACTGGGGGAAAATGAAAACATGAGTCACTGGTTAGTCATAGTCACTGTGGGATGTAAAGAACCTGGTGCCACAGTTTGTCACAGGTTCAGTTTGTTCGTGAAAGACACAATTACAACTGCCTGCCCTACTATTTTATATTAAATCCTTCATTATATGATGATTGCACCTGATATAGCCAGTCTACGGGGGAAACTATCTGCTGGGGAGAGGCTCCTCCCACTCAGTTCATCATGAAACTGTGGTGGACCGACCTGAACTGCAGCTCATTGATCACGAATACTGGATTAGTCCTGAACATGACCATCGTGGGAGTTTTATCTTTTGTATCAAGCAGTTGATCTGTGCGTGACGAGCCTCACCATTTTCAGTTGTCGTGGCGGGCTTCCAGTTCTCAACACTGATGATGGGCAGGCAGATCTGGCCCTTCTCGTCGATGTTTGGGTGGTAGATTTTTGTCTTGAATGTGAGCTTTGGGGGCTTGAAGGGATACTCAGCCGGGTAGATGAGCTCAATCCGGAATGCTCCTTTGTCGTACGGAGGACAATCCTTGGGCAAAACAAGAGTTTGGTGAGGAAAGTTCAGAAAAAACTTCAACAGGACAACAAGTTGTTTGTTTTTTAGCACCACAACAATACTTACAGGAACGAGAAGCCCTTGCCAGTTCAAAAGATTTGATTCGTCCACTTTAATGTTGCAGAAATGCTTTGACATATTTTTGCGAATCCCTTCAAGTTCCTGAAACAAAACAGGTGATTTAAAATGGGCTGAAAAACTACAGGAACCCCAATGACTCAGGGAATGTACATGCATCGTCAGTATTCACTTTATTAGGCAAGCCTGCACACGCTAATTCTACTTTTGTGACGGCTATACATTTGTTGAAATACTGAGGTCATATTTGTTGTGTGTGTAAAGCTGGAAGACAATTCAAATGGCAAACTGTACTTGATAAAGTTGCCTGTGTTTAGAATAATGGTGACGCTTTAAAAAACATAGTGGAGGAACGTCAACCTGAGCAGAGAATGAAGTAACTCTCCTCCTGTGTGTGTTGTTATCGGAGTAGACCATTTCAACACTGTAGTATTCCTAATTCCAAACACTTCTTTGACCACTGGTAAAGTAATAAAAAAAGGCAGGTAGTAATTCTGTCTTCCACTTCATGTCAGCAGAAACTTCACCGTCATAAACCTGAACAGTAATGATGGATTGTCTGGAGAATTCAGGAAGTAGACGCTGGTGTTATCAGACCAGGGAATTTCCTGACATCAGAAAATCAAAAGCAAAAATGCTGCTGTGTGTCGGCACCGGGCAGCCGTACTGGAAGTAATAACACACTGTGGAAATACTCACGTAAACATGTATCTCAAGTTACATGTAAGTGCCCTGCATTCAAAACCCATAGTGAAGTAGAAGTATGCGTAAGTAGTGTAAAAGTATTGATACTGCAGTGAAAATGTTCCCTTCCAGTGTTTAACCGTCATACATGGTGTTACTGGATAAATATTACAAGCTGGTGCAGTTGGCGGCCAACTACTGATTATTAATATTATGTATTATTCTACAGGGAATATATAAAATGACCACGACTATTGATTCCTTTGACCAAATGCAGCCACTAGAAATGTCCTTCAAAAGGTGTACTTTTCACTTGGAGTACATTTCAGAGCCTGTATATTTTCACTTTCATTTCAGTTAAGAAGTTGAATCTGTACTTTTACTTTTGTCTTTTTGGACCCAAGTATCTGTTTTGCATCTGTACCGTTTATACCTCGGCATCTCTTAAAAGTTCAGATTTATTGCGATGCATATCCAGCTGATCCCAGAGACTTTCTTAATTGTTTCTTAATCTTAAAGTTTAGCTGAAACGGCGTTTCAAGTTCATTCATCTTCGGGATTGACGTCATGATTGGTTGGTACTAGCTGATGTACGCATGCGTCATATTTTGTTTTACAGGAAGAAAAAAAAATTGCTATTTATTTTCCAGCATAAATTACTACATTACGACCAGGGATGTGATCTAAAAGGGTGAATGAAAAGGGCATTTTCCCGTTTCAGCTCAACAGTTTATCACAAATACTCGACATCAAAACATCTGGAGATAGCTGGTTTTCACTGGAAAGGAAGGGGATGAAGAAAAAAATTAACGCCGTCAAGACGAATGTGGTACAGTAAAATATAGTAAAGAAATATATATAAAAAAATATTTTCCTTTGATGTAGTGAGAAGTAAGAAGCAGCCGATGGAAATACTCTAGTAAAAGGTACAAGTACCTTACAACATTTGGATAAATGTACTCGTGCTTCAAAACATTTATCACGTCATTGACTCGTTTAGTTTCGTTTCACGATATTAATATTTTCTGAACGATACTGTCGCCCGGTCGAGGTCTGACGTCACGTCCCATCCCCAAAGTCTCCATGTTTTCTCTCCACAGCACTTCAGACGGTGACAGCGCGTAAAACAAGCCGACACGCGCACAAATCCCCCCACGAAGCCGCCTCGCGGCGAACTCCCCGTTCACGAGACAAAAACGCGTTGGTGCGACTTATCGGGCGAGTTTCCCCCCGTTTTAGTGCTGAGTCACGTCCTGCCGGCGCCTCAAACTAACTAACTAGTTACATCTCAGTCACCGTCTGCCGGACGTCATGATCCTTTCATTTTGTCGGACAGACGATCGCCAAACTGTGACGTTAGCGGCGTTTTCGCTCGGTCGACGGGGCCGTGCCTACGCGTCTAAGACCGAAACAAGTTGTTTGAACCTTAGCAAAGTGGCGTAAAATAAATATGTCGAGATTTTACCTTGACGAGTCTCCTGTTCATTGTGATGCCGATATTGTCTTCTCCTTCTTCTTCTTCTTCTTCTTCTTCCTGCTTCTTCTTCCTGCTTCTTTCCGCTACTGCTTCTTTTGATTTTGGTTTTAAGTGGCTCAAACACGACGTTCTGTAGGGTTACCGCCACCTAGTGGCCTGGAGTGCAACAGTTATTACATTATTACTACTGAAAATATATAATAATGATAATACAACGAATATGATAATAACAATGATCATAATGAAAATAACGATAGTAATGATGAGTAATAATAATTATAATACAGCGATGCTGATGATGCTGATAATAATAATAATAAACATGGTAATATAAGTACGATAATACATATAATGAAAATAACGATGATAATGATAACGATAATAATGACAATAATAATGAGTATAATAATAATAATAATGAGTATAATAATAATAATAATAATAATAATAATAATGATAATAATAATGATGGTGAGAATAATAACATGATTATAACGAGGATGATGAGAGTAACATGTATGTATCTTATTATAGATTCATGCATTGATTTGAAACAGCTGGTTTCTCATGAAAATGAATAAAAGGTGGCACTTTTAAACAGGCGTTCATTGTACAGTGGAGGAAAGCGCAGGACGGAACACCGCTTCCACCTAGTGGTAGAATACTGTTACTGCGCAGGACAAGAAAAGTCCATTCGGGCTACAGCTTCATGATAGGGTACCATATTCGATATAATTCCTGAGAAGATACTCCTGAATATCTTCGTTTGAAAGAAAACATAAAACACTTTAATCAACTTAAACCAACAACTCTTCCGCTGTTGGGAGTTACATCGTTATGTCTTTACTAACGTATTTATTTCATCTATTTTGTGCATGATGCATCTTGTGGCACATTTCCCCACTGTTGGACTCATAAAAGATCATTTCCAGTTTTAGATAAGTGCTGTGTCATTTTATATAAGCATATATATTTTTTAGTAAAATAATTACTAACTAATCACAACTATGTATGGGAAATGTAAATGAAAATGTAGAGCAAAAAGTCCCCCTGAGTATGGAGGACTAAACCTGCCATTGTAATAAATAAATAAGTAAATAACTCAATAAATAAATAAAATAATAATCAAATAAATGTGCAGTTTAATAAACAAGTAGGTGCATAAATAGGAACACAAGTAAATGAAAAGTATTTATTTGTTTGTTTCATATTTAATTATTTCCCAATTTATTTGGTTTCTGTTCACATTTATTTCTGTTTTTTAAATGCATTTCCGTACTGCTAATATCTGAAATAAAGTGGAGTAAAGGTATAAAGTAGCATAACAATGTAAATACTCAAGTAAATGCAAACTATGTCAAGAACAGCTTGAGTAAATGTACTATTCAAAAGTGCTTAATGAATGCGTTTTAAATGAGGTGTACCCAATTAAGTGGCCGCCTTAAAGAAGTAAATCATCTTAGCTATAATTCGGGGGGAAAAATGACATGGCAGAGCGGCTTCCAACGCTGAGCAGCGGATCCTGTGACCTCCCGACAGTCTGTTCAAGATGGCCGCCTGAGCGGAGAATTTACGCGTCTCCGATGAAAAAAAAAAAACATTCCAACGGCTATCTTCCCGCACGTAACTTCTAACTGCCTTATTAGCGGAGAATGGAACGGCGACACCGGCGACGTTTGTTCCCGTTTCGAACCCGGAACGTGAACACGTTTTGTTGAGGACGTCGTCGGAGCTATGGAATAAAAAAAAAACCCGGCGCTGGTAAGGAATTCAGAAACAAACACCCGGTTAACCCACAGTGAGTAAGCTAGCTACGCTAGCCGGCTAACGCGTTCAGTAATGTTATAGGCTAACTGACAAGAGGCTAATTTTAGCTACATCTGACAGATGACAGGCTGTGTGTCGATGACTCTCGTGGCAGCCTTGTGGTTAACATCCAAGCTAACGTTGCGTGTGTTTGTTGCAGTGACATGTTATCCGGTTACCTGCTAACGTCAGCGGTTAGCGCACTGTTGTGCTATTTAGGTTAGTTAGCCGTTAGCTAATCCGAATCCTAAAAGAGTTACAACACCACAGAAGGGGAAACCGTTCAACCGTTGGCGTTGGATAATGTCCCCTAAGCTGCCTTTTTTGTGGTCGGCTTGTAAAGTTGTGGAACCGACGTCAACCCAAGCGACGGGGAAATGGTTTAATTGTATTATTTAACTTAAAACCATACGTTTGTAAGTAACGTAAACTTTCTTTTTTAATCGACACCGGTTGCCGTCGCGGTGTTGCAACAGTGTCTGTGACCCGTCTTATTCTGTGACCTGCAGCTGTATACATCTCTGCTAGCTGGTGGAAGCTAATCAGAGGTTGTCAAAAGTACAGAGACGTTCTCTCCCCAATTAGAAGTACATATACTTGTGTTCAAAAATACTCTGGTATAAGTAGAAGTACTGATTCAACTTATCAAGTAAAAGTGGAAAAGCAGAGATTCAGAAATGCCCTCAAAGTATAAAGTATCCCCATGAAGGACATTTCTACTGGCTTTTTTTGAATCTCAAGTCATATTGATAAGAAAAAACAAATATAAGTACTTTGTTATTTCCCACCTCTGAATCAAATTAACTACCGGTACTATACTAAACGCATACATTCAAGGTACTTGTTCTTGAGTATTTCAATTTTATGCTACTTCTTCTCCACTGCATCTCTGAGACGCACTACATTTATCTGACAGCTTTTAATTACTTCCTGCCCAATTAAAAAAACAACAACATATATCTCCAGACGTGTTGATGTTGTATGTTTGAGGTGAACTGTTTTGGTAGTTGATGGTAGTAGTACTGCACTGGTGTGAACATTAGAGAAGAATGGAGAATCAAGTCATGATTTTTAATTGCCACATAAATGGCAGATGACTGTTAACGACTGATAGCTCCACATTTATGGAAGTGCATATTTTAGTGTGATGATTAACCATGAGATGTGTATTTAGGAAGACTTACTTCCTCATTCCCAGATATACTGAAGGTAGACTTAAAGTCCCAGTCGGCAACATTGTTTTGATCATGTCGTTGCAGAGTTTGTCACTGTGTAAAAATCCAGTACGTTTGTGTTTACGCAAAAAGGGACAAATAATACAATGTTGTCCTGGAAAATTCATCACAATCAGTTGTAAGTCTTTGTTACCATAACTGCAGGAAAAGAAAAAAGCTGCAGACTTTAAAGGTAATGTGACAAATGCTATTTTTGGCTTGATTTCTATCAGCAGACCATAATCAGGAGATCAGTCACATGAACTGTGACAATATCGAGGATCTGCACTTCCCGATACTTGAAGTGCCGTGGGTGTTGTTGCGTTAGCACTGTGCGTTATTGCAGACAAATGTATTATCATTACACGTTTCCTCTTGTGCAGGTGTCTTCCCTTAATGTTCCATGTGTCTAGACAGTTATTTATGTTTCCCTCTTGCATTCTTAGGTGTGCTATAGGTCATTTTAAACTGGCCCTGAGGAGGAAGCGCTTGGATTATTTAAGCGTATTACTGTTGAACTTGCTCATTTTATACTGCTTAATCTACAATACATTTCTATTGATTACCTATACGAAGGTCAAGGCCTGAGCGCTACCACCCCAGAGTGATGTTAAGACTTTCTCTCCCCGCGTTGCACAGAGTCTTTACTTTTGCCTGAGGGGAAACATTACAAATTATGTTTTTGTCACCTAATGAAAGCAAAACAATATATACAGTCCCAAATGTCCAAATCCCAATTTATTTGCAATAACACAAGGAACACTTAGGGAGGACACCTCCACACGGCTTTTTTAGTTATAAGTCAGCAGTAATCACTATTACTTACACGTTGACTGGTCGCATGATGCAACATACCATTTGCTGTGAAACTGGTCCATGTGGGGATACTGGTGACAGCTTCTTGTTGTTGCAGGTTGTGTAACATACTTACGCACGAGTTGTTGTTGTTTTTTCATCCCTGTAATGTTTTTCATCTTTTGAATTACACGTCTAACATGAAATTAAATATAGGGCATACAAAATGGCATCCTATATGTATGTTGCTTGAAGTAATACTTGGATTTCCCCCCCTCCTTTAGGAATTGGAGGGGGTTAAGGGCCCTTTGTTTTAGCCCAGCATGGACAGTTTCTTCAAGGCTGCTGTATGTGATCTGGACAAATTGCTCGACGACTTTGAGCTCAATACTGGTAAGATACAGTGAAGGGCAGCCCCAAGTCATTACTTTTCATTTTGTTATTAATCAGCCTGTTGTTTTTTCTATAATGTTTGTTGTTGTTTTTTTATTCCAGAGGAACTTGAATGTAAATCTGTTTTCCTGAAGCCTGCTGTGTTCCGGTGCTCCTCTGAGCCGTCCACCGTCCCACCCAACCTCCCCGACCTTAACTCTCTTCATTATGGTTCTGCCACCAGCTGTCCCGACCGCTCTGGCAGTGAGAACCATGGTGCTGATGACCAAGAGGTCAAAGGTCAGCCTCTCACGGCGGTGGACCTTCTCTCCTCTGTGGATCGCAGGCCAGTTAAAAGCTCTGCCCCTCCCTGTCCAGATAGAGCCCTGAAGCCTGTGTGCGACCTTGTGAATGACACAAGCTCGGCCATCCTGGTCAGGGCCAACAGCCACGATGCTTTCGGAGAGCTGGACATGGTGGAAAAGCAAATGGAGGAGGAGACACTGCTTGTGGACTTTGACAGCCCTGTGGTCACTCTGTGTGGTGAGGAGCAAGGACGGCCGGGCCAAAATGGCGTCTGTAAAGACGCCATGGAGGAGCGGGCCTCTGCAGGGAAGGACGAGCTGCTGGGTTTAGATTCCCACGAGCAGAGCGGTGGATACTCACTCAGCCTGCTGGACGTCATCCTTCCAGCTGCTGCGGAGAGGAACTGCGAGTCAGCAGATGGTTCACCATCGCCGAGGACCACGGAGGCAGCTGAGAACGAGGACGGGGACTGTGAGGAGGTGGCATGCACAAACCAAGTGATGGCGAACTCTTTAGACCACTGGGAACCGGAGGTCACTCTACCTGTTGATGGCATTAAAGAAACAATGACCTCAGTCAATAAAGAGTCCCAAGAAGCCTCAGATAAAGTTGAGGCAGAGTGTCCTGTGGATTTAAAGTTGGGGGCTTCAGACAGCGTACCGATGGGCTTATCGTGCCTACCCATATCTGTGTCCATGTGTGGAGCTCTGGTGAACCAAAAGGCCACAGACGATGACTCGGGGTCAGCTGCAGAGCCACGTGATGAGGCAGCAGATGTCTCCGAGTGCGCAGAGGCAGACACCATGTCAGCTTTAGAAGGCAGGAAGGACATGTCCCGCTTAGAGGAACCTGTTAACTCGTCCCAGCAGGTTGCAGAGGGCAGGATGTCACCGGAGGGCCAGCGTCTCGCTCTTGAACCTGCTGCTGCTGCTACTGACCCCTCTGCAGACTTTGCCGCCTGCGATCGTTCAGAGCCCAGCCCGGTTGATGCTCCCGAGTTTGGCTTTGAATACCTGCCAGAGAGCGACCAGGCCGAGCTGCTGGTTACAGACGAGGAGCTGGATGCCTTCCTGCAGGCACACACAGAAGCGGAGCAAGGGAGAGGTGTCTCTTATTGCTGCACCTCTGGAGATTTCAGTCAACCCGAGAGTCTCTCACAGTCGAACGGAGATCTGGAGGGCCGGCTGGTGGGAGAGGAGCTGAGGAGCTGTGGTGGCGGAAGACCGGAGGATCTGGAGGCTCTGGCTTCTCCAGAGAGCGACAGAACAATTTGTGCGACTGCAGAGGGAAGTTTTAACCCTGATGCAACATCACAGGACTCTCGCAGACCTCCTTGCCAAGAGGAGCCAGAACCCTCCTCTGGGGTTAGCCTTTCTTTGACCAGCAACACTTTCCTGTCCCAGCCCAGCATTAACCCCGATCAGCAGCCCTCCTATGGAGGCGCAAGACCAAAACAGCTACACTGCCAAACTGCTAGATCTCCACCAGCAGGGGAGGAAGGAGAGGAGGAGCAAGGTCAGACTCTGAGTATAGCAGAGGATGAAGAGGAGAGTTCACCCGGCAGTCTTACAGAGGAACACTCCTACGTTAGGGACTTGAGCCCTATGTACGCCACTCGGGAGCATCAGGATTACAGCGTGGGGTATGATGAACTCTCAGAGCCCCCGCCTTACCCCGGCGACTCGCCTACAGATGGTACCAGGTCGGTGAACTGGAAGAGAGATGGAGAAGAGGAGCTGGGGAGCAGACAGCCCGCCTGGGTACCAGACTCTGAAGCTCCCAACTGTATGAACTGCTACCAGAGGTTCACATTCACCAAGAGGCGGCATCACTGTCGAGCCTGCGGGAAGGTACGTTAGTCAACTGAGACACAGATCCATTATATTCTATACTAAGTTTCACTTAAGTGTTGTTCTATTGTATGAAAACGATGGATCTCCCGACTAAGAATTTATATAGTCCAGTTTGATCAGTTGAGTCTTTCCTATCGTTGACTGAAAGTGTTTTTTATTTTTCATGATCAATTTTGTTTAATCTTTATAATATAAAAAATATAAAGACATGACGGTGGTCTGGTGGTTAGCACTATGGCCTCACGGCAAGCTTATGGTTTACATGGTCTCCCCCATGTTCTCCCATGTAGTACAGGTTGATGACTCCCGTAGGTGTGACGGTGAATGGTTGCCCGTCTCTGTGCCCCCCCCCTCCAAAAAACATACCATGATATAGCTATCAATATGGGTGGTCGGCCTCCTTGATTTCTCATAATCAATATCGGCCCTGATGAAGCCATATCAGATGAATCACTGATTAAATTTACAGTAAATCACATATAATTTAAATATTGTGGGTTCGGGATTTGGTGTCAAGAGTCTAATAGATTTTTCTAATTGATTTAAATTGTCTCGTTGTTTTCTAGGGGTTTACCCATATTCAGCATTTTTATGGTTGATATGGCTGATTTTTTCAAAATTATTTCATTTTAAAATGCTCTACTTAGGCTCTGATAAAACCTCACTCACTACTCTCTGGTCTTTATCTCATTTATTTTATTTAAACCTAAAATAAAAACCTCAGGGAGCTATTGTATTTATTTATTTGTCTGTTCATTCAATCAATCATCTTTATAATAAAGCTGCTGATAGCTCCCTACACTTTTTGTAGGTCATGTTGAAAGGGTCTGAATTACATATACGCTTTAAGGTATTTTCAACAAAGTTTTGTGTTACTAGTTTGTGTTCTTCTTTTTGACCTTTTTTTTTTTAATTTTTTACTGCTGAAAAATTTCAAATATAGGTTATCCGTCTTCTAGATTAGTAATCATCGGTGTCTACGCTATTGTTTTCCACTAATGTCTTAAATTCCATAATTATACATTCCATTTTACACACAAGACGTGACGTAAAAATGAAAGTGGAAGTTATCGTGACGCTCGCTCGTTTCGGAAGTAGTAAGGATAAACGGATTACGTCCCAGGATCAAATAAAGCACAGTGCGTTCCTGGACACGGAGAGCATGAGTCAGCAGTTCTTTTTTCAGCTCCTCTATAGACCTCCACTGAGCTGGGTGTCCTAAAGATGAAGCTAAGTCAGTTTAAAGGCCAGTGATTAAAACGGCATTAGAGACGACTGTTTGATATTGTTCTCAGCACAAGTACTGCTAGATACCAGATATAAACAAACACACATTGTTGGATACAAAGTGAATTGTCGTTTCGTCGCTCTCTCCTCTGTGGCAGGTTTACTGTGCGGTGTGCTGCAACAGGAAGTGTAAGCTGAAGTACCTGGAGAAGGAGGCTCGCGTGTGTGTCGTCTGCTTTGACACCATACACCGAGGTAAGGCCCGAGTTTGATCCGAGATTCACTTTAACATATTACTCATGTCTGAGAAAATATGAGTTCCTAATCTGAGGCTTCAGAGTTCTGAAAGGGAATTGTTGTTGGGTTTTTTTTTTACCTCTCTGGTGGTAAAATGGAAATGCAGTCATTCAGGAGTTGTTTAGCTGAGAATAATTTCAAGAAATAATAGGAGATGATTTGTGACTTTCTCCTGATGAGTTGTGAATGGTTTGGGATGTGTTTCCATCTCCTAGAGGGATGCAGTATATAGAATTTAAAAAGAAGACTCATGGTTGTTCTGGGCTGCACGGTGGTGTAGTGGATAGTACTGTCGCCTCACATCAAGAGGGTCCCGGCTTCCATTCCCGATTGCAGTTCCTTCTGTGTGGAGTTTGCATGTTCTCCCCCGCAAAAAAAAAAGAGTTAATGCAGCTTTAGTAATTATTAAATGCCTCTGCATGGGGGTAACTGGGCTGAGATTTATTAGAATACTTTCATCCCCTCTCAGGAACAGACAAAGCCTACGAGTCATCTTTAAATAGACTGAATTCACTAGTTGTCATGAAAACTTAATAACATCACAGGAACATTTTCATTATGTAGCTCGGATGAATATTTAAGGCACGAAAGAAAAAAAGAAATATCTCATACGTCGTGGCTCGGGGTCTTTCTGTCACTTCTGTCCATGCCAACGTTCTGTTGTGGAAAAAAAATGTTTTTACACGTCTGCTTTGATGAAAATAGGTGTGTGTGTGTGTGTGTGTGTGTGGCTACAGGACTTGCCTCACGCAATAGACATGTGACGCTCGCATGCGCCATCTAAATTAAGAAGAAAGAGGTGATCCACTTTTTGTGGCTGGTGGATGCTGGAGCGGTGTGACGCGATCCCTCCCTCCCTCCCTCTCCTCTCCTCTACATCACCCCTCTCTCTCTTTTACCTCCCTCCCTCCTTTTGCTCTCCATCTCTCATAACAGTGCATGTGAGGCTAACCACACACACACACACACACACACACACACACACACCAGCCTAAAGCTAACAGGCTAACAACAGACATAGACTCCCGGAGATAAAGCGAGGAGCATCTTCAGGAGAGAGAGCGGTGATGGGAGGGTCTAAAGTCAGGCTAAGGAATAGGCTTGCAGTGATTTGGACTGGTTGAGTTTTAGCAGAGGGGATGATGAGGTAAGCTGCATTGTTGTTGTTGTTGTTGTTTACCGCTTCTGTGTCATGTTGGTTTGTTGTAGTGTTTATAATCTGTGCTGAGGAGTATTTGTGTTCATTAGTGTGAAACTTAACATGGGGGTCACTAAAGCATGTCTTACTCGTACTTGGAAGTAATTTACCCTGGAGGACTTTTTTTTTGTGCCGTGTCATCCCTGCTTGCAGAACAAGGTGAAACAACTCCCTTTGTAGTGATGCTGTGTTTTTAGTTTTTTTTCCTCGCATTAACAAGGGTCTGAAATACTGTGATGTCTACGCTGTGTTCCTGTGCGATTATAAGCCAGAATGTAGTTGTTGTCGGTGCACAGCAGATCGATAAAGACCTATGACGCTTAATCAATTTAATGTAGACGAGTGCTACATCAGCGTTTTCTGAGAAGAGAACGTCTTGGTTTTTTCCTGGAAGCAGCAAATCATGTCTGTCCTGTTTGCAATAACCTTAATTCATCTGCGCTGCGTGACGTATAGGGGAAGTAGAGCTCTCAGTTAAATGCTAAATGTGATTCCGATAGAATGACAAAAATGAAACGTTTCTAAAGGAATGATACGTTTAAGTAGCTCCCTCGCAAAAATGAGTCATTAGAGTAATCACAAGTCACAGACGCTGCCTTGTGGTCATTGCAACACGGCTGTTACGCTGCGTGCAGCCTCTCTGCTGTTTTTCTGTCCAGCTGAGCTAGTACAGTCATAGCCTCGCTCCAATTCTGCTTCTGAATCATCTGATTGGACATCTGATCACTCGACTCTAAAAATATAATTCTGAGTCCCTACGATATCAAAGAAAGCAAACGTCTTCATTCTCGTGTCCGTGTTAACTTATAGTATCGGTGACACAAAATCCAAAGAGGAAAACACATAACCTGCTATGCTCTGCAACTGTACCTGCACACTGTGGAAGAAAATACAATAATCTTACCTCAGGACTCTAAAGAAACCAGTGGAGTGTTAAATACTGAAGAGAAAGTGCTTTATGTTCGTTTTTCATTTCTATTTATGTTCTTGACTGCAGTACTTTGCTTTATTGTTTATTCTTTTTGATTATTGTGCGCACTGAACACCAAGGCAAATACCTTGTATGTGAAAACGTACGGCAATAAACTCTCTTCTGATTCTGATGAACTGAATTGCATTAAGTAGTTAGACACTAATATGGTCCCGAGTCCAACATCTAAACATCAAGTACTCCGTCTCACACTTTGCTGCATTAAAGCTCAAGTGCAGTTTAGATGAGGTCTAAGCAGATGAAAAATTAGTTAACTTGAAAGTTGTGCTAAAATGAGCACACAGCCGTGACATGTTTGTCCTTGTAGCCCAGGCCTTGGAGCGGATGATGAGTCCTGCGGGTCCCAGTCCGAACCCCAACGTCCCGTCTGAGTATTGCAGCACCATCCCCCCTCTGCAGCAGGCTCGAGCCGCCGGCACACTTAACTCTCCTCCACCGACCGTCATGGTGCCTGTGTCCGTTCTCAAACACCCAAACAATGACAGTATGACTACTCTTAAATACTGTGTATACACTGTATTATTTAACTGTATTTCCTTATCCGTACCCTTGGAAAGACGCCCCTCTTCTGTGTCTTCATCAGGTTGTCCTCGTGAACAGAAGCGCGTGTGGTTCGCCGATGGCATCTTGCCCAACGGGGAGGTGGCAGACACGACCAAGCTGTCGGTGACGAGCCGCCGCAGCTCCCAGGAGTTCAGCGCCGTCTCGCCGGACCAAACAAGGGTACGACACATCATCGGAACACTAGATCCTATTTTTAAGCACTTATTTAACCTTCCTATAAGAAGGTTGGGCTCTTACTCTGGTGGTTAGAGGTTGTTTTTTTTAAATTGGGGTTGTATGAGAAATCATAGTGAGTTACTTGGCTTGAGTTTGGAGAAACAGACATTTTTTAGACACCTAAAAAAAATCCAATCAGTTCAATCAATTTGTTTTTTGTGTGTGCTATATTTAAGTCAAGTCATTTTATTTACATAGAAAATTTAAAAACAACTGGAGTTCATCCAAAGTGTTTTCCAGAGAGGCAGATATGGATCAGCCTCACTACACAATTAATTAAAGACATAAAAAAATGCATAAAAGGCAATAAAACATAATGTAATACAATAAAAGAAAAGTTACAAGGAATTAAATAAAAACAAACAGTAGATTAAAAGACAGTGAGAGGATGTAAGAAGTAAGTTAATAGGGGACTTTACAAAAGCTATGGGGCCTCAGAGTGAATGAAAAGCAAGCAAATCCATGTAAGGCTTTTAAAAACTAATAATAAAATGTTATTCTGTAGTTCATTGATAACCAATGCATGTGAGCCAAGACAGGACTGATGCATTGTCTTCATGAATTTAAATTCTAGCAGCTGTTTGAATATTTGCACTACTTTATCTTGCTGACAGATGTCCCTTTCTGATGCAGAACCCAAACAGTAATATCCACCAATGGTCTCTTCTCAGCCACGAGACTCTGTTGACTAAAGAGTAATTTCACCTTGCAGAATAAAGGGAGCTGGTCTGCCTCCAGCGGTTAGTTAGTTTCTATTATTGTGCCACTCTGGTGTTTTAAAACGTTGGTTTGGATTCACCAAGTCACACGCTAACACAAACAAACTGACCCGTGGAGGCGGCCATCAGCTCCTCATACTGCAATGTAAAGTTACTGTAAAACCCACCGAAGCGTAATGAGACTGGCACCATGGTGACGGACCCTGTCGTATTTCAGCCCGGGCCGGAGGTTGGAGTCGGTGGCTCCTCCGCCCCTGAAGCTTCTGGGGCCGTGGAGGTGGTGCGACCCCCGGTGTCCGGACCCTGGGACTACGCCCTGCTCTCTGGAATCGGTACTTCTGTGAAGAGGGTTCCCAGCCTGCTGCCAGATAACGAGGACGAGCTCCCTCCTCTGCTCATCGCCACCGGAGAGGACGAAACTGGAGGTATGCCTTCATTTCGGTGTAGCTGCGTGGTTTTGAGTGCTTTATAGCTCCGTTCTTATCCACCTCGGTCATTATACAGCCATATAATAATGCCAATATTATCACAAAACGTCTCCCTTCAAGCACTTCAGCACACTTTTCAGCTCAACATGTTTCCCAGCAGTGATGTCGCTCGCTGGTGCTCGTGAATGTGGCGTCAGGTCTGAATAACCGGATAGATTTCACATGTTCTGCTTTGTTTTTCTCTGCAGATGTTTTGGTGGAGGAAAGCCCCGCCCCGTGCCAGATCCTACACTTATTGGAGGAAGGAGGACCCCGACCCCTGACCTTCGTCCTCAACGCCAACCTGCTGGTCAACGTCAAACTGGTTACATGTGAGCAGAACACATCTCAGATCTCCACATGTTGAGTTGGATGCTTTCAACATTAAACAGTTACGGTTCAACTGAACTGAACAGATCAGAGATTGAAAAAACACCATTCAGACACCAACTGTATTATTTACATTTGATATAGTAGAGATGCACCAACTGCAGTTTTGTCTGACCTGCTGATTACCATTTTTCTTTCTAATAACTATAATTTAGTTATAATTTTTTTTTTTTTTAAACCACCGAATTGAGAATTTGTTCTCTGACCAGTATCTTCTTCTCTACATTGAGTTGTGGATCATAAACCAAAGTTGTACAGTATCTCATACAAGCTTGTTCATCTAATCGCTTCCTGGTTACAAAGTACAATCAGGGCCAGCCAGATAACTTTTGGCCAATGGGATGCAGCCATGGGAACATGTGTTCCTTGTGCAGGAAACGAGAGTGATCATCGATGTACGATCCAGTCGCCAATCAGCACAAGCCTACTGCCTACGGATGATGATGACATCATGCATGTGTCCCTGTTAACGGTCTGAATTTGTGTTTTCTCCATCAGACTCCAGTCGCCAGTGTTGGTGCTTCGGCTCCAACGGGCTGCAGGCTCTGGGACAGAGAGAGTTGGTGTTTCTGTTGGAATGTTTGCCAGAAGAAAAAACTCTTCCCAAAGACCTCTTCACGCTCTATCTCAACATTTACCAAGAAGCCCAAAAAGGTAGAGGCAGCACACGAAGGCCACTCATCTGCCTTTTGTTTAAAAAAACAAACAAGAGTACAGAGTCCTTATATTCTGTTACAGGGAAGTTTTTGGAGGAGCTGGATAATGTGACGTTCACCAGCAGTTTTCTGGGCAGTAAGGACCACGCTGGGATGCTGTTCTTCTCCCCCACCTGTCAGCCTCTAGACGGCCTCACTCTCCCCTCTCAGCCCTTCCTGTTCGGCCTGCTGGTCCAGAAGCTGGAGGTTCCCTGGGCCAAAGTCTTTCCACTCAGGCTGCTTCTACGGCTTGGAGCTGAATACAGCGGTGTGTGTGTGCTTTACTGTTGTGTCACCGGTGGAGTTCAATGTTATCGGAGCTCACACCAAGTTAACAACAATCTCTTAATATTCTAAACAGGATTAATCTAGAAAATAATCAGCAAATGAATCCATAAGGAAACCAACTCACTCGTGTGATCTCTTTAAGAAAAATGAAATATTACTCGCATTTAAATTACTCACCTCACTGTCATGCTAACCACACCTTGTTCTCTTTTACAGTGTATCCCACCACGTTGACGAGTGTCCGTTTTCGGGACTCGGTGTACCGAGAAACGGGACACACCATCATGAATTTACTGGCTGTAAGTACTAAAACACTTACAAAGTACTGTGAGAAATAAAACTGTGTTCTCTAATTAACATTAATCCCACTGAAACCATGTTTTTAAACTACTTTTATTGAAGCGGCTGTCTGCTGTTAATTATTCCTGCTGTTCCCAAATGGCTCTGGAGTTTAGAAACCAGTGTCAAAGCTTTCTTTTGTAAGTAAGATTAGCTCCAGTTCAGTGTTTTTAAGATGCAATATCAGAAACAGACTCGGTTACAGTGGTTTTATAAGACCAGAGTGAATCTAGATGTCATAAAAACATTTGATCTAGAAAAAGTGTGTCGCTGGCGATCAAAGTATTCTTTCAAAGAGATCTATAAAAATATAGATAAATATATCTGCTTCTGTCAAACCAACATCATCTGACTCCATGTCTACGGCTCCAAACAGGAAGATAGTTTCTGTGGTTTCACTTTCGAGTTCCTTGTTTTCTTTCCATTCGTTTGGAGACACGAAAGTCTGTATCTTTTCTATCCACAGGACCTGAGGAACTACCAGTACAGTCTGGCGGTTGTAGACGGCCTGAGGATCCACATGGAGATGGGTCACAGCTACATCGACATCCCCAAAAGTAGCTTCAACGAGGTGAGAGCTCCGAGGGGTGAATTGATATTGTGGGCAAACATTAGATGCTGGACAAATACAGTTCAGGTGTGGACAGGCAGCGGGAGTCAGGTTGTACGCTTCATTGTAGAGATTGAGTTGTTGAGATTTAAAAGAGTGGAGTGAGTCTGAGTTGTGGAGGTTCAGAGGGAGGGAGTTCCAGAGGGTTGGGGCAGAAGCTCTGTCTCCCGAGGTGCTTGGTCCTGAATCATCCGCTACGATGTAAATCAAAACAGGAAGCAGAGACACAGACTGAAAACACTTGTTTGTTTTCTGTGTTTCTACAGATGCAGAAGGTGGTGAACTCGGCCAACGAGCACGTCATCAGTATCGGAGCGAGGTTCAGCTCGGAGGCCGACTCTCACCTGGTGTGTTTCCAGAACGAGGAGGGAAACTATCAGACGCAGGCCAACAGTAAGCCTGGTCACACTCGCACAGGTGAGAGGAAGCCTCCGTTAAAATCCAAGTGAAGAAGACGAGCGAGGAGAGAACCATCGCTCACGTTGAATTCTGTTTGATGTCACTCTGTTTTCTGACAGTGACCGGGGCCAATTTTGTGGTGTTCAACGGCGCTCTGAAAGCCTCCTCGGGCTTCATTGCCAAGTCCAGTATTGTTGAAGGTAAGCTAATCGATTAGTTGAGTCCTACGCCGGGTTCACCTCCTGCATGATGCATCCTCAGCATTTATTAGAAATACCTTTGTGTCTGTGCCATTAAACGATAACCGGCTCTCGTGTCCAGTGGGAACCAGCCGTTATTCCACAACGCTTGAGTGTTTTTGAACTGACCTTTTTTTTTCTCCGTGTGACAGACGGGTTGATGGTGCAAATCCCTCCAGAGACCATGGAGTCTCTGCGCTGCGCCCTGAGGGAGCAGACAGACTTCCACATTCCCTGCGGCAGGAACGACGGAGGGGAGCTCCGAGAGAACGTCACCGTCCGCTGGATCGACCTGAGTTCACATGTCAACACGGGGTAACGACACCATTCACACGGCTATTTACAGTCTGTCCTCCGCTGTACCGCCGTACACACACTGTGACATACTGCTGCTGGCTCTTTGTGCTGCACAGTTTCTACCAGTTAAATTAGATTAACACAACCAGTCGGGATGACGTGTCGACCAGACGGGACCAGACATGAAACTGAGCAAAAATCATTTCAACGCCCTCTCTGCAGTGCATAACAAACGGTCATTTGTTTCAGCTTCCATCAAGCTGCTTAAATCTTAGTGCAATAAAGTATTTTAGCATTTAAATTCTACCAGTTGCTGTGTTGACAAATGTGTCCTATTTTTTAAGGCATTTTTTAATGTAAAGCAACATAAAGTTGACTCCTCTACTGAAAACAATAGGTAATAAAACTTAAACGCAGGCTATGAAACTGAATAAACAACAAAATGAAAAGAATAACATCTCTAGTCGGTGGAACCCTGTGAATTGTCGATTGCTCTGTCATGTGATTCTGTCCCTCTCATGCTCCTCTGCAGCAGAACCAGCGGGGTTGATGGGAGACCGCTGGACGGAGTCCGCAGTGTGAGGATGCAGCAGGACACCGAGTTTGAGTCCGACGGACGCACCATCAAATGCACCGAGGTGAATTTAAATTCCACCGACTCTTTGCAGCCGCGTGACGCGCCTGAGGTTTAGCTGACGGTCCAGATGTGTCCCTCCAGGTGTTTTACCAGCTCAAGACTTCCGACTGCAGCCTGGAGTCGGTGCTGTCGTCCTGCAGCGTGTTTCAGAAGGAGATGGCGTTGGCCGCCTGCAGCGCTCTGACGCCTCACCTCGCGGTCCTCACCACCAGTGGCATCAACTCGCTCTCTCTTCGCATCTCTACACAGGCTGACATGGTAAAAAAATTATACATTCAAAGCTGCTTTTTGAGGTATTTTGAATGATGCTTTGAATGTCTATTGTCTTATTTTATAACATCATCACCCTAAAACATATTCTTGAACAAAATCCTCCGTTTGAATAAAGTGATTCATTGAAGTAAATCAGTCTTCTTTTATTAAATGAATAAAAAAAGGATCTTTGAACAGACATGCACTGTGTTGAGTGTTCCTCTTGTTCCTCTCAGGTGGAGTACCAGGCCGGCTCCGGGGGCAGGCTCCTCCCACAGCGCTACCTGAACGAGCTGGACGGCGCTCTGATCCCCGTCATCCACGGAGGTAGCGCTAGTGTACCACAGACCGCCATGGACATGGAGTTCATCTTCTACATCACGCACGCCGCCTAACGCACACGCGGACACACTACGGCATTTGTGAAAACCCAGCACAGAGAGAGAGGAGCTGTTGATGGTGGCAGGACATGCTACACGCTGACGCAACAGCTCTTTTTTTGTTCTTTTTTTGTTTGCACATTTGGACATGTGGGAAGTCACGGAGGACAAACCGACGCCGGCTACATCGTTCCGCTCTGAGGTCGGGGGATGTACTTTCGGACGGTGCAAACTGATTTCCTGTTACGGACGTTTGTCTGTGTGTTTTTTTTGTTTTCATGCTCACCAAAGCTGCTTTAATACAAGAAGCCAAACACTAAACAAGGATGACATAAAAACACGACCAAATAAGTGAAGCGTTCCTCCTCCTGCTCTGCCTTCCAGGCTCCTCCGCTGGCCTCCGTCAGCTCGGAGCTCCTCGGTGAATGTTTCCCCACGGACGCTCTCGACATATCTCTCATTTGGATGTATTTATTATATTTTAATATGGGCTTATTGAATGAAATGATGATATTAAAGCAAAAGGGGAGATTACCGACTGCAGTATTCAATACTTCGGAGGTGATACATGTGATCAGGTGCTGGCTTCGTTCTTAAAAACCGCCTCATTTCCTCTCGAGGTTTGGCTTTCATCACATCCGCTGGTTTATGGTGATCCGGCACAAGAGAAACACCGCTTTCTAAACTTCTGAATATCTTTTAGTGAAGTTTAGCTTGTTTCGATTATTTAGAGTCACGCTCACCCAAACTGTGTGCCCCCAAATCGCTATTAAAAAAGAAGTTTGGTTTAAAAACTGTCACCAAAGTGTTAAAAGAAACTTCAGAAATGAAGGAGAAAAAAAAGTAAAAAGAGTGCATATTTAAAAGCGCCGTCCTTGAAAAAGTCAAAACTCTCAGCTTTGATTCTCGTTCCCTTTGGTCTCTGCCAAGATGATTCTGTTGAACGTTCATTGTTTAAACATTCTTACTGTTGAAAGGAGCTGCTTTAAGAGCAGCGCCGCGTACTGACCAGTATTTCTCAGCCGAAATGCTTTTCTTTGACTTCAAAAGATTTTAAGATGTTTTTTGAGATCATATTTTGCACACTTGATGAGATCTTTACATCACATTTTATGGCTCTTTTTTTTTTTTTATATATATATATTTTAAAATCATCTGCAGCTCAGAGTCGATGTTCCATCACTGGGATTACATCAGCTTCTCATCTTTCCACAACTTTTGAAGCTCGATCTGAACTGCTGATTCTCTCGTACGAGTTCTTCGGGTAACGGCGGGTGTCGTGATCAATAAACACTCCTTAAAGTCCGAATATATGAGAGGATTCATCCAAGTAAAAACACGTCTGCTTGTACTGTAGTACAGTAGCTTTGCAGAAACTTTTCCTCCATTTTTTGGGCAAACATCTTCATCCCAGAATCCTTTGTCCAAATGTATAAAAGAGTAACTGTGTGCATATAGATAAATAATGAAGTTATTTTTGGAATCATTGGTATAAAGGTTTTAGTGTAAAAGAATAATATTTTTGATAGGACAATTGCCTCCATTCATTCTGCAGCTTGTGTAGCAGATTCTTCAAAGCACCGAGACGAAGAAAGAATTCCACGGTTCATTCCGGAGTAAACAAAACTGATTACAAATCTAATATATAATTTTGTCATAATGTGTAAGTATATACTCCCAAGATTCAATGCATTACGAATGTGTAAGTAAAAGTGTAAAAAAAAAACTAAATAAAAGCAGCTTTACACCAGCCATCAACTAACTGAAATTAATTTCATTAGATTTCTACATATTATTTATTCTACATATTATCTATTTCAAAGCGGTACTTTCACCTTTTTTACTCAAGTAAAATTTTGAGGTATGTGTACTTTACTTGAATATATCTCCGTTTCATTTTCTGCTACTTTATACTTATACTTCACTACAATTCAGGGGGAAATATTTAATTGCATTTATTTAATAACTTTAGTCAACGTGGTTAATAAAACTTGACAATTAAAAATTGTAAAAAAATATCTCATAAAAACACTTAGAGCAATATAAGTGTGCAGCATTAGCATTAATAAAAAACGCTTTTTGAAATAAGATAAAATGATACTAATACTCTTGTACTACTTTATTGTTCTATTTCAAGAGAGAGAGAGAGAGAGACAGTGAGAGAGAGACAGAGTGAGTGAGTGAGAGAGAGAGAGAGAGAGAGTGGGGTGTGGTGTTCACCTCCTCCACCTGCAGTTTCCCTCCACTGCTCTTCATTCACAGCGGCGGCGGCAGACATGAGCGGACGGGTCGGAGACTTGAGCCCCAAACAGGCTGAAACGTTAACGGAGGTAAAGATTTTGTAAATCAATATGATTTCACTGGATGTATTGATCATCTCAGCTGAGTTTGCTGCTTGTTATCTGTGGTTTCCTACATTAACTTCAACCATCAGCAGTGTGTTTATTTAAAAGTACCTTCTTTTATACTACCTTTGTAGTACATTTACTGCCCTTATACACACTTTGGAAATACTGGGACTTCCCTTGAGGATTTACATTTTCTTCTACTTTGTACTTTGTGCTACATTTCAGTGGAAGATATTTTCTATTATTGCCTTTTTTTTTATCCAGCTGCTATACTTTAGTTAATATACTTAAACCACTCTTGTCTCTTAATATAGTAGTGAATATAGAAAAGATTAGAGGAAAAATCCAAAATCAAGCAATACTTTTTAATGCAGTTTATTTTATATTTTTTATTTTCAGATTAACATTTTAATCTGAAAGATGACTTCAATTGATGTTGATATTAGACGGTCAGGCTAGCTCCCCCCCTTGTTTCCAGTCTTTATGCTAAGCTAGGCTAACTCGGCTGCAGGTTCATGTTTATGGTACAAACTTCTCTTCCTTCAACAAGAAAGTGTTTTTATAAAAGAGTATGATTGTGTAATTGAAGCTCTGCTCCTTCTGGTTCAGTTCCGGGCGAGGATCCAGGACGTCCTCCCCGACCTGCCGGCTCAGCACAACCACTACCTCCTCCGCTGGCTCAGAGGTGAGACCTGCACACCTGCACTCCACTGAAACCTGATCTTTAGTGGTCCCGTCTTCTCTGGCAAAACCAGATTCATGCAACTAACCAACCACTAGGTGATTGTCTTTAATCCGAATGACAAACGGACACAGATTAGAACCGACGAATAATCCCACAGTAAAAAGTTAAATCAGGACGTTAAATACAACGAGATATTATTCAGTTTACTCTCCTTTCAGGGGACGACACCATTACATTTACATTTGTGTTCAAAAAGAGTCTAAAAGTAGAAGAAAAGAAGGATCCCTATGAAGGATTTAATCGATAACTCGCCTCAAATGCATTACAATTAAACTAATGAGCCTGTTGAGTAGAAAGTAGGACAGTTGAAATAAATAAATACACACAGCTTTGACAGGTTTTATGGACGAGGATCAAATTAAACCTTTGATGGGCATCGATACCTGAGCCTTCACCACCTGTATCACAGGTTTCCTCCCCTGAAACCAGCATGGAAACAGGTTTTGTATAAAGGGCGCGGCCTCGAGGACGTCCTCGGGACATTTTGCAATGAACTTTCTTTCGGAGAGTAACCTGTTGGATGCCACGCCCACGTCTGTGTGCTAAATATGTAGCTACAGCCAGCTGCTAGTTAGCTTAGCTTAGAATAAGGACTGGACACGGTTGGAAACAACTAGCTGGAGTGTACCTGTACAACATTTACGAAAAAAACAGCGTTACCTTTGTCAGGCTTTTGGGTTCAGGTTTAACAAGATGTTGAATTAGCTGTTTCTAGTATTTGTGCTAAGCTAAGCTAACAATGTTGCCTATCTGTAGTTTTATATTGAACAGGCAGATATAATGCTTTTAGTTAGTTAGACCAAACCGTTATGTGTTGAATTGAATGATTAAAATATGGCATGTGTGTTATTTATGTCTCTACGCTACATATGAATGCTACAGCCGGCAGCTGGTTAGCTTAGCTTAGCATAAAGATCGGAAACAGCCGAGTGCAAGTTGAAGAGAAAACAGAAATCTGTTGTTTTATGTTTAACAGACACGAGACCGTTCTTTTACTTGTTCTCTCAAAAGTCACATAATTGATCGCATGTCGTCTCCTGGTTAATCAGTAATTATTTGTCCCTCCGACCCCGTGGACATGAAGCGTATGGTATTTACTCAACTCGGAGGTCTTATCCTACAGTAAATGTTTGTTTTACGCTACGAAGATTTAACTTAATGAGTTAACTGCATCCCGTCCTTTGAAACTGAGCCTGGCTTCTCAATACAACATGTGATTTTCAGATTGCATATTCTTATTTAAAACATGATCTAGATCTTTGCTCCTCACTGATGGACCAAATATGAGGGATACTGAAAATATTGTAATTTAAAACAAATGCTCTTATAATTCTGCACCACCTGAACATTTGGATTAAAGATCTACGAGTCTTGATGAGTTAGATTGGCATTGCTATGGAAACCAAGTGTCCATCAAGAATGGTTTGTTGACATAAAAGCCTCTTTTCACACCCCCATCTTAGACGGTATGCATGTTTGTCACCGCGTGAAAGAATGGAGCATTTATTGTGTTAAAATGTGTTATTTGAAGCATGTTTTTTCTCCTCCTGGTTTTAAATCACTAAATTCTCGTGGCTCGGCGGCCGTTGAGCTGGTCGTTAGTGGATGTCCAGGACATCGTGTTTGTTTGGCGGTCCATAGTCCAGAGAGGAGCAGATTGATGGGGGGAACAGCTGATCAATATTTGCATCAGCTGTTAACCTCGGACGCTTTTCCTGACTTGAATGTACTTTTCAGACCTTTGATCTCCTCTACTGCTGATCGTAGTAAACAGTTATAGTGGAGTAGAAGTATACATGTAATATATGTGTACACCCTAGTACTCCACGTACTTCACTGATCAGGATTGTTTCCTTTCTCTTTGCAGCTCGTAGCTTCAATGTGCAGAAAGCTGAAGCCATGGTCAGAAAGGTGAGCTCCTCCTTTGAGCGCTTCATGGTCGGCCATGTTGTTTTGTGACGTCTCGGGTTCTAACGCCTCCCCCCCCCCCTGTGTCCCTGCAGCACCTGGAGTTCAGGAGGAAGATGAACGTGGACTCCATCATATCTGACTGGAAACCTCCAGAGGTACTTTCACCATCATGAAGACGGGACGGAAAACAACGTCGTGGGCAAAGTTTTTACACACGATCACACAACTAAACCCACAACTTAAAGCTACAGACGTGATCTTTTATAGTGATTTTAAAATGTGGGTGTTCAACTATATGACTTATAGTGAGGACTGAATAATAAGAATAAATAAATAAAAATAAACAATAGTAATAATAAAAATGATGACGAAGATGATGATGGCGGCCTTCGTCAGGTGATTGAGGAGTACGTGTCTGGAGGGATGTGTGGATACGACCGAGAGGGGAGTCCCATCTGGTATGATGTCATCGGCCCTCTGGACCCTAAAGGTCTGTTGCTATCGGCGACCAAACAGGACTTCGTGAAGACGAAGATCAGACACACGGAGATGCTGCAAAGGGAGTGTAGGAGGCAGTCTGAGAAGGTAACCTGGAGGTTCTCCTCTCGTATCCTCTCCTCTTGTTTTCTCTCCTCTACTCTACTCTAGTCTACTCTCCTCCCCTCCCCTCTCCTCTTGTTTCCTCTCCTCTCCTCTCATTTCCTCTCCTCCCCTGTGTAGAGCACTTGTTTCCTCTCCTCCCCTCGTCTCCTCCCCTCTCCTCTCGTACCCTCTCCTCCCCTGTCCTCTACACTTGTTTCCTCTCCTCCCCTCCTCTCATTTCCTTTCCTCTCGTTTTCTTTCCTCTACTCTCCTCTCCTCGTCTCCTCCCCTCTCCTCTCCTTCCGTTTCCTCTCCTCCCCCTCCTCTCCTCTCCTCTCCTCTCGTATCCTCTCCTCCCCTGTCCTCTACACTTGTTTCCTCTCCTCCCCTCCTCTCGTTTCCTCTCCTCTCGTTTTCTTTCCTCGTCTCCTCCCCTCTCCTCTCCTTTCGTTTCCTCTCCTCCCACTCCTCTCCTCTCGTACCCTCTCCTTCCCTCTCCTCTCCTCTCCTCTCGTACCCTCTCCTTCCCTCTCCTCTCCTCTTGTTTCCTCTCCTCTCCTCTCGTACCCTCTCCTCCCCTGTCCTCAACACTTGTTTCCTCTCCTCCCCTCCTCTCGTTTTCTCTCCTCTACTCTCGTTTCCTCTCCTCTCCTCCGGTTTCCTCCCCTCGTCTCCCATCTCCTAACGTCCTCCCTCTGTGTCTCAGTTGGGGCGAAACATCGAAGCCATCACTCTGATCTACGACTGTGAGGGACTCGGACTGAAGCACATCTGGAAACCAGCTGTTGAGACTTATGGAGAGGTTGGTCAGCCTCTCACATTATCATCCGCACCTTCATTATCACATCAAATTAAATTATCACTTCATTATAACAAAGTGGCTGCCTCTGACCTCCACGGTGCTCCTGTAGGTCCTCACCATGTTTGAAGAGAACTATCCAGAGGGGCTGAAGAGACTCTTTCTTATTAAAGGTGCTTCACAGAACCTTTGACTATTTGTCCATAAATCTCACTTTTTTCTCCCAGGTTGTGTTTGTGATCTTGAGTTTCTGTCTTTTGCTGCAGCTCCCAAAATGTTTCCCATGGCCTACAACCTCATCAAGCACTTCCTGTGTGAGGAAACGCGGCGTAAGATCATCATTTTAGGAAGTAAGACGGCTTTAAGCTTTATAATAATATGAACATTATTACATCTTGAACCAGCCTCCTAATTAGTTCCCTTCCTGTGTCGCTAGGTAACTGGCAGGAAGTACTGCGTGAACACATCGACCCCGATCAGCTTCCTGTGGTGTACGGAGGAACCCTGACCGACCCGGATGGAGACCCTCGCTGCAGAACCATGGTGAGAGCCAAGCGACGCCGCGGCGGCAGGAAGTGAGTGTCCCTGTCAAACGCCCGCGAGCTCAAGTGGTGGATGTTTGCCGTTGCAGATCAAGTACGGAGGTACGGTTCCCAGGTCGTACTACGTTCAGGACTCGGTGAGGGTTCAGTACGACAGCAGCGTGACCGTCAGCCGCGGCTCCGTCTTCCAGCTGGAATACGATGTGAAAGCAGCCAGCAGCCTCCTGAGGTACGAAGCTACCCGAGGAAGATACTTCATGAACCTGAGACCTCCTTTCTCCTTTGTGAACGTGTGGTTATGAAATCCAACACAGGTGTCAGTTTGCCAGCGACGGCGCCGACATCGGGTTCGGAGTGTACAAGCGCACCAGAGAAGGCGGCGAGCAGAAGGTGGCGGAGATGCTGCAGGTTCTTCCCAGCGAACGCTACAACGCACACCTGGTCCCCGAAGACAGCTGCTTCACCTGCCCCGAACCCGGAGTCTGTGAGTCCCCGCTAGACCTTAAGGATTAGATCCAGCTTCATTTAAAGGTCCAGTGTGGAGGATTTGGCTCCATCTAGTGGCGAGGTTGCATATTGCAACCAACTAAAACTTCTCCAGGATTCCAAGCATGTAGCCCCTCCCGGTGTCCACCATTGGACCTTAATATACATATTTTTTTTAAATAGCGCCCCACAGTGGTCTGCAGGAAGGGGCGGGACTTCGCCTCAGCAAAAGAAAAAGGGACTAAACGTGATTCCTGAAGTGGGGAAGCTGTTGCTAACTAACGGTTGTGTCCTTGGTTTCCTGCAGACGTGCTGTGTTTCGACAACAGCTACAGCATCCTGCAGTCCAAGAGGGTGAGCTACAAGGTCGAGGTGCTTCCTCCTCCGGACGGGCCGACACAGAGTCCACGCAGCCGAGGAGACGGGAGGCTGCAGTGATCACCGATCAATTTGATTTAGAATTTAATTCATTTGACATATATTTTTTTTATATTGATAGATGATCAACAGATAATCAATACAACATGTAAAGATATTCAGGAACACAATGAAGACCATGAATATTTTTTAAGTACTCATTTCAGCAGCATTTCAACATTTAACTGTAACTCGTCATTTATATGAAGGAGGATCATTTTCTAGGATAATGTTTCGTTTCTGTTACTCGACTGAAGTTTTTTTTTTCTGGGTTTGTGAACAAAGACGAGACAAAAGGAGCAAAGTTACGTCCTTCGACCGAGTTCTGTGTCTGATCATTTATTTTTAGATTATTACATAATGTGTCACAATGAAGGGATGTTGAAAATAATGTCATTACGATGCTGTAATTAAAAATGTTTTAATTTATTAACTACTCAGTTATATTTAATTTGTACATTACTTGTAATAAAAGAATAAATTATCTAACAGAAACTGCTGGTGTTTAATATTCTAATCCAACACATTTAAATATGATAATTCACATTTTAACACCTGTCTGACAATTATAATCCAAGTGATTTTAACTGGTTTGACCACCAGGTGGCGCTGAGAGAGAAAGGTGTCCTTATGCTGTAATACATAACTGCTGGTAACTAAATATTAAGACCTCATAATAAAGATGGTTTAAAGTAAGAAAAAAAACAAGAGTTCAATTCGCTGATTTGATGGTAATGGACGAGTTTAATTAGAATAGACATGCATTATTAAGGCAGTTCTAATTATAATAATTGTGTTATTATTATTGTTATTATTATGGTGCAGACGGATGAAAGTCGCAGCTGCAGGGAGTTCGTCGCTGCATCCAGCTGGCTCGGTGCCAGAGCGGGATGGTGCAGGGGGGAGGAGGTGGGGGAGGAGGTGGGGGAGATGGGGGTGCCTTTACATAACAGCAGCTGGCTCCGGATACAAGTGGAGGATGAGACGGCTGGCCGCAGCAGCATCCGTCCGCCGTGTGCCGCATTGCCCCGAGCCAAGACACCCAGGGAGGGAGGGGGGAGGCGGGGGGAGAGCGGAGGGTGACACGGGGCGCATGCATCATTTGTGGATGTTTACCTGCTGCAGAAACCGAGCATCAGTGTGTGTGATGGAGATGGAGGAGGAGGGGGGGGAGGTTGTTTATTAGCCCTACCTGTCTCCGTCCGGTAGGCGGTGATAACGGGGGTGTGTTTGATGGCGAGGGGGGCGGGGCCGCTCGGACATGAGTAAATGACGTCAGCCCCCGGGTCGCCCAGCAG